>NC_037332.1:63687500-64312500 GCF_002263795.3 Bos taurus
GAAATCCAGGTTGAACATCTGGAAGTTCTTGGTTCACATACTGTTGAAGTCTAGCTTGGAGAATTTTGCACATTACTTTGCTAGCATGCAAAATGAGTGTAACAGTGCGGTAGTTTGAACATTCTTTGGCACTGCATTTCTTTGGGATTGGAATAAAAACTAACCTTTTCTAGTCCTGTGGCCACTGCTGAGCTTTCCAAATTTGCTGGCATATTGAGTGCAGCACTTTCACAGCATCATCTTTTCAGATTTGAAATAGCTCAACCAGAATTCCATCACCTCCATTAGCTTTGCTCTTCGTGATGTTTCCTAAGGGCTGCTTAACTTCTCACACCAGGATGCCTGGCTCTAGGTGAGTGATCACATCATCATGATTATCTGAGTCATCAAGATCTTTTTTGTATAGTTTTTCTGCATATTCTTGCCACCTCTTCTTAATATCTTCTGCTTCTGTTAGGTCCATACCATTTCTGTCCTTTATCGAGCCCATCTTTGCATGAAACATTCCCTTGGTATCTCTAATTTTCTTGAAGAGATCTCTAGTATTTCCCATTCTGTTGTTTTCCTCTACTTCTTTGCATTGATCACTTAGGAAGTCTTTCTTATCTCTTCTTGCTATTCTTTGGAGCCCTGCATTCAGACGGCTATATCTTTCCTTTTCTCCTTTTCCTTTCACTTCTCTTGTTTTCTCTGCTATTTGTAAGGCCTCCTCAGATAACCATTTTGCCTTTCTTTTTCTTAGGTATGGTTTTGATCACCGCCTCCTGTACAATGTTAGGAACCTCTGTCTATAGTTATTCAGGCTCTAGACAGATAGCAAGCATTATCATGACTAATTTGCACTCTTAGTTCTAAGAATCTTCATCATTGAGATATGTCCTCTACTCCCAATTACTAACCCCAATGTGTATAGGAGCCCAAATGAAAAAAACAAATATCAAGAATAAAGCTTCTTAGAGAAGTCTTTAAAAGCTCTCAAGATTCAGGAAATTTTCTTTACTCTGCAGTCCCCTTTAGTCTTGCTACTTGTCCTTGATTATCCTACTCTGCAGAGTTACTTGATTTGACTTTATTCAGAAGGTCCCCTCTATCCTAAGGATTATTTTTTAATGACAACAAAAAAGGTGGCATTCTATTTCAGGCTCCACTCAAACACCAAATTAACCTAATCTAAGCATCCTAGCCCCGTGGGGGTATCTGACAATAGATATGGAAGCTAGTAATTATTGATACCATCCTCAGTGGTATAAAAAATAACATTTAAAACACATGATGTGGGGTTACGTCTTTCATTTCATTCTCACCATTTCTACCCCACCTCTATCAACATTCATTTCAGCTATATAAAAATAGTTTTCAGTTCTTCAAATGCAGCTTTATGCTCATCAATGTCATATCATCCAAAAAAATCTTTCCTAAAAGCTACAAGTCCTTTCTCCATGATGAGACTAATTTATATCTGTAGTTCTTTGGTGCCCTCTGCCTCCATCAAAGCACTTTTCACAGTGAACTATGATCTTCACTAAAAAGTAAACAAGCACAAGGCCATATTCTTAGGATATTCTTCTTACAAGTTAGAGGGATAGGTAGCTGGATGTTTGGATGCTGTAGGCACTCACTTCACAGGTGGTAGTGTCTGGGACAGGAAGAAAAAACTTCAAAAAAAATGATGACATTTGAGGTACATCTTTTTTTAATTTAAATTTATTTATTTTAGTTGGAGGCTAATTGCTTTAAAATTATTGTATTGGTTTTGCCATACATCAACATGAATCCGCCATGGGTGTACACGTGTTCCCCATCCTGAACCCCCCTCCCACCTCTCTCCCCATACCATCCCTCTGGGTCATCCCAGTGCACCAGCCCCAAGCATCCTGTATCCTGCATCGAACCTGGACTCTTGAAATGATGGGGAAACTAAAGTGGAAGGGCAGATATTCCTCTCCATCACAATAGCCAGTAACATTTTTTTGTATCATGAAACTCTCTGAGCTGCATGACAACAATTTCCTAATGAATCTTACTCTATCCAGTAAGTTCTATCTCTTAACCATTTTTCTATGCAGTCTTACTAAAATGAAAATCTGAATATGTCCTTCTTCTTAATGTAGTTTGCAAGGTTATTCATAATCTGGCTACTGCTTAATTCTCTTGATTTAATCTCTCAGCCCTCCCCCCACATGGAACGCTGTGTTCTAACCATATATTAATAATTCCTGGCAAATGCCATGCTTGTTCTTTTATCTGTGCACTTTTGCACCAAGAATACTCATTCTCTTATTTTTGTCTGAATAACTCCTAGTGCTCCTTCAGGGCTCAGTTTCTATAGGACTCAGTTTTTCATCTTGTCTTGGGAATGACTAGATCAGGTCACCTACCATATACTCTCACAATGTCTTGCATTTATCGTTGCTTTAATGAAGTAATTATCTGTGAAATATCTGTCTTCCCAAGATATTACAAACTGCAAAAGAGGAAGGAACTGATTTTTTTTTCATTACTGCTTCCTCAATGTCTATCATAGTGTCTGGCACATAATAAAGCTCTCACTAAATATACATGAAAGAACAAATACATGATGGATTGAATGAACATGACACCTGCAGTTTAACCACTCACTAGTTCTTGCCACATGCACTTCAAATGCTCTAACATATAACATACTGTATTTCCCTAAAGCTATATCTTAGAATTGCATTATAGAACAATGATTGAGTACCAAAAAATCACATTTATGATAACAACATATCACAGAATCAAACTCTCAAAAGCTGTAAACATTTATCAACATTTAGAAACATAAAAATTGGACTCTTTGTCCAATAAAACAGATGTACATCTACTTGTTATAGTGGTTGGAGCCCCAAAGTAAAATAAAACATCACATAAAACCAACTTCTACTATGTTATAAAGTTTTACTAGCTAAAACAAACATACAAGGAATGAAACTATGCAACAGTGAAACTATGCTTCCTAAGAGAAGCATTTCTAGAATTTATAAGTTTTTTACAGGAAGATTAGGATGACCGTCATCACTCAACCAGCTTAAGATTTGTTATCCTTTAGGTTGATATTAGGAGAAGGCAATGACACCCCACTCCAGTACTCTTGCCTGGAGAATCCCATGGATGGAGGAACCTGGTGGGCTATAGTCCATGGAGTTGCTAAGAGTCGGACATGACTGAGTGACTTCCCTTTCACTTTTCACTTTCATGCATTGGAGAAGGAAATGGCAACCCACTCCAGTGTTCTTGCCTGGAGAATCCCAGGGACAGGGGAGCCTGGTGGGCTTCCGTCTATGGGGTCGCACAGAGTCGGACACAACTGAAGCAACTTAGCAGCAGCAGCAGCAGCAGGTTGATATTAAAGCTCAACATTCAGAAAACTAAGATCATGGCATCCGGTCCCATAACTTCATGGCAAATAGATGGGGAAACAGTGTCTGACTTTATTTTGGGGGGCTCCAAAATCACTGCAGATGGTGATTGCGGCCATGAAACTAAAAGACACATACTCCTTGGAAGGAAAGTTATGACCAACCTAGACAGCATATTAAAAAACAGAGACATTACTTTGCCAACAAAGGTCCATCTAGTCAAGGCTACGGTTTTTCCAGTAGTCATGTATGGATGTGAGAGTTGGACTATAAAGAAAGCTGAGCACTGAAGAATTGAGGCTTTTTAACTGTGGTGTTGGAGAAGACTCTTGAGAATCCATTGGACTGCAAGGAGGTTCAACTGGTCCATCCTAAAGAAGATCAGTCCTGAGTGTTCATTGGAAGGACTGATGTTGAAGCTGAAACTCCAATACTTTGGCCAGCTGATGTGAAGAACTGACTGATTTGAAAAGACCCTGATGCTGGGAAAGATTGAGGGCAGGAGGAGAAGGGGACAACAGAGGATGAGATGGTTGGATGGCATCACCAACTCGAGGGACATGAGTTTGGGTAAACTCCAGGAGTTGGTGATGGACAGGGAGGCCTGGTGTGCTGTGGTCCATGGGGTCGCAGAGAGTTGGACACAACTGAGCAACTGAACTGAACTGAACTGAGGTTGATATTATTCAATGCAGCATACAAATATTTGAAATCTTCATTAGGGATCTTAGTTGAGAGGGTTTGGAAGACTGGAATCACGACCATTATCTAATACTATAATTAACCAATATTTTTCCCCATGCCTTTTGAATTTCTTTATAGATCAGGTACATCAGATCAAGGGTCAGATGGTAAATATTTTAGACTTTGTATATGGTCTCTGTTGTGACTATTTAACTCTGCAGATATAACAGAGAAGCAGACACTATGTAACTGAATAGATGTTGCTGTGTTCCAATAAAGTTTTATTTAGAAAAACTAAGAAGTGGCAGATTTGGTGTGCAGGCCAGACTTCAGACTGCTGTTAAGCAGACTATTGCTGTTTTAACCACCTAGCACACATAAATTAAAATATTTATATAAAAATAATTTACTAAAACAATTACATAAAATTGATGCTATTATTTCTGTTTCAGGATAGGAAAAGGAAAGAAAAATTAGCATATTTTGAAAGTGTTCTGTGTTACAGGCACTATATTAACTTCATGATTTACAGCTATTTTCTTATTTAAGCTTTACACAATCCAATGGGGAAGGTTTTATTACTACCCTTACTTTCAGAAGAGGGAACTGAGGACAGCAGGTAGCCTGTTTATATAATGTAGTTAATAAACAAAAGTCTGAAATATTTCTATGATACTGAGATCTTTCTATGATGGAGGAACCTACCACTACTTAAAGTAAAATCGCAGTGGGTGGTGAAGATAAGCACTGCTGCTTAGGTTTGGGGGGAAAACCATATAGAAGTATTTAAACCTAATAGGTAATATCAGAAAAGAGTTATGATAAAATCTCTATCTCTAAAGGACTTTAAATTTAAACTGGAATTAAAGGTAAGATTCATAAAGTAACTCTAGAAGAAAAGACATACAATGGAAGGCTCAGTCAAATTTTTCAGTAGTTCAGAAAAGAAGGGACTAATATAGACCACAAGAATATTTAAAGGAAACATTTTTATAAAAGTACTAAGAAAAAATTCAAAACTGAGGCATATCTGGGGTACTAATTTGATTGCTCTTACAGGCGAGAAGACAATTTCAAGTTAATAATGTTTTTTGAAGAGAGACTGATCTGTAATTGACTGTGAAGGTACAGTGAGTTCTGCTTCTTTATTTTCCTTGTTTTTGTGATATTAACTTCCTATAGTCTCCAAGCCCAGTATAGCACTGTCTACTGCTCTAAACATCTTTGTTATAACATTACTTCCATAGATACACTTTCTTTTTTCACAAAGTCACACATTCTTTAAAGTCAAACACAGACTTCCAAGATTTTCTTAGAAAATAAAACGTCATATTCAGTTGCAATTCCCTTAGAACATTGTACTTCCCTGGTGGCTTAGGCAGTTAAGTGTCTGCCTACAATGTTGGAGACCCGGGTTCCATCCCTGGGTCTGGAAGATCTCCTAGCAAAGGAAATGGCAACTCACTCCAGTATTCTTACCTGGAAAATCCCATGGATGGAGGAGCCTGGTAGGCTCCATGGGGTCACAGAGTCGGACACAACTGAGCGATTTCACTTTCTTTAGAACGTTATCTGGATCCCATTTTTCTCCCTCCTTTCCTAAAGTTAACCTTTAAAATAAAGTTGGTAAATATCTTTTCCACCCATCTTTTTACAGTTTTACTATTTGTCCATAATAATAAGGCACTGTACATGATGTACGTGCTTTTAAAACTACAAAAATGGTACCATATGTACTTATTCTGTCACTTGCTCTTGTCACTGAAAGTTTGAAGACTTTGAAACTTTTGTTTAAAAGTTTTGTTCATTTTCCAGATGTAGTAACTGAGGTTTATTGATCTACTATTCTTTACACTTTTCTACATGTTGATATTTCCTCGTTTATTCATCTGGTTCCCCCAAAACAGAAATTTTGATTTTATCAGTTTTGTAATTGTTGGTTTTTTTCACCATTACAGTGTACAATTAATACTTCTATGCATGTTGAATGAAAGTTTCCCTAGAGCTCATACCTACATGTGTGTGGCATTACTAAATTCGCAGAAATATGTCAAAATGTACACAGAAAAACACCTCTTGCAGAACTGTTTACAAAGTGACAATTGAATACAGTCAAATTATATGCATCAATAGCAGACAGATATGTAAGTTTTAATATATCTGTGCAATGTTATTAAGGAGAATGGGGTAGATTTATCAGTTTATCTATCTGCCTGTCTTCAGAAAAATGCCCCAAATTGATTGGTCGGTGAAAAAATCATTCCAAAACTAAATATAAATCTATCTCAATTTTCATATGTCAAAAATAAAATTAATAATGTAAATGCATAGCTAGAAAAAATCCCTAGAGAATTAGTTAAGAAATTCATGTTAGTGGTTGTCCATGATATATAGAACGGACATATATTTTCTCTATTCTGTAGTTCTATAGTTCTAGATAATGAATTATTTAATCTACATCTATAACCAGGATAAACATATAGATACAATTTATTCTTATCTGGATAATAGCATATTTAGATTTTATGGCTACTAGTAATCCTTATAAGGACCACTTCTTCTACTAATTCCTAACTCATTTCTGGTTTTAGCACAACAAACCAGAATCTTTCATAGATTACTGCACACCCCTCCTTGCCATGCCTTGAGCTTTCTCAAAGTTGAAATCAATTATACTCAGGACTTCTCTGGTGGTCCGTGGCTAAGACTCCACAGTCTCAGTGTAAGGGACCCAGGTTCGATCCCTGGTCGGGCAACTAGATCCCACATGCCACAACTAAAGATCCTGCATGCCACAACAAAGATCAAGGATCCCAGGTGCTGCAACTAAGAACTGATGCAACCACGTTAACTAACTGATTAAAATTCATTACCCTTACTAATACTACTTTTACCAAGAGCCCTTCTAACACAATCACATTATCTTTCCCAGACCTGGTTCTTAATTACCTTCTAGATTAATCATGGGATTTCAGGTAAAGAAAATTATAAAATTCTAAACAAGGTGCCCAGGGAAGCAGAAGAGTTACTGTCTTCTGGAGAAATATATTTGGGTGCCCAGCCAGGTTTCCTTAGAATGGCATTTACTTGGGTACATCAAACATTATCCAAAAACCAGACTCTTCTTGCCTGTTCAGTCACTTCAGTCATGTCTGACTCTTTGCAACCCTATGGACTGTAGCCTGCCAGGCTCCTCTGTCCATGGGGAGTCTCTAGGTAAGAATATTGAAGAAGATTGCCATGCCCTCCTCCAGGGGATAGTCCCAACCCAGGGATCAAACCTGTGTCTCCTGTGTCTCCTGCATTGCAGGCAGTTTATTTACCCACTGAACCACCTGGGAAGCCTGATTCTTCTTCTTTAATAATCATAAAAATTAATTTCCCTATTGTTCCAAAATTGATATTCAAGATAATAACGTTTAGGAAGAATTACACATATTCCATAAGCTGCTGTTCACTAGGCATTATATATAAGGAACTGAGCACATTGTAACCAATGAGACGTATCAGCTTAAAGTCCAACATCTCATCAGCGCTAAGTCTAAAATAACATCATCCAAATCAGATGGGGATAAGGCTTGAGTGTAATCCATTATGTTCAGCTCTTGGAGCACAATTCCTCTTCATGTATGAACATATAAACCTAAAGAGACACGTTATCTTACTTCCACATTCTCAACAAATAATGATAACCCACTCCAGTATTCTTGCCTGGAAAATTTCATGGACAGAGGAGCCTGGTGGTCTACAGCCCACAGGGTCCCAAAAAGTCAGACACGACTGAGTGACTGAGAACACACAAACACACTAGACACACACACAGGCATAGGATAACAGTTATCTACATATGTAGATAGGAAGGGTTAGAGCTTAGGGTTCTCTTCCAAGATCACTGGAAGAATTCAGATCCTTGATGTTGTAGGACTAAGGCTTTCGGTTTCTATAGGCTACCTCTCTCCTAGTCAAAGGCAATTTACAACATGACTCTGCTTTCTTCTGCTCCTAAGTCGCTTCAGTCGTGTCCGACTCTGTGCGACCCCATAGATGGCAGCCCACCAGGCTCCCCTGTCCCTGGGATTCTCCAGGCAAGAACACTGGAGTGGGTTGCCATTTCCTTCTCCAATAGGCCAGCAAAAAACATCTCTCTTTAAAGAGCATATCTGATTAGATCAGGCTCATCTAGTTTTAAAAAAAAAGCTCTCCTTTGATTAACTTAAAATCAATTGAGTAGGGACCTTAATTACATCTGAAAATTCCTCTATATGTATATATCCCTTAAGATTAGGAAGAAAATTACCATCTCACTCCCAACTGCTCCATCACGACACACATATATATACATGCACAGACATATTTAGTAGTAAATCATAAAATTTTCCCAAGATACATCCATATACTTGCATGATTTTCTTAAGTGGTGCTAAACAGGCTTAGTTTATCAGCAGAGAATATTGGTAGTGGAACTGATCCAAAGAAAGAAGATGAAGAGGTCCGTCCCTAAAGGATTTTCAACATTAAGAACCAGGAGATAGTCAAAGAAAGAAGAGAGATTCTCATCAGACACTTGGAGTAGATACAGACATCAGGACCAAGACAATGAAATACAAAGGCACAGCCAATCATCCTCTGGTCTAAGGGAAACAGAAATCGCAATGGAAAGATTGTTTTAAGACATTCTCAGAGGAGCATAATTGCTCACATTTCAACTAAGAAGTGGTAATCAGACAGATCTTCTGGGAAAGAGTTTACCAACTAAGACTGCCCTTAATCTGGAGATGGACAGATACACTAGAGCAATCTGAGGCACACACAGCCCCTCTCCCTGCCACCTTCCAGGTGTGGTTCTCAGACCTGACAACAAGGACAGTTTTCTATTTCATATGGACCAAGATTCTGTGTTTAAATGAAATGACAATCCTGTTGTATTACTTTTCTATTGCTGCTTGTAACAAATGACCATAATTTCCTAGATGAAAAAAACATGAATTTGTTACTTTATAATTCTGTCATTGGGCTGCATTCCTTTTGGAGGCTCTAGAAGAATCTGTTTTCTTGCCTTTTCCAGTTTCTAGAGGTGAACTGCAATATTTGGTTCATGGTCCCTTCCTCTACCTCCAAAGTCAGCAGCCTAGCATATTAAAATCTCTCTCCTATTCAGATATTCCTATCTCCATTATATAATGATATTTTTTATTATATTGCGCCTACTTAGATTACCCAAGATAATATTCCCATCTGAAAATCCTTAGCTCAACCATATCTGCAAAGTCTCTTTAGTCATGTAAGGCAACATTTCACAGGTTTGGGGATTAAAATGTGGACACTGTTGAGGGCCATTATTCTGCTTACCATACCAGTCAAATATTGCCTTTCTAATATTCAAACTTAATTAGTTCATATGACTGCTGACAAATATACTCAGTAATATATTAATGTGTTTGCCTATAAAGTTTATCTGCAATATATTTCTACAGACTTCTATATTCTAAGAAAATTAATAGTGGGATTGTAATTAACAAATATGCTATCTAACAGAAAGTGTTAAGAAACATCATGTTCCTAAGGAGTTTCTTCAAAGCATTCGCACAGCATCTAATCTTTTCTTATAACTGTCACTTAAAGTAAGGGAAAAGTGGATATTATTACAGCCATTTTCAAGGTAGGGAACTAAAGCATACAATGGGTTAAGTGGCTTTCCCTACATCACTCAGGGAGGAATGCGGGAGTTATGAATAGAACTCATCCTCCTCTATCCCCATTCAGTAGCTTAAAAGGCTAGGAATAATGGTTACAATGATTCATACTGACTAACATTTCTTCTCCAGAGCACAGCAAATCCCAAAGAGAAATCATCACAGACACATTAATACGCTTTTGGTTATGTTTTTAAAACTCCTGGTTTCAATAAAGCTCTAAAGAAGTATAGAGAACATGTTTCAGCCTATTTGGGAAATCTACCTGACCTTGAGTCATTTCACTCAAATTTCAAATAGGTTTGGAAGGTCTTAAATAAACAAGACTTTAAATTTTAAAAACATACATTGTTAATATAACTGGTAGATAAGAACAAAAAGTAAAGAAATAATGGATGTGCAGAGGGCCTTAATTACAGGTATGCAGACACAGTAACGTAGTGGGAGGCTAAGCTACCTGGTGGAAAGAGCTAGAGAGTCAGACAGAGTTTGGTTAGAATGCCAGTTCTTCTATGTATACCACCTGTGTAATCTTGGACAAGTCACTTATCCTCTCAGGTTCCTTATCTTAAAAATACAGTAGCTATTTTACAGAGTTGATATGAAAATTAAAAATAATGTGTATAAAGTTTATACATATAACTGAATCACCTTGCTGAACATGTGAAACTAACACAACATTGTTAATCAACCATGTTGTTGCTGTTGTTGTTGTTTAGTCACTAAGTCCTGTCTGACTCTTTCACGACCCCATGGACTATAGCTTGCCAGGCTCCTCTGTCCATGGGATTTCCCAGGCAAGAATACTGGACTGGGTGGCCATTTCCTTTCCCAGGGGATCTTCCAGACCCAGGAATCCAACCTGTGTCTCCTGCATTGCTGGCAGATTCTTTATTGTCGGAGATGCCAGGGAAGTCCATCTAATCAACTCCATTCCAATACAAAATAAAAATTAAAAACACAATATATGTAAAACACCTAGCACATAAAAGCATTTAATAACTTTCCTACTTAGGAAAAACCTAAAATATACAAGCAGATTTTCCTGCTGAAAATATTTGCAGTGGATATTGATGTGCTGCCCAGATTCCACCTCACAGAAGGATTTATTCCCCAAGCTCCCAGGAATGCTGCTTATGGAAATCTGTTTGTTGTAAGCAACGATAAATGGGCATTCTCTTGGATGAAGAGAGAGCTTCCTCACCCAATACCCACCCTCATTCCATGGTGGCCTGCCCCTGAACCGTTCCAGTTACTGATACGAAGGTCTGTCATTCTGATCAGAATGTACTGTAGAGTTGGCTAAGGCCTCTGCTGAGAGTGCTTACCAGCTCAACTCTCCCTCTGTCCAGTCCTGCTTCTTCCACTTCACTTCTGTTTCCAGGTTTTGATCCCAACAGCACTCCCTATAAGCTCCTATACCCTAGTCAGTTGGAAGTCATTTTCTCAGGGAACCCCATCCAGCAACAAGGTTGAAGGGTGTGTTGTTCAGCCTCTCTTATGGATCTTACCATCATTATTCTCCACAAGGGCACAAGTGTGTGTGACGGCACCCAAACACTGTTCAGTTGCTCTGCCAAGGACTGAAGAATAAGGATTCTTAAGCCTCACTCCTACCAAGGAGCTAACAGAAATAATATTCCTTATTATCAAGGAGCCAGAATAAGTGTGACCCCTTTATTCCTGCTCTGTTTTAGCCCTCTCAACGTCTTTCATTCATCAGCTTGTGTATAGATTCAGATTCAATAAGCAACAATATTGCTTATGTTAAGATTGGGGCCTGGGGGTTGCTTTATAATACTCCAGAAAAAAAAAAGGATAAATGAAACATGACCGGTAAAATGTTGATCATTAATGAACCTGGGTGACTAGTTCAAGGAAGTTCATTATACTATTCTCTCTACTTCTGCAATATGTTTGAAATTTTCAATAATAAAAGGTTGGATATTAGTATGCATGATAAAAGTACATGCCTGTACTTTATAAAAATACATTTAAAGTGTATTTTTTTTTAAGTTTGTTCTTTAATCTGAGGAAAATTACTTTACAATGTTGTGTTGGTTTCTGCCATACAAAGCAAATCAGTCATAACTATACATATATCACCTGTCTCTTGAGTCTCCCTCCCCTCCCCTCATTTTACCCCTCTAGGTCTTCACAGAGTGTCTGGTAGTGCTCGCTGTGTTATATAGCAACTTCCCTCCCCCCACCAGCTATCTATTTTACACATGGTAGTGTATATATATCAATGATACTCTCTCAATTCATCCCACTCTCTCTTCCCCTACTGTTTTCATAAATCCGTTCTCTACATTTGCGTGTCCATTCCTTCCCTGCAAATAGGTTCATCAATACCATTTTTCTAGATTCCATATATATGTGTTAATATACATTATTTGTTTTTCTCTTTCTGGCTTACTTCACTCTGTATAATAGGCTCTGGGTGCATCAACCTCACTAGAACTGACTCAAACTCATTCTTTTTTATGACTGAATAATATTCCATTGTATATATGTACCACATCTTCTTTATCCATTCATCTGCTGATGGACATCTAGGTTGCTCCCATGTTTAAGCTATTGTGAACAGTGCTGCTATGAACACTGAGGTACATGTGTCTTTTTCAATTATGCTTTTTTCCTAATTACAGAATATATGGAAGGCATGTACTTTAATGATCAATTTTAAGATAGGTTTAACAATATATCTAAATTCTGCTTATGTTAAGCAAATAAATCTAAGAAAGTATGGTGAAATTCATATTTACCAAGCAGATAAAATAGAGCTTATTAGACATCTTACCACATAGTTCTCAAGTATATTTTTTCAAGTTGCTGAGGCTTTTCTTAAAAGCAAACCCCATAAAGCAATTCAGACTAAACCTAAAAGAGATTTACTTTTCATGTTAAAAGTCCAATATGCAACTCTTCTGTGCATTACATAGACTTTTATATTATTGAGATATTATAATGTACTGGAAAATTATTCCAATTTTTAGAAGTTCAA
Source organism: Bos taurus (assembly GCF_002263795.3). Lineage (NCBI taxonomy): Eukaryota > Metazoa > Chordata > Mammalia > Artiodactyla > Bovidae > Bos > Bos taurus. The sequence goes on from NC_037332.1 coordinate 63,700,262, forward strand.
CTTTCTAAATGTCTTTTTGAAAACAATGAGTTATTTTAATATTTATAAAACCTAGCATAACCACATCTTTCTTTCTCCTCAACCCTTATAAAGGACCTTGGAGACTCAATAATTGGTGCCACCTATGTTATTTAAATTTTGGTCAAAACAACTCTGTTCTATATTTATATATAATGATTAAGTGTTAAGTTAGAATCACAATAACAGAATGTAGCATGTGACTCAAATATTCAGTATGCTTAGAGTGGTATTATTTCTGTCTAACTCTCAAATGCTTATTTTAAGTGTGCAGTGAAGAAGAAACCCAGAAGGGTTCAAATATACTATGCAAACACATTTCCTGTCTTTGTATTCTTCTACATTTACAGGTCTTTCTGTAATTTGAGATCTCTACCAACTGAGGTAATTTAATCCAAACTTTGGAGAATATCATCATTGAGAAAATGATTTTTCTCAAAAGAACTTGATTATTTTAATAATTATAGAACTGTCCTAAGGGCTTCCTACAGCCAGGTTATTATTATAAAGAAATGTTCTTTATATAAATAAATAAGACTTGATTGACCTGAAACAAAAGAAGGGTATGGAACATTCTAAAGACAAACACATAAATGGTATATCTAGGAGCTAGTCTAACAGCCTATGAAGCCTGAATTTTTAAAACATTTTACCCAGCTCTCTGGACTACTCCCCAAATAAACAAACAAGCATTTATTTTTCTGGAATTGAGCTGTAGGAGTTGCTTGTATAGTTTTGAGATTAGTTGTTTGTCCGTTGCTTCATTTGCTATTATTTTCTCCCATTCTGAAGGCTGTGTTTTCACCTTGCTAATAGTTTTCTTTGTTGTGCAGAAGCTTTTAAGTTTAATTAGGTCCCATTTGTTTATTTTTTCTTTTATTTCCAATATTCTGGGAGGTGGGTCATAGAGGATCCTGCTGTGATGTATGTCGGAGAGTGTTTTGCCTATGTTCTCCTCTAGGAGTTTTATAGTTTCTGGTCTTACGTTTAGATCTTTAATCCATGGTGCTGGGAAAACTGGTCAACCACTTGTAAAAGAATGAAACTAGAACACTGTCTAACACCTTACACAAAAATAAACAAAGCTCGTTTTTAAAAAAATAATTTCTTTCCTAACATACTAGCAATGAACAGTGGAGTTTGAAATTAAAAATACAATGTGTGTGTGCTCAGTTGCTCAGTCGTGTCCAACTCTATGCAACTTCACAGACTGTAGCCTTCCAGGCTTCTCTGTACATGGGATTTTCCCAGCAAAAATACTGGAGTGGATTGCCATTTTCTTCTCCAGGGAATCTTCTTGACCCAGGGATAGAAGAAAAGAAAATCCCCCTTTGTTATATTTAACATACACTTTACATATATGAGCAAATTCCTGGAGATAGTGAAGGACAGGGAACCCTGGCATGCCGCAGTGTGCCTCCTAAGTCTCCTGCATTGGCAGGCAAATTCTTTACCACTGAGCCACCTGGGAATCCCATAAAAATACCACTTACATTAGCAATCAAGAATTATTACAAAGCTACAATAATCAAGACAGGACGGTACTGGTGAAAGGACAGAGATATCAGTGGAACAGAACAGAGAACCAGAAATAGGACCACTTAAATACAGTTGACTGACTCTTGACAAAGTAGCAAATGCAATAAATGGATCAAAGATAATCTCTTCAAAAAATGGTGCTGAAACAACCAAACATGCAACAACAACAAAATCTGGACACAAACTTTACAATGTTCACCAAATTAACTCAAAACAGATCATAGACGTAAATATAGATAACAAAAGGCAAAACTATAAAACTCCTGGAAGATAATATAGAAGAGAATCTAGATGGACCCTTAAGAAACAACATCAAAAGCATAATCCATGAAGAAAGACTTGATGAGATGACTTTATTAAAATTAAAAATGAGATACCACTGTACACCTACTGCTGCTGCTGCTAAGTTGCGTCAGTCGTGTCCGACTCTGTGAGACCCCATAGACAGCAGCCCACCAGGCTCCCCCGTCCCTGGGATTCTCCAGGCAAGAACACTGGAGTGGGTTGCCATTTCCTTCTCCAATGGATGAAAGTGAAAAGTGAAAGTGAAGTCTTTCAGTCGTGTCCGACTCTTAGTGACCCACGGATTGCAGCCTACCAGGCTCCTCTGTCCATGGAATTTTCCAGGCAAGAATGCCAAAAATCCAGAAGACTGATGGCACCAAATGCTGGGGAGATTGTGTAACAACAGGTACTCTCATTCACTGCTGGTAGGAATGCCAAATGGTACAGATACTTTGAAAGACAGTTTAATGGTTTCTCATAAAATTAAATATATTCTTGCCACGTGATCCAGCAATCATGCTCCTTGGTACTTACCTAGGGAGTTGAAAACTTATATCCACACAAAAACAAACTGTGCTATATCCATAAAAAGCAATGCTACCTAGTAATGAAAAGAACAAATAACTGACAAATAGATGAATTTCAATTTTAGTATATGTGCTTTCAAAGTCAGCATGTAGATGAATTTCAAAAAATATTATTATGAGTGAATAAAGCCAAGGCACAAAAGAATGCATACTATTTGAGTGTAGTACTATGCAATAGTTATGTCAGAAAATGCATAACTATAGAGGAAGCAAACAGATCAAAGAATACTTGTGACCTGGGTCTGGAGGGAACTGATTGTAAATGTACATAAGGGAACTTAAGACAACAGAACTATATAACTTGATTGTGATGGCAATTTCAACATAGTCTACACCTGTCAAACTCAACAAATTGTGTAACTACAATTGATGAAATTTGTTATAAATAAATTGCATGTCAATACAAGAACAAGAAATAAAGTGTCAGGAACCAAATTTAAAGTTTAATACTTATTTTCAAAAAAGTGACAATGACTGTATTTCATAAAATATTTCACTCTGTATATTCCTGAAACATTTATCCCCCTTTGTTATATTTAACATACACTTTACACATATGAGCAAATTCTGGGAGATAGTGAAGGACAGGAAACCCTGGCATGCCACAGTCCATGAGATCTCAAAGAATTGGACACGACTTGGAGACTGAACAACAAACTTTGCATAAGGCTTTGCTGAGATACATCTGGTTCCAGAAATGACAAGTTTATTGTACCATCAAAAATAGTGCTTTGTCAGGAACCAAGTGCTCTGAGACTTAAAGATGGAGGAAAAGACACAGCACATATACATATACTACTAAAGAATTATACCATTAATTTTTGTTACATAACTCAGCAGTGGCCACAGGACGGGAAAAGGTCAGTTTCCTTCCAATCCCAAAGAAAAGCAATGCCAAAGAATGCTCAAACTACCGCACAATGGCACTCATCTCACACGCTAGTAAAGTAATGCTCAAAATTCTCTAAGCCAGGCTTCAGCAATATGTGAACCGTGAACTTCCTGATGTTCAAGCTGGTTTTAGAAAAGGCAGAGGAACCAGAGATCAAATTGCCAACATCCGCTGGATCATCAAAAAAGCAAGAGAGTTCCAGAAAAACATCTATTTCTGCTTTATTGACTATGCCAAAGCCTTTGACTATGTGGATCACAATAAACTGTGGACAATTCTGAAAGAGATGGGAATACCAGACCACCTGATCTGCCTCTTGAGAAATCTGTATGCAGGTCAGGAAGCAACAGTTAGAACTGGACATGGAACAACAGACTGGTTCCAAATTGGAAAAGGAGTACGTCAAGGCTGGATATTGTCACCCTGTTTATTTAACTTATATGCAGAGTACACCATGAGAAACGCTGGACTGGAAGAAACACAAGCTGGAATCAAGATTGCCAGGAGAAATATCAATAACCTCAGATATGCAGATGACACCACCCTTATGGCAGAAAGTGAAGAGGAACTCAAAAGCCTCTTGATGAAAGTGAAAGTGGAGAGTGAAAAAGTGGGCTTAAAGCTCAATGTTCAGAAAATGAAGATCATGGCATCTGGTCCCATCACTTCATGGGAAATAGATGGGGAAACAGTGGAAACAGTGTCAGACTTTATTTTTCTGGGCTCCAAAATCACCGCAGATGGTGACTGCAGCCATGAAATTAAAAGACGCTTACTCCTTGGAAGGAAAGTTAAGACCAACCTAGATAGCATATTCAAAAGCAGAGACATTACTTTGCCAACAAAGGTCCATCTAGTCAAGGCTATGGTTTCTCCAGTGGTCATGTATGGATGTGAGAGTTGGACTGTGAGGAAGGCTGAGCGCTGAAGAATTGATGCTTTTGAACTGTGGTGTTGGAGAAGACTCTTGAGAGTCCCTTGGACTGCAAGGAGATCCAACCAGTCCATTCTGAAGGAGATCAGCCCTGGGATTTCTTTGGAAGGAATGATGCTAAAGCTGAAACTCCAGTACTTTGGCCACCTCATGCGAAGAGTTGACTCCTTGGAAAAGACTCTGATGCTGGGAGGGATTGGGGGCAGGAGGAGAAGGGGATGACAGAGGATGAGATGGCTGGATGCCATCACTGATTTGATGGACGTGAGTCTGAGTGAACTCCGGGAGTTGGTGATGGACAGGGAGGCCTGGCGTGCTGCGATTCATGGGGTTGCAAAGAGTCGGAAACGACTGAGCAAATGATCTGATCTGATGCACTACATTACTCTGGCAACACCAAAGTTAATCACTACAACCAAAATGTGAGAGGGTGAGAGGAGGAGCCAAGATGGCGGAGGAGTAGGACGGGGCGAACACTTTTTCCCCCACAAATTCATCAAAAGAGCATTTAAACGTCGAGTAAATTCCACAAAACAACTACTGAATGCCGGCAGAGGACATCAGGCACCCAGAAAAGCAACCCAACTCTTCGAAAGGAGGTAGGAAAAAATATAAAAGACAAAAAAAGAGACAAAAGAGGGAGGGACGGAGCTCCGTCCCGGGAAGGGAGTCTTAAAAAGAGAGAAGTTTCCAAACACCAGGAAACTTTCTCACTGCAGAATCTGTGCCGAGCTTTGGAAGCACAGAGGGCAACATAACAGGGAGAAAAAATAAATTAACAATTAAAACTCGCAGATTGCGAGCCCTACGGTAACTCCCCCAGCGGAGAAGCAGCGCAGACGCCTGCACACGCCATTAGCAAGCGGGGGCTGGGCAGGGAGGCGCGGCGTGGGCTGCATTGCTGAGAGTAAGAATCTGGCCTGAATACCCTGAGCACTATCTGAGCGAAATAATTTGGGCTAGCAAACCAGACTGTGGGATATCTACCAGGCGAAAAGCCAGCCCCAACCTAAGACACCGCCAGGCTCGCGCACGGAACAAAGGACTGAACAGAGATAGCCGGCTGCAGACCTTCCCCCTCCGGTGACAGGCAGCCAGAGCCGGAAGGGGGCAATCGCAGCCCCAGAGAGACATTATCTATAAAACTGTAAGCAGGCTTCTTTGCTAACTAAAACTTCTTGGGGGTCTGGATGGTCAACATTTGCCTGAGAAGGTGCGCCAGTTTTACACCCAGACAACCGAGTGGCGGGGAGCAATAAGTCGCAGCGTTGGCGCTTGCCAAACACCTCATCACCTGAGCTGCTCGGACCTGGGAAGAGCACAAAACGCAGGCCCAACTGAGTCTGCGCCTCTGAGGACTACCCGAGTGCCTGAACCTGAGCGACTTGGACCTGGGAGGTGCATGCAGCCCAGGGCCGGCCTCGGATTGCTCCCGGCGGAACAACCTAGAGCCCAGGCAGTGTGGGCAGGGAGGCTACACGCGCCGTGAGTGGGGGCAGACCCAGTGTGGCTGAGGCACTGCGAGCGCACGCCAGTGTTATTTGTTTGCAGCATCCCTCCCTCCCTCCCCACAGCGCGACTGAACAAGTGAGCCTAAAAAAAAATCCCACCATCCCCTTTGTGTCAGGGTGGTAACCAGACACTGAAGAGACCAGCAAACAGAAGAAGTTATAACAGAGGGAAACGCCTTGGAAGCTACAGGCAATAGATTAAAACCCCATGGTTACTACGGACTACATAGGAAGGGGCCTATAGATCTTGAGAAATAGAAGTCGGACCAAGGAACTAGCCAAAAATGAACTGAACCCATAATACTCACAACAAAACCAGAAAAAGTCCTAGATATATTTTTACTATTTTTACAATCATTCTTTCTCTCTCTTTTTTTTTTTTTAATTTTTAGAAAAAAAAAATTTTAAGTCCTTTATTGTTCCTTTAATTTTCACTTTTATAACCTATTACTTTGCAAAAAAAAAAAAAAAAGACCCTATTTTTTTCTTCTTCAGCAAACTTCATATATATATATTTTATAATTTTTTGACCTTGTTTTTTTTTTTCTTTTTTTCTTCTTTTCTTTAACATTGTATTTTTGAAATTCCAAACTCTACTCTAGTTTTTTAATTTTAGCTTTTTGGTATATGTTATCAATTTTGTACCTATAGTTTTTTTATAATTTCTGTGACTTTTTTTTTTCTATTTCTTTCTCTTCTTCTTCTATATAACATTGTATATCTGAAATTCCAAACTCTACTCTAGATTTTTAATTCATGCTTTTTGGTATTTGATATTAATTTTGTACCTGTATTTTCTTTATAATTTTTGCAACATTGTTTGTTTTTGTTTGTTTGTTTTCTCTCTTTATGTCTCTTCTTCCTTTTTTTTAACATTGTATTTTTGAAATTCCAAACTCTACTCTAGATTTTTAATTTTTGCTTTTTGGTATTAGTTATCAATTTTGTACCTGCATTTTCTTTATAATTTTCGCAACCTTGTTTGTTCGTTTTTTCTCTCTTTCTCGTCCTTCTTCTTTTCTAACATCGTATTTTTGAAATTCCAAACTCTACTCTAGATTTTTAATTTTTGCTTTTATGTATTTGTTACCAATTTTGTACCTTTAAGAACCCAATCCTCAGGACCCATTTTTCACTAGGGAGCAAGATTACTGGCTTGACTGCTCTCCCTCCCTTTGGACTCTCCTTTTTCTCCACCAGGTCGCCTGTGTCTCCTCCCTAACCCCTCTCTACTCTACCCAACTCTGTGAGTTTCTGTGTGTTCCAGATGGTGGAGAACACTTAGGGAACTGATTACTGGATGGATCTGTTCCCTCCTTTTCATTCCCCCCTTTTATCCTTCTGGCCACCTCTGTCTCCTTCCTCCTTATTCTCTTCTCTGTATAACTCCGTGAACATCTCTGAGTGGTCCAGTTGTGGAGTGCACATAAGGAAGTGACTACTGGCTACCCCACTGTCTCCACTATTGATTTCACCTCATCTCATTTGGGTCGCCTCTAACTCTCTCCTCCCTCTTCTCTTCTCCATGTAACGCGGTGAACCTCTCTGAGTGACCCTCACAGTAGAGAAACTTTTCATCTTTAACGTAGATGTTTTATCAATGGTGCTGTATAGAAGGAGAAGTTTTGAAACTACTGTAAAAATAAGACCAATAACTGGAAGCAGGAGGCTTAAGTCCAAACCCTGACTCCAGGGAACTCCTGACTCCTGGGAACATTAATAGACAGGAGCTCATCAAATGCCTCCATACCAACACTGAAACCAAGCACCACACAAGGGCCAACAAGTTACAGGGCAAGACATACGAGGCAAATTCTCCAGCAACAAAGGAACACAGCCCTGAGCTTCAAGATATAAGCTGCCCAAAGTCACCCCAAAACCATAGACATCTCATAACTCATTACTGGACATTTCATTGCACTCCAGAGAGAAGAAATACAGCTCCACCCACCAGAACACCGACACAAGCTTCCCTAACCAGGAAACCTTGACAAGCCACCTGTGCAAACCCACACACAGCGAGGAAAAGCCACAATAAAGAGAACTCCACAAACTGCCAGAATACAGAAAGGACACCCCAAACTCAGCAATATAAACAAGATGAAGAGACAGAGGAATACCCAGCAGATAAAGGAACAGGATAAATGCCCACCAAACCAAACCAAAGAGGAAGAGATAGGGAATCTACCTAATAAAGAATTCCGAATAATGATAGTGAAATTGATCCAAAATCTCGAAATTAAAATGGAATCACAGATAAATAGCCTGGAGACAAGGATTGAGAAGATGCAAGAAAGGTTTAACAAGGACCTAGAAGAAATAAAAAAGAGTCAATATATAATGAATAATGCAATAAATGCGATCAAAAGCACTCTGGAGGCAACAAATAGTAGAATAACAGAGGCAGAAGATAGGATTAGTGAATTAGAAGATAGAATGGTAGGAATAAATGAATCAAAGAGGAAAAAAGAAAAACGAATTAAAAGAAAAGAGGACAATCTCAGAGACCTCCAGGACAATATTAAACGTTACAACATTCGAATCATAGGGGTCCCAGAAGAAGAAGACAAAAAGAAAGACCATGAGAAAATACTTGAGGAGATAATAGTTGAAAACTTCCCTAAAATGGGGAAGGAAATAATCACCCAAGTCCAAGAAACCCAGAGAGTCCAAAACAGGATAAACCCAAGGCGAAACACCCCAAGACACATATTAATCAAATTAAGAAAGATCAAACACAAAGAACAAATATTAAAAGCAGCAAGGGAAAAACAACAAATAACACACAAGGGAATTCCCATAAGGATAACAGCTGATCTTTCAACAGAAACTCTTCAAGCCAGGAGGGAATGGCAAGACATACTTAAAATGATGAAAGAAAATAACCTACAGTCCAGATTATTGTACCCAGCAAGGATTTCATTCAAATATGAAGGAGAAATCAAAAGCTTTTCAGACAAGCAAAAGCTGAGAGAATTCTGCACCACCAAACCAGCTCTCCAACAAATACTAAAGGATATTCTCTAGACAGGAAACACAAAAACGGTGTATAAATTTGAACCCAAAACAATAGAGTAAATGGCAACGGGATCATACTTATCAGTAATTACCTTAAACGTAAATGGGTTGAATGCCCCAACCAAAAGACAAAGACTGGCTGAATGGATACAAAAACAAGACCCCTACATATGTTGTCTACAAGAGACCCACCTCAAAACAGGGGACACATACAGACTGAAAGTGAAGGGCTGGAAAAAGATTTTCCATGCAAATAGGGACCAAAAGAAAGCAGGAGTAGCAATACTTGTATCAGATAAAATAGACTTTAAAACAAAGGCTGTGAAAAGAGACAAAGAAGGTCACTACATAATGATCAAAGGATCAATCCAAGAAGAAGATACAACAATTATAAATATATATGCACCCAACACGGGAGCACTGCAATATGTAAGACACATGTTAACAAGTATGCAAGGAGAAATTAACAATAACACAATAATAGTGGGAGACTTTAATACCCCACTCACACCTATGGATAGATCAACTAAACAGAAAATTAACAAGGAAACACAAACTTTAAATGATACAATAGACCACTTAGACCTAATTGATATCTATAGGACATTTCATCCCAAAACAATGAATTTCACCTTTTTCTCAAGCGCACATGGAACCTTCTCCAGGATAGATCATATCCTGGGCCATAAATCCAGCCTTGGTAAATTCAAAAAAATAGAAATCATTCCAAGCATCTTTTCTGACCACAATGCAGTAAGATTAGATCTCAATTACAGGAGAAAAACTATTAAAAATGCCAACATATGGAGGCTGAACAACATGCTGCTGAATAACCAACAAATCACAGAAGAAATCAAAAAAGAAATCAAAATTTGCATAGAAACGAATGAAAATGAAAACACAACAACCCAAAACCTGTGGGACACTGTAAAAGCAGTTCTAAGGGGAAAGTTCATAGCAATACAGGCACACCTCAAGAAACAAGAAAAAAGTCAAATAAATAACCTAACTCGACACCTAAAGCAACTAGAAAAGGAAGAAATAAAGAACCCCAGGGTTAGTAGAAGGAAAGAAATCTTAAAAATTAGAGCAGAAATAAATGCAAAAGAAACAAAAGAGACCATAGCAAAAATCAACAAAACCAAAAGCTGGTTTTTTGAAAGGATAAATAAAATTGACAAACCATTAGCCAGACTCATCAAGAAACAAAGGGAGAAAAATCAAATCAATAAAATTAGAAATGAAAATGGAGAGATCACAACAGACAACACAGAAATACAAAGGATCATAAGAGACTACTATTAACAATTATATGCCAATAAAATGGACAACGTGGAAGAAATGGACAAATTCTTAGAAAAGTACAACTTTCCAAAACTCGACCAGGAAGAAATAGAAAATCTTAACAGACCCATCACAAGCACGGAAATTGAAACTGTAATCAAAAATCTTCCAGCAAATAAAAGCCCATGTCCAGATGGCTTCACAGCTGAATTCTACCAAAAATTTAGAGAAGAGCTAACACCTATCCTGCTCAAACTCTTCCAGAAAATTGCAGAGGAAGGTAAACTTCCAAACTCATTCTATGAGGCCACCATCACCCTAATACCAAAACCTGATAAAGAGCCCACAAAAAAAGAAAATTACAGGCCAATATCACTGATGAACATAGATGCAAAAATCCTTAATAAAATTCTAGCAATCAGAATCCAACAACACATTAAAAAGACCATACACCATGACCAAGTGGGCTTTATCCCAGGGATGCAAGGATTCTTCAATATCTGCAAATCAATCAATGTAATACACCACATTAACAAATTGAATAATAAAAACCATATGATTATCTCAATAGATGCAGAGAAAGCCTTTGACAAAATTCAACACTCATTTATGATAAAAACTCTCCAGAAAGCAGGAATAGAAGGAACATACCTCAACATCATAAAAGCTATATATGACAAACCCACAGCAAACATTATCCTCAATGGTGAAAAATTGAAAGCATTTCCTCTAAAGTCAGGAACAAGACAAGGGTGCCCACTTTCACCATTGCTATTCAACATAGTTTTGGAAGTTTTGGCCACAGCAATCAGAGCAGAAAAAGAAATAAAAGGAATCCAAATTGGAAAAGAAGAAGTAAAACTCTCACTATTTGCAGATGACATGATCCTCTACATAGAAAACCCTAAAGACTCCACCAGAAAATTACTAGAACTAATCAATGACTATAGTAAAGTTGCAGGATATAAAATCAACACACAGAAATCCCTTGCATTCCTATACACTAATAATGAAAAAACAGAAAGAGAAATTAAAGAAACAATTCCATTCACCATTGCAATGGAAAGAATAAAATACTTAGGAATATATCTACCTAAAGAAACTAAAAACCTGTATATAGAAAACTATAAAACACTGGTGAAAGAAATCAAAGAGGACACTAATAGATGGAGAAATATACCATGTTCATGGATTGGAAGAATCAATATAGTGAAAATGAGTATACTATCCAAAGCAATTTATAGATTCAATGCAATCCCTATCAAGCTACCAACAGTATTCTTCACAGAGCTAGAACAAATAATTTCACAATTTGTATGGAAATACAAAAAACCTCGAATAGCCAAAGCGATCCTGAGAAAGAAAAATGGAACTGGAGGAATCAACCTACCTGACTTCAGGCTCTACTACAAAGCCACAGTTATCAAGACAGTATGGTACTGGCACAAAGACAGAAATATAGATCAATGGAACAAAATAGAAAGCCCAGAGATAAATCCACGCACATATGGACACCTTATCTTTGACAAAGGAGGCAAGAATATACAATGGATTAAAGACAAGCTCTTTAACAAGTGGTGCTGGGAAAACTGGTCAACCACTTGTAAAAGAATGAAACTAGAACACTTTCTAACACCATACACAAAAATAAACTCAAAATGGATTAAAGATCTAAACGTAAGACCAGAAACTATAAAACTCCTAGAGGAGAACATAGGCAAAACACTCTCCGACATACATCACAGCAGGATCCTCTATGACCCACCTCCCAGAATATTGGAAATAAAAACAAAGATAAACAAATGGGACCTAATTAACCTTAAAAGCTTCTGCACATCAAAGGAAACTATTAGCAAGGTGAAAAGACAGCCTTCAGAATGGGAGAAAATAATAGCAAATGAAGCAACTGACAAACAACTAATCTCAAAAATATACAAGCAACTCCTACAGCTCAACTCCAGAAAAATAAATGACCCAATCAAAAAATGGGCCAAAGAACTAAATAGACATTTCTCCAAAGAAGACATACAGATGGCTAACAAACACATGAAAAGATGCTCAACATCACTCATTATCAGAGAAATGCAAATCAAAACCACTATGAGGTACCATTTCACACCAGTCAGAATGGCTGTGATCCAAAAGTCTACAAATAATAAATGCTGGAGAGGGTGTGGAGAAAAGGGAACCCTCTTACACTGTTGGTGGGAATGCAAACTAGTACAGCCACTATGGAGAACAGTGTGGAGATTCCTTAAAAAACTGGAAATAGAACTGCCCTATGATCCAGCAATCCCACTGCTGGGCATACACACTGAGGAAACCAGAAGGGAAAGAGACACGTGTACCCCAATGTTCATCGCAGCACTGTTTATAATAGCCAGGATATGGAAGCAACCTAGATGTCCATCAGCAGATGAATGGATAGGAAAGCTGTGGTACATATACAGAATGGAGTATTACTCAGCCATTAAAAAGAATACATTTGAATCAGTTCTAATGAGGTGGGTGAAACTGGAGCCTATTATACAGAGTGAAGTAAGCCAGAAGGAAAAACACCAATACAGTATACTAAAGCATATATATGGAATTTAGAAAGAGGGTAACAATAACCCTGTGTACGAGACAGCAAAGGAGACACTGATGTATAGAACAGTCTTATGGACTCTGTGGGAGAGGGAGAGGGTGGGAAGATATGGGAGAATGGCATTGAAACATGTAAAATATCATGTATGAAACGAGATGCCAGTCCAGGTTCTATGCACGATACTGGATGCTTGGGGCTAGTGCACTGGGACGACCCAGAGGGATGGTATGGGGAGGGAGGAGGGTTCAGGATGGGGAACATATGTATACCTGTGGTGGATTCATTTTGATATTTGGCAAAACTAAAACAATTATGTAAAGTTTAAAAATAAAATTTAAAAAAATGAAAAAAAAATGTGAGAGGGTTTTTTTTTTTCCACCCCCCGTGGTAAGAAAGAAACAAAGCAACTGATTCTTGTTAAGTATCTGAGTTAAGCAATGAAACATGTAAAGAAACATAACAAATATAAATGGAAATGTATAAACTGCCATTTCTTTCCCTCAAAGAAGATCTTGAGAACAGAATGGGAAAGGGGAATTACTATAATTCATTATAAACATTTAAGATTCTCAGTAGGCTAGGTGCTATAATGGCTATAAGTTAAGGAATGGTACTAATCTACAGGGCTTCCCTGGTGGCTCAGTAGTAATGAACCTGCCTCCTAACACAGGAGATGCGGTTTCAATCCCTGGGTCAGGAAGATCCCCTGAAGAAGGAAATGATAACCTACTCCAGTATTTTGCCTGGGAAATCCCATGGACAGGAGCCTTGCAGGCAATAGTACATGGGCTCACAGAAGAGTTGGACACAACTTAGCAACTAAACAATAAGAACAACTAATTTGAAACATATTATACCTAGCTTCTTTAGATCTCCACTAAGTTATCAGTATTATTTTATGATCAGTCCTATTTCTTCTCCATTTGAATTACTCCATTAATGAATGACTTTTTAGAATAAATGACTGTGAAGTAAACTGAAAAGTTATGTAAATCATAGGTAAGCAACAAATAAATTCAGGGTCCCCCCACCAACTAATGCCAAGTTGTTTCTTCAGGATATGCAGCATTGTATAAAACTCCCAGGCAGGTTAGATCATGAATCAACAAGCATTTATTAAATTACTATATTCTACAATACTATATTCCATGTGGTAGGACAGACAACAAAAATATTGTGGGATCCTAAGGATTTTAACTTTAGTTTCCTTTAGTTGAGGAAACAAAATACATAGATCCCAGTATACATCACTAACACCGTTTCTTCCGGACACCATTGGCACACACCTGCTCCCTTATATGTATATGCCCATAGGCAATGGCACCCCACTCCAGTGCCTGGAAAATCCCATGGATGGAGGAGCCTGGTAGGCTGCAGTCCATGGGGTCACGAAGAGTCGGACACGACTGAGCGACTTCACTTTCACTTTTCACTTTCCTGCATTGGAGAAGGAAATGGCAACCCACTCCAGTGTTCTTGCCTGGAGAATCTCAGGGATGGGGGAGCCTGGTGGCTGCCATCTATGGGGTCACACAGAGTCGGACACGACTGAAGTGACTTAGCAGCAGTAGCATTCAAAATTTACCTGTCGATGTCTGCATTGACCTCTTGAGACCTACTTCTCTGAAAAAAAACTAAAATGAAGTGTATCTTTTTGCTCTTAAAGAACCCAGTCTCTTTTCTTCTTTTTCACAACAGTGTTCATTTTAGAAAATATGCACCTGATAAAAGTAACAATGTAAAAAGTAAAAAGGGAGGCAGAAAAGGAAGGAAACACAGAAAGAATAGAGGGAGGATTTAGGCATTTAACAATTTATCCAAATAAGGGTCAGTTCAGTTCAGTTTAGTCCAGTCGCTCAGTCGTGTTCGACTCTGCAACCCCATGAATTGCAGCATGCCAGGCCTCCCTGTCCATCACCAACTCCCAGAGTTCACTCAAACTTGTCCATCGAGTGGGTGAAGCCATCCAGCCATCTCATCTTCTGTCGTCCCCTTTTCCTCCTGCCCCCATTCCCTCCCAGCATCAGAGTCTTTTCTAATGAGTCAACTCTTTGCATGAGGTGGCCAAAGTACTGGAGTTTCAGCTTTAGCATCATTCCTTCCAAAGTACACCCAGGACTGATCTCCTTCAGAATGGACTGGTTGGATCTCCTTGCAGTCCAAGGGACTCTCAAGAGTCTTCTCCAACACCACAGCTCAAAAGCATCAATTCTTCGGTGCTCAGCTTTCTTCACAGTCCAACTCTCACAGCCATACATGACTACTGGAAAAACCATAGCCTTGACTAGACGGACCTTTGTTGGCAAAGTAATGTCTCTGCTTTTGAATATAAAGAAGGGTATCAGCACTTTAATTTTATAATGTCATGAGCATAAGCATATGAAAATTGAGTTAATGACACAAAGCCCTTTGAAATATGGCAAAGCATTCCCAAATTTGAATTCTTTCATGTAAAAATCCACTGTATTAAAATGTATTATACATATCGTATTTGTTACCAAGAGGATTTTGATTGTACTCTAAGTTGTCACTGATGAGAATAATTAGAAAAACTGGGAGTAAGAAACAGCAATAAAAATGAGATAAAACAAATGGCAGAGTAAGTAAAGAGGTTATTCCATCAGATCTTACTCCTTTTTGTATTATGAGGAGACAGATTGCTGGCACATATATAAAGTATGCTTCCAATATACTGTAAGATCATTTCACTAGGATCACATTGACAATGAGGGGGTAGAAATCAATAACCACATGTTATAACATTGGAATTTGACATAGGATCATATACTGAAAAAGACCTCTCAGTACGAATATTACCTTTGAAACAGCAAATAAATACACAGCCATGACACTGAAACTAAGGGAAATAGAAAGTATAAGAAGCATCTAATGATCAACTAATTATAATGCTCATTATTGCTCATTAAAATGTATACCACTCATCTCTAACCTTCTATATAGTGTTCAGTCTCAATTTTTTACTTTAGTCAATCAACTCATGTATTGAACAGCCTTTTAAGATTTGTGGCCTCAAGGGTTTCCCTGGTGGTTCAGCTTGCCAATGCATGAACCCTGGGTTTGATCCCTAGGCCAGAAATATCTCCTGGAGGAGGAGACAGTAACCCACTCCAGTATTCTTGCCTAGAGAATCCCATGGACAGAGGAGCCTGGTGGGCTAGAGTCAAAGGGGTCACAAAAGAGTTGGATGGGAATTAGCAACTAAACAACAACAAAGAAAAAATGAGTGCTAAATTAGTGCAATGGCCATGAAAACAGCCGATCACAGAAAATGCTAAGTGTTCTAGCCTTATAAGGGTGGATAATGATGCTTCAAGGCAATTTAGGGGGGAAAATTAGCATATTTGGATATGTTGCAACATGAGGCACTTCTGATGTATCCAGACCAAGATGCTGATACAAGTAGTTTTAAATGGGATCTATAGCTCAGGAGGGCTTCCCTGGTGGCTCAGATGGTAAAAAAATCCACCTGCAACATGGGAGACCTGGGCTTGATCCCTGGGTTGGGAAGATCCCTTGGAGGAGGAAATGGCAACCCACTCCAATATTCTTGCCTGGAGAATTCCATGGACAGAGGAGCCTGGCAGACTACAGTCCATGGGGCTGCAAAGAGTCAGACACAACTGAGTGACTAAGCACATTGTAGCTCAGGAGAAATATCTAGGTTAAAAATACTTGAATCTATGGGATAGAATTGTGGTGAATATCAACATTCAGGGACTAAAAGGATAAAGAGAAGTCAACTAGTCACACAGTAAAGGAAAGAATGAAAAGATTAAAGTGTTGTAGACACCAAAGGAGGAGAGGGAATGATGAGAACCAAATAGATCTTCAGCACAAGTGAGACAGGCCTGGGCCCTGGGATCCTTGTTGCAGTGCTTGCAGCTTGGACACAACTCTCCTTGAGCAACAAAATATAAACTATATGGGACTAAAATTAACTGCATGCATGTGCAGTTAGGACAGATTCTGGACAAAAGGTACAAAGAAACCAAAACACCACTTGTCACTTCAAAAGAGCCTGAAGCAAAAGTAGGGTACTGCACATGCCCCCTGCACATTAAGGGGTGGGCAAACCACCTAAGCCACCCCTCCAGCCTGACCCCTGGAACCAACTCATGCCCCAGCTCAGAACATGCCAGCAAGGGAAACTGTTATTTGTTCTTGCTCCCCCACTGTTGTTGAAAGCGACCCAATAAAGCCTTGCCTGAATTTCCTGTCTTGCCTCTGATCAACTTCTACTGATTAAGGAGGGCAAGAATAGTGGTCTGTAACACAGGTGTACAAGGTACACTGGATCAGATATTATAATATATTGCCTAAAATTTTTGTGAAGAAAATCTTGAAATATGAAGGATAAATATAATGAAACAATGCAAAGTTAATATAAAAGAACAAGTATCTGAAGGCTAAGCTCTGGAAAAAGGAAAAAACATAAGGCTACTACTGAGTCTTTGAGATAAATTACAGTGCACATAATATGCTTTGAGCTAAACACTCCTAGAATTAATAAACTGCCTAGTTACTCGATATAAATCCACATGATTTACACCGAAAATTCATTTACATTCTACAGAGGAAAAATATCTATTTTCTCCCTTCTTTCTAAAAAGATTTCTGAACTCTGGGAGAAAGTTTATGATGATTAATAGAGCGCTGCCAGAAATTTGTGTTGAGAAAAAATTTTTAATTTTTTATATATAAAGATAATATTTGAAGCCAACTCTCAGTAAAAAGCATATTTAAGGGGTTTTTTTCCCCCCAGAGAAATTACAAGCTATATTGGATTTTCTAGAACTTTCCTACGGGGAAGCCTATCATATTCTAATTAAATGGCTGCCAGGAGGTAAGCATGTAGTGTATGACCTGCTTCCAGGCTCTCTTCATGCTCAGCTCACCTTGAGTTTAGTGCCATGACAAACTTTCTTAAATGCCACATGTAACGGTAATGTAACAGAGACAATATTTTGGAAATATTAAACTAATGGATGTTTTCATCCCCTCTAAATTATGATACCTTCCATTGCCCTGCCTATTTTATCACTGTTTATCAGATAAGATTAGGGAAATCTCTGGTCAGTGAAATTTTTTCCCTAGTACAAATGAGAAACATACAGACTCTCCTTAAAGAAATGCTATGTCAGAATCTCTGTGTGGGGCATGTGGGCCCTGAATGCAAATGAATGCACGCCTGGAAGCAACCTAAAGGCCATGGATGCTTTGGGAATTTGGCAGACATAGTGACACTTATCAGAAAGCTTCATTGTTGATCGTCTCAGAACTTGTTCCCATGAGAGCAGAACCTCTGTGAAAGAAGTAGTTAAATCTTTAAAAAGACCAAGCAGTAAAAGACCATTTGAAAAAGAAGAAAGTCTAGCCAGGAGTTAATTCCCTTTGAGGATTTTATTATCCCTGTGAGCTCTTGGATAAAGTGAAACAGCAGTCTCAGGGGGAACTGCTCTTTGAAGAGACGAGATGAGAGCTCAGCTTCTGAAGAAGTGGTCCCTGTATAAGCAGGGAGAGCACGAGATGGAGAGGGAGGTCATCGGGCCCATGCTTGAGGCCCAGCAGGAAGCACTGCAGGAGCTGCAACTTGCATCCCAGGGAACTACATGTGGATGCCATCAAATGGGACTCCAGTCTGTTCCCCTTTGAGAGGGAAAGGCCAGATCACATGCCTCCAGAAGGCCAGTACCACAACATCATCAAGGTGTACACACCAGTGGAATTCAAGAGAGAGCTACAGGAAGCTGTCCTCAGAACACACTGCTTTTGAGAATCAGAATGACCAGGATTCAAGGCTGCCTTACAAAATCATCAGTTCAGCTCAGTCACTCAGTCATGTCTGACTCTTTGCGACCCCACGGACAGCACCACACCAGGCCTCTCTGTCCATCACCAACTCCTGGAGCTTGCTCAGACTCATGTCCATTGAGTCGGTGATGTCATCCAACCATCTTATCCTCTGTCATCCCCTTCCTCCTGCCTTCAATCTTCCCAGCATCAGGGTCTTTTCCAATGAGTCAATTCTTCACATTAGGTGACCAAAGTATTGGAGCTTGCTGTTAATATATACAAACTATGGAAGGAAGAAAGGAAAGAAGGAAGGAAGTGGGGGGAGGGAGGGAGGAAAGGAGGAGGAGGAAGGCAATGTCCACAATTGAGCACGTATGGAGAGAGTTAAAAATGGTTCAGAGAGGGATTTGAGTAGAGAGGACTTGAAATAGCCTCCCACAAATATCCCAGTTGTAGTAGTATGAGACAGAGAACCAGCAAAATATCCAGTATCCCTAAGCCCTTGAAAGGTAAGTGAAACAGAGCTCAAAATTAAGTCAGTAAACTCAAGTGCTTAAAGTCCCCAAGTTACTACTTTGAGTTAAGATATGTTTGCCTCCAGAGACACTTTTATCCCTCAACTCAAAATCCTACAGAGGCTTCTAAACATCTATTTTAAAATTTTGAAATTCTCTTATCTGGCATTCACCTGTCTCAAGATTCCCAAACCTTTCCCTCTTCACTCCAAGATATATTAATAATACATGCATTTCTTATTGATACAATTAATTGTTGATATGAAGCAGGGCAAAGGCTAACAGAGTTTTGTCAAAACACTGGTCATAGCAAACACCCTCCTCCAAAAACACAAGAGATGACTCTACACATGGACATCACCAGATGGTCAGCACCAAAATCACATTGATTATATTCTTTGCAGCCAAATGGAGAAGCTCTATACAGTTAGAAAAAACAAGACCTGGAGCTAACTGTGGCTCAGATCATGAGCTCCTGATTGCAAAATTCAGGCTTAAATTGAAGAAAGCAGGGAAAACCTCTAGACCATTCAAGTATGACCTAAATTAAATCCCTTATGAATATATAGGAGGTGACAAGTAGATTCAAGGTATTAGATCTGGTAGACAGAATGCCTGAAGAATTATGGACAGAATTTTGTAACATTGTAACACAGGAGGCAGTGACCAAAACCATCCTAAAGAGAAAGAACGCAATAAGGCAAAGTGGTTGTCTGAGGAGGACTTACAAATAGTTGAGAAAAGTCAAGAGAAGCAAAGGGCAAAGGAGAAAGGTAAAGATATACTCAACTGAATGCAGAGTTCCAGAGAATTGTACGAAGAGATAAGAAAGCCTTCTTAACTGAACAATGCAAAGAAATAGAGGAAAATGATAGAATGGGAAAGACTAGGGATGTCTCAAAAAAAATTGGAGATAAAAAGGAAACATTTCATGCAAAGATGGGCACAATAGAGGACAGAAATGGCAAGGACCTAATAGAAGCAGAAGAGATTAAGAAAACGTGGCAAGAATACAATGAAGAAGAACTATACAAAAAAAAAGTCTTAATGACCCAGGATAACCATGATGGTGTGGTCACTCACCTAGGGCCACTTTCATATCCAGGAGAGTGAGGTCAAGTAGGGCTTAGGAAGCATTACCACAAACAAAACTAGTGGAGTAGACAGAATTCCAGCTGAGCTATTTAAAATCATAAAACATGATAACAGTTAAAGTGCTACACTCAGTATGTCAGCAAATTTGGAAAACTTAGTAGTGGTCACAGGACTGGAAAAGGTGAGTTTTCATTTCAATCCCAAAGAAGGGCAATGCCAAAGATTGTTCAAACTACCAGATAATTGCACTCATTTCACATGCTAGCAGAGTAATAGTCAAAATCCTTCAAGCTAGGCTTCAGCAGTATGTGAATCAAGGACTTCCAGATGTACAAGCTGGATTTAGAAAAAGGCAGAGGAACCAGGGATCAATTTGCAGTATCTGTTGGATCACAGAAAAGGCACGAGAATTCCAGAAAAATTTCCACTTCATTGACTAAAGCTTTAGACTGTGTGGATTACAACAAACTGTGGAAAATTCTTAAAGAGATGGGAATACCAGACCACCTTGCCTGTCTCTGAGAAACATGTATGCAGGTCAAGAAACAACCGTTAGAATTGGACACTGAATGAAAGACTGATTCCAAACTGGGAAAGGAGTGTGTCAAAGCTGTATATTGTCACCCTGCTTAAATTTAACTTCTATGCAGAGTACATCATGAGAAACGCTGGGCTGGAAGAAACACAAGCTGGAATCAAGATTGCTGGGAGAAATATCAATAACCTCAGATACGCAGATGACACCACCCTTATGGCAGAAAGTGAAGAGGAACTAAAGAGCTTCTTGATGAGGATGAAAGAGAAGAATGAAAAAGCTGGCTTGACACTCAACATTCAAAAAACTAAGAACAGAAAACTAAGATTACTCCATGGCAAACAGAAGAGGAAAAAGTTGAAGCAGTGACAGATTTTATTTTCTTGGGTTCCAAAATCACTGAGGACAGTGACTGCAGCCATGAAATTAAACGACACTTGCTCCTTGGAAGAAAAGCTCTGACAACAAACCTAGACAGTGTATTAAAAAGCAGAGACATCATTTTGCTGACAAAAGCCCATATTGTCAAAGCTACAGTTTTTCCAGTAGCCATGTATGAATGTGAGAGTTATACCATAAAGAAGGCTGAGTGCCAAAGAAGTGATGTTTTTGAATTATGGTGCTGGAGAAGACTCTTGAGAATCCCTTGGACTGCAAGGAGATCAAACTAGTCAATCCTAGAGGTCACATCTATTGCTAGTTTCAAAATCTAATGAAAATCCAATAAAAATTAATTTTAAAAAATAAGGAAAAAGCTTAAAATAATATTTTGAATAGTAAAAGATAATTTTAATAAAATGGTTTATCTCAAGAGATAGGAGAAGTTGAAATGCTGCTGGAAAGTATTGTGGAGGAAGGAAGAAAAATAAAACAATCCAAGCCTATATTACATAGTATCTTCATTAAAATGTTATTGAGTTAAAAAAAAAAACTAATGAAATTATATAAATTTTCCCTTAACAAACTATAACTTACCTTTCTGTAATGCAATTTGGCAATATATATAAAAGTCAATATATATATTGACAGAGGTCTGTATAGTTAAAGTATGGTTTTTCCAGTAGTCATGTATGAATGTGAGAGTTGGATCATAAAGAAAGCTGAGAACTGAAGAATTGATGCTTTGAACTGTGGTGTTGGAGAAGACTCTTGAGAGTCCCTTTGGACTGCAAGGAGATCAAACCATTCAATCCTAAAAGAAATCAGTCCTGAATATTCAAGACTGATGCTGAAGCTCCAATACTTTGGCCATCTGATGTGAAGAGCCTATTCATTGGAGAAGGCCCTGATGCTGGGAAAGATTGAAGGTGGGAGGAGAAGGGGATGACAGAGTATGAGATGGTTGGATGGCATCACTGACTCGATAGACATGAGTTTGAGTAAGCTCTGGTAGTTGGTGATGGACAGGTAAGCCTGGCATGCTGCAGTCCATGGGGTCACAAAGAGTTGGACATGACTGAGTGTCTGAACTGAACTATAAAAGTCTTAAAAAGATAGTTACCTCTGTTCAGTGATTCAATTTTTCCAAGGAAATAAAATCAAAGATAGAGAATTTATGCATAAATGTGTTCATCAGAACATAATTTATAACAGTAAACTACTGTCAACAATCTAAATGACTGTGTAGTTTGAGTCAGGAAAAGAGTGAAAATAATCTCAACAATTTAAAAATCACTCTAGTATATTCTTAAAATTAAATATCATGCAAAGAAAAGGCAGAGGAATCAAATTGCCAATATCTGTTGGATCATAGAGAAAGCAAGAGAATTCCAGAAAAACATCTACTTCTACTTCACTGACTATGCTATAACCATTGACTGTGTGGGTCACAATAAACTGTGGAAAATTCTTAAAGCAATGGGAATACTAGACCACCTTACCTGTCTCCTGAGAAACAGGTCAAGAAGCAACAGCTAGAATCAGACATGGAACAGACTGGTTCAAAATTGGTAAAGGAGTACATCAAGGCTGTATAACTGTCACCCTGCTTTTTAACTTCTATGCAGAATACAGCATGTGAAATGCCAGACTAAAATATTTGATCACATTAAAATGTTTATTCACATAAGAGTATGTTCAAGACATAATATTAAGTGGAAAAAGTATACTATGTATTCATCAAAAGATTTCAATTTTGAGTAAATATGAAAACTGTTATGTTTGTGATTGGGATGAACCAAGCAGGATTAGAAGGCCTATACCTGCCCAGCTTCAAGATGGAAGGAAAGAGCTGAAAGTTAGCAACAGAGACATACTAGTTTAATCGATAGGGGAATCTTGCATGTCTGAAGCAAGGTCCTGGAGAAACACCTCACTGTATATGGCAGAAGGCAGACAGGACAAGGCAGAAGGCAGACAGGACATGGCAGCAGTCTTTGCTCTTAGGGACAGGGGTAGGTTGCTAGCTGTAGAGGAGTTGACTTAAGGTTGGCTCATGGGTTATCAGGGAAACCAGCTGAGCAGCATACCCCTCACCATCCTTTTAAGCACAGTGGAGAGTTCTTATCTAAAGCTATATCATTCCTTTGGGCCTGGGGCAAGTATGTAGGAGGGTCAGTCATGTGAGTAGGGTATACTTGAGGCAGGGACTGGCTGAGCAGGGGATGTACAGAAAACAAGAGAACAGTCATCTTGGGTAGCCTGATCATATCTTAATATTTATGTACATGAAATATCTTGAGAAAGCACACAAAAAGATTAGCTTATTTGTTCATTCCTTCAGTGTCCATTCATTTAAAACACATGTACATTTATTTACTAAGTTCTCTAAACCAAACAGTCATTGTTCTCACCCCTTGGGGTTGGTAGTCTGGTGAGAAAAATACATTTACATGTAACTACAACAAAATTATATGTGTACATTCATTTTTGTTTGTTTCTTAGCTGTCTCCATTAAAACTGCCAACTCCATTATCATAGAGATCCTGTTCATCATGTTTGTCACTGTACTGCCAGCATACACCAGAGTCCAGGATCATAAATATTTCAAGAATGCAGAGGAAACCCAGAGACTAAACAGGAGCATATTAGCAGAGGACCTCAGGTAGGAGGTTTGAAAACTTTTTTGAGGACAAGTGCCATTGAAAATAAGGTTCTGAAGGATGAGCAAGAAACAGGCAGATGAAGAGGGTTGGGAAGAATGTTTGAAGAAGAAAATAGCTACAGGGAAAAGAAAAAGTGTTAGCCAAATTCACTGAAGCAATGTTTATTTCAGGATGTTTATATAGAAAAAAAGACAATTTTCTTTTTCAAATTGTCTTCAATGAACATGTATTTTTGTGGTAATCAGAGAAACAATATTCTGAACAAAATAGACTTAAAATCTCTGACTTTTTGGAGATTACCCTGACTCTAAATAAATGTTTATTTTCTTACTTTGACTTGTCTTTGTATTTAACATACAAACTGAAAAAATTATTATAAATTCAATGTTCTACTCTAGAAATATATTTCCTCGTAGAGTTCAAGACCTTTCAGGTCACTTGATTTTTTTTCTTTCTTTTATTTTGTATCTTTCATAACACTAATACTGTGCTGTATACCCAATATATATGTAAAAGCTGGTTAAATAATTTATATTGGATATAAACAGTAATTGAATCCATAAAACCTATAATTCTGATCTTACTGTATGATGGCTAGTTATTGTTCCAATGACTTTGCAGAACTAGTCCCAAAGAAATCAAAGAGAATTATTAAAATTCCTTTTAGAAACATTTTGCTGAAGAGATTATCTCATTTGATATAAATACTTATGCTAGAATTGGAATCAAAATTAATGCTATTTATTGTTCTAAAATCTCAGAAACAGATGTTTTCATTTCTTTCCAGGATAAAGAGGAGAGAAAATATATTCTTATGGTCAAAGTAACCATGACTACAGTTTTCAGACACATAACAAATGTTATTTTCATATATTTTGTGTTGGTTAAAATAATAATCTATTCTTATATATGAAATCTGTTCTTGGTGAACCTTCCTTTCACACTGCAGCACAATGCTTAATCAATCCAACAACGAGTAGTTTCAGGAGTAACTATTTTTTCCTCAGTGTGGAACATTCTTAAGGGTGTAGACGTGCCATATCCCAAAACGTTTAGAATTGCTACTTTGGTCCCTTTTGGTATTGTTCTCTCCATTCTCAAGGGGGAAGAATAATTTTCAGCTTCACTATTCAATAAGGCCCACATTTGAAGGGTGGCACAGACATGATGGTGGTTGTTGGAGAGAGAGAAGCATGATACAGTCCTAATCAAAGCCAGTGAGTCTTGCTTCCCCCACACAACTGGAATGTAGACCCTCATATACATGATGACACTCCATAAATAGAGCAAATAAGTGTGTACAATTATTTAAACTAACATCAAATGGACTGAAAAATGGGTTCACATTTCCAAAGGACCTCTCTGAATAAGAAGGGCATGATATTATGTCTTAAGACTCTCCTTCTGTTCTTAGTAATACATGGTGACTTTATGATTATGAGCAAGCTTTCCCCATCTGAGAGGTCTCAGCTCTGTTTATTTTAACAAAACTCTATGATTAGAACCATCTGGGTGAGTGATGTAAATCAAGGAAATGCTTTATATTGTGACAACTAGAAGCATGTGAACATGATTTCTAAAGTATTATAATCGAAGGAAATGGTCCTGTCATGACAAATTCCAAACGGAAGAAGACTGATCATTAATGCACTACTGAGTGGTGAGGGAATTTCATTTTGCTATTTATCCTACAACTCAAAGAAGGTATGTGACCTAATGTCTGAAGAGAAATTGAAAATGGGGTAAAAAGTGAAAAGGATTATTTTTTGTTTTATTCTTGGCAAGAAATTAGAGATGAGATTTTGTAATATCAAATTATTTTGATATTACAAAAGGCTGAACCACAGAACAAGAGGTGGAGGAGGATGGGCACAAGAGAAGAAAAAAAGAAGATGACAAGGAAGAAAAGGAGGTAGGCTAAGAAAGTCCTCATCAAGTGAAGTGGTATGACAGTTATCAAAGAATACATTAACTTTGGTTCTCAGAGACCAAATATAGATAACAGCAGCCAGAACTGTGCAATTCAGAATTTTGTGTCTTACTGAGAAATGTTTGATATTCAGAAGTCCAACAAGATAATTTATGAAGAATACCTAAAATCATCTCATTAATGACTGGTTAGGCATCAAAAAGGAACAGATGTTCTCTTCCATAAATACCATACTATAGCAAATAATTTAAAATATTTAAGAATTCTTCTCATGCAAATACTAGCATATTAATAAAAGAAAACACTAATTGACTTCAACAAATGATCCTCAGAGCAATTCAAATGATCAAGAAGTAATTAAAAAACACAAATTGCTAAACTAGTAGGAGACAATGCTTACAGTTACTTTCATTTGTTAAATGAGGCAAAATCCACATCTTGCTCCAAAGAATATTTCAAGAAATTTACCAGTGGAATTAGGATGTGACAATAGCATTTAAATTCCATAGAAATTAGTATAAGGAAACCGCCTACCCTGACATTTCCCCACAGTTAAAGTAAAGCATTCTTATTCCTAATGACTAATCTTTCTTTAGTCCTTTCCGGTTTACAAAGTGCCTATATCTACATCATCGTTTATGTAAAAAGGCAGGCTGCATGAGTGTTATTCATCTCTGTTTCATAGAGAGGCAGCATGGAACACAGGCTTTGATGCTGAAGTCCATGCTCCGTCACTGAGTAGTTTGTGACTCTGGACAATTTATTTAAACTCACTGAATCTCATTTTCCTCATGTGTAAATAGAGACATTTATCTGCCTCATAGGGTTATAAAGATTAAATGAATCAGTAGCTGTAAAGTGCTTATTATGAGTGGCAAACAACAAACTATAAAGTTACATAATTACTACAGGTAAAGTTGAGGTTAAGAGTACTGGATTAACTTTATACAGTTAATGAATAGAAGAGTCAATATTATATTCTATATTTTACATAAAGTCTAGCAACTTTAAAAACAAGCTTTATCACTCAATCCAAATAAAGTAAAGCAATATGTTATTCCTGAAAGAGCATACTGATTTTGGTGCAGACTTGGGCTCAAATAATAGCTCCACCACTTGGGCAAGTCACATAACACAATTAGCCTCAAATTTACTCAACTGTGAAATAGAGACATTAACATATAACTCATATGACAATAAAATGAGATAATGACTTCATGAAATTCAAATGGAAGGTCTTTATAAACTGAACTTGGTTCTTCGCAATATTTGGCTTTGTTGGAAATATTTTAAGAGTTCCCAAACTGTTGTGATAGGGCTGCCAGTATAAGACAGGAAACACAGTTAGAAAGACTTTAACAAGTTTGTTTCCTAACGCAATAGGTATGACTACCTTGACAAACTCTGATGAACATCTGGTCTGGGGTCATTAGTAAATGATGTGGTAAGGATTATGTGCTGGTGTATTTTGTATTCTTTTCCTAGCAAAAAGTAAAAATTAATGAGATGAATACCTCATTTCAAATACTGAAATATGCAAAATGTATTTTTCAGAAAATGAGAAATTCTATCAATAGTATCATGTATCAAGTGATTTTAGAAAACAAAAACTATAGTTGTTCAATTTAACAAATTAGCACTGCCACAGCCTAGCTAAGCATTCCAAGACCATTCCTTTAATTTTATGATCCCACACATTAACTCCTATTAAAAGAAGATTTCAAGTAAATCTACTTGGATTAAAAATGTTCCTAACACTATATGACCATCCATGACTTATTTTACTTAACATAATGTTTTGGGGACTCATCCATATTACAGCATAGTATTACAGCATAGAATATATGGACTTCATTATCTTTCATTGCTGAATAATAAACCATTGTATGTATTAATATAAATAAAAAATGTCCCTATATGACACCTTTAACACCTTAAAATGGTTTAAGACAAAACACATATGCTTTGCACATAACACATGGCATACATCTTTTTTTGTGTGGTGAAAATCATAGACTCTTTAAATCCTACCACTCAATTATACAGAACTTTCTCACCAAACTTCTAAATTACTTAACTTTTGTAACTGTCTATAGAACTCCAGTTGAGCTATTCCAAATGCTGAATGATGCTGTGAAAGTGCTGCACTCAATATGCCAGCAAATTTGGAAAACGCAGCAGTGGCCACAGGACTGGAAAAGGTCAGTTTTCATTCCAATCCCAAAGAAAGGCAATGCTAAAGAATGCTCAAACTACCGCACTCATCTCACACGCTAGTAAAGTAATGCTCAAAATTCTCCAAGCCAGGCTTCAGCAATATGTGAACCGTGAACTTCCTGATGTTCAAGCTGGTTTTGGAAAAGGCGGAGGAACCAGAGATCAAATTGCCAACATCCGCTGGATCATCAAAAAAGCAAGAGAGTTCCAGAAAAACATCTATTTCTGCTTTATTGACTATGCCAAAGCCTTTGACTGTGTGGATCACAATAAACTGTGGACAATTCTGAAAGAGATGGGAATACCAGACCACCTGATCTGCCTCTTGAGAAATCTGTACGCAGGTCAGGAAGCAACAGTTAGAACTGGACATGGAACAACAGACTGGTTCCAAATCGGAAAAGGAGTACATCAAGGCTGTATATTGTCACCCTGTTTATTTAACTTATATGCAGAGTACATCATGAGAAACGCTGGACTGGAAGAAGCACAAGCTGGAATCAAGATTGCCGGGAGAAATATCAATAACCTCAGATATGCAGATGACACCACCCTTATGGCAGAAAGTGAAGAGGAACTAAAAAGCCTCTTGATGAAAGTGAAAGTGGAGAGTGAAAAAGTTGGCTTAAAGCTCAACATTCAGAAAACGAAGATCATGGCATCTGGTCCCATCACTTCATGGGAAATAGATGGGAAACAGCGGAAACAGTGTCAGACTTTATTTTTTGGGGCTCCAAAATCACCGCAGATGGTGACTGCAGCCATGAAATTAAAAGACGCTTACTCTTTGGAAGGAAAGTTATGACCAACCTAGATAGCGTATTCAAAAGCAGAGACATTACCTTGCCAACAAAGGTTCGTCTAGTCAAGGCTATGTTTTTTCCAGTGGTCATGTATGGATGTGAGAGTTGGACTGTGAAGAAGGCTGAGCGCCGAAGAATTGATGCTTTTGAACTGTGGTGTTGGAGAAGACTCTTGAGAGTCCCTTGGACTGCAAGGAGATCCAACCAGTCCATTCTGAAGGAGATCAGCCCTGGGTGTTCTTTGGAAGGAATGATGCTAAAGGTGAAACTCCGGTACTTTGGCCACCTCATGCCAAGAGTTGACTCATTGGAAAAGACTCTGATGCTGGGAGGGATTGGGGGCAAGAGGAGAAGGGGACGACAGAGGATGAGATGGCTGGATGGCATCACTGACTCGATGGACGTGAGTCTCAGTGAACTCCGGGAGTTGGTGATGGACAGGGAGGCCTGGCATGCTGCGATTCATGGGGTCGCAAAGAGTCGGACAGGACCGAGCGACTGATCTTGTCTGATCTGATCTGATAATCAACACAGTTTGACTCTTTGGGAAATTTTGACATCAGTTTAAATAGATGCAAGACATCTCTGAAATATGAGTTGCTGGGCTCCAACTTTAGCTATGAAATAAATTTTAAGCCAGAAACGTCCTTGCCAAACAAATCATTTAATAAACTCCTGGATATGAATAAACATGTATGTTGGTATTTTCAATACATGTAGGTGTATTGGCTGCCTAGCACTACCATAACAAAGTACCACAATTTAGTAGAAACAACAGAAAATTGAAAGAGGGCTAAAATGAGCAAAGAATAGAATCATTCCTCTTGGATAGATCCCCGGGAGCCGAATGGCTGTGTCATATGATAAAGTCATGTTTAACTGTTTAAGAAACCACCAAACAATTTCACCAAAGTAAGTGTGCAGTTTTAAATTCCTGCCAGCAGTGCATGCAGGTTTGTTTCTTCACATCCTTGCAACAGTTATTATTATCTGCCTTTTTTAAATTGCATTTTCCTAATGACTAACAATGTGCCAGGCAGTCTGTTAGGTAGTAGGTATAGGTCAGATGGCAACTAGGTAGTAGATTATGTGAACAACACATAATCACTGCAAAGCATTTGTTGTTAGGGAAAAAGAGAAAGAGAAGGAGATAAAAGGATAATTCCTCCAACAGTAAATTACATGAACTCCCACCATGACATCATATCTTTTACTAAATAGTTTTAGGAAGTTTGAACACACTCTCTCATGAACAGAGTTTTCTGGAGATTCAACTAAACGAAGCTAAAGATTATATTCAAGTCATCATCCTGTCAAGTATTTCTTCTATATACCTTTGATCTTTAAAGCAATCATGTAAGACATCCTCTCAACTACTTCATTCTCTTTGAAAGGCATTTGCAATAGTATGGAGCACAAAGTAACTCTGCATTTAAGCTTCTTCAGGGAAAAATGGCCATTATTATTTTAAGAGAATTTCCACAAAGATGATTTTGACAATAATAGATTTTTCTGATGAGTGAAACCAATCATTTTTGATAGACTTTTAAAAATGTCAAATTTGTCCTATAAAATGGAGACCGAGGCAGATGATAGAATCTCTAGCAATCAGCAATCCTGAATGCTTCTGTTAAATAAAACTGAACAATTCTATACTTCTTGTCTTCTATGACTGCAAAGCCATACAAATGAGCTGCACACATGAATAAGTTTTCTTTAACTAAACATTAAATTACTTTTTCTTTTAAGTTTCTCAGATGACCTACCTCTGAACTCAGTATAAAGTGAAATAGAGGCAAGGAAATGTGAATTTCTGAAATTATGTACAAAGTTGGAAAATATTCTTAAAGGCCCTACCAAGAGGTAGGGAATTACCATGTGAGTCTTGAATCCATAAGAACTCCATTATAGAGATGAGAGTGAATAGGCTGTGAAATTCTATATATAAAATTATAATGGCACATTTTTGGAGAATTAAGGAAAACCAGATTAGGCATTTTGAGAGTTCCAGGTAGGAGAATAATGATTTAATAGCAAGACCTTTGGTAAAAGACACATTTTATTTATTTACCCATTAAGTATTAATTAAATTTTTAGC
This sequence comes from Bos taurus, assembly GCF_002263795.3. Taxonomy (NCBI): domain Eukaryota; kingdom Metazoa; phylum Chordata; class Mammalia; order Artiodactyla; family Bovidae; genus Bos; species Bos taurus. The sequence continues at coordinate 63,730,968 of NC_037332.1, forward strand.
CAGGCACTTGGAATAAAAATAACTTTCCCTCCCTTCAAAGGGTTTATACTCCATTAAGAGACAGTTATGAAAACAAAATACAGTTCTCTAGTTGGAGCTAACATTTTTGGGCCATAACATTTGACAGATACCATATTTACATAGGATTATCTCATTCAATCCTCATAATAAACCTACAAGGTTAGTACCATTATTATTCCCACTAGTGGGGCAGTGGTAAAATATCCACCTGCCAATGCAGAAGATGCAAGAAACGTGAATTCAATCCCTGTGTCAGGAAGATTCCCTGGAGTATGAAATGGAAACCCAGTGCAGAATTCTTGCCTGAAAAATTCCAAGGACAGAGAAGCCTGGAGGGCTACAGTCCATGGGGTCGCAGAGTCAGACACAACTGAGCAATTGAGCACACACACACACACACACACACAGATATGGAAACAAGCTTAGAGTTGTAACTTGCACAAAGTTATTCAAACCATCTCTAACTGAATCAAGTGGCCTGTATCCCTAACCACTGAGGTAGCTATACTAGGTCTTGTATTGCCATAATAAATGTAGGAATATTAAAAAGCAAGAACAAAACAAACAGTAGGCACAGTGGGAAAGAGTACTGACTTTCCAGAGAGAGTTGAAAAAGCCTTCACCGACTAAGCTCTAAAAATAAATAGGAAATTTTCAGACAAAGAGACAAAGAAGAGGCATCCCAGGTTGACAGTAAATAACATATTGGAGCAGTAAACATTCATGAAATAACAGGAATAGAAGCTGTATAACAGGGAAGAACAAACCTGAACCCACATTAGATCTGCTCCTTTAGCTCTAACCCTTGTGTTCTGTTGCCTGTGCTTAGTCATGCTGGTTTTGTAAAAGAATGCTGTCTAGAGCCTGAAATATATAGAACCCATTCTCAAGGCTCTGACCTTTAAAGGTATAACACTTTTTCATTCATTTAGAGAGAAAATGTTGCAAAGCAGAGAATCACATTTGTCTTGTTGGAGTTTTATAGGAACATTGTGACCAGACCTAGACAGACAGCTGCAGAGAATCCTAGCACCAAAAAGTCTGCAACAACTAGCCATACCTTCTCCCCTTTTAGCATAAAGGAAGCCTGAACTCTACTCAGGTATAATGATTGTTTGGGACATTAGTCCACCATCTTCTCGGTCTACAGGCTTTCCAAGTAAAGTTGCTATTCCTTGCCCCAACAACTCATCTCTGGATTGACTGGCCAGTCCGGCCTCAAGCAGTAGAAGGCTGGACTCAGTAACAGTTGCATTGTTTCCTATGGCTATTGTAACAAGCTACCACACACTTCATGGCTTCAGGAATAGAAATATATTCTCTTAAAGTTTTGGATGCCCAGAAATCTGAAATTCCTATCACTGGGCAAAAATTAAGGTGTGCACAGGGCCATGCTCTGGGGTAAATGTGTCCCTTTCCTCTTCCAGCTTCTGATCATTGCCAACATTCCTTGGCTTATGGTCATATCACTACGTTTTTCAAGATCAGTATCTTGCAATTTCCCTGTGTCTATAAAATCTCTCTCTGTCTCTCTCTTACAAAGTATACTGCCCTTAGAGTCCATTCTGTTAATTCAGGATAACCTTCCTATCTTAAGATTCTTAATTTAATTATATCTCCAAAGACCCCTTTTACCAAGTAAGGTAACATTTACAAGTTGGAAGAATTGGACCTGATGTTTTTGAGGGTCATTTTTCAGCCTACCAAAACTTAGAATCACCTGGCTGGTGGAAGTGGAGGAGGTATGGGAGGCTAGCAGGGTGTGGGGGGAGAGGTAACACTGCAGAAAATAGAAAAGCCTAGGCAGGTGAGCAGGTACTAGAAGATAATGATTGAATTGGCTACAGGGAAGTTTATCTTATAAGTGATGGATACATTTGAAGTGGTCTGATTTGCAGCATGACACTGTGATATTTGCATGTTACAGAAAGATCTTTTCACGGTTAATATTTTGAAAAGAAGTTAGTATAAGGCAGGAGATTTTAAGACTCTTAATTATTTAGGGAGAAAAGGGAGGGATGGATAAGATATGAATATGGTTATTGTCGACTGGATGTAGAGAAAGAGATAGGAGGGAATTTAGGATAAATCATAAATTTCCAGTTTGAGCAAGTGGGTAGATAGTGGGGGCAAGTGAGGATATGGAACACTCAGAGTGATACAGATAGGCAGGATGAGCTTGACTTTAGACCTGATGATTTAGAAGTGCATGTGTGACATCCAAAGTAAGATGCTGGTAGATAACTGGATATGTAAGTCTGGAGAAAGAGAACAAAGGAAAGATTTAGACATTTAGATGTGCACATCTAAATTTGGAAATTTAGATTTAGGAACCATTGGCCATTATTATGGTTGAAACTACCAAATGGTCAACAAATTGATGTTAGTAGAAACTACTTTTTTGCTGGTACCAATGTGTTTCAAGGCAATTTCTCCATAATTTTTATGCTATCATGAATGCTTCAACTTGGTCAATGTTGAGTTTTAGCCACCTAGATTGTATCTAATTAGCTAGCTTTGTTGAGACACTGCCTGCATCATTTTGGAAAATTGTCTTATTAAACTCTACTTCAGAGAAAACAGACCGTTTACTTTTCTATTTACATCTGGTCATAAGTAATCAGGGTCTCAGTGCTAAGAAACTCTGTGCTGAATAGACCAGCCAAATCTTAAAAGGCTTTGGAAAGAAAAAACTATTACTTGTATGAATCCTCTAGAGAACTGATGATGAAAACTTACCCTAGCCCAGTGGTCCTTAAAACTTTTCCATTCCATGACTGCCCAGGCCCTACATCATTTCTCCTACAAAACCAAATCATATAACTTTAGTGTTTCATGCAGCTGGGAAAGGAAGAAAGACATTATCATCTTTATGAGAGCACAGGGTGCACTCAATAAATGTTGTTGAAAAGGGAACATTAGGCAGAGATTGAAAACAAAAAAGCCACAGGAAGACTGTGGATCCTGAGGATTTAACAAACAGGGTCTTCTGTGGTGGTCAAATCACTATTCACAGATGTGTTGTTCTGGGTCAGAGATTCCTGCTCTGAGAAACAATGTCTCAGCCATTAGCCTCAGGAGACATCAATCACTCATGGTACAATACACAATTAGCTCAGGAGGGATTTCAAAACTTAACTGGGTCAAAAATTGCTTCTAAGCAGGTTTCTTTAATTTAATCTAAACTAAAGCTTGAGAAAGTAGAAGGAATTCTAAGGCCCACCAAATTCCCTACCTACATTTCCAACCCTTTATACCACTTCTATTTTTCAAGTACAAAGTCTTTTGTCTCAACATAAATGATTTGTGAATTGCTTCCTATAAGACACAAGAATTCCCGTCTACTTCCTCACATCACTCCTTTTACCCTGCAATGCCTTCCCTTCTCTCTGCTTTTGATAGGGATAAAGTGAGATAGTCAAATAATTAGCTTAGAAACCCGATTAAGGAATTGTAGATAGAGAGGGAACTTTAGGGGGCTTTGGGAGACCACAAAAAGACTAATAATCACTCAAGAAAGTAATGGGAAAATTCTAAAACAATGTTGGCTTGCTTGACTCATTAAGCAAAACGAGACACTTAGCATCAAAGGAAAATTAGCTTGCTTAACAATAAAATCTAGCTAACTTGCTTAGCAACAAAACCATGCAACAGAAGCATGAGACATGACCCAAAACAATAAAACAATGGTGGCATGAGACCTAATCCTGCCCAGTAAGCTCAGTGAATTAATGACCCCCAAAATTCGGCTCCAAAGATATATTCTTTGCACAAGGCTGCCAGAAAATAAAACAACCGTAGAGAATAAGGCCTACAATCTGCCCAGTGATGTCATCAAGTTAATGGCATCCAAGACATGCTCTGTACATACAAAAAAACAGTCATTTATGGAAAGGTGACTTTTCAAAATGAAAGACCCTGATTGTATTGGACCTGAAAATATTTTTCCAAAGTGCTATGACAGTACTTGCCTGATCTTATAGGGACAAGAAAACTTCCCTGCCCTACCTGGGGAGGAACTGATGGTGTTTCGAAAGGTGACATCTACTCAAGGAAGAGATCTTCACCCCCTCCTCTGTCTTCTTTTGATTATAATAAAAATGTAACTCACTGAGTACTCGGGGCAGGGCAACCCTAGCCAGCCTGTTTATGAACCTTGCTTCTGCTGCTAAGTCGCTTCAGTCGTGCCTGACTCTGTGCGACCCCATAGACGGCAGCCCACCAGGCTCCCCCATCCCTGGGATTCTCTAGGCAAGAACACTGGAGCGGGTTGCCATTTCTTTCTCCAATGCATGAAAGTGAAAGTGAAGTCACTTAGTCATGTCTGACTCTTAGCGACCCCATAGACTGCAGCCTACCAGGCTCCTCCGTCCATGGGATTTTCCAGACAAGAGTACTGGAGTGGGGTGCCATTGCCTTCTCCAGTTTATGAACCTTACGAGCATGCTATTCTAATAAATCACTTCTTTATCTATCACTTTGCCTCTCACTGAATTCCTTTCTGCATTGAGACATAAAGGACTGTGGTGCTGGAGCTCTTTGGAGCTGCCCCGGAACCACACCTAATGATTTCACTTTCAAATATCAGTCTTCAACTTGAATTCTCCTTAATTTATATGGGCTTCCCTGTGGCTCAGATGGTAAAGAATCTGCCTGCAGTGCGGGAGACCTGGGTTCGATCCCTGGGTTGGGAAGATCCCTGGATTGGGAAGATCCCCTGGAGAAGGGAACAGCTGCCCACTCTGGTATTCTGGCCTGGAGAATTCCACGGACTATACAGTCCATGGTGTCACAAAGAGTCGGACAGGACTGAGGAACTTTCACATACCAACTATCAGTCATAATGCCTTTTCAGTATTACTGTCATAATTGTAAATTTTGGAACTCAACAAATGCTGTCCTGCATTTCTTTTATGTATCTGTTCAATGCCCGTAACCAGTTTAAAAGCCCCTTTGGATGGAGTCAGCAAAAATATCTTATTGTGATACCAGTGACCAGTAGGACTCAATAGATGAGGATGATAAAGAATCATCTAAAAGCAGATTCTAGAATGTATTTCAGTCTTTTATTTTAGCCTGTGAAGATGATTTTTAATTTTTTACCAAATTTTTAATTCTGTGTAAATTTTTCCAATTCAAATTTCTACCTCTTTCTTATCAATAGTTTTATTTTCCCAAATGAGATTCCCTTACTATATTTCCTTTAATAACTGTACCCCATCTCTCAGATTTTAACACTGCCTGAGAAAAAATTTATTTTCCACAGTAACACTATATCTTTAGCTTAATTTTTACAGTATCTCATTATATTACTGCATTTAGTAAAAGCATGAAAAGTTAAGAAATTGCCTTTTGTGGTATTTTATAAATATAATTTACCTTACACCAAAAATAATACAATCCTAATTTGAAAAGTTAATTAGTAATATCCAACTTTTTATATTAGAGATGCCAGCTGGCTGGAGACTGGTGACAATGAATGAAAACAGAAAACAGAAATTTTGATTATAGAATTTTTTTCAAGGAATTCAAGAATATTAATAATTATGCCTTATATTCCACACTTAACTAAAAGCATATTAGCAAATGAAACAGAAACAAAATTAGAAGATATCTGTAAGATAATCTAACTCAGGAGTTCCCAAAGTGAAAGTGAAAGTGTTAGTTGCTCAGTCATGTCTGACTCTTTGGACCCCATGGACTGTAGCCAGCCAGGCTCCTCTGTCCCTGGGATTCTTAAGGGTATTCCAAAAAGAATATCACTACCAAAAAGTGTTCTGTAGTCACATAAGTTAAGAAAGTCTGCTTGCTGTCTTCTCCCTTTGGGAAAAGCTTATCATATACGTCAACTCAAAGAAACCTCTTCAATTTCATAAATATATTTGACCACGGAATCTTTATGTCAGTAATGTCTGATAACAGACTAGAAATCAGAGCTAGTGATCACAACACCATTTAGGAAATGCTGATCTAGTATAATACCTTTATTTTATAGACTTTTTTTTTTTTTTTAAGTCATAGCAGTTAAACAGCTATCCAGGTGAGACACTCTAGACAGCTATAGAGCTGACCCAAACACAAGTCTCCAAATTATACATTTTCTCTGTGCATTATACATAACATATTTAACATAACTGTCACTTTACAATTCACAGTTGCCCCATCAAAGCTAAAATATTTAAAAGTGCACACTAACACATTCTTTGAGCATACCCAGAGCTTATCTATCACCCCACATAAATTTCTATGTCTTCTTGTATATAAAATTTTAAATGCTGTATATTCATAGACACAGAGAAGAAAACAGGTGACTTCCAAAGAGGTGGGGTAGGGGTGGAAGGATGAGTGAGATAGGTGAAGGAAATTAAACTTTTGGTCACAAAAGTTTTGGTAAAACTTTTGGTAAAACTTTTGGTCACAAAATAAATGAGTCATGAGGTTCAAGAGGGAGGGGACACATATACCTATGGCTGACTCATGTTGATGTTTGGCAGAAACCAACACAATTCTGCAAAGCAATTATCCTTCAATTAAAAAAATGAATTAATTAAAAAAATTTTAAATGTGCAGCATGGGGAATTAATCAATAATACTTTGATAACTTTATATGGTGACAGATGGTAACTAGACTAACCGTGATGACCATTTTGTAATATATAGAAATATCAAATCATTATATTGTACAGTTGGAACAAACATAGTGTTGTAAAGTCAATTATATTTCAATTAAAAATTTTAATCAGAAAAGAATCCAAAAAGAATAGGTATGTGTACTTGTATAACTGAATCACTTTGCTGTACACCTAAAATTAACATGGTATTGTAAATCAACTATACTTCAATACAAAATAAAATTTAGACTTAAAGAAATGGTTGAAACTGAAAGCAAATAACCTCAGACCTCTGGGATAGGTGAGATAGGGCCAGCAGTCCTTGAGGCTAGTTTGACACATATCCAGCTCAGATAAAATCTTAGATAGATTATGTTACTAAAAATCTCCTATAAAATTGTTTTTAATTTCCAGTTTGAGATTTTAAAAAATAATGATGGAGTTATAATGGAGGCATTAGAGGCAGAATCCTTAATGAGGTAATACATGAGAAAATGAATTCAGAAGCAAGGTTTCTATGATTTGAGAAATCACTCATCACACTTAATATATGTCCCTGGTATTAAAGTTTCAATCTGTGAAATTCTACAAGAAATTCATTTGTATAAGAAATTCATAGCTTAACTGTTATCCCTATCATAATTTAATTTTTCACACATGCATTCTCATTTAAAGGTTCTAAATATCTAAACCAATTGTATTTCAGTAGCATGAAGAATATACTATTTATTTAGTTTCATATATTCATTTAAACAAGATGATAATAACAAATTTGTCAGTTTGAAAAAAATGTCAGTGGAATTTAGCTGGATTTGAGGGGATATGATCTGAAATCCAACAATTTCTTTTCTTAAACATAAAATAATATAAAGTCATAAAATGTATGGGTTCAAAAAAACAGAAGTTACAGAACTGATAGAAAAAATTTTTATTCCATATAAGAATAACCACTATCTTACCGAAGGTAAAAGATTTCTGATATATTTTTTCATTTAACATTATTTTCATTTTATTTTGCTTTGTGACACAAAAAGTGATATATGATTTCTTAAACCACCACCACCACAAAATAAGAGCACACATCTAAAACTCATGTGTGCCACATACAGTTACGTATACTTTCTACATAGTCATTCATTTAATTGTCAGAACAACCCGGTGAGTAGTACTATTATCATTTTTTAATTATTGAAACTGAGGCACAGAGAGTTTCAATAACTTCCCCAAGGTCACACAGCCAGTAAGAAGTGAACATAGATGGGATCTGAATCCTGTAAGTCCAGCTTCAGCATCTATATTGTTTGAGCACTTACTCTATGTCAAGCACTATATTAAGTTTTTTGCTTAGTGAAAGTGAAAGTGTGTTAATCTCCCAGCTGTGGCCTACTCTTTGTGAGCCCATGAACTGTAGGCCACCAGGCTCCTCGGTCCATGAGATTTCCAGGCAAAATACCGGAGTGGGTAACCATTCCCTTCTCCAGGGGATCTTCCCAACCCAGGATTCAAACCCAGGTTTCCTGCTCAGATTCTTAACCATCTGAGCCACCATTCTTTGCTTACATTACTTCATTTCATTGTGCTGATAAAACTTTACTTTTAGGATAAAATCAACAGTAAATTTCTTTTTCTTTCATTTGTTTCAAACCATTATAGAATGTGGATACACCCCATGAATTTAATTTCCAAATAAATTTAAAATATACTCTGTCCCATCTGAAAAGTCAAGGTATTATTCCTTGTATTGCATAAGTATTTAAGCATGAAAAAGCTGTCTACTTTCTACTTCTCTGGTCTGTCTTGATTAGAGAGCTGTGGGAAGTGGAGCATAAAAGAAAAAGAGATACCTTAGGATCAGCTCACCCAATGAGGGAGGCTTTAAAGGAAGGGAACACAGAGAGGCCTTTCGAGGAATGGGTTAACACTCTCTATCTGGTGATAACCTGGAGCCCTATGGCAATGCACTAAGGATATGTCCTCTGCTTAACTCAGTGTCTGTGACAGAGTATGGCATCCTTAAACTGAGAAACCTCTATGTAACATTATCAATATCACTTGCCTTTCCTAAGTAGAGTTGTTTAGTCACTAAGTTGTGTCCAGATCTTTGTAACCCATGGAATGCAGCATGCCAGGCTTGCCTTTCCTTCACAAGCTCCTGGAGTGTGCTCAAACTTATGTCCATTGTATCAGTGATGCCAGTCAACAATCTCATCCTCTGTAGAATTAGTCACTTCCTAATCAGTGAGGCTAATCTAAAATTAATTTTCTATTTCTGAGTAAGGAAGACATTCTCAGTAGAGGATTTCCATATTCTTTATATTCACAAGAAACACAGGTGCCCCAACAATTTTTTTGAAAACTGAATTTTCTTATACATGTATCATATTTGTGGGATTTCTCATATTGTATTCCTCTATTGAATATGTTCACACAGAAACATAACATGTACCTACAATAATTGTGTTTATGACTTTCAATCACATTTTGCATGTCTATCTTCTCATCTCAAATCAATAGTGATATCTTTCATTAATTCAGAAAACAAAAACACTCTTTTGATTCTCTAGATTAACTGTTCCTTAGGAAACAATGTTGCTTTAGTTTAAAGCTTCTTTCCCAGTCTACTATGAAATAAATCTCAAAGAATCTATCTAAAGGATCTTCAGGGAATGGGGAAAATTCTTATCTATGCTTGTGCTCCATCCTGAAAATTACTTAGTAATGTTTCCATGTCTTAGTGATACACCGTCTTATTAAAAATGTTTCTAAAAACTATAGAATATCTTTAATAAGAAAACAGAACCCCAAAGTATATATGAAACATGACAACCATATATATGTAGAAAAGGAAAGATATTCCCATTCAAATGCATAGGAAAACAATAGAATGGGAAAGACTAGAGATCTCTAGAGACAAGGGAACATTTCATGCAAAGATGGGCACAGTGAAGAACAGAAATGGAATGGACCTAACAGAAGCAGAAAATATAAAGAGGTGGCAAGAATACACAGAACTATACAAAAAAGATCTTCATGACCCAGATAATCATGATAGTGTGATCACTCACCTAGAGCCAGACATCCTGGAATGTGAAGTCAAGTGGGCCTTAGAAAGCATCACGACGAACAAAGCTAGTGGAGGTGATGGAATTCCAGTTGAGCTATTTCAAATCCTAAAAGATGATGCTGTAAAAGTGCTACACTCAATATGCCAGCAAATCTGGAAAACTCAGCAGCGGCCACAGGACTGGAAAAGGTCACTTTTCATTCCAATCCCAAAGAAAGGCAGTACCAAAGAATGCTCAAACTACCACACAATTGCACTCATCTCACACGCTAGTAAAGTAATGCTCAAAATTCTTCAAGCCAGGTTTCAACAGTACATGAACCGTGAACTTCCAGAAGTTCAAACCGTATTTAGAAAAGGCAGAGGAACCAGAGATCAAATTGCCAACATCCTTTGGATCATTGAAAAGGCAAGAAAGTTCCAGGAAAGCATCTACTTCTGCTTTATTGACTACACTAGAGCCTTTGACTGTGTGGATAACAATAAACTGTGGAAAATTCTTACAGAGATGGGAATACCAGACTACCTTACCTGCCTCCTAAAAAATCTGTATTCAGGTCAAGGTCAAGAAGCAACAGTTTAAACTGGACATGGCACAACAGACTGGTTCCAAATCAAGAAAGGAGTACATCAAGGCTGTATATTGTCACCCTGCTTATTTAGCTTATATGCAGAGTACATCACATGAAATTCCGGGCTGGATGAAGCACAAGCTAGAATCAAGATTGCTGGGAGAAATATCAATAATCTCAGATATGCAGATGACACCACACTTACGGCAGAAAGGGAAGAAGAACTAAAGAGGCTCTTGAGGAAAGTGAAAGAGGAGAGTGAATAAGTTGGCTTAAAACAACATTCAGAACACTAAGATCATGGCATCTGGTCCCATCACTTCATGGTAATTAGATGGGGAAACAATGGAAATAGAGAGAAACTTTATTTGGGGGGGGGGGGCTCCAAAATCACTGCAGATGGTGACTGCAGCCATGAAATTAAAAGATGCTTCCTCCTTGGAATAAAAGCTATGACCAACCTAGACAGCATATTAAAAAATAGAGACATTACTTTATCAACAAAGGTCTGTCTAGTCAAAGCTATGGTTTTTCCAGTACTCATATACGGATGTGAGTGTTGGACTATAAAGAAAGCTGAGCACCAAAGAATTGATGCTTTTGAACTGTGGTGCTGGAGAAGACTCTTGAGAGTCTCTTGGACTGCACGGAGATCCAAGCAGTCAATCTTAAAAGAAATCAGTCCTGAATATTCATTGGAAGGACTCATGCTGAAGCTGAAACCCCAATACTTTGGCCACCTGACGTGAAGAACTGACTCATTTGAAAAGACTCTGATGCTGGGAAAGATTGAAGGCGGGAAGAAAAGGGGACAACAGAGGATGGGATGGTTGGATGGCATCACCAACTTGATGGACATGAGTTTGAGTAAGCTCCAGAAGTTGGTGATGGACAGGGAAGCCTGGCATGCTGCATGCTGCAGTCCATGAGGTTGCTGAGTTGGACACAACTGAGTGACTGAACTGAACTGATATATGCATGTGTATATGTATAGATATATGTGTATATATATATATTCATAAACCTTGCACAGCAAAAAATGCAAAAATTCATCAAAATGGTTCTGTTTTGAACAATATGTCAATAATTTTTTCTTTATTTTTCTGCTATTCTGAAATAGCATATAATACTTTCAATAATCAAAAACTGAACATACATGTTATAGAATACTAACTTACAAGTCCAGGAACAAAATTTAACTTCCTTTCATAGTACTGAGATTTCTCTGATCTAGCCCCATGTATGTGTGCATGCTTATCGCTTCAGTTGTGTCCAGCTTTTTGCAATCATATGAACTGTATTTCACCAGGCTCCTCTATCCCTGGGAATTCTGCAGGCAAGAATACTGTTGCGGGTTGCCATGCCCTCCTGCAGGGGATCCTCCCAACCCAGGGATGGAACCCACATCTCTTTTGTCTCCTACATCGGCAGGTGGGTTCTGTACCACTAGTGCCACCTGGGAAGCCTAAATCTACCCCTATAGGCAATCAAACCTTCTTGACATTTTGGTGTTCTGCTTGGGTAGTTTGTCTTTATTAATACATATGAACACAGATGTATGCTTAATATAATTAGGTAGGAGTACACAGAAGATTTTTAATGTAAATTAAATCAAGTAAATTCTTGCTTAAAATCCTATGATGGTTTCTCATTTGAATTAGAATAAAGTCAAAAAAGTCAAAACTCTTTACCCAGATTTACCAAGCTCAATAAAATTTGGCCCCTAACTAGCTCTTTGACCTCAACCTCCAACTCTTGCCCTAACTCACTCTAGGGCAGCCCTCTGCCCTGAGACTGAAACTGAACTGACACTTCATTTTGCCTGACACAGAGATCTTCACATGGCTAGCCTCTTCCTGTCCTTAGGTCTCAACTCAAATGGCACCTTTCCAAGGAGGCCTTCCTCGATTATGAAATTTAATTTTCTACTATCAAAACTTATCTATTTATTTACTTGCTATTGTTTTCCTTACTAGAATGCAAACTTTTTACCACTGTATCCTCATCACTTAAAATACTATTCAATTTATAGGAAGAAAACAGTTAATATGTTAAAGGGATAATTACCTAAGAAAGGAGTGATAAGAATAGTAGCTGTCCATGGTACCAATTTTGGCTTAGGACTCTACAAATATATACAGATGGTTTACCGTCTTACCAATTTCATGGCAACAATGTAGCTGATATAAATTAATATTAATACATATGCAAATAAAAATACTTCTGAATAAGGCCAAGACATGAAGAAACATTCACAGGAGAGGATAAGACTATAGGAGTCTTGTTGATTTACAGACAGTAGGGAATGAGAGAAGGGAAGGGAATTTGAGTTCAATGAGAGCAATAAAAAGATGAGAGTTTGAGTGATGATAGGTGACCTAAGTGGTGGCTGAGGCATGATGATATTAACCCAGAAAGTCTCCTTGCAGAGGGTGAATACTGGGTTCTGTGCTCTAGTGTATAATATGCCAGGCAGCTTCTTACCCAGATAACCCTCAAAGGAATGGCTGCAAGTAAAAGCATTTATATTCCTCAATTAAAGGATTCTTTTTGTAAGTCTATTAAACTGTTTTATTGACTGCATTATGATACAAACATGAAAAAGGAACTATTTAGAATGATGTACATTATTTCTTACTGTCTAAAAGATTCAGGTTCATCCAAATGCTGGACGATGACCAATGTCCCCAGAATGTATATTGTCAGGAGCTCCAGTATCAAGGTATCATAGAAATATTTAAAACTAGGAAAAACAAAATCATTTTTAAAAATCCAGTGGCTCAGTGGTAAAGAATATGCCTACCAATGCAGGAGATGCAGGAGATGGGAGTTCAGTCCCTGGGTTGGGAAAATCTCCTAGAGGTAGCAATGGCAATCCACTCCAGTATTTTAAACCCCATGGACAGAGGAGCCTGGATGGCTACAGTCCATGGGGTAGCAAAGAGTTGGACATAACTTAGCGACTGAGCAGCAGCAGGAAAGATGAAATACATAAGAATATATTTTAAAGTGACTACATAAATGGAAAAAGAACTATGAAAACAAGTTAGAATTAAGAAACTGTAACATGCATGTTAAAACATTACTATGAACTAAAATTCTGAAACCAAAAGAAAGACAGAATTGGCAAGCCATTTGTATTATCTTTTCTGATTTTTTCTTTTCTAATTTTTGAGGCACAAAACAAAATGATCTCCAAAGGAAGCACTTCTGATATGCCAAGTTGTTTTTGAGACTAGTTTAACCATATAAGAACCATCTGAGTATGTATAATCCCATTATATATAGTTGAAGAAATCAAGGCATTAAAATGAATCAGCTTTATTAACTGTATCTGAGAAGTTATGTAAAAATAGTTGTCTTTGAAATGTCTTGACCTAAGGAAATTTAAAGATTACATAAAGAACTGAAATATATTAATATATATTGGTTTCTAAATATTTTTATGTTACAACACAACATATGCTGCTATACACAAAACAATTTAAGAGTAAATTACAAACTTAATTATCATAAAATGATAAGCCCTGAAATAATATATTTTTAATGTATTTTAGGTAGCCAGCTGTCCACTTGTTGCAATGAAAAATGACTCATCAAAGGTATATAACATTCTATAATTTCCTCTCCACATTCAGGTGACAGAGACAAATTGCTCAAGCTTCCACCTTGTATTCCTATCACCACTATATGTTTGAAAAATCAATATACCACTTGCGGTCAAAGATTACAAATACAACCTACATTCTACATTTGTAGATTACAAATAGAACCTACAGCTCTTTTTTTCTTCTCCATCTATCTTACCATTTTCCTTTCATCATCACCCACCTATTATTTCCTTTCCCTTTTCACTTGTTCTCTTCATAGAGTTGTATGTATCCCCTTCCTGATACATACCAATCCCAGCCCCTTACCCTTGTACCCAAGAAGAAGTAATTTTTTACTCACTTTTCCAGTACATTAAGCTACTGTAGCAAGAGGCTGCAGGGGCTGACTAACACAAATTAGGTAGAGTGCAAAACCATCTTGGAAAACTGGGTTTGGTAAGGAGCAGGATAACAGGGGGAAGAGGCACATGGAAAAGGGAATATCATGGCCCAGCCTGAGCAGAGCTGGATTGCAGAGTCTCACTGAAGAGCTGTGGTGCATTATCACACCTAGGCAAAAACATGCCAAAAACACAAAAAAGAGCAAGGCTGGGGATAACCTTCATTTTTTTGTTTATGGTTGTTTCTCCCTTCCAGTATAAAATATACGGCTCATCCATAGGATATAAAAAGATAGTGGACGCCATTTTTCTTTTAACAAGTTCCCTTATAATTCCTATTAATTTTGTCTGTTTTCAGAATGTAGAAGCCTAATAAGTAGGACCAAATCTCAGTTGCACCAGGAATTAAAGTAAGTAATAAAAGTCCTTCTAGGAGTTCATTCAAATTAAATAGAGCTTTATTTTTACTAGTAAGGTAACTGTAAGAAGTACAGTGGATAAAATATTTGTTGACAGATACAGAAAACAATGTAACATTTTACTAATGAACACTCAATGGAGATATCATTTGCCTTTTTCTGCATTGTTCCCATTTACTTATTAATTGGTTATTAATTCATCCTTTTTAAAATATTTGATTCATCGAATAGTGTATAAAACAAAAACTGCATACATCCATTAGACAAAATAAAGGCTAATGTTTTATGTGTTAGGTTTTCTGTAGGCACTTGACACTGGTCAACTCATTTAATTCTCACAAAACAATGTATAGAATCATCCTCATTTTACAAATGTGGAAACCGAGGTTGATTCAGAGAGGTTGAATATATTTTTAGCAAGTTATCAAAAGAGAATAAGAATTCAAATTACCAAAATGAATGCTTTTTATACCACTCTAGCTTATCTCCCTATAAGGAAGATACCAAGAAAAATTCAGAATTTAATTAGCATAGCCTGAGTGCCTACCGTATGCAAGGCAAAACCAGAGTGTGCTGAAGCATAAACATTTGTTATACACAGACACTGCCCTCAGGCAGCTAACAACCTAAAACAATAGATATTGGGAATAAACTCTGAATATTCATTAGAAGGACTAATGCCAAAGCTGAAGCTCCAGTACTTCGGCCACCCGATGAGAAGAGCTGATTAACTGGAAAGGACCTTGATGCTGGGAAAGATTGAGAACAAGAGGAGAAGAGGGTGAAAGAGGATGAGATGGTTGGATGGCATCACCACCTCGATGGACATGAGTTTGAGCAAACTCCAGGAGATAGGGAAGGATAGGAAAGCCTGGCATGCTGCAGTCCATGGGGTCGCAAAGACTCAGACACGACTGAGCAACTGACCTACTATATATATATATATATATATATATACACACACACACACACACACACACACACACATATATAATCATAATAAAAGGGAGAGATTCACAGATGTAAAAAAATAAGTTATCTGAATATTAAGAGAAATACTTCTGGCAGGGGAGGACTGACTAAACCTTTAGGAAGGAAAAAGCATTTGAGTTGGGCCTTAACTTCGATAGAATTAATAGTTTTGCACCAAATAGTTGCTCACTAACACTTGGAAGAAGTACCCATCTCACATACCACAGAGGGTACACATATCATTTAGAATTTAGCTTCTAAAAGTCCAGAGTGGTTTTATACCAGCTGTAATGTGGTTTCAATTGCTGAGAAATGTGTTTAAGTTGAACACCTAAAATTATTTCTGTGAAATTGTGCTTTGAGTTTGAAAGTTTAGAAACTGGCACTTCAGAGACTTGTTACCTATAGAGCATACATTTTTTGCCTTCTTTTAATAAGTTCTTACTTTTCTTCACAGGATAAAACATTTTATCACCTGAAAATATTTCCAAGTAGATCCATATTGATATCGATTTCACTATCAGTAGTAGGGTTCTAATTTTTTTTATTCCATAGTCCAGTGGTCAGTAAACTTCAGCAAAAATCCAGCCACTGCCCATTTTCACAAATAAGGCTGTTATTTAATAACTTGAAACAGAGATCATACAGTATCAAAGCCTAAAATAGTCACTATCTAACTTTTACAGATTTAAGGGACTAGATCTGATAGATAGAGTGCCTGATGAACTATGGACTGAGGTTCGTGAAATTGTACAGGAGATAAGGATCAAGACCATCCCCATGGAAAAGAAATGCAAAAGCAAAATGGCTGTCTGGGGAGGCCTTACAAATAGCTGTGAAGAGAAGAGAAGCAAAAAGCAAAGGAGAAAAGGAAATATATAAGCATCTGAATGCAGATTTCCAAAGAATAGCAAGAAGAGATAAGAAAGCATTCCTCAGCGATCAATGCAAAGAAAGAGAGGAAAACAACAGAATGGGAAAGACTAAAGATCTCTTCAACAAAATTAGAAATAACAAGGGAACATTTCATTCAAAGATGGGCTCGATAAAGGGCAGAAATGGTATGGACCTAACAAAACAAGAAGATATTAAGAGGTGGCAAGAATACACAGAAGAACTGTACAAAAAAGAGTTTCATGACACAGATAATCACGATGGTATGATCACCTACCTAGAGCCAGACATCCTGGAATGTGAAGTCAAGTGGGCCTTAGAAAGCATCACTACGAACAAAGCTAGTGGAGGTGATGGAATTCCTGATGATGCTGTGAAAGTGCTGCACTCAATATGCCAGCAAATTTGGAAAACTCAGCAGTGGCCATGGGACTGGAAAAGGTCAGTTTTCATTCCAATCCCAACGAAAGGCAATGCCAAAGAATGCTCAAACTACTGCACAAATGCTCAAAATTCTCCAAGCCAGGCTTCAGTATACATGAACTGTGAACTTCCAAATGTTCAAGCTGGTTTTAGAAAAGGCAGAGGAACCAGAGATCAAATTGCCAACATCTGCTGGATCATGGAAAAAGCAAGAGAGTTCCAGAAAAACATCTATTTCTGCTTTATTGACTATGCCAAAGCCTTTGACTGTGTGGATCACAATAAACTGTGGAAACTTCTGAAAGAGATGGGAATACCAGACCACCTGACCTGCCTCTTGAGAAATCCATACGCAGGTTAGGAGGCAACAGTTAGAACTGGACATGGAACAACAGATTGGTTCCAAATAGGAAAAGGAGTATGTCAAGGGTGTATAGTGTCACCCTGCTTATTTAACTTATATGCAGAGTGTATCATGAGAAACGCTGGACTGGAAGAAGCACAAGCTGTAATCAAGATCACCAGGAGAAATATCAATAACCTCAGATATGCAGATGACACCACCCTTATGGCAGAAAGTGAAGAGGAACTCAAAAGCCTCTTGATGAAAGTGAAAGAGGAGAGTGAAAAAGTTGGCTTAAAGCTCAACATTCAGTAAACGAAGATCATGGCATCTGGTCCCATCATTTCATGGGAAATAGATGGGGAAACAGTGGAAACAGTGGCTGTTTTATTTTGGGGGGCTCCAAAATCACTGTAGATGGTGATTGCAGCCGTGTAATTAAAAGACACTTACTCCTTGGAAGGAAAGTTATGACCAACCTAGATAGCATATTCAAAAGCAGAGACATTACTTTGCCAACAAAGGTCTGTCTAGTCAAGGCTATGGTTTTTCCTGTGGTCATGTATGGATGTGAGAGTTGGACTGTGAAGAAGGCTGAGCGCCAAAGAATTGATGCTTTTGAACTGTGGTGTTGGAGGAGACTCTTGAGAGTCCCTTGGACTGCAAGGAGATCCAACCAGTCCATTCTGAAGGAGATCAGCCCTGGGATTTCTTTGGAAGGAATGATGCTAAAGCTGAAACTCCAGTACTTTGGCCACCTCATGCAAAGAGTTGACTCATTGGAAAAGACTCTGATGCTGGGTGGGATTGGGGGCAGGAGGAAAAGGGGATGACAGAGGATAAGATGGCTGGATGGCATTACTGACTCAGTGGACGTGAGTTTGAGTGAACTCCGGGAGATGGTAATGGACAGGGAGCCTGGCGTGCTGTGATTCATGGGGTTGCAAAGAGTCGGACAAGACTGAGCGACTGAACTGACTGACTGACTGATGCAAACTGTAATTGTTTGCATTTACCACCCCAGTCCATCCCTCTCCCTCCTCCCTCCACCTTGGCGACCACAAGTTTGTTTTCTATGTCTGTGAGTCTGTTTCTGTTTTGTAGATGGGTTCATCTGTGTCATATTTTGGATTCAACATATAAGTGATATCACACTTACCTGACACAGGCACACTGTGTGACTTACTTCACCTAGTACAATAATCTCTAACTGCATCCATGTTGCTGCAAAGAGCATTATTTGTTCTTCTTAATGTTTGAGTAGTATTCCATTGTATATGTATATGACATCTTTGTCCATTCATCTGTCGATGGATATTTAGGTTGTTTCCATGTTTTGCCTATTCTGAATAGTGAGTGCTGCTAGAACATAAGAGTATATGTATCTTTTGGTATAAAAACAGGCATATGGACCAATGGAACTGAAAAGAGAGCCCAGAAATAAATCCAAACACCTATGGTCAATTAATCTTCTACAAAGGAGGCAAGAATATAAAAATGGGAAAAAGACCGTCTCTTCAAAGACCATCTCTTCAACAAGTGGTGCTGGGAAAGTTGGACAGCCACGTGTAAATTAATAAAATTAGAACACACTCATATCATGTACAAAAATAAACTCAATATAATCTATAAAAACATTGAACCACTATGCTATACATACGACACTAATGTAATATTGTAAATCAACTAAATTTCTATATAAAAAAAGAAAGAGGTCTACAATGACATTTGCATTCCTAATGTTATTTTAAGGCTTTATTGCATACTTAAAAATTGAAATTCAAATTGTTTATGATTTATCAATAGAAGAAACTTCTACATATTGAGGCACGGGGAAGTGATTCTAGCCTGTACATGATTTAACTTGAATTCTATGCTAACTAAAACAGCCTGTTTGTGGCCAAACGCACATTGCTTTAATCATTAAAGAAAAAAAAAAAAGGTGCATTGACCAGAAGTACAGAATGTCCATGTTAAAAAATAAAGATTTTCATACATGATATTTTACATGTTTCAATGCCATTCTCCCAAATCTTCCCACCCTCTCCCTCTCCCACAGCCAGTCCAGGTTCAATGCACGATACTGGATGCTTGGGGCTGGTGCACTGGGACGACCCAGAGGGATGGTATGGGGAGGGAGGAGGGAGGAGGGTTCAGGATGGGGAACACATGTATACCTGTGGTGGATTCATTTTGATATTTGGCAAAAGTAATACAATTATGTAAAGTTTAAAAATAAAATAAAATTAATTTAAAAAAATTTAAAAAAAAGAAAAAAAAAGATTAAATGCCTCCTTTCATGGGACAAAATAAAAAATAAACTCAAAATGGCTTAAAGAGTGAAATATAAGACATGACACAATAAAACTCCTAGAAAAGAACATAGGCAAAACATTCTCTAACATTAATCACACAAATGTTTGCATAGGTCAGTCTTCCAAGAATTTATTAATCTCAGGTTCAGGTTGATTTCTTATTTAGCCATCTCAGCTTCTTAACTATTGAAGCAAATACTAAGACAGTTTTCTAAATATCTAGAGGAATTCCAGATAAAATTCATCAGACTCAATGAAAATAGACATATTTGCCAGAATGCTACACATGATAGTTATCAGGCCACATAAGAGAGGTTCTACTGTTGCTGTTCTAATGACTGGTTAGGAAAAAATTGTGAGTCTTTAGACTCTAAGTAATATTGCTTCTGGTTTCCCTGGAGACAAGGTAATTAGCTCAGTGGTCTAATGGAAGCCTAAGATAAGCATCTTGTAACATATGTGCATGGCATGAAAATGCTTTTAAGAAAATCAGTGTATCTTCATTTTATTTTTTAAAAGCCAAAGCAATCTTGAGAAAGAAGAATGGAACTGGAGGAATCAACCTGCTTGACTTCAGGCTCTACTACAAAGCCACAGTAATCAAGACAGTATGGTACTGGCACAAAGACAGAAATATAGATCAATGGAACAAAATAGAAAGCCCAGAGATAAATCCACACACATATGGACACCTTATCTTTGACAAAGGAGGCAAGAATATACAATGGATTAAAGACAATCTTGTTAACAAGTGGTGCTGGGAAAACTGGTCAACCACTTGTAAAAGAATGAAACTAGAACACTCTCTAACACCATACACAAAAATAAACTCAAAATGGATTAAAGATCTAAACGTAAGACCAGAAACTATAAAACTCCTAGAGGAGAACATAGGCAAAACACTCTCTGACATACATCACAGCAGGATCCTCTATGACCCACATCCCAGAATATTGGAAATAAAAGCAAAAATAAACAAATGGGACCTAATTAAACTTAAAAGCTTTTGCACAACAAAGGAAAGTAAAAGCAAGGTGAAAATACAGCCTTCAGAATGGGAGAAAATAATAGCAAATGAAGCAACTGACAAACAACTAATCTCAAAAATATACAAGCAGCTCCTGCAGCTCAATTCCAGAAAAATAAATGACCCAATCAAAAACTGGGCCAAAGAACTAAATAGACATTTCTCCAACGAAGACATACAGATGGCTAACAAACACATGAAAAGATGCTCAACATCACTCATTATCAGAGAAATGCAAATCAAAACCACAGTGAGGTACCATTTCACGCCAGTCAGAATGGCTGCGATCCAAAAGTCTACAAGCAATAAATGCTGGAGAGGGTGTGGAGAAAAGGGAACCCTTCTTACACTGTTGGTGGGAATGCAAACTAGTACAGCCACTATGGAGAACAGTGTGGAGAGTCCTTAAAAAACTGGAAATAGAACTGCTATACGAGCCAGCAATCCCACTGTTGGGCATACACACCAAGGAAACCAGAATTGAAAGAGACACGTGCACCCCAATGTGAACAATAGCCAGGACATGGAAGCAACCTAGATGTCCATCAGCAGATGAATGGATAAGAAAGCTGTGGTACATATACACAATGGAGTATTACTCGGACATTAAAAAGAATACATTTGAATCAGTTCTAATGAGGTGGATGAAACTAGAGCCTATTATACAGAGTGAAGGAAGCCAGAAAGAAAAACACCAGTACAGTATACTAATGCATATATATATATATATATGGAATTTAGAAAGATGGTAATGATAACCCTGTATGTGAGACAGTAAAACAGACACAGATGTATAGAACAGTCTTTTGGACTCTGTGGGAGAGGGCGAGGGTGGGATGATTTGGGAGAATGGCAAATAAACATGTATATTATCATATGTGAAATGAATCACCAGTCCAGGTTCGATGCATGAGACAGGATGCTCAGGGCTGGTGCACTGAGATGACCCAGAGGGACAGTAATTGGAGGGAGGTGGGAGGGGGGTTCAGGATGGGGAACATGAGTATACCCATGGCGAATTCATGTCAATGTATGGCAAAACTGATACAATATTGTAAACTAATTAGCCTCCAATTAAAATAATAAATTTATATTAAAAAAAGCACCTAAATTAAATTATACTGTTTCCAGTGCTACCTATTCCTTTCAACAAATACCAGAATCTCTTGGATAGATTTGAAAGGTTAGTTTGATTACTAAATATATGTTAGGCTTATTCTTTTTCTTAATTATAGACAATGTAAACGTGAAATGGAAATTAAAATATAAAGATTTTGGATGGGCCAGTAAGAACTGCTATTGATGTGTGACTAAGCCTCTCAATAAATAAAGAATAAAGTATTCATATTTCCAGAAATAACCAGATACTTCGATATGAAGGGAAGAAAGTGTTCATTTTTACTTACAGAACAGACAAAAAACTCAAAAAAGATGGCTTTACGTATGTATGTGTGTGTTATGTAAATTGTCATTCCAATAAGTATATTTTAATCTTACTGAATTTATAATATTTATAATAGCCAAATTTCTGACTACTTCTTTAATAAGCCAATTTGATAGTAAAGACTAGAGCATACATATGATGTTCAAGGCTCTTTCCACTGTACAGTTAGGGTACAGATGTCTAGGGAAAATCTCAGCAACTTGAGGGTAGGTCAAAACATAAAATTTTTGATGGCTATAAAAATATTGTTAATAAAAATAGCTTAATTCATCCCATTAATAGAAGTAAATAAGTATCCTAAGAGAAAACAGGAAATATAAAGAAAATAAAAATTACACCATCCAGGGACAAGCACTTTAAACATTTCGTTGAATATATTGTAATTTTATACCCAAACACACATATGGATGATTTTACATAAATTGGATCACAGGTATAAACCTAGTCTGAAATGTTTGCTTTTCTCTTTTTCTTAAAAGAATATTATCAGGTATATCTTTTCATTTCAATAAATACGGAACTACATAATCATTCTTATGACTTCAGAGTATTCTTTCACAGAATGCTCCATAATCTATTTAACCAAATCCTTATTATAAGATATTAATCTTGTTTATGATTGTTTTTGCTACAATAAACCTTGATAAACATTCTATACATCCAGCTTGTTTACCAACTTGTCCAACTGTCTTTAAGGTAAATTGCCTACAATTCTAATTGTCAGCAGTTAGAAGTGCTGGTTAAGAGAGTATGCATATTTTAAACTCATACCTAACAGAAAGTTTGCCCAACCCTTTTTGAAAGCAATTTGTCAGTAAGTATTAAGATCCTCAGATGGGCCCAGGGAGGAGGGAGTGGTCTTCTGAGCTGTGGCAGTGTGGCCTGGTGAAGAGGATGGGTGAAGTAGAGAGGACAGTTACCCTGCTCTGAGGGCGGGACTGTTGCAGGACATAGACAAAAGTCTGTGTGATGAGCCCAGGTCACAATGGACAGGAGAGGATAAGAGGGGTTCCTCAAGGTAGTTTAGGCTTAGTTGAAGGGTACAGTTTATGGAGGAGAGATGCAATGGGATTATGATTGAATACCAATATCTGTGCACCTTAACATCTGTGCACCCTGACATACTGGGACCCTGATAACTGCACACCTTTATATTTGCATACCCTGACATCTACTGGAAGCCTGGCTTCTGCATGCCCTGACATCTCCATGCTCTAGGCAGGGCACAGTCAGGTCCAGAAGAAACTGTCTCTAGCACTGAGTAGTCGGTAATCAGCTCCCACAACTTGCCCTCAGTCACTCAGAGGCAAAATTTGCAGGAGACCACTGTTAGCCCAACTGCTGGAGAGACCAGGGAAACAGGACGCTCTACAAGGTGTGGTAAGGAAGGCTTGGAGAAGGTTCTAGGAGCTATCCTGATAAAAGTCAAGAACAGCCAATATACATTAGCATACTACTCAGCCAAAAGCAGTCTTGCCGAGTATGTTTAACACCTCCATGGGGAAACTGCAGTGATAACTGTACAAGGGGGAGTACCCTATATTCCAATATGCGCCAGTGTTTGAGAGTAACTTTATACAGGTCAGCAGGAAAGGAGAAGTGCTTGATGTGCACAACCGGGCCCAAATGGTGACTGTGGGCATCTTTCGTACCAGCCCCCACCTCACACTGCCTGATGTCATGCTGCTGGCCCAACCAGCTGCTATCTGTGATGACTCTAACAGGCACAGCTCTGCTGCCCGGGAGAGAGGTAAAAAGCCTACACAGATCTTAGAGCTAACCAGGCTGCTTCCCTTGAAGATTGTAGAGATATCCATTCATAACAGTAAAAAACAACAGCTCCACTTGAAGCTTGCCAGTGGCCGCTCTTTTTACCTTCAGCTGTGTCCCCCTCCAGATAGAGGGGATCTTTTTATTCAGTGGAAAAACCTCATTTATTTCCTGAGACTATCAGCAAATGCTCACAGCAGAACTCAGGCCACCCGAGCTAGGAACATTCTGGACATAACTGGACTTAAGAAAAGAGAAGAAGTGCCTAGTGGTAAGTCTCCAAAAGATGGGGCCAGGGTGCTTAGGGAGAACAGCTTGAAGTCCTGCAGAGGCTTTGGTACAGAGGCTCATCTGGGAATACTCTAATTTTTAGAAGGACTCAAGGCCAAATGAGCCTCATTTGGAGGCCATGGCACACTAAAGAGGTTCCTAGTATTTCTCCAAAGAGTTCCCCAAGGCTGTATTGCAGAGATTTGTTAGCTGTCAGCAACCATTAATTTCATATCCAATATCATATTGCCATCTGCAGCAGCCTGACCACCCAATCTATTCTTGAACATATACTCCAACCCAGGTAGGCGGACATTTTGCAGAATGTATGTCTCCCCAAGACTGCCATGTACTTATTTTTGTATAAATCAGTGACAGTGAGATGTGCATAATTTGTTAGTACCTATCAAAATACTGGGCTTCCCTGGTGGTACGGCGGTAAAGAATCAACCTGTCAATACAGCAGATGCAAGAGATGCAGGTTCAATCCCTGGGTTGGGAAGATCTCCTGGAATAGGAAATGATAACCCTCCATCCCCCGTCAATATTCTTGCCTGGAAAATTCCATGGGCAGAGGAGCCTGGTGGGCTACAGTCCATGGGGTAACAAAGAGTTGGACCCGATTGAGCACACACACATATACATCAAATTATTAAAGTACATATCGCCTGACCAGGATAAATACTAACAAAAGTGTATTTTAATAAGTATTCTCACTGACACAAACTGTCCCAGCAAAACTGGAGTGGTCATTGTAGAGATACTGTAGGAGAACTTCTTGCATCAAATGGCAGAGTAGAGTTGAAAGCTCAAAATTCTTACTATAAGCTCTTGTTGTTTAGCTACAGAAAGAGAAGGAAGCAGTTTTACTGGTATCACTTTCTTTACTTGTCTTCTCCTAGGCAAATGCTACCTTTTTCTATGGAAGAAATCAAGATCGAGTGAGCATTCAGAGCCTTTACATAAACCGTGATGAGTTTAGAGCCACTTAGTATGATTATGGAGAAGGCAATGGCAACTCACTCCAGTACTCTTGCCTGGAAAATCCCATGGATGGAGGAGCCTGGTAGGCTGCAGTCCATGGGGTCGCAACCAGTCGGACACGACTGAGCGACTTCACTTTCACTTTTCACTTTCATGCATTGGAGAAGGAAACGGCAACCCACTCCAGTGTTCTTGGCTGGAGAATCCCAGGGACGGGGGAGCCTGGCGGGCTGCCGTCTATGGGGTCGCACTGAGTCAGACACAACTGAAGCGACTTAGCAGCAGCAGCAGTATGATTATGCTGGGGAGGAATGAATTTAACATGCCTCCCACATACACTGCCTTCAACAGTTCACATACTTCTGCAATTACAAAGCCTACAAAGCTTGATAGGAGCAATTGTAACAATAGGCACCACCACTAATGCTGTGGATGTGACTGTAACCATGTCTGCAAACTCAGAAGAGAAACAACAGCCCATCAGGAGCAACCTTCAGAGATCCAGGAGGAAGCCCAGGCAGCATGGTCATTATGGTTAATTTCAACATGTCTTATGATTGTTGTTAGCAAGGACTGCAAGTCCTTGTGTTCTCAGAAGGTACTTCCAGCCCATCAGTAAGAGCTGTTGGCCTCTCCCCATGGGGCAGCATGAGTATGGGAATTGCAGGAGTGGAGACTACTGATAAGCCTGTTCCAAAAACAGTTAAAGGTTTAGTATCCAGACTCCTCATCTCAACCTTACAGAGTGAAGGCTACATGAGTAAGCAGGGTGGTGAACAGAGGGTCTCCACCCATCAGGATTGACTCTTTAGGCAAGAGCCTCAAAGCCCTCAAAGCTGCACATGGTGCAGAGGTGGCTCATCTGAGACTGTGGAGGAAAGCAATAAATCATCTACCACAATACAACTCAACACATGTTCTCTGCTCTAATAACATATGCTCTACTAACAAGAAAGCGTAATAGTAAAACTAAATAGGAATTTATAATCAGGCTCTGAACTATCTGTAGCCTTCCCTTCACTTGATATTTGTGATTAAATGAACAAGTGACAGAATAAAATGCTAAAGATTACTCTCAAAAATTTTGATCTATCTATGATCTACATTTATTAGCCAAAGAAACTTCTAAAACTTACAAAATAAATAACAAAGGACAGAAGCAACTGATAGGAGACAGAACAACATAAAATGAGGCCTACAAAGCCACATAACACCCAGCTATGACCTTCAGTAGGTTACCTGTTTCTTTCTTTAGATCAGTTCAGTTCAATCGCTCAGTCGTCTAACTCTTTGCGACCCCATGAATCGCAGCATGCCAGGCCTCCCTGTCCATCACCAACTCCCGGAGTTCACTCAAACTCATATACATCGAGTCAGTGATGCCATCCAGCCATCTCATCCTCTGTTGTCCCCTTCTCCTCCTGCCCCCAATCCCTCCCAGCATCAGAGTCTTTTCCAATAAGTCAACTCTTCACATGAGGTGGCCAAAGTACTGGAGTTTCAGCTTTAGCATCATTCCTTCCAAAGAAATCCCAAAGTTGATCGATCTCCTTCAGAATGGACTGGTTGGATCTCCTTGCAGTCCAAGGGACTCTCAAAAGTCTTCTCCAATACCACAGTTCAAAAGCATCAATTCTTCAGCGCTCAGCCTTCTTCAAAGTCCAACTCTCACATCCATACATGACCACTGGAAAAACCATAGCCTTGACTAGACGGACCTTTGTTGGCAAAGTAATGTCTCTGCTTTTCAATATGCTATCTAGGTTGGTCATAACTTTCCTTCCAAGGAGTAAGTGTCTTTTAATTTCATGGCTGTAGTCACCATCTGCAGTGATTTTGGAGCCCCAAAAAATAAAGTCTGACACTGTTTCCACTGTTTCCCCATTTATTTCCCATGAAGTGATGGGACCAGATGCCATGATCTTCGTTTTCTGAATGTTGAGCTTTAAGCCAACTTTTTCACTCTCCACTTTCACTTTCATCAAGAGGCTTTTTAGTTCCTTTTCACTTTTTGCCATACAGGTGGTGTCATCTGCGTATCTGAAAGTGTGAAGTTGCTCAGTCGTGTCCAACTCTTTGTGGCCCCATGGACTGTAGCCTACCAGGCTCCTCTGTCCATGGGATTTTCCAGGCAATAGTACTGGAGTGGATTGCCATTTCCTTCTCCAGGGGATCTTCCCAACCCAGGGATCGAATCCGGGGCTCCCGCATTGTAGGCAGATGCTTTACCGTCTGAGCAACCAGGAAAGGCTTATCTAAGATTATTGATATTTCTCCCAGCAATCTTGATTCCAGCTTGTGCTTCTTCCAGCCCAGCGTTTCTCATGATGTACTCTGCACGTAAGTTAAATAAACAGGGTGACAATATACAGCCTTGACGTACTCCTTTTCCTATTTGGAACCAGTCTGTTGTTCCATGTCCAGTTCTAACTGTTGCTTCCTGACCTGCATACAGGTTTCTCAAGAGGCAGGTCAGGTGGTCTGGTATTCCCATCTCTTTCAGAATTGTCCACAGTTTATTGTGATCCACAGAGTCAAAGGCTTTGGCATAGTCAATAAAGCAGAAATAGATGTTTTTCTGGAACTCTCTTGCTTTTTCCATGATCCAGCGGATGTCGACAATTTGATCTCTGGTTCCTCTGCCTTTTCTAAAACCAGCTTGAACATCTGGAAGTCCATGGTTCACGTATTGCTGAAGCCTGGCTTGGAGAATTTTGAGCATTACTTTACTAGCGTGTGAGATGAGGGTGGTGGCTGCGACGGCTCACAGAGCGCAGCAGAGAGGAGCTACCCCACGTGAGAGGCCAGGGGCGGCGGCTGGGAGGAGCAACCCCACCTCCAAGGAGCGGTGGCTGTGCGGGTGCCGGAGGGCCTAGAGGAGCTATTCCACATTCAAGGTCAGGAGGGGTGGCGGTGAGGAGATACCCCTCATCCAAGGTAAGGAGAAGCAGCTGCACTTTGCTGGAGCAGCCGTGAAGAGATACCCCATGTACAAGGTAAGAGAAACCCAAGTAAGACGGTAGGTGTTGCAAGAGGGCATCAGAGGACAGACACACTGAAACCATAATCACAGAAAACTAGTCAATCTAATCACACTAAGACCACAGCCTTGTCTAACTCAGTGAAACTAAACCATGCCTGTGGGGCCACCGAAGATGGGCGGGTCATGGAGGAGAGGTCTGAGAGAATGTGGTCCACTGGAGAAGGGAATGGCAAACCACTTCAGTATTCTTGCCTTGAGAACCCCATGAACAGTATGAAAAGGCAAAATGATGGATACTGAAAGAAGAACTCCCCAGGTCAGTAGGGGCCCAATATGCTACTGGAGATCAGTGGAGACATAACTCCAGAAAGAATGAAGGGATGGAGCCAAAGCAACAACCATACACAGCTGTGGATGTGACTGATGATAGAAGCAAGGTCCGATGCTGTAAAGAGCAATATTGCATAGGAACCTGGAATGTCAGGTCCATGAATCAAGGCAAATTGGAAGTGGTCAAACAGGAGATGGCAAGAGTAAATGTCAACATTCTAGGAATCAGCAAAGTAAAATGGACTGGAATGGGTGAATTTCTTTAGATAGCTACATGTAAAATATCTGACATCACTGTAGGCATTGTGTAAACAGTGTGTGTGTGTGTGTGTTCAGTCGCGTCCAACTCTTTGCGACCCTCTGGACTATAGCCTGCCAGGCTCCTCTCTCCATGGGATTTCCCAGGCAAGAATCCTGGAGTGGGTTGCCATGTCCTACTTCAGGGAATCTTCCAAACCCAGGAATAGAACCCACATCGCCTGTGTTTCCTGCAGAGGCAGACTCTTTATCCACTGAGTCACCTGGGAAGCCCAAGAGAAAGAGACAAGGATGTAAATAACAGGCAGAGGCAGAAATGAAATGCCATGGAAGCCAGGGAACTGGGGTGAGACCAACTAACTCCAGATGAGAAGGTTTAGACAAAAAAGCAGATGTGTCTTTAGGTGAGTCTTGAAAGAAGATAAATTCGTTAGAGAAAAAACAAGATGCACATAAGTCATTCCAACATCTGCAAAAGCAACAAAGCTTAGCAAGATGCCTACAGCACAAAAAGCCCAAGGTATATGCGATTACAGTTCTTATGAAACAGCACTGCTCTTTATTTGTTCAGATGTATTCACTGCATTCACCGAACTCAAGTAACAAAATTCCTCTCTCTTCTTCTTTCATCTTCATTCAAAAGTTTCCCTTCCCCCACACTTTCTTTTATGACTTCAGTTTCCTATGGCCAGACAATACCTGATCTCACTGTAGCTTTTTGTGAGCATATCAGTCAATCAAATATTTCAGATTTGGGTTTGCCATTTGAGCAAACACAAGGTACAGTTTTATACTTTATTCCTAGCACCTTTATTGAATTGTCTCCTGTTCAGACGGTTCCCAAGTACTATTGCAACAACACAAATGGGAGAGCTATAAAGTGTAACTCCCATGTTCATTCTTCGGCCTTATCTAACAGTTTGATTATCTGCTCTAGAGGATCTTTCCCCAACCCCACCTTTGTTCTTGCTCACTTCTGAATTCTACTTCCTCCCTTCTCACTTCTATTTTCAAAATAGTAGTGATTGTTATTGCCAAGAATGTTGAAAAACAAATTTGAGTTTAATTATACTTTCCAGAAAGGGCTTCGTATTCCCAGTCCCTTCATTCTTGATTTCTTTTCTAATTCTTTGCCCAGCTTAAATTTTATTTAACTGCTTTGAAATTATACTAAAGTGCCCAATATATTATATATATTTTCATTTTAATCCTGTTATTCAGAATTATCAATTCTCATAAATTTGAAAGGAATTGCCTCTTATAAAAACTCCAACAATCTAGTCACAATAAGAGAAGAAAATACCTTCTAAAAACCAGAAAAAATAGATGAAACTTGAATATAGGATCAATTCAAAATATAGACAAAAACTAGAAATTAAATCGGAGAAGGCAATGGCACCCCACTCCAGAACTCTTGCCTGGAAAATCCCATGGACAGAGGAGCCTGGTGGGCTGCAGTCCATGGGGTCGCTAAGACTTGGACATGACTGAGCGACTTCCCTTTCACTTTTCACTTTCCTGCATTGGAGAAGGAAATGGCAACCCACTCCAGCGTTCTTGCCTGGAGAATCCCAGGTACAGGCGAGCCTGGTGGGCTGTCGACTATGGGATCGCACAGAGTCGGACATGACTGAAGCGACTTAGCAGCAGCAGCAGCAGAAACTAAACGATTTTGGAAATTAAGATCCAAAAGACCAAGCAATGTTCTAATTTTGCAAGTACAAAATCTAAGAATTTGAAAGTGATAAATAATATAGTTTTAAAGCCCAGAATCAGAATGTAAAAGTAACCTGGCTCCCAGTTAAGTTTGTATTTCCATAATCCTCATGTTTCTGAAGTTTAGCACTCTACTTTGAATACAAGATATTTAATACCTGTTTGCTAGATCCAGCTAAGAAGAATAAATTATATTTATTCCAATCCAGAAAATCTGAATATGTAAGAATCTGCTAGATCAGATCAGATCAGATCAGTCACTCAGTCGTGTGCGACTCTTTGCGACCCCATGAATCGCAGCACGCCAGGCCTCCCTGTCCATCACCAACTCCCGGAGTTCACTCAGACTCATGTCCATCGAGTCCTTGATGCCATCCAGCCATCCCATCCTCTGTCGTCCCCTTCTCCTCTTGCCCCCAATCCCTCCCAGCATCAGAGTCTTTTCCAACGAGTCAACTCTTCGCATGAGGTGGCCAAAGTGCTGGAGTTTCAGCTTTAGCATCATTCCTTTCACAGAAATCCCAGGGCTGATCTCCTTCAGAATGGATTGGTTGGATCTCCTTGCAGTCCAAGGGACTCTCAAGAGTCTTCTCCAACACCACAGTTCAAAAGCATCAATTCTTCGGTGATCAGCTTTCTTCACAGTCCAACTCTCACATCCATACCTGACCACAGGAAAAACCATAGCCTTGACTAGACGAACCTTTGTTGGCAAAGTAATGTCTCTGCTTTTGATTATGCTATCTAGGTTGGTCATAACTTTTCTTCCAAGGAGTAAGTGTCTTTTAATTTCATGGCTGCAGTCACCATCTGTAGTGATTTTGGAGCCCCCCCAAAATAAAGTCTGACACTGTTTCCACTGTTTCCCCATCTATTTCCCATGAAGTGATGGGACCGGATGCCATAATCCTCGTTTACTGAATGTTGAGCTTTAAGCCAACTTTTTCACTCTCCACTTTCACCTTCATCAAGAGGCTTTTTAGTTCCTCTTTACTTTCTGCCATAAGGCTGGTGTCATCTGCATATCTGAGGTTATTGATATTTCTCCCGGCAATCTTGATTCCAGCTTGTGTTTCTTCCATTCCAGCATTTCTCATGATGTACTCTGCATATAAGTTAAATAAACAGGGTGACAATATACAGCCTTGATGAACTCTTTTCCTATTTGGAACCAGTCTGTTGTTCCATGCCCAGTTCTAACTGTTGCTTCCTGACCTGCATACAAATTTCTCAAAGGCAGGTCAGGTGGTCTGGTATTCCCATCTCTTTCAGAAGTTTCCACAGTTTATTGTGATCCACATAGTCAAAGGCTTTGGCATAGTCAATAAAGCAGAAATAGATGTTTTTCTGGAACTCTCTTGCTTTTTCCATGATCCAGCAGATGTTGGCAATTTGATCTCTGGTTCCTCTGCCTTTTCTAAAACCAGCTTGAACATCAGGAAGTTTACAGTTCACATATTGCTGAAGCCTGGCTTGGAGAATTTTAAGCATTACTTTACTAGCGTGTGCTGCTGCTGCTGCAAAGTCACTTCAGTTGTGTCCAACTCTGTGCGACCCCATAGACGGCAGCCCACCAGGCTTCCCCATCCCTGGGATTCTCCAGGCAATAACACTGGAGTGGGTTGCCATTTCCTTCTCCAATGCATGAAAGTGAAAAGTGAATGTGAAGTTGCTCAGTCGTGTCCGACCCTCAACGACCCCATGGACTGCAGCCTTCCAGGCTCCTCCACCCATGGGATTTTCCAGGCAAGAGTACTGGAGTGGGTTGCCAGAGATGAGTGCAATTGTGCGGTAGTTTGAGCATTCTTTGGCATTGCCTTTCTTTAGGATTGGAATGAAAAACTGACCTTTTCCAGTCCTGTGGCCACTGCTGAGTTTTCCAAATTTGCTGGCATATTGAGTGCAGCACTTAAACAGCATCATCTTTCAGGATTTGAAATAGCTCAACTGGAATTCTGTCACCTCCACTGGCTTTGTTCGTAGTGATGCTTCCTAAGGCCCACTTGACTTCACATTCCAGGATGTCTGGCTCTAGGTCAGTGATCACCCCACTGTGATTATCTGGGTCGTGAAGATCTTTTTTGTACAGTTCTTCTGTGTATTCTTGCCATCTCACTGTACTAATTCCACTGATTGCAAAGGCTCCGGTGCCAAACTGTAAGGTAGTGAGGCCCTTACATGCACAGTGTAACTCTGTGCATGTAACTTTTCATGAGGCCCTATATGCACAGTGCTTATGGCTTAATGATTTTAATGGCTCCCAAAATAATTCAGATCTGGAAAAAACTGGCTTCTAAATAAAGTTTCCTTAAAATTTCATCAATAACAGAATCATATGTCCAGAAAATCCTGAGTTCAAAGTTGTTGCAAGTTATAGGAAAAACTTATAAGCTATAAGTTTTTTATAAGTTTTAAGCTATACCAGTGTGTCAACCATTGCACATTAATTTTATTGTGAAATATAATAAGTATTTTTATAGTTTGCGTCATCACATTTAAAATGTTGTTATAATTATATATGTATATATATGTGCTAAGTGACTTTAGTCGTGTCTGAATCTTTGTGACCCTATTGACTCTAGCCCTCCAGGCTCCTCTGTCTATGGGATTCTCCAGGCAAGAATATTGGAGTGGGTTGCCATGTCTTCCTTGAGGGCATCTTCCCCACCCAGGAATCTCTTATGTCTCCTGCACTGGCAGGCAGGTTTGGTGCTAGTGGTAAAGAAACCTCCTGCCAATGCAGGAGATGTACGAGATGCTGGTCAATCCCTGGGTCAGGAAGGTGCCCTGGAGGAGGGCATGGCAACCCACTCTAATATTCTTGCCTGTAGTATCCCATGGACAGAGGAGCCTGGAGGGCTACAGTCCATAGTGTCATGAAGAGTCAGACATGACTGAAGTGACTAAGCATACACACGCACATATGTTAAAGGGGAACCCATTACAAATTGAGAACATTAGTAAAAGAAGACTAGAAGAGAACTTGGTAAAAGAATTCTGTTTGATTTGTTAGATTAAATACATTTTTTAAAAAGGTACTGCATCTCAAGTAAGTTTATAGATTTAAAGAAGTAACAGTTAAAAACCCAATAAGAATACTCTTTAAACTTGACAGAGTATAAAATATAAATTTAAAAGCAGACAATCATGTCAGCTAACAGTGTTAATACAATGATATTTCTCCTGCAATATATGTGCAAAAATATCAAAGTGGGTCATTGTTTTTAAAAATAGGAAAATTAAAATAAGAGATTCAGAAGAAAACCCAAGCCAAGCATGATGGCGTATAATGAAAGGAATGAGTTACTGTCAAATGTAAGGTCATAGAAAAAGTAGATATCAAGTTAAAAACAAATATAAAGCCACATTTGAAATTTTTTTAAAGAAATTCTAGATGAAATGAATTTTTTAAAAAGACCATAGTCAATTTGATGGTAAAAAAAAAGTACACAACATATGCCCATAAAATATTAAAAAAGAAAGAAAAGCTTCAGATTGGGAAATATTTTAGGGTAAATATAGCTATTAAAATAGTAATACTCAATATTTATTCAAGTGATACAAGCCTACACAGAAAAATGCCAAAGAAAAATATTAAAAATTATAAACAAAACCAAGGTACTACCAAACATACTCCCAAACCTAGTAAAACAAAATGTTAAAATTTAAAAAATAAACGTAAAGGTTAATAAGGTGGTGGAGAACCCAGATATAGTCATATATTATGATAGCTTAGAGTTCTGCTATTTTATAAGAATTCTACTTTTGAAAATAAAAATACAAAAATATTAATTTTATGAGCCAAAAAACAGGTAAAAGCATTCAATTACTGGTAAACTGTTAAGCAGATAAAAGTATATTAATAAAATCAAAACCTATGTTTCTTAATTTCCTTTCTTCTATACCCTTGACTAACATACACACAAACACACCCTTTTAAATATGTAAAAGTGTTTTTTAATTTATTTTTAATTGAAGGATAATTGTTTTACAGGATTGCATTGGTTTCTGCCAAACATCAACAAGTGAAGAAATGAAACCCTATAGAAAATCATTTAATTCAAATACTAGGTAATTGTGACAATGTTTCAGGAACAGTGTTGGCATTAAATCATAGACACTGAGCAATACATAGTGTGCCTTTATGGATCTCACAGGCCGGTAAACGTTGAAAAGAATTCTGTAAGGTTAGTATAAATTGTCTTAAAGTTTCATAAATAGTTCATATAAGATAAAGAGATTCTTTAAGTGCAATAAATCAATATTGGAATTTGGGTGGCTGTGATTAACTTATGACATAGATGTAGAAACATGTAATGATTTCTTGAAGACAATTACTTCATATTTGTTGCAAAACAGAAAACAAATTTTTGAGATATACTGAATTCTTTCTTATCCTAGATTATTTTTCCACTTATATTTTATGTAGTTACATAAACACACCTTGCCATTACACTATTTTTCATATTAAGTGCTTTTTCATCTTCATGTAGAGATGAATTCATTGTGGCTTCAAATTTCCTAATTCTGTTTGGCTTGTTTTACTTATTTCTGAAGCTCCTCTAAGGGCTTGTGAATCATAATGCACAAGAAAAATTTGAGGGTGACACAATAAAATTAAAAGTGACTTAATGAGTAGTGAAATGATTTCAAAATTATAATCAATGCTTTAGTGTTCTATTCTCATTTTGGTATTGTAGTGCATAATTGTCAGTGGCCCACATTATTCTACAATATTCCATTGTGCTAAGAAAAAAAAAAATCTCTATGCTTTTAAAGAGCTCTCACATGCTTTCTTTTAAATCATTTTATTATTATTTAAATATGAATTATGATTTAATTTCAAAATAGCATTCTTTAAAATGAAATATTTCAAACTCATAAATACTAAAACCTCTTATATAACTCAATTTTTCTAGAGCTAGCATCATGACCAAAATAAAATCACATAAAATTATAATTATGTAGAGTATGTGTTGACTTATGCATACATGTACAGCTAGTTATATAAGCATTTTACTGACCCTGAACTGAAAAAATTTCAAAGTATAAATAAAATACTAATTGGATTTTCAGTGGATAATAAAAAAGATTTATTTATAAACCTAGGCAACCATTTTTATGTTTTATTGTATCTTAAGAAAGTAAACCATTACCTGTGCAAGAATGGGGAAGCCAAGGTTCCTACATCCATTACAAGGAGTTAATGCTTCCCAGAGTCCTGAGGGCCCACAAGTGTTTTCATCATCATCATCTTCTTCCACTTCTCCTGGTGACAAATTTATTGTAGATGAAGTTCTCTGAAATTAAATTTATATCATAGCAATATATTATATCAATGTCAGTCAGATATCTTAACATCAATTAAATTACATAAATTTCTCATGGTGTATGTTAGCAAGAAGAAATTAGCTTAATTCTGGACATAGTTATGTGACTGTGCTATGGAAATCAGCCAAAAAATATATATAATTTAATTCTAAGTTGAGTGTGAAAGAAAACAAAGTGAAAAAACTGGGTGACAAAGATTGGTAAATTGCAAAGTTCATGTTGAAGAACAGGACATGAAAATGACTCAAAAGAACATAAAAACAGCAACAAATATTTTGATTTCTAATGAAATCAGAGGAACAAAATTAAAATATTGAAATAGGAATCGATAAAATTCTATTTTTTTTCACAGTGTCATCAAAAAGTAGACTCGTTTTGGGGAAAAAAAAGAAATTCATAAAATTTCATATTATATGCATAAGAGGGGTATGTGCTAAGTCGCTTCAGGCATGTTCAACTCTTTGCAACCCCTGGACTGTAGCCCACCAGGCTCCTTTGTCCATGGGATTCTCCAGACAAGAATACTGGAGTTGGGAGCTACGCCCTCCTCCAAAGGATTTTCCACACCCAGGGATTGAACCCCTGTCTCTTATGTCTCCTGGGAAGCCCTTGTAAGATACTTTAAAAGTTAATAATAGGACTTCCTTGCTAAGCAAACATATTTAGTTTTGCTACTTTTCAAATCTCACTTAAATGACAGCAAAACTTGTGCAAAAATGATCTAAACCATAAGGACAAGGACAACAGGAGGGAAGTTAACAGATGAGCAATATCTAGAAAACATTTAGACAATGATAAACAGATGACTTATCAATTTCATATAGAAAACTTGATTCGGAAAGCAAACTGTCTGCAAAGAGGAAGAATAAAAAGCAGATCTATTCATGATTCAACTCCTCTAAAGGACTTATGAATGAGAGAGATTGACTACCTGTGAAGTAATAATGCAAGAAATTTTGTAGGTGCTGGTGGAACTAAAACAGAATAGAAACTCTATATTAGAAATTAGACCCCAGACTCATCACCCAGCCAAGAAAATAAACCTTCACCACCTGACAAGAAATTGGAGATTTACCTTCTGGTGAGGTTGAAGCAAAGGGATTATGAATTCTAAGAAACCAGGCACAATGAACTGAGGGATGCCTCTTTAAAAACAATGAAATTAAGTGAATATCTATGTAGTAAATAAAGATGCTCCACCTGCCCCTGTGCCTTCTTCCCACATTTGTCTTAGAGAACATGGCAGCTAAGCTCATATCTCCCAGGTAGCAGATGAGAGTATACTCCTCTGGACCGCTCAAGAAAAACAATCTGTAAGTACTTAGGAAAATGGCAGAGGGGTCCATGCCTTAATGCCTACTGTGAAACCCCTCCCCAACAAACTCCATCCACATAAACAGTTCCTAATTTTTCAGTTAAATATGAACAAGAGTATGATAACCATATATTGGAAGGAAGCTTTTAACAGGCCAAACTAAACATACAGATAAAAATTATAAACAGTATCCTCAGAGAGAGAGAATACATAAAATCCAACAGAAGAGTTGGAAAATAAGTCTGAGCAAATTTCCCAGAGGACAGAACAAAAGAAGTTAAAAGTTAAGAAAATTAAGGGATCAAACTAAGAGTTCCAAGTAGAGGTAAAAATAAATTGTCAAAGCAACAATGCAAGAAATTTTGCCAGAATGAAAGAAAAATTCCAGATTAAAAGAGCCTGCTGAATATTCAGCAGGTAGTATTTTTTTAAATAGCAAAGACAATAAGTTTGTCTAGAAATATTCAGAGTGTAGTGTTCAGTATAACATTGATAGATTATGATTACTGAAGTTAGTAAAGATAGTTTACATACTGAATTGTAAATAGCACCCATCTCCCCCTGAAAGTTGTTGCTTTAAAAAGCAGCATATAAGACTTCACAATACAACTGGTTTTTGCATTCACATCTTACATTTCCCTTTATCAATTTTCAATAACTGAGAAATTAAGAACTTCAATAGTCCTTCAATGAGTTACTGTCTGTAAGATATAATATAGTGCTACAGTGCTTTTATAATTATAATACAATAATACAGTGCTACAATCTACTGAGTCCTCTATTATTCATTATTTTAATTCACACAAGACTTTCAGGAAAATACTAAACTAAGCCACAAGAAGTCAAGTAAAACCCAAGGTCACGGAGATGACAGAAAAAGGATCCTAATCCAGACTGCCTAACTCTAGGGCATCCAATCCATATGTTTGATCAATGCTATCTATAAAAATGACTAGAATGATCAAATGGGCATCTCCTTCACCAACTCATGATCAATTACTGGTTTCACAATTAAGGTTGATACATATGGCAGTATTAATCAGTTTTTTTTCTTCTGTCTCTTTCTCCTCCCCAAAGAAAAACTGCTTATGTCTGTTCCCAGCTCATAATTCTTCAAGTACTTCCCATTGTAGAGCAAATAATATCCATATTCCTTAATATGGCTTCAAGGTTTTATGGTCACACTATTTTTCAGCCCCTTTCTTACTCCCTTTTACTCACCCGAGGCTATAACCAAATGGAATTTTTTATCCTTTCCTAATCTGTTCTGTGCTTTTGTTCATGCCCTCCACCTTACTTCTCCATACCACTATTGTACTGCTTAAGAGTTTAGACTCTAAAATTAGTCCTGGATTCAAGTTCTCTAACTCTCTTCCTTTTTAGCCTACTAATTAGTGTGATTTTCAGAGTATAGGACCACCGGCAGCCTCACTTACCTTATGCAGTGGGAAAATACAGTAGTATACACCTCCCTTAGAAACTTTTCCTGAAAAATAAGGTAATGAATATATGGTGCCTGACACACAGTCAGGTTTGAATAAGTATTAACCACTGTTTTTAGCTATTATTCTCCTATAATACTATTGATTCCTCAAAATACGATTCAGATTTCACCTCTTACATAAAATTTTCCAGATTTACCACAAACAGGAAGGATGTTGCTCTCTTCTGAAAGTCTTCAGTTCTTTCTGTCAGTTTGTGTATTCTGTTATTTCACATAGACTTTGAAATGACAAATGGTACAGTGGCAAAGAGCAGAAGTTTTAAAGTCAAACAGATATATATTTAATATATGCAAATAGATATATATTCCTGGCTCTGCCACTTGCAAGCTGTGTTACTGAGCAAATCACATAATCTGACTAATCCTCAGTTTCCTTATCTGCAAAGTAAGCATAATAATCATTCCTACTTGAAGGGGCTATATGAGGATAAAATTAGTTGCTTGACAGTGACAGGTAGATGAAAAATAATCAGTGCTGCTGCAGTGCTGTCACTCAGTCATATCTAACTCTCTGAGACCCTATGGACTGCAGCCTGCCAGTCTTCTCTGTCCATGAGATTTTCCCAGCAAGAATACTGTAGGGGGGTGCCATTTCCTCCTCCAGGGGCTCCTCTAGACCCAGGGATCAAAGGCGCGTCTTCCGTGTCTCCTGCATTGCAGGCAGACTCTTTACCACTGAGCTACCTACTGTGGAAGCCCATAAAAAATCATCAATAAATGTTATTTTTATCATAATCTTTAGCCTGAAAGAGTTATATACACACAAACACAGACACATACAAATTATTTATCTTAGTTAATGGTAAGTTATCTGAAAGCAAATATGCCTTATTCACAT
This sequence comes from Bos taurus, assembly GCF_002263795.3. NCBI lineage: Eukaryota > Metazoa > Chordata > Mammalia > Artiodactyla > Bovidae > Bos > Bos taurus. Next base: position 63,770,363 of record NC_037332.1, read on the forward strand.
TTGCATCTCTTACCATGTGTTTTTGTATAATGTAATTTAATAATTATTTATTAAATAAGTCATTAAAGGAATGAGTTTTAAACTAACATTTGTTTGACTACCTAGAAAATTTTACTAATAATAAGAGGTATATATAATTGCATCACAAGTCTCATCATTGTTATTTTAGTTTTGTTTTATATTAACATTTGCCAATAGCATTAGCAAAAATAGCAAAATTTATTTTATAAATTTTGTGGTTTAGTACTGCCCCCTAAAGACAGTTTAGAAGTTAGCTGTGTACAATTCAATGTTACTCAATTTGCAAGGTCATCCTACAATTGAGGGAAGATTGTAATACAAGTCCTCTGACTCTAGATCCTATAATCTTTCTGCTGCTGCTGCTGCTAATTCGCTTCAGTCGTGTCGGACTGTGCGACCCCATATACGGCAGGCCATCAGGCCCCCCAGTCCCTGGGATTCTCCAGGCAAGAACACTGGAGTGGGTTGCCATTTCCTTCTCCAATGCATGAAAATGAAAAATGCATTGTGAAGTGAATGCAATGCAAAGTGAAGTCGCTCAGTCGTGTCCGACTCTTCACGACCCCATGGACTGCAGCCTACCAGGCTCCTCCGTCCATGGGATTTTCCAGGCAAGAGTACTAGAGTGGGGTGCCATCGCCTTCTCTAATCTTTCTAAGAACTACTAATTAGAAGGAAGTTTCTAATTTCTAGAGCTCTTTAAAGAGACAAAAGATATTCAAAATATTCAGAATATCCACAAAGGAATTTCTGTGTTATGTTATACTTTATCATTGATGGCCTTTAAATGTTAAGTCCAAAATTCAGTAAGTCTACAATGTTATGTGGCAACCTGGATGAGAGGTGAGCTTGGGGGAGAACAGATACACGTATATGTATGGCTGAGTCCCTGTGCTGTTCACCTGAAACTATTACAACATTATTAATCAGCTATACTCCAATACAAAATAAAAAGGTTAAAGGCTAAAAAAAATTTTTGTAAGTCTAAGCAATTAAAGTGTATACTGTTCAGGAAAAGGATCAAGGATCAGATATGATTTCCACACAGACTCTTTAATCCTCATTAGTCAATCCTTGAGTGCATGTCTTTAGAAACATGCTGGCAGTAGGAGAAGAGAAAATCCAAGGATGTCCAGTGTTAGTCCCACCAGGCTCCTCTGTCCATGGAATTCTCCAAGCAAGAACACTGGAGTGGGTGGCAGTTCCCTTCTCCAGGGGATCTTCCTGACCCAGGGATCAAACCCAGGTATTGAACTGCAGCACTGCAGGCAGATTCTTTATCGTCTGAGCCACCAAGAAAGTTCCAAGGACATCTACATCCTGTCCAAAAGTCCCTGGAAGAAAAGCAGAAACTGATGCTGCTCGACAGAGCCAGGATATAAGAGAACAACCTGTGAGTGGGGAAATGGGATGATGGAATGAGACAAAGCTACTTCTCATCCTATCAGAAATGCAAACACAAAATTAAAAAGTAGGAAAACAGTCTAAAAGAATTGTCAATGCAAAGGGACCTGGCAAATGGGCAGACTCCAGAGAAGAAGCAACCATCAGAAACGGAGGGCAAAACAAAGAGAGATCATTAGGGACAGGAGTCAGCAATCTGGTCTGCAAATCAGCAAAGTCTTTTTGTGTTTGTTTTTCAAAACTGAAAATGATTCATTAACTTTTAGTGAAACTTAAAGTAACACATGCTTATTGTAAAACAAATCATTCAAAATAAAAAGTTATAAAGGAGAAAGTGAAGCTTTTCTGATATTAATTATTATTACAAACATTCAGTGCATGTCCATCCAGATTTGAACTCATGTCCAGTGCTTTTTTCAGAATTGATAAATATGCAATTGTATGCCAAAGAGTACTCTTATTGGGTGGCTCAGACGGTTAAGAATCTGCCTGCAATTCAGGGGAGCTGGGTTCAATCCCTGGGTAAGGAAGATTCCCTGGAAAAGGGAATGGCAATCCACTCCAGTATTCTTGCCTAGAGAATCCCATAGACAGAGGAGCCTGACGAGCTACAGTCCCTGGGGTCACAAAGAGTTGGACACAACTGAATGACCAAGGGAACATTTCATGCAAAGATGGGCTCGATAAAGGACAGAAATGGTATAGACCTAACAGAGGCAGAAGATATCAAGAAGAGGTGGCAAGAATACACAGAAGAACTGTACAAAAAACATCTTCATGACCCAGATAATCACGATGGTGTGATCACTGACCTAGAGCCAGACATCCTGGAATGTGAAGTCAAGTGGGCCTTAGAAAGCATCACTACAAACAAAGCTAGTGGAGGTGATGGAATTCCAGTTGAGCTATTTCAAATCCTGAAAGATGATGCTGTGAACGTGCTGCAGTCAATATGCCAGCAAATTTGGGAAACTCAGCAGTGGCCACAGGACTGGTAAAGGTCAGTTTTCATTCCAATCCCAAAGAAAGGCAATGCCAAAGAATGCTCAAACTACCACACGATTGCACTCATCTCACATGCTAGTAAAGTAATGCTCAAAATTATTCAAGCCAGGCTTCAGCAATACGTGAATGGTGAACTTCCTGAAGTCCAAGCTAGTTTTAGAAAAGGCAGAGGAACCAGAGATCAAATTGCCAACATCCGCTGGACCATGGAAAAAGCAAGAGAGTTCCAGAAAAGCATCTATTTCTGCTTTATTAACTATGTCAAAGCCTTTGACTGTGTGGATCACAATAAACTTTAGGAAATTCTGAAAGAGATGGGAATACCAGACCACTTGACCTGCCTCTTGAGAAATCTGTATGCAGGACAGGAAGCAACAGTTAGAACTGGACATGGAACAACAGACTGGTTCCAAATCGGAAAAGGAGTACGTCAGGGCTGTATATTGTCATCCTGCTTATTTAACTTCTATGCAGAGTACATCATGAGAAACGCTGGACTGGAAGAAACACAAGCTGGAATCAAGATTGCCGGGAGAAATATCAATAACCTCAAATATGCAGATGACACCACCCTTATGGCAGAAAGTGAAGAGGAACTCAAAAGCCTCTTGATGAAAGTGAAAGAGGAGAGTGAAAAAGTTGGCTTAAAGCTCAACATTCAGTAAACGAAGATCATGGCATCTGGTCCCATCACTTCATGGGAAATAGATGGGGAAACAGTGGAAACAGTGGCTGACTTTATATTTCTGGGCTCCAAAATCACTACAGATGGTGACTGCAGCCATGAAATTAAAAGACGCTTACTCTTTGGAAGGAAAATTATGACCAACCTAGATAGCATATTCAAAAGCAGAGACATTACTTTGTCAACAAAGGTCCGTCTAGTCAAGGCTATGGTTTTTCCTGTGGTCATGTATGGATGTGAGAGTTGGACTGTTAAGAAGGCTGAGCGCCGAAAAATTGATGCTTTTGAACCATGGTGTTGGAGAAGACTCTTGAGAGTCCCTTGGACTGCAAGGAGATCCAACCAATCCATTCTGAAAGAGATCAGCCCTGGGATTTCTTTGGAAGGAATGATGCTAAAGCTGAAACTCCAGTACTTTGGCCACCTCATGCGAAGAGTTGACTCATTGGAAAAGACTCTGATGCTGGGAGGGATTGGGAGCAGGAGGAGAAGGGGACGACGGAGGATGAGATGGCTGGATGGCATCACTCACTTGATGGACGTGAATCTGAGTGAACTCTGGGAGTTGGTGATGGACAGGGAGGCCTGGCGTGCTGTGATTCATGGGGTCACAAAGAGTTGGACATGACTGAGCGACTGAACTGAACTGAACTGAACTGCAACAACAATATATATATTTCCAAAGTCTCTAAAGTATTCTCCACACGACAAGAGAAAAAAAATTTCTTATATGAGAAATTGAAAATGTTACCCTCTTCCTTTAAAACTTTTAATAGTTTTTCATTGTTCTTTGGATAAAATTCAAAATTCTTAACATGATTTCCGAGGCTGTGTATGATTTGCCATTACCTGCAATACCTAGTTTTGTCCAATTTTCGCCATTCTTCCTTCCATTTGCTCATAACATTTAAACACACTATGCTCTTTCTTCGGAGAAGGCAATGGCACCCTACTCCAGTACTCTTGCCTGGAAAATCCCATGGATGGAGGAGCCTGGTGGGCTGAAATTCATGGGGTCGCTAAGAGTCGGACACGACTGAGCGACTTCACTTTCATTTTTCACTCTCATGCATTGGAGAAGGAAATGGCAACCCACTCCAGTGTTCTTGCCTTGAGAATCCCAGGGACAGGGAAGCCTGGTGTGCTGTGGTCTATGGGGTCGCACAGAGTCGGACACGACTGAAGTGACTTAGCAGCAGCAGCAGCAACAGCAGCATGCTCTTTCTTTTGAATATACCAAACTTTCTCTTATATAGAAGTTTATCTAAGTACATACAGTTTTCTCTTACAGAGGCTATTAGTTGTCTCCACTATAACAAAACACCTAGCCCTCTTTTTCTACAGTAATAGAACCCTAATTTTCACTTGGGCACATATCTTCTTTGGGGCTTCCCAAATGGCACCAGTGGTAATGAACCCAACTGTCAATGCAGGGGACAGAAGAGATGTGGGTTGGATCCCTGGGTCAGGAAGATCCCCTGGAGGAGGGCATGGGAACCCACTCCAGTATTCTTGCCTGGAGAATCCCATGGACAGAGGAGCCTGGCAGGCTACATACAGTCCATAGGCTCACAGTCAGACAGGACTGAAGTGACTTAGCACACAAACATGTCTGCTTTGAATACAAACCATTTTTCCAATCTCTGTCACAGCTAAATGTGGCCATATTATTAAGGTATAAACCTGGGGTATAAGAAATGTTCTTAAAGAGGCATGTCCTTCCTTCTTCCCTTTCCTCTTTCTGCTGATTGGAGTGCTAATGAAATGATTAGAGCTAGAACAGTCATCCTGGACCATGAAGAATCCTTCGAACTAGAGGATATACATAGTAGAACACAAATAGAATAATTCTGGGTTCCGTGTACTGATGAGGACAGTCCATCCTTGGACAGTCCAGCCCTAAGTTATGTAAGTCGGGTGAAATAAACTTCTCCATTTTAAGCCACTGCTATTTGCATTTTCTGTTACTTGCTATTGTACTAAAACCTAATAAATAAATTCATGGAGCAATCTCTTCTCTTGTCTTCATCATGATTAATCTTTGTGCTCTAGGTATGAACTTAACTCACTCCCTCTGATAGTCCTTTTTGGTACCCCAAAATTAGTTTCCTTTCTTACATAATTTCACATCACCCTGATATTTTTATAGTAATTATCACAAATAAAATTTTAAAAGCTAATTAGATGACTTTGGTTCACTGACTCCTTTCTTGGGACTTCCCTGGTAGTCCAGTGGCTAAGACTCTGTACTCCCAATGCAGGGGGCCCAGGTTTGATCCCTGGTCAAGGAAGTAGATTCCACATGCTGCAATTAAGAGTTTTCATGCTGCAACTAAAGATCCCACATGCCACATGGAAGACTGAAGATCCCTCATGCTCTGACTAAGATTGGGCACAGCTAAATAAATAAGGAAATGGTTAAGAAATAACTCCTTTCCCTACTGGATTACAAACTGCATGGCTGCAGAGGTGTCTGTTGGTTTAGATACCACAAAACCAGAGCATGCTGCTGCTGCTGCTGCTAAGTCGCTTCAGTCGTGTCCGACTGTGCGACCCCATATACGGCAGGCCATCAGGCCCCCCAGTCCCTGGGATTCTCCAGGCAAGAACACTGGAGTGGGTTGCCATTTCCTTCTCCAATGCATGAAACTGAAAAATGAAAGTGAAGTTGCTTAGTCATGTCCAACTCTAGCAACCCCATGGCCTGCAGCCTACCAGGCTTCTCCATCCATGGGATTTTCCAGGCAAAAGTACTGGAGTGGGGTGCCATTGCCTTCTCCAAACCAGTGCATATGTGTTGATTAAATAAATAATGAGTGAGTGAATGAATGTCAGCTTGCCCTAAAAATTTTAATAATGTGAATATTCTCACTGATACTAGAAGGCACCAATTTAACTGTAACCTTGAATTTAGTGTCCTTATCTTCTGACTCCTCTATATCCACTTGCCCTCACTGTATTCATTCCATGTTCAAACTACCATAGAACTCAATCAACATCTGCTTGATTTCATTAAAGAATGCTTTTATACCAACCATTAGCAAGCAATTTAGAGTTTAACAAAAACTCTGTAGTTGAGGAGACTTAACTTTAAATTGCACAACTTAATCATTCCTCCTCCCCAACAAATATTTGTCTCCCTGTGATGATGGTTGGGTAGAAGGATGGTTTCATCTTCTTTGGTGTATGTTTCTTCCCATAGAATTTTTTTATCTGCTCTTCAAATTACTGTACCTTTTATAATGCAGAGAAATGCAATTCTAGTAAGATTTAAGGCAGGAGGAGAAGGGGACAACAGAGGATGAGACGGTTGGATGGCATCACCAACTCAATGGACATGGGTTTGGGTAGACTCCAGCAGTTGGTGATGGGACAGGGAGGCCTGGCATGCTGCGGTTCATGGGGTTGCAAAGAGTCACACACGACTGAGCGACTGAACTGAACTGAAACCTCTGCTTAAAATTTTCTGAGAATAACTCCAGTGCTATCTTATACTATCTTTTCACCACAGTCATTTGCCCCAAGTTAGTGAAATTCACAACAGATGCAACATTATGGCCTTCTGAAAATTGAAATCTCTCTCAGATTTATAGTTACCTATATATCCTAAACTGATTTATACCAGCAAGGAAAAGGAAGAAGAAATTCTTTAGGCCAATGAGTACACTGAGTCCACCTCCTAGCATCCACACATCAAAATAATATTACTGTACACAGTGATATTTTAAACCTGGGGATTCTCCAGTATTCACATTTATTAAAGGACAGAATTGCTATTAAAGGAACTATTTTAGTTGCAAGTAATATTGAAAACTAGATTAAGGAGAACTGTTCTCCTTTTAATAGTACATGAGACATTCATTGTAATTGCTCTAAAATGCTGTGTTCCAACACACTGTGTCCCCACCTGCTACCTCTTTACATAGCTGACATTCTTTGCATGGCCATCTAGGAAACTTCAAAGAATTCATTTGGTTTGCTATTCTACTTTAGTACTCAGTTCACTTCAGTTCAGTCGCTCAATCATGTCCAACTCTTTGAGACCCCATGGACTGCAGCATGCCAGGCTTCTCTGTCCATCACCAATTCCCAGAGCTTACTCAAACTCATGTCCATCAAGTCAGTGATGCCATCCAACCATCTCATTCTCTGTCGTCCCCTTCTCCTCCTGCCTTCAGTCTTTCCCATCATCAGGGGCTTTTCCAATGAGTCAGTTCTTTGCATCAGGTGGCCAAAGGATTGGAGTTTCAGCCTCAGTGTCAGTCCTTCTCATGAATATTCAGAACTGATCTCCTTTAGGATGGACTGGTTGGATCTCCTTGCAGTCCAAGGGACTCTCAAGAGTCTTCTCCAACACCACAGTTCAAAAGCTTCAATTCTTTGGCATTCAGCCTTCTTTATAGTCCAACTCTCACATCCATACATGACTACTGGAAAAACCATAGCTTTGACTAGATGGACTTTTGTTGGCCAAGTAATGTCTCTGCTTTTTAATATGCTGTCTAGGTTGGTCATAGCTTTTCTTCCAAGGAGCAAGTGTCTTTTAATTTCATGGCTGCAGTCACCATCTGCAGTGATCTTGGAGCCCAAAAAAATAAAGTCTCTCACTGTTTCCACTGTTTCCCTATCTATTTGCCATGAAGTGATGGGACTGGATGCCATGATCTTAGTTTTCTGAATGTTGAGTTTTAAGTCAAGTTTTTCACTTTCATCAAGAGACTCTTTAGTTCTTCATTTTCTGCCATAAGAGTACTAGCATCAATTTATATGTTCTTATTCTCTCTTAAAACTTTTGTTCATTTATCTGACTCTAGCCTAATAATATTGTTTATTATTATGAAATGAGAGACAAAGAAGTCTACATTGATATCAGGTTTATGCCCAAGAGGTCAAAGCTAATTTCAAAAAGATAAAGGTTACTTTTAGAAAGTTGACTCAAGCTTATTTTTTCTGTAGGATTTAGTATAAGAGGCAAAATATTCAACTTTTGGAAAATACACTATTCTTCATGACAGATCATTCCAGAGAAGGCAATGGCACCCCACTCCAGTACTCTTGCCTGGAAAATCCCATAGATGGAGGAGCCTGGTGGGCTGAAGTCCACGGGGTCGCTAAGAGTCAGGCACGACTGAGCGACTTCACTTTCACTTTTCACTTCCATGCATTGGAGAAGGAAATGGCAACCCACTCCAGTGTTCTTGCCTGGAGAATCCCAGGGACTGGGGAGCCTGATGGCCTGCCGTCTATGGGGTCGCACAGAGTCGGACACGACTGAAGCGACTTAGCAGCAGCAGCAGTATCAGCATACTAGTTTTCAAATAGTTTCTTACTGAGGTATTGTTTACATACATAATATGCACCCATTTTTAATATTCAGGTTGATAACTTTTGATAAAAGCATACACTTGTGTAACTATCACCACAAATGGTTACCCTGTGCTCACCCCTGGTCAGTACCCACTGACTCCTGGGCCCAGAAATCTTTTTTCTCTCACTCTATTAGACAGGTCCTTTGTAGAACTTCACAAAAATGAAATCACAAAGTATACACTTTAGGTCTGGCTTCTTTTGCTCAGCATAATATGTTTGAGATACACCTTTATTTTTCACATATCAGTAGTGTATTCTTTTCTAATGCAAAGTAGTATTTTACTGTATGGATACATCAAAACTTTTTTATATACTCTTCCTTTAATAGACATTTAGGTTGTTTCCAGTTTGGAGCCATTATGAATAAAGTTCCCATGAACATTCACATATAATTCTGTATGTGAACATAAACTTCTGTTTCTCTTAGGTAAACACCTAAAATAGCAGGTTACATGGTAAGTGTATTTTAAACTTTTTAGGAAATTATCAAAATGTTTTCCAAAGTGTTTGTACACTTTACATTCATATTAGAGTTCTAGTATCTTCCCATTCTTGGAAACACTTAATTTAGCCATTCCAGCAGACGTGTAGTGGTGCCACATAGCACTTTTAATTTCCACTTCTGTGACTGCCAACGTGTTAAGTATCTTCTCCTGTGCTAGGCCAGACACATGTGATTTGGTGTGAAATACCCTTTCAAATCATTTGTCTATTTTTAATTGGGTTAATTTGACTTCTTACTGTTGAATTATAAGCTTTTTTTTTTTTTTAATGAAGACTGTTCTTTTTAGAGTCATTTAAGGTTCACAGCAAAATTGAGAGGAAGGTACAGAGATTTCCCATCTTCCCAAGCCGCTAGACATGCAAAGCTCTCTTTATAAACATCCCCCACCACAGAGGTCCATTTGTTACACTTGATATTAATGAACCTACACTGATACACTATAACGATCCAAAGTCCATAGTTGATATTACAGTTTACTCCTGTACATTGTAAGGGTTTATACAAATTTATAATGACATGTGGACTTCCCTGGTAGCTCAGCTGGTAAAGAATCTGCCTGCAATGCAGGAGACCCTGGTTCAATTCCTGGGTTGGGAAGATCTGCTGGAGAAGTGATAGGCTATCCACTCCAGTATTCTTGGGCTTCCCTGGTGGCTCAGCTGGTAAAGAATCTGCCTGCAATGCAGGAGACTTGGGTTTGATCCCTGGGTTGGGAAGATCCCCTGGAGAAGGGAACAGCTACCCACTTCAGTATCTGGCCTGAAGAATTCCATGGATTGTAGAGTCCATAGTGTCACAAAGAGTTGGACACCATGGAGTGACTTTCACTTTCACTTTCATACTGACATGTATATATTATTATGATAACATACAGAATATTTTCACTGTCTTAAAGATCCTGTGTTCCACCTATTCACCCTCTGAACCCAACCACTGTTCTTTTTTACTGTCTCTATGGGTTTGCCCTTTCAAGAATGTCATAAAGAATCATATAGAACATAGCCTTTTCAAAATGGCTTCTTTTTATTGTAACATACATTTAAGTTTCCTCCACACCTTTTCCTGGCTTTTCATAGCTCATTTCAAAGCTCTGAATAATAGCTTTTTAAAAAATCTCTGATTAATATTCCATTGTCTGGATGTACCACACTTGATCCATTTACCAACTGAGAGACATTTTGGTTTCTTCCAAGTTTTGGCGATTATGAATAAAGCTGCTATAAACATCCTTGTGCAGATTTTTGTATAGACAAAAGTTTTCAACTACTTTAGATAAATATCAAGAAGCAAGATTGCTCTGGATCATCTGACAAGGGTAGGTTTAGTTCTGTAGTAACTGTCTTCTAAGTGCCAGTACCATTTTGTATCCCCATCAGCAATAAGTAAGTTTCCCTTGCTTCACATTTGAGCTCATCTTGTGTCAGCATTTGGTATTGCCAGGTTTCTGTATTTTGACCATTCTAGCAGTTGTGCAATACTACCTCACTCTGGCTTTAATGTGCATTTCCCCGATAACATATGATATGGGACATCTTTTCATATGCTTATTTGCCATCTGTATATCTTCTTAGATGAAGTGTCTGTAAAGGCCTTGGCCCATTTTTAAGTCAGTTGTTAGTTTTCAAACTGCTAAATTATAAGAGTTCTTTGTATATTATGGATAACAGTCCTTTAGCAGATATATGTTTAACAAATATTTTCTCCCAATCTTAGGCTTATCTCTTCTTTCTCTTGACTCTGTCTTTCACAGAGGAGAAATTTTATTAATGAAGTCTACTTACCAATTATTTCTTTCATGATTCATGTCCTTAGTATTGAATCTAAAAAGTCATCACCATACCTGAGGTTATGTAGATTTTCTCCTATGCTGCAATATAGGAGCTTTATAATTCTGCTTTTAAATTTAGGTCTACAATCTACTTTGAGTTAATTTTTGTGAAGACTGTAAGATCTGTGTTTAGATTCATTTCCCTGCATTTGTATGTCCAGAATTGTAAGAGTTTTTCTTTAAAAATATTCTATATTCTGGGCATACATTCTTTGTACTATTTAAGTAATATATTTTAAAAATTCGCCTACACCAAGTCACAAAGATAGTCTCCTATATTCTGTTTTCATATTGTTTGCTTTTACATTTTGGTCTTTGAACCACATTGAGTTAATTTTCATAGCAGTATGAGGCAAAGGTTGAGGTTCATTATTGCTTATATAATAGAAGTTGTTTCAGCCGCACTAGTAACAGATTATTCTTTCCCCACTGAAGTGCCCTGTAACTTAAAAAAAAAAATCAATTGACCATATATGTTCAGTTCAGTTCAGTCACTCAGTCGTGTCCGACTCTGCAACCCCATGGAATGCAGCACACCAGGCTCCCTGTCCATCACCAACTCCCAGAGCTTACTCAAACTCATGTCCAAGTCAGTGATGCCATCCAACCATCTCATCCTCTGTCATCCCCTTCTCCTCCTGCCTTCAATCTTTCCCAGCATCAGGGTCTTTCCCAATGAGTCAGTTCTTCGCATTAGGTGGCCAAAGGATTGGAGTTTCAACTTCAGCATCAGTCCTTCCAATGAATATTCAAAACTGATTTCCTTTAGGATGAACTGGTTGGATCTCCTTGCAGTCCAAGGGGCTCTCAAGAGTCTTCTCCAACACCACAGTTCAAAAGCACCAATTCTTCTGCACTCAGCTTTCTTTGTAGTCCAACTCTCATGTCCATACATGACTACTGGAAAAAGCATAGCTTTGACTAGATGGACTCTTGTTGGCAAAGTAATGTCTCTGGCTTTTTAATAAGCTGTCTAGGTTTGTTTTAGCTTTTCTTCCAAGGAGTAAGCATCCTTTAATCTCATGGCTGCAGTCACCATAGGCAGTGATTTTGGAGCCCCCCAAAATAGTCTCTCACTGTTTCTATTATTTCCCCATCTATTTGCCAAGAAGTGAAGGGACCAGATTCCATGATCTTAGTTTTCTGAATGTTGAGCTTTAAGCCAACTTTTTCACTCTGCTCTCTCATTTTCATAAAGAGGCTCTTTGGTTCTTCTTCACTTTCTGCCATAAGGGTGGTGTAATCTGAATCTCTGTCTGAGGTTATTGATATTTTTCCTGGCAATCTCGATTCCAGCTTGGGCTTCATCCAGCCTGACATTTCACATGATGTACTCTGCATATAAGTTAAATAAGCAAGGTGACAATATACAGCCTTGATGTACTCCTTTCCTGATTTGGAACTGGTCTGTTGTTCCATGTCCAGTTCTAACTGCTGCTTCTTGTCCTACATACAGATTTATCAGCAGGTAGGTCAGGTGGTCTGGTATTCCCATTTCTTTAAGAATTTTCCACAGTTTGTTGTGATCTACACAGTCAAAGGCTTTGGCATAGTCCACAAAGCAGAAGTAGATGTTTTTCTGGAACTCTCTTGCTTTTTGATGATCCAACTGATGTTGGCAATTTGATCTCTGGTTTCTCTGTCTTTTCTAAAACCAGCTTGAACACCTTGAAGTTTATGGTTCACAGACTATTGAAGCCTGGCTTGGAGAATTTTGAGCATTACTTTGCTATGTGTGAGATGAGTAAAATTGTGTGGCAGTTTGAACATTCTTTGGCATTGCCTTTCTTTGGGGTTGGAATGAAAACTGACCTTTTCCAGTCCTGAGGCCACAGCTGAGTTTCCAAATTTGCTGGCATTTGAGTGCAGCACTTTCACAGCATCATCTTTCAGGATTTGAAATAGCTCAACTGGAATTCCATCACCTCCATTAGCTTTGTTCATAGTGATGCTTCCTAAGGCCCACTTGATTTCACATTCCAGGATGTCTGTTGCTAGGTGAGTGGTCACACTATCGTTATTATCTGAGTCATGAAGATCTTTTTTGTATAGTTCTTCTGTGTATTCTTGCCACCTCTTCTTAATATCTTCTGCTTCTGTTAGATCCATTCCATTTCTGTCCTTCATTGAGCCCATCTTTGCATGAAATATTCCCATGGTATCTCTAATTTTCTTGAAGAGATCTCTAGTCTTTCCCATTCTATTTTTTCCCTCTATTTCTTTGCACTGATTGCTGAGGAAGGCTGTCTTATCTCTCCTTGCTATTCTTTGGAACTCTGCATTGAAATGGGTATACCTTTCCTTCTCTCCTTTGCTTTTCACTTCTCTTCTTTTCTCAACTATTTTTAAGGCCTCCTCAGACAGCCATTTTGCCTTTTTGCATTTCTTTTTCTTGGGGATGGTCTTGAACACTGGCTCCTGTACAATGTCACGAACCTCTATCCACAGTTCTTCAGGCACTCTGTCTATCAGATCTAATCCCTTGAATCTAGTTCTCACTTCCACTGTATAATTGTAAGGGATTTGATTTAGATCATACCTGAATGGTCTTGTGGTTTTCCCTGCTTTCTTCAATTTCAGTCTGAATTTGGCAATAAGGAGTTCATGATCAACCACAGTCAGCTCTTGGTCTTGTTTTTGCCGACTGTATAGAGTTTCTCCATCTTTGGCTGCAAAGAATATAATCAATCTGATTTCAGTATTGACCATCTGGTGATGTCCATGTGTAGAGTGTTCTCTTGTGTTGTTGGAAGAGGGTGTGACAAGTGCGTTCTCTTGGCAAAACTGTTAGCCTTTTCCCTGCTTCATTTTGTACTCCAAGGCCAAATGTGCGTGTTACTACAGTTGTTTCTTGACTTCCTACTTTTGCATTCTAGTCCCATATTGTAATGAAAAGGACATCTTTTTTTTGGTGTTAGTTCTAGAAGGTCTTGTAGGTCTTCATAGAACTGTTCAACTTCAGCTTTAAGGATTACTGGTCAGGCATAGACTTGGATTACCGTGTGATTGAATGGTTTGCCTTGGAAACAAACAGAGATCTTTCTGTCATTTGAGATTTCATCGAGGTACTGCATTTCAGACTCTTGTTGACTATGATGGCTACTCCATTTCTTATAAGGGATTCTTGTCTAAAGTAGTAGATACAATAGTCCTCTGAGTGAAATTCACCCATTCCAGTCCTTTTTAGTTCATTGATTCCTAAAATGTTGATATTCACTCTTGCCGTCTCCTGTTTGACCACTTCCAATTTACCTTGATTCATGGACCTAACATTCCAGGTTCCTATGCAATATTGTTCTTTACAGCATTGGACTTTACTTCTATCACCAGTCAAATCCACAACTGGGTGTTGTTTTTGCTTTGGCTCTGTCTCTTCATTCTTTCTGGAATTATTTCTCCACTGATCTCCAGTAGCATATTGGGCACTTACCAACCTGGGGAGTTCATCTTTCAGTGTCCTATCTTTTTTGCTTTTTCATACAGTTCATGGGATTCTCAAGGCAAGCATACTGAAGTGGTTTGCCACTCCCTCTCCAGTGGACCACATTTTGTCAGAACTCTCCACCATGACCCATCCATCTTGGGTGGCCCTATACAGCATGGCTCATAGTTTCACTGAGTTAGACAAGGCTGTGGTCCATGTGATCAGTTTGATTAGTTGTCTGTGATTGTGGTTTTCATTCATTTGATTAGTTGTCTGTGCTTGTGGTTGGCCCTCTGGTGGGTAAGGATAAGAAGCTTATGGAAGCTTGCTGATGGGAGAGACTGAGGGGGAAATTGGGTCTTGTTCTGATGGGTGGGGCCATGCTCAGTAAATCTTTAATCCAATTTTCTGTGGTGGGCAGGGCTGTGTTCCCTCCTTGTTTTTTGAACTGAGGCCAAACTATGGTCCAGGTAATGAAGATAATGGCAACCTTCTTCAAAAAGTCCCATGCATGCACTGCTGCACGGAGTACCCCTGACCTGCAGCAGGCCACTACTGACCCATGCCTCTGCCAGAGACCCCTGGATACTCACAGACAAGTCTGGGTCAATCTTTTTGGGGGTCATGGCTCCTTTCTCCTGGGTCCTGGTGAGCACAAGGTTTTGTTTGTGCCATCCAAGAGTCTGTTTCCGCAGCCCCGTGTAAGTTCTGGCAGCTCTATGGTGGGGTTAATGGCCACCTCCTCCAAGAGGGCTTATGCCATACCCAGGTCTGCTGCACCCAGAGCCCCTGTCCCTGCTGCAGGCCACTGCTGATCCGTACCTCCACAGGAGACACTCAAACACTTTCTGGCTCAGTCTCTGTGGGGTCTTTGGGTCCTGGTGCACACAAGGTTTGTTTGAGCCCTCTGAGTGTCTCTGGTGGGTATGGAGTTTGATTCTAAATGTGATTTCATCCCTCCTACCATCTTGCTGGAGCTTCCCCTTTGCTCTTGGACGTGGAATACCTTTTTTTGGTGGGATCAAACATTCTCCTGTCCATGGTTGTTCAGCAGCAAGTTGTAATGTTGGAGTTCTCTCAGGAGAAGATGAGTGCACATCTTTATACTATGCCATCTTCCTTCGCCACACTCATAAAGCTGTTGTTTGCAGGAGCCCGCAATCCTTCATTCCTCAGTAACCTTACATTCTCGGCTGTGCTCCCCTGTGTGACTAGAGCTGGGCACCAGGCTCCTGGGATGGCAGGGAGAAGTAGTCGGTGGGAAGAAGGACTTGAGGTCCAAGAGGGATGGGGGTGGGCCACTGGGGCAGCTGGAGGGCCGAGCAAGGATGGGGTGGGCCCGACCATATATGTGATGGTGTATTAATATTTCCACCCTCTCTCTATTCTGTTCCATTGATCTTTCACTCTCTCCTCATTCCACTGCCTTGTTGATTTGACTACTGTAGCTTTATAGTAAGTCTGCAATCAGAGAATCCTTCCAATTTGTTGTTTTTCAAAAAATTTTTGGCTATTCTAGGCCCTGACTTTGCATACACATTTTAGAACACATCAGTGTCTGAAAAAACAGCCTACTTGGATTTTGTTTGGAATTTCATTGAGTTTATAGTAGAATTTTGGAGGAACAGATATCATAATAATATTTATTCTTACAATTTATGAACATGTTATATCTCTCCCTACATTAGGTCTTTTTTATTTTTCATCTACAATGCTTTTGCAGTCCTCATTCAGTACACCAGTTTTCACATATCTTGTTAAATTTGTAGGGATAAACATGCATTTCAAGTTTTTGGAAAATATTTTCAATGGTATCATTAGATTAATTATAATTTTCAATTGTTCTTCATGTAAAAGCAAACAATTAATGATCTTGCACCCAGTTAAACATATATTTTAGTGCCTTTTTGTGAATTTATTAGAATTTTCTCTGTTAAAGATCATATCATCCATGAATAAAACAGAGTTTTACTTCTTTCTTTGAAATTTGTATGCTTTTATTTCTCACCCTTATTGTACTGCACTGCCCGATACGTCCAGTACAGAAATGAAT
This sequence comes from Bos taurus, assembly GCF_002263795.3. NCBI lineage: Eukaryota > Metazoa > Chordata > Mammalia > Artiodactyla > Bovidae > Bos > Bos taurus. The sequence goes on from NC_037332.1 coordinate 63,786,658, forward strand.
AAAAATGGCAAGAGTAAACATCTTTGTCTTGTTTCTAATCTTAAGTCAAAAACATTCAGTCCTTCAGCATTATGAAGTATCATAACTGTGGCATCTTTGTAGACAGACCTTTTATAGGTTGAGGAATTTCCTTCTATTCTCAGTTTACTGAAACTTTGTATCATGGGTAGATGCTTTTACTACAACTATTTACATGGTCATACATTTTTCTCCTTTATTCTATTAATGTGGTGAATTATATTGACTTTAGGATGTTAAAAAGAAAAACATTGCCTTTCTAACATATACCCAATTTGATCACGATGGATAATATTTTTAATAAAATGCTGTGCTTGGTTTGTTACTATTTGATCAAAAAATTTTTGACACCATACTCATGAGTAGTATTGATGTATAATTTTTCTTTTGTGTAATGACTTTGGTATCACAGTAATCTTGACTAAATATAACAACTTGGGAACAACCCTCATTCTTTGTTTTCCAAAAGGGTTCTTACTAGTGAACCATCTGGGCCTAAACTTCTCTGTGGGAGAAATGTTAATTAATATAAAACTTAATTATATGTGTGTGTGCTAAGTCATTTCAGTCGTGTCCAACTCTGTGCGACCTCATGGTCTATAGCTTACCAGGCTCCTCTGTCGAGGCATGAATACTGGAGTGGGTTGCCATTTCCTTCTCCAGGGGATCTTCCCAAACCAGGGATCGAACCTGGGTCTCTTACGTTGCCTGCACTGGCAGGCGGGTTCCTTACCACTAGCGCCACCTTTAATTTAATTTATTAAAATCACATCCCCTACATCAAACAAATGCATTAAAATTTTAAAGTATTGGGTTGAACAAGAAGTTTGTTGGAGTTTTCCTGTAAGATTATGGAATAAGCTGAACAAATGTTTTGGTCAACCGAATACCTATTGACCAACAACTACTACCTACAAGACTAAGCATGAGGGTGAAGAAAAACAAAGATAAATATGTCATAAACTCTAAACTGAAACTGTAAAAAGATATGTAGATAAGTAATCAAACAATAAAACTAAGCCAAAATTATGAGCATTAAAGAGATACAGAAAAAAGGTATTAGGAGGTATAGAAAAGGAGCAATTATTTCCAATTGTGGAGAGAGGAGGAGAGAACTCAGAGAAGTTCTTGCATTTCAGCAACAGCAGCTAATGAGATAAAGATTTTGTTGAGAGGGTAAGAGGGGGATAATAATGAGGCAGAAGAATTACATGATCACGGCAGTGTGAATGCACTGATCATGTTTAGCAACTCAGATATGAGGAAAAGCATAGCGAGGAGATGAGACAGAAATAATAAATTAGTGCTCAATTATGGGAAATGGGTAATTTAAAACAGGTTCAACACTTACCAAGGCACAAATATTTTTCTATTAATTCTATATGATCATAAACAAGGAAAGGGTTCAGAGACTATTTCTCTTCTCTGAATTCCCATAGTGCAGATGATCTTGACAACTCTATTGTTTTGAACTATTTGCTAGATGTTACATTAAGAATATCTTACCTTTATGATTGTAGAGACAATATTTTATATTTTGATGTAACCAGACTAGCACTGTTCTGGGCACATTATATGCATATACTTTTGACTTGACAACTCTGGTCCTTTCCCTTTCTCTATTGCCTCTTTTAACAATAATAAAATAGAAATCCTCTCATTGCATTTCTCATTCCTCATTGCAGGAAGTATGTAAATATACATGTCTTCATGTATGTGTGGTGGTGGGGGTGGGGTGGGGGGGAGGCTGAAAAACTGAAAATTAAAAGTATGTTTGATTAGGAAAATACATGAAAAAGTATTTTCAATATAGTTCTACCATCAAAAATTAAGATAAAATTATTACTCTTAAATGACAAATTTTACCATATTCGATATAAATAGTATATATCACTTGCTAGTCCTCATCTCTATATTTCAATTCTTTCTATTATACTGTATTTTCACCCATTTTCAGGGGAATTAGTTGTTCAATCGGTCTTCCCAGGTGGCTTAGTGGTAAAGAATCCACCTGCCAATGTCTAAGGCCCAGATTTGATACCTGGATCCAGAATATCACCTGGAGGAGAAAATGGCAATCCACTGTAATACTCTTGTCTGGAAAATCCCAAGGACAGAGGAGCCTAGCAGGTTACAGACAACGGGGTTGCAAAGAGTTGGACACAACTGAAGCAACCTAGGATGCACACAGTTGTTCAATTATATGAAAGCAACATTTTAGAAAAGCAAAGAATGTGATTGAAATGTGTATCAATTAGACCATCATAAAGTAACAAAACTTATAACTGCAGCATTTTCCATTGACAAGTAAATGAAGACAAATTAGACATTAAATCTGTTGGATCAGCAGAAAACTGATTAACTCTAGGTCACAATGACACTAAATCAAAGTAGAACAAATAGGAATAGGAACTGGGGGTTTTACACATTCTGTAAACATAATCAAGGGTAGGTTAAGGACATAGCACTGTTACAGAAATGGGACAGATGGTTTAGACTAATGATTTGATACTTTTGGGTGACTTCCATGATTCATATTATTGGTTGGAGCAAACTACACAATTGCTTCACAATTACTTTAAAAATGAGTAAGTACATTTTACCAAAAATCTGCAAAACATAATTTCTTAACTTTATCATATAAAAAGAGAATGTAAATAAAAGACTAATATAATCAGCTTTGGTCCATAAAAAACATAATGCAATAGAAAATAAGACTAGAATATTAAATACTGTTTTGAACCTACAATAGACATTAGACATGTTGTGAGTGCATGTTATGTCACTTCAGTAATGTTCTACTCTTCGAAACTCTGTGGACCGTAGCCTGCCAAGCTCCTCTGTCCATGGGATTCTCCAAGCAAGAATACAAGAATGGGTTGCTATGTCCTCCTCCAGGGGATCTTCCCAACCCCGGGACTGAACTGGTTTCTCTTATGTCTCCTACACTGGCAGGTGGGTTCTTTTACCACTATCAATAGCTGGGAAGCCATGTTAGTGTTTGCAAATTTAATTGCAGGATCAAAACATTTTCTTAGCAAAAGCAGAATCCAAGGGGAAAAAAATCTGGTAAATGTGGAGAACATAACAAAGTAAGACAAAGGAACAACTGATACAGAATCTTTTAAATGCATCCAATCAGGAAGTTTTTTAAATGCTTGTTATTTACAAGTGCTTTCATTAACAGTTACTAAATATCTCTTAACATAATGAAATAAAATCAGAATATTTCTGATAAGATGTGTGTGCTGCTGCTGCTGCTGCTAAGTCACTTCAGTCGTGTCTGACTTTGTGCGACCCCATAGACGGCAGCCCACCAGCCTCCTCCGTCCCTGGGATTCTCAAGGCAAGAACACTGGAGTGGGTTGCCATTTCCTTCTCCAATGCGTGAAAGTGAAAAATGAAAGGGAAGTCGCTCAATCATGTCCGACTCTCAGCAACCCCATGGACTACAGCCTACCAGGCTCCTCCGTCCATGGGATTTTCCAGGCAAGAGTACTGGAGTGAGGTGCCACTGCCTTCTCTGGATGTCTGTGCTGCTAACTGCTATAAATTGATGCTACTCTTCCATGGCATTTTGGATTTTAATAAAACACTTTCACCTACATTGCTTTCATTTATGTAACTTTAGAATTTATATAACTTTAGAACTAAATGTGTCAATTTCATTTAGTTCAGTTCAGCCGCTCAGTCCTGTCCGACTCTTTGCGACCCCATGGACTGCAGCATGCCAGGCTTCCCTGTCCACCACCAACTCCCGGAGTTTACTCAAACTCATGTTCATTGAGTCAGTGATGCCATCCAACCATCTCATTCTCTGTCGTCCCCTTCTCCTCCCACCTTCAATCTTTCCCAGAATCAGGGTCTTTTCCAATGAGTCAGTTCTTTGCATCAGGTGGCCAAAGTATTGAAGTTTCAGCTTCAGCATCAGTCCTTCCAATGAATATTCAGGACTGATTTCCTTTGGGATGGACTGGTTGGATCTCCTTGCTGTCCAACGACAGCAATTTGCATTAAGGAATATCAAAGTTGAAATTTAAATCACAAAAGAAGTTCAGATCAGATCAGATCAGTCGCTCAGTCGTGCCCGACTCTTTGCGACTCCATGAATCGCAGCACGCCAGGCCTCCCTGTCCATCACCAACTCCCAGAGTTCACTCAGACTCACTTCCATCGAGTCAGTGATGCCATCCAGCCATCTCATCCTCTGTCGTCTCCTTCTCCTCCTGCCCCCAATCCTTCCCAGCATCAGAGTCTTTTCCAATGAGTCAACTCTTCACATGAGACGGCCAAAGTACTGGAGTTTCAGCTATAGCATCATTCCTTCCAAAGAAATCCCAGGGCTGATCTCCTTCAGAATGGACTGGTTGGACCTCCTTGCAGTCCAAGGGGCTCTCAAGAGTCTTCTCCAACACCATGGTTCAAAAGCATCAATTCTTCAGTGCTCAGTCTTCTTCACAGTCCAACTCTCACATCCATACATGACCACTGGAAAAACCATAGCTTTGACTAGACGAACCTTTGTTGGCAAAGTAATGTCTCTGCTTTTGAATATGCTATCTAGGTTGGTCATAACTTTCCTTCCAAGGAGTAAGCGTCTTTTAATTTCATGGCTGCAGTCACCATCTGTAGTGATTTTGGAGCCCAGAAAAATAAAGTCTGACACTGTTTCCACTGTGTCCCCATCTATTTCCCATGAAGTGATGGGACCAGATGCCATGATCTTAGTTTTCTGAATGTTGAGCTTTAAGCCAATTTTTTCACTGTCCACTTTCACTTTCATCAAGAGGCTTTTTAGTTCCTCTTCACTTTCTGCCATAAGGGTGGTGTCTTTTTAAACAATTGAACTGCAACAAACATATGTCTAAACAATTCCTTACTAATCAGAGCACATCATTTATAGAATCTTATTGGGTTTTTCAAACATTAACAAAATAAATTTCAAAGCATCCTCAGGATAGATATGATTTCTATTCCACTCAGTTTATACACAAGGACAGATCACACTAATATACACGGTGAAGTATGTATGTGAAGTTGATGGACATAAACAAAACTGGGATTGAGATCATATTTTGATCAAATCATGACTCATGAGATAAAAATTAGCAGCAAAAAAAAAAAAAAGATATTCAAAACTATTTAAAAATACTCTGGCTCATTAAAAAAAAAAAAGATTTGAAGTTTCTTTTAGAATACATACAACATCATAATAGAAATTACATCTCCTCAGAAGTTGTTTTTGTTATTGGTCTTGTGTATCTGTTTTACTGTGTGTGTGTGTGTTTATGTGTCTCTTTATGTTAAATATACCCAGTAAGTTTATGTTAAATTGTTTATTAGATTTTTATAGGTTGTGACTTGTCCTGATAGAAAATTTTCAGGTCTGTTGTCTTGGTTTATAATTGACTCATGCTCAGGAGAAGGCAATGGCACCCCACTCCAGCACTCTTGCCTGGAAAATCCCATGGACGGAGGAGCCTGGTGGGCCACAGTCCATTGGGTCGCTAAGAGTTGGACACAACTGAGCGACTTCACTTTGACTTTTCACTTTCATGCATTGGAGAAGGAAATGGCAACCCACTCCAGTGTTCTTGCCTGAAGAATCCCAGGGACGGGGGAGCCTGGTGGGCTGCCATCTATGGGGTCACACAGAGTTGGACATGACTGAAGCAACTTAGCAGGGTAAGTTTAGACTTAGGTTATTTTCTAATCTTAACCACATTTTATCAATTTTGCCTATCACAGTAAGCATGACTGTTTGCATACTACATAGAAGAAAGGGTCTGGATGAAAGCTTCAGAAGCAGGTCTTTGAGGTTACTCCTCTACCTCAACGTGCAACTTTGACCCAGTTGATTTAGTCAAATTAAAATAAATAATACTGTCTAAAATATAGGGCTTCCCAGGTGGCTCAGGGGTAAGATGCCATTTGCCAAGTAGGAGACACAGGTTTGATCCCTGGGTCAGGAAGATCCCCTGAAGAAAGAAAGGCAACCCACTCCAGTATTCTTGCCTGGAGAATGCCACAGACAGAGGCGCTTGGTGGGTTACAGTCCATGGGATAGCAAAAGAGTTGGACACAACTTGGTGACTAAATAACAACAATCTAAAATATACCCTTTCTCATGGTTAACAGGGGTAAAGGGAGAGATCTATATCTAGGTTAGATTTATATTCCTAGATTAGTATGTCACACAGAGTGGATATTTGAATGCTTTAGTTAATATACTTCTTTTATGTGCTCAAGAGCACCAAAAAATGCTTTTTTTATTGAAATATTTCACTAATTTATGTTAGCAAAGGAAATAAAAGTAAATCATACTTTCTCCAAAAATAAAATGACCTTTAATAACCAGTTTAATAATGCTGAATGTTTTTTAAAACTTCTTTCTTGAGAAACTTTTTTAATAATGAAAAAAGAACCTTCCAAATGCACCAGGACAAGTTCAAAAACAGCAATATCCTTGAACCTGAGCAACATTTTTACCATCTGTCAGCATTTAACCAACTCTTCCAGATCCAAGATCAAGTACCTGAATTGAAATGCCTGAGCCATAGCCTGCCTAGCCAAAGCATTTAACTCATACAATGGAAACACTGAGAGACTTTATTTTTCTGGGCTCCAAAATAACTGCAGATAGTGACTGCAGCCATGAAATCAAAAGACGCTTACTCCTTGGAAGAAAAGCTATGATCAACCTGGACAGCATATTAAAAAGCAGGGACATTGCTTTGCCAACAAACGTCCATCTAGTCAAAGGTATGGCTTTTCCAGTAGTCATGTATGGATGTGAGAGTTGGACTATAAGAAGGCTGAGCACCGAAGAATTGATGCTTTTGAACTGTGGTGTTGGAGAAGACTCTTGAGAGTCCCTTGGACTGCAAGGAGATCCAACCAGTCAATCCTAAAGGAGATCAGTCCTAAATATTCATTGGAAGGACTGATGCTGAAGCTGAAATTCCAATACTTTGGCCACCTGATGCGAAGAACTGACTCATTGGAAAAGACCCTGATGCTGGGAAAGACTGAAGGTGGGAGGAGAAGGGGACGACAGAGAATGAGATGATTGGATGGCATCACTGACTCAATGGACATAAGTTTGAGTAAGCTCCAAGAGTTGGTGATGGACAGGGAAGCCTGGCGTGCTGCAGTCCATGGGGTCGCAAAGAGTCAGACATGACTGAGCAACTGAACTGACTGAGTTGATCATCTGTCTGGGATACTAACGTGGGAGGAACCCAGGACGATCAAAGGTGTAAGTAATTTCTGATTTACTGGATGCTACTGTTGATTCATCCCCCAGTGTTCCATCTTGATCATCCTAATGGTAAACTAAATTCATCTGTAGGGAAAAAAAGTATTTCTGCTTCTCAGCTATGGATTTCCATTGTCTTAAAACTCCTTTCAAGTACACACAGCTCTGATCAAACAGATCTTACCCCATTCCATTCAATCTTTCCCTTACAGAACCTCAGAGTGCCATCCTATCAGTCTCTTCCTAGGGAAGCCAGCATTTAATAACTGCTCTTTGAAGTTCAGCCACCTTTTTATACCTAGGACAATTGTGTAGGGGCACCTCAGCTTCATATCTCCCTGTAGTGCTGGCTGGTGCTGGCCAGGCAGAGGCACCATCCAATGGGCTGCAACTACACATTCTCCAATGAGGCCTGAATCACAACCTTGTGGAGATGAGCACTCTTAAGTTTGTCCTCCTTTGGGTACTCTTCCTCAGCATAAAATATGCTTATATAATGTTTCACATCTTTATAATTACTCTCTTAACATAGTTTATTAACTTTTTGTGTTAAATTTTGCTTGGATGAATTACTGTGTGTCATCTGTCTCCTAACATAACCCATTTCGTAAGGATAGCTCCAAGTGTGCACCATGATTGAAAGCAGAAAGCAATGAAGAGTGCTTAATCCTGGAGAGTTTAATCAGCTACTGAAAATCAGATTGAAGAACTGGAGATTTTCACACCAAGAGATATATTATTTAAGGTATTTACAAATACAGCCCTTGGCTGGTGTCTGAAGACTTGAATTTTTTTAACTTTAATTTTTATTTAGAGGATAATTACTTGACAATACTGTGATGGTGTCTGTCATACATCAACATGAATCAGCCATAGGTATACATATGTGCCCTCCCTCTTGAACCTTCCTCCCACCTCCCTTCCCATCCCAGCCCTCTAGATTCCCTGAGTAAATTCCCACTGGCTATCTATTTTACTTATGGTAATGTATATGTTTCAACACTACTCTCTCAAAGCATCCCGCCTTCTCCCTTCCCCATTGTGTCCAAAAGTCTTCTTTATGTCTGCATCTCTTCTTTGCTGCCCTGCAAATAGGATCATCAGTACTCTTTCTAGATTCCATATATATGCATTAGTATACAATATTTGTCTTTCTCTTTCTGACTTATTTCACTGTGTATATTAGGCTCTAGTTTCTGAGGAAACCATCACTCTGACAGGAGTGACCCACCATGCCTAAACCGTTTGTGAAAACAACGAATTGTGTTGACCATCTGATTAGCTTCTGGGAGTCTGGAATTTTGATACATGCTAGGTAGAAGGTGTCCACATGACTAGCCCCCAGCAGAAATCTGGTATCTGAATCTATAATGAGCTTCCCTGGTTGGCAACATTTCACAGTGTTGTCACAATTCACTGTTAGGAAAAGTAAGTACATTCTGTCTGACACCAACTGGAAGAGGACCCTTAGAAGTATGTGCCTGCTTTCCTCCAGACTCCATCTTTACCCTTGCCTGATTTTCCTTTGTATCTTTTCACTGTAATAAATCATAACTGGGCATAAAACTATTTCCTGAACCCTGTCAGTTCTCCTAGTGAATTATCAAAACTGGAGGTGGTCTTGGGGAATTTTCAACACAGAAACACAGGCAGGGAATGATAAGAAAAGAAAAGGCAAAGATTGAAGCAAGGACACAAATAAAACTTGTCAAAATAAAAGAAGAATGTATTATAAAATTTAAATTATTTTTGGAAATCTCTAAGAGCCAAACTCATGTTACATACACAGAGTCAAGAATACACAGAAGAACTGTACAAAAAAGATCTTCACGACGCAGATAATCACGATGGTGTGATCACTCACCTAGAGCCAGACATCCTAGAATGTGAAGTCAAGTGGGCCTTAGGAAGCATCACTACAAACAAAGCTAGAGGAGGTGATGGAATTCCAGTTGAGCTATTTCAAATCCTGAAAGATGGCGCTGTGAAATGCTGTACTCAGTATGCCAGCAAATATGGAAAACTCAGCAGTGGCCACAGGACTGGAAAAGGTCAGTTTTCATTCCAATACCAAAGAAAGGCAACGCCAAAGAAAGCTCAAACTACCACACAATTGCACTCATCTCACAGGCTGGTAAAGTAATGCTTAAAATTCTCCAAGCCAGGCTTCAGCAATACGTGAACCATGAACTTTCAGATGTTCAAACTGGTTTTATAAAAGGCAGAGGAACCAGAGATCAAATTGTCAACATCCCATGGATCATCGAGAAAGCAAGAGAGTTCCAGGAAAACATCTATTTCTGCTTTATTGACTATGCCAAAGCCTTTGACTGTGTGGATCACAATAAACTGTGGAAACTTCTGAAAGAGATGGGAATACCAGACCACCTGACCTGCCTCTTGAGAAACCTTTATGCAGGTCAGGAAGCAACAGTTAGAACTGGACATGAACAACAGACTGGTTCCAAATAGGAAAAGGAGTACATCAAGGCTGTATATTGTTACCCTGCTTATTTAACATCTATGCAGAGTACATCATGAGAAATGCTCGGCTGGAGGAAGCACAAGCTGGAATCAAGATTGCCAGGAGAATATCAATAACCTCAGATATGCAGATGATACCACCCTTATGGCAGAAAGTGAAGAGGAACTAAAAAGCCTCTTGATGAAACTGAAAGAGGAGAGTGAAAAAGTTGGCTTAAAGCTCAACATTCAGAAAAAGATCATGGCATCCGGTCCCATCACTTCATGGGAAATAGATGGGGAAACAGTGGAAACAGTGGCTGACTTTATATTTCTGGGCTCTAAAATCACTGCAGATGGTCATTGCAGCCATGAAATCAAAAGACGCTTACTCCTTGGAAGGAAAGTTATGACCAACCTAGACAGCACATTAAAAAGCAGGGACATTACTTTGCCAACAAAGGTCTGTCTACTCAAGGCTATGGTTTTTCCAGTGGTCATGTATGGATGTGAGAGTTGGACTGTGAAGAAAGGTGAGTGGCAAAGAATTGATGCTTTTGAACCGTGGTGTTGGAGAAGACTCTTGAGAGTCCCTTGAACTGCAAGGAGATCTAATCAGTCCATCCTGAAGGAGATCAGTCCTGGGTGTTCATTGGAAGGACTGATGTTGAAGTTGAAACTCCAATATTTTGGCCACCTGATGCGAAGAGCTGACTCATTGGAAAAGACCCTGATGTTGGGAAAGATTGAGGGTAGGAGGAGAAGGGAACAACAGAGGATAAGATGGTTGGATGTCATCATTGACTCGATGGATATGGGTTTGGGTGGACTCCAGGAGTTGGTGATGGACAGGGAGGCCTGGTGTGTTGCGGTTCATGGGGTTGCAAAGAATTGGACATGATTGAGTGACTGAACTCAACATGTTACATAAAATTAAATTAGTATTATAATCACTGAATTGGAGAAACTGGAAAAATCCACAGATAAAAAGATGAGGTTGGAAAACTTGGTATATCAAAGGAATCAAGAATGCTGATCTATCCTGAAAACAGGTAATTCTAGATAAATAAGCCTATGCAGTGGATATAGAGGAAATAACCACAGAAAGAATAGAGGAAAACTTTCTAGAATCAAAGTTAATGGAAAATATTCATATTTAAACATATTGTGCTAAAATCTCAATTCTAAGAAAAATGAATAAGTTCTTCAAACTTTCAGAATGTGCATTCACATTGTCTACTGCACTACTTGGAATTCTTGGATGAAAAATATTAGAAAAAGACTGTTTAAGCAGAAAATACATTTATGTAAATATCCAGCCATTCTCAGACTCAATGAGAAAGAAGATTTAAAAAAAATCAGGCTCCAATAAGACAGGACTGGAATCTCAACTCCACTTTAACTCTACTAAGTAATTTGGAGGTCTTTGCCAATGGAAAGTTTTTTCACATCCGAAGTCACCAAAAAATAAAATAGCAAAAATAAATAAAAACCCAATGTCCACCATATCTACCAAGAAAAAAATCATATTATGTTTTACAATATTTTCAATATTAAAATCATCAGATGATAGAAAATTTCAAAACATTATTCAGGGTTATGTTATACCCAACAAAGTTATCGGGTATGTTTGAAAGCAATGCTTAGGAAATGCCGCTCTCATGAATAATTCTTGAGACAAGTTTATTCTATTTGAGGGTAACTTCTGTCCCATCAAGAGATAATTTAAGGAATCAAAAATGTGTAACACATAATATAAATTATAATTAATAAATATTTTTTAAAACATAGAGATCTAGGTATAACAATGTTTGTTAATATGGTTATAAAATTGAAGGTAAAAACCAAAAAGGATAGATTTATAAGATTTTTAAATCATCTGTATAAAAGCATTGTAGACCCAGATCTAATTAACAACAACTTGGGAAAGCAAATAAAGTAATTTAAAGGAAACTAAATTTCTTATCATAGTCAAATGTAATACTTTGTTATTAAATTTGATAACTGGAAAAATATTTTGAAGAGACTGTTGGAAAAATTGTAAGCCAATTACTAGTAAAAGTAAAATAAGAATTTCTGTATTCTAGTTTTCTAGAAAAACAAAACAAATAAAATGTAGCCTATGTAATAAGAAGGAAAAAAACAGCAATACTACACAGAGAGTATACTAGGACCAAAAACAACATTGGAGGATATTAACTATAAACAAAGTAGAAATTACACTTTAAAAAGGGACTTAAATAGAGTAAGATTAATTATTATATGCTAATAAAAGTTAAAAACTATAGACAGCAATCCTGAACATTAGGTCGAAGAACTCCCACTTACTAAGTGTTTAATATGTATAAGGCATGTGCTAGTAAGTTCTTTATGGATGTTATTTAATCTTCAAAATAACCACATAGTGTGTTATAACATTATTATGTTACAAAAATGTGTGTTAGTCGCTCAGTTGTGTCCAACTCTTTGTGACCCCATGGACTGTAACCTGCCAGGCTTCTCTGTCCACAGCATGTTCCAGGCAAGAAAAACAGGAGTGGGTTACCATTTCCTACTCCAGGGGATCTTCCCGACCCAGGGACTGAACCCAGGTGTCCTGCACTGCAGGCAGATTCTTTATCACTTGAGCCACCAGGATTACAAAAATACTATTTCTATATTTAAAAGATGAGGAAACTAAGACTCATTCATCTCAGTTACTAGTTTAACTATAAAATCTGTGCTTTTAATCAAATAACATAGCACCAAAATATAAAGCAAAATTATGAAAATATGGTGATAATGGTAGACAATTCCACCCTATTATCTGTCAAAGTTAAATAAAATAAAACATAGTGCTTTAAGAACAAAATTAATGATGAAAATTAAGCACATGTATATAAAAACTTGTAGTTATAAACAGAGATCAAAGGCACTTTTTAAATGTCTATGGAATATTTACAAAATTTACCTATAATATACCATAAAAGCCCCATTCCTTCAGAGGATTCATTTTATTTCCTTTCATCTTAATGCCAAGGATAACAAATAAAAGAAAATTACTAGAAATTCACAATAAAAATTAAACTAAAAATACTCAGTACCAACTACATATACAAAACACTTTAAAAAATAAACTGCTAAAGAAAAGCTCAATGATAAATTTATGTTTTAAAAAAGCACGTTTGTTTGTAAAAAACAAAGAGTTAAACAACTTCACGTCTACATATCCTAAATAAAATAATAGCATGAAAAATCTAATATATTTAAATAATATATGATGAAAAACATAGATTTAAGCTGGGAACACAATGGGTCAAGTAAAATGTAAGCTGTCTCAACATAGGTTGAAAAGATATTTAATAAAACTAAGAAAACATCTCTTCATAAAGACATCTGATAAATTAGAAATAGGATAGTTAAGAGTCAACAATACATAATAACATTAAAATTAGTGAGAAAACTACAAAGTCCATCATTATCATTATCTAACATCTTGAAGTTCTATTCAATGCAAAAGTCAAGAAAAAGATATCATAAAATTATAACCTGAGTGACAGGTGTATGATTATGAAAACCATCCTCTTATCATTATTTTCAGGTAAAAAAAATACATACTTGCAAAACTCAAAAAGATTAGCTTAAAATTATTATAATTTAAGAACTAAAACAATATACAAAATTAAGTTTTACATACAAGGAAAACTTGCTAGAATACCTAGCATAAAAAAATACTAAAAATTTTTAAAAATCAAAATCAAAACAGTAACCTTAATTAGAAATGTGGGGGCCATAGGTAAATAAACTGTAAGACTGTAATACATAAAAGTACACACATGATTGATAAAGGAAACTGAAGATGATTTAAAGAAATGGAAAGCTATCCCCTGTGCTTGAATTGCAAGAATTAATATTGCTAAAATGGTCATACTATCCAAGGCAATCTACAGATTTAATCCAATCTCTATCAAATTACTCATGACATTTTCCCCAGAACTAGAACAAATAATCCTAAAGTTTACATGGATCCATAAAGATCCAGAATTGCCAAAGCAATCCTGAGGGAAAACAACAGAGGAGGAAGCATAACCCTCCCAGACGTCAGACAATACTACAAAGCTGCAGTAATCAAAACAGTATGGTATTTTCATAAAACAGACATATGGATCAATGGAACAGAACAGAGATCCCCAAAATAAACCCATATATCTATGGTCAAGTAACCTTGACAAAGGAGGCAAGAATATACTATGGAGAAAAGATGGTCTTTTGGGCAAGTGGTGTTGGGAATGCTGGACAGCACTTGTAAATCAACGAAGTAAGAACACTTTTAAAGATTATGTTTTCTTAGATTAGTTCCCATGGCAATAGAAATAAAAGCAAAGATAAACATATGTGACCTAATCAAACTTAAAAGCTTTTGCACTACAAAGGAAATCATAAACAAAATGAAAAGGCAACCACAGGCTGGGAGAAAATATTTGCAAATGATGCCACTGATAAGGGCTTAATTTCCAAAATATATAAATAGCTCATACATCTCAAGAAGAAATAAATAACCCCAATCTAAAAATGAGAGGACCTAAATAAATATTTCTCAAAAAAAGACATACAAATAGTCAATAGGCACATGAAAAGATGCTCAACATCACTAATTATTAGAGAAATGCAAATCAAAACTATAATGAGGTATTACCTCACACTGATCAGAATGATTATCAAATAATATAATAGATGCTGCTGGAGAAGGTGAGAAGAAAAAAGAGCCCTCATACACTATTGGTGAAAATATAAATTGGTATGGCCACTATGGAAAACAGTATAAATGTTCCTTAAAAGACTAAAAACAGAGTTACCATATGATCCAGCCATCCCATTCCTGGCATACATCTGGAGAAAACTCTAACTCAAAAAGTTACATTCACCTCAATGTTCATAGCAGCACTATTTACAGTAGCCAAGACATGAAAGAAGCCTAAATGTCCATCAACAGATGAATGGATATAGAAGATATGGTAATATAGATATCCAATAGAATATAACTCAGCCATAAAAAAATAACAAAATAATGCCACTTACAGCAACATGAATGGACCTAGAGATTATCATACTAAGTGAAGTAAATCAAAGAAAGACAAATATCATTATAGCATCACTTATAGGTGGAATCAAAAATATGATACAAATGAACCTATTTACAAAACAGACTCTCAGACATAAAAAATTAACTAACTTTTCAAAGGGAAAATGGAGTTGGGGAGGGATAAATTAAGAGTTTGGGATTAGCAGAAACAAGCTACTATATATAAAGTAAATGAACAACAAGGACCTACTGTATAGCACAGGACACTATATTCAATATCATGTAAAAAAAAACTATTATAGAAAAGAATATGAAAGAGAATATATATGTAGATATTTAATATATACCTGAATAACTTTGCTGTAAGCCAGAAACTAACACAACATTGTAAATCAACTATACTTCAATAAGTTTTTTTTTTAATTTTTAAAAACACATGTATGGGAAACAATACCAAACTAGTTTAAATAAATACCAGAATCTTGATTGAAAAGGTAAATGATCTTCAAATAAAAGTATGTTAATTACAGTTACAATCAAAATCTCAACACACTCTTTCTTAGGTTATAAGCAAATTGTGAGCTGAATTTGTGCTATATACAATTGTATGAGACTAGAAATGTACATAACAGATAATAGTTGCATAAAAAATACTTTCTGGTGAGTGGTTAAAGTAGCAAATTGATCCTAGTTGGGTCTGAGGGAAAGGATGGCAAAATGAAGTAAAAATCCAGCAGGGAAAAAAAAAAATTTTAAGTAAGAAAATTATTAACAAGAGGATAAGCACTATAAAAGATAAGACACTACAATACTTGTGCAAGAATGATAGAATAGTCCTAGTTCATAACTTAATATATAATCTTTACTATGTGTATATGTGTGTTAAGCACTTCAGTCATGTCCGACTCTGTGAGACTCTCTGCTATGGATGGTAGCCCGCCAGTTCCTCTGTCCATGGGATTCTTCTGACAAGAATACTGGAGTGGGTTGCCACGCTCTCCTCCAGGGGATCTTCCCAACCCAGGGATCAAACCCGCATGTCCTGTGACTTCTGCATTGGCAGGCAGATTCTTTACACTGTACCACCTGGGAAGCCCATTGTAAATCAACTATATTTCAATTTAAATAAATAAATAATTAAAATTTAAAAACCTAAAATTATATCAAGGATATTTATCATAGTATTATTTATAATAAAATAAATTATAAGCAATCTAAATGTTTAGGTGATAGGAAATTATGAAATCATGCTATCTCCATATACTGAAATATTATCACTATAAATAAATTTTTCAAAAAATAATTATTAGCACAGAAAAACTCTCATGAGAAATTAAGACATAAAATACACAGCATATTTTCAGTTTCATTTTTATATATGAGAAAAATAAGATAAAAATATATCAAAATATACCTCAGGTAAATTTTCATTTTTTTCTTCATACATTTTCTGTTTCCTGAATTGTCCATAAGAAAGAATATTTTTTAAAGAAAAATGAGAGGATATTTCCCCCTGTGATTCCAATAATGAGATATGAAATGATTTCATTAAATGTCTATCAGAAACCAGAAGTAATTCTAAGAATTTAAGCAAACTTCAAAATTTTAATATCTTCACAATTTCCACTTTTAAAATAATTTAGGACTTAATTTCATTATATTAATTAAGATAAATAACACAAATTGCATTAATTTGAACAATTCAGATAATGATCTTTTCTAACTTGAGCTTATATAAGATATAATCTTGGTTCTCATTTCTTTTTAGGCCTTTTGCTGCTAGAAATGTTAAAATAACATGATTACTAAATATACCTCCATTTCAAAGTGCCATACAGCTACTCTGAAGGTAAAATCTGGAAAAGAAACAAGAAAATGTAATACTTACTGTTGGCAAGAAGTACCAAAGGGGCTTAAGACTATTGTTCCATAAATGTAGAATTATAAAAAGACACAATTTTAAGAGGAAAGTGTAGGTAGGAGAATGTGTTGTAAGAACAGTAGAATACACCAAAAGAATTTATATGTATGTCTTTACTCTTATTAACAGATATGCCGAATGAATCTAAGCAAACTCAATATCGCATGTGTTTAGGTTAATGACACATATTTAAAAATAGGGACTTCCCAAGTGGCATTTGTGGTAAAGAACCTGCCTGCCAATGCAGGAGACATGAGATGGGGGTTCAATCCCTGAGTCGGGAAGATCCCCTGAGGAGCACATGGCAACCTACTGCAGTATTCTTCCCTGGAGAATCCCATGGACAGAGAAGCCTGGCAGGCTACAGTCCATAGGCTTACAAAGAGTCGGACACAACTAAAGCAACTTAGCACACATTCATTAAAAAATAATTTTAAGACATTCTTTTAAATGTTTTCAAAATATTTAGAAGAGCTTATAAAAGTGAATCTTTAGTTCCTTTCTAAAGATACCTTGCTCCAAAACCTTTCCTCACCTACTTGTTTCATGGCCTATTATCTCCAGTCCCATTTTGTCTCTAGACCCAGCTAGAAAGAAGTGTGGTCAGGAGAGCCATTCCTATCATAAAACTGGCATTGAGTTGGGTCTTAAAAACAGTATCAGTTGCCCCTCAGAAATGTTTTTTACCCTTAAGGATACTCAACAAAGTAACAAGTAATATAGCCTCATTGATACATAATTTAGTGGAGACTGTGGGGGTAAATGTGATTACTGTATTTAAAACTGCACCAATGGGAAATAACTTATAAAAACTTTCCATAAAGTATCTTATATCAGATTCTCTACTGAAACTGCTAGGACTTTGAAGTAAAATACTCTGCTGCTGAGAATACTGCTGAATTGTAGTTAACTCCTACTAGGGATCAAAAGGGATTCCCTGGTGGCTCAGATGGTAAAGAGTCTGCCAGCAGTGTGGGAGACCCAGGTTGATCCATGAGTCAGGAAGGATCCCCTGGGGAAGGAAATGGTAACCCACTCCAGTATTCTTGTCTGGAAAATTCCAATGACCCAGTCAAATACTTAGCAGCTTATGTTACTCTGAATAAATTCTCTGTTTTTAAATAGGTACACCAAAGAAAAAGTTCATTTAAACATTACCCTCTAAAACAACCTTAACTTGTCAAAAATAGAAACAGTTTAATAGAGGGAAATATTTGGCATGCTCCATTAGTTATTCTATGATATACCTAATTCAGAAAAAAATCACATAAGACAGAACATAATTTCTGTTGGAGAGCTGAGGAATATGATTCTGGAAAGAAGACACCCTGTGCACAGTCTCTATTCCTTCTCCTTCCTAGGTCCCTTTTGGGAATACTCAACCTCAAAAAGAATCGAAGTATGTTTTGCAGACTGGAGAAGAACCTGGAATCATTTGATATCTCTAGTCCTAAAATGAAAATACAGTTCTAGCCTGACATTTACTGGTCAGGAGTCAGAGAGTGTAGCCTCTTCTAGACTTCCCTCACCCCTAAAACTTGGAATGAAAGTCACAAACCCATGGATATCCCTGAGTTAGAAGAGAAATTTCTGTCTATTCAATGAGAAATGCCAGATGATACTCTTCATTGGAGAGAAACTGCAATGTTGGCCTAAATACAGTCCATCCCTGACTGTATCAAAAAACAAAGAGATCTACCTTTGTAAGCTAAAATCAACTAAAAGCACTTTGAGGGTAAACCCTACCATTTTTTCACTTATTGTTTTTTAATTACCACTTTCTAAGAGACCCCAAAAGGCTGAGTAGTACAAGTGTTGAAGGAGCCCACACCCCATATATGTATAGGCAGAGAAGGATCAAAAGTCATTTTATATGACATAGCAGCTTAAAAGGAGACTTAGATAATTAACAAGATAGTAGAAGTAAAAAATAATGGAACATACACTGGAAAAATAATGGCATGCACATGGGGGGGAAAAACATGAAAAAAATGTATTGTGATTTCCCAGGGATAGAAAATTAGAATATGTAAAGTCTCCAGAACAAACAAGCCATCACCAGAATAAAGGGTACCTTAAAATTCAGTCAAGCAAATTTAAGTTACTGAAAAAAATTTAGTGTTATAAAAATCAAGTGGAGACAACACAGTTTTTAAAAGAAAAAGAAACCTTAATAGGCATCAAGTATAATTTTAGCAATTAGAAATGTGTAAATAATGGGATTTAAAAAAAAATGAAGATCTCATAGTCGAAGACATAATAAAAGAAAACTTCCCTTATCTGATGGTATATGTTCAGATAAAAGGAGCTTGTTAGTTCTCAAGAAGGATTAATTTAAAAAAAATTCACACATATTTAAAGATAACCTGATGAAATTTTGACTCTAAAATCAAAGCTTTACCACTTTTTAGAGAAAAAAACAAAGCAAGTTATTTATACAAAGGAAAAAAGAACTAGATTAGCATATATTTTAATTCTACATATATTATAATGCATATAATACATTGCTATTATCTTCGCTTTAAATGGTCAATTATATTTTAAGGAGTTTAGAAAACAATGAAACAAACTTTGTCTTTTACATTTACCCACATATTTATCTTTCTGGAGCTTTTCATTTTATGGTGGATCAAAATTTCCATCTGATACCATTTTTGCCTTCTGCCTAAAGAACTTCCTTTAATCTTTATGTGGCTGAGTATGTAGACACTGATTTCCCCTGCATTTGTTCATCTGAACATTTTAATTTCATCTTTATTTCTGAAGGATATTTTCACTGAGAATAGAATTCTAAGTTGACAGCTTTTTCTTTTAATGCTTTAAAGATGTCATTTCATCATTTCTGGCTCACTTAGTTTGTGACAAGACTTTCATTCTTATCATTGCACCTCTGAGTAATATGACTTTTTTCTCTGGCTGCATTTAGGATTTTTTTTTTCTTTTCATCACTGGTTTTCAGTAATTTTAATATTGCTTGGTGTGACTTTCTTTGTTTATTCTGCTTATGATTTATTGAGCTTCTTGGATTTGTGGGTTTATAATTTTTATCAAATTTAAAAAATTTTTAAACACTATTTCCTCAACTAATTTTTCTGTCCCTCCTCCCTTTCTTGGGACGTCAATTCCATGTACCTTAGCTGCCTGAAGTTGCCCCACAGTTCAATGATGCTGAGTTCATTTCTTTGTCTTTTTTCTCTTTTTCTTCATTTTAGTTTCTGTTACTATGTCAAGTACACCGATCTCTGCTTCTGTCATATCGATATTAATCTCATACAGTGTACTCTTCTTTTATTGAGGTATAGTTGATGTACAATATTATATAAGTTTTAGGTATGCAACATAGTGATTAACAATTTTTAAAGGTTACTTCCATTTATAGTTACTATAAAATATTGATTATATTCCCTGTGTTGTACAATATGTCCTTGTAGCTTATTTATTTTATACACAGCAGTTTGTACCTCTTAGTCCCCTAGCCCTATCCTCACTCCTCTGTGCTTCCCTCTCCCCACTGACAACCTCTAGTTTGCTCTCTATATCATGAGTTTGTTTCTTTTTTGTTATATTCATCAGTTTGTTTTGTTTTAGATTCACATTTAAGTGATCTCATACAATATTTGTCTTTCTCTGTTTGACTTATTTCACTTATAATAATACCCTCTAAATCCATCTATGTTGTTGAAAATGGCAAAATTTCATTCTTTTGTTATGGCTGAGCTTCACTCACTGGCATCCCCACTAAATCTTCCTCGGGCCTCCCAGGTGGTGGCGCTAGTGGTAAAGAACCAGTCTACCCACGCAGAAGGCATAAGAGGTGCAGGTTCGATCCCTGGGTCAGGAAGATAACCTGCAAGAGGGAAAGGCAATCCATTCCACTATTTCTGCCTGAGACAGTCCTGTTGACAGAGGAGCCAGACAGGGTCACAAAGGGTCAGAAATGACTGAAGCAACTCAGTACAGTATCCCATTGTGTGTGTGTGTGTGTATATATATATATAAAACATCTTTATCCATTCATCTGTTGATGGATACTTATGTTGCTTCCATATCTTGACAATTGTAAATGATGCTGCTGTAACATTGGGGTTCATGTATCTTTTAAATTAGTGTTTTCTTTTTTTTCCAAATGTATACTCAGGAGCAGAATTGCTAGGTCATATGGTAGTTTTGTCTAATTCACATGTAAAAATATATACATAGTATACTTTTGATTAAGAAAAAAGGAAGGAAATAAATATGGAAAGGATAAACCATGAAAAAACAGGTTACCTACACGGAGTTGCTAGAAGAGTATAAGTTATAAAAGAGAAGTAGGCTTTCTCTGAAAATACCATTTATATAATTTCAACTATTGGACCACATTAATGTCTAATATAGTCCAAAAGCAAAATCAAATCAACAAGAATGTGTTTTAAATCCTTAAATTTTATTACAAATAAAGACATATGAACTTAATTGTATAACAAATAAATAACTATGTGAAAGAAAATAAAAACAATTTGGAACACAATGCTGTTTCCACCCCTGTGGAAATATTATTCTAAGGACAAAAGTAACTGCAAATAAATCTTGAAATTTACTCTATACATTCGGTGGAATGGCGATATTGGTGTAACAATGCTGAGAGCATGTGTGTGTGTATATCCCACAAGCACAAGCTCATGCTTTAGAACTGAGTAAAGAGGAAATTATACTGATGCTGTTGGGAACCAGGATTCTCACTATGAAAGGAGATACAAATATAATTGAGGGATGAAGAGAAAGAAACTTCCAGTGTTAGATTTACAGGTGTAAGTATGAACTCATGATTTAAAAAAAAAAAAATGCTTCCCAGCCTTATCACTGAGAAGGCCTAAAAGCAATGATATCCTATAGCAAGTAATAAGTATACTTAGGGCCCAGACTTCGGTTTTTAAATATTTTAAAACATTAATGTCATGATTAAGAATTCCCTTGAAAAACTGATGATTTCAGGGATGATATAGCAAAAGTTCAAAGATAGCATGACATTTTATTGTTTCAGAAAGAGGGTGCTCAAAACTGATGGAAGGGAAAAAAACCGATGGAGGCATGTCAGTGGACAAAGTAGGGACAATCTGAATATCACAATGGATAATGACAGGAACTGGTTATAATTAATGGATCTAGAAAAGAATCCATGAAAGGCTATTGCTGAACCACGAAGGACACCGGCATTCTTGGCCTCCAAGGAGAAGAATTCCGTTTGGGGCCAGAGACGAGGCTTGATCTCTCAGAGCTTTTGTGTAATAAAGTTTTATTAAACTATAAAAGAGATAGAGAAAGCTTCTGACATAGACATCAGAAGGGGACAGAAAGAGTGCCCCCTTGCTAGCAATGGAGTTATATATTTTTTAATTAGTTATTGCAATGAATCAAAAGAATGTCTGGAAGTTGTAAAGATCTTACTAGACCCACGCCCATAATTTACATTTTAAGATAACTGGATTAGCCAGAAGGTTTTCCAGAAGGAGAAACTGTCCTCAAGCAGGATACATTGTTGTTATATAATCCTTCAGTTCAGTCGTCGGTCATGTCAGACTCTTTGCAACCCCATGAATCGCAGCATGCCAGGCCTCCCTGTCCATCACCAACTCCCGGAGTTTACTCAAACTCATGTCCATCGAGTCAGTGATGCCATCCAACCATCTCATCCTCTGTCGTCCCCTTCTCCTCCTGCCCTCAATCCCTCCCAGCATCAGGGTCTTTTCCAATGAGTCAACTCTTCGCATGAGGTGGCCTCAGCATCAGTCCTTCCAATGAACACTCAGGAATGATCTCCTTTAGGATGGACTGGCTGGATCTCCTTGCAGTCTAAGGAACTCTCAAGAGTCTTCTCCAACACCACAGTTCAAAAGCATCAATTCTTTGGCGTTCAGCTTTCTTCACAGTCCAACTCTCACATTCATACATGACCACTGGAAAAACCATAGCCTTGACTAGATGGACCTTTATTGGCAAAGTAATGTCTCTGTTTTTCAATATGCTATCTAGGTTGGTCATAACTTTCCTTCCAAGGAGTAAGCGTTCAATTTCATGGCTGCAATCACCATCTGATGTGATTTTGGAGCCCAAAAATATGAAGTCTGACACTGTTTCCACTGTCTCCCCATCTATTTGCCATGAAGTGCTGGGACCAGCGGAGAAGGCAATGGCACTTCAGTACTCTTGCCTGGAAAATCCCATGGACGGAGGAGCCTGGTAGGCTGCAGTCCATGGGGTCACTAAGAGTCAGGCACAACTAAGCGACTTCACTTTCACTTTTCACTTTCATGCATTGGAGTAGGAAATGGCAACCCACTCCAGTGTTCTTGCCTGGAGAATCCCAGGGACAAAGGATCCTAGTGGGCTGCCATCTATGGGGTCGCACAGAGTCGGACACAACTGAAGTGACTTAGCAGCAGCAGCAGCAGCTGGGACCAGATGCCATGATCTTAGTTTTCTGAATGTTGAGCTTTAAGCCAACTTTTTCACTCTCCTTTTTCACTTTAATCAAGAGGCTTTTTAGTTCCTCTTCACTTTCTGCCATAAGGGTGGTGTCATCTGCATATCTGAGGTTATTGATATTTCTCTTGGCAACCTTGATTCCAGCTTGTGTTTCTTCCAGCCCAGCATTTCTCTCGATATACTCTGCATATAAGTTAAATAAGCAGGGTGACAATATACAGCCTTGACGTACTCCTTTTCCAATTTGGAACCAGTCTGTTGTTCTATGTTCAATTTTAACTGTTGCTTCCTGACCTGCATACAGATTTCTCAAGAGGCAGGTCAAGTGGTCTGGTATTCCCATCTCTTTCAGAAGTTTCCACAGTTTATCGTGATCCACACAGTCAAAGGCTTTGGCATAGTCAATAAACCAGAAATAGATGTTTTTCTGGAATGCTCTTGCTTTTTCCATGGTCCAGCGGATGTTGGCAATTTGATCTCTGGTTCCTCTGCCTTTTCTAAAACCAGCTTGAACATCAGGAAGTTCATGGTTCATGTATTGCTGAAGCCTGGCTTGGAGAATTTCCTTAGTACAGAGTTTAAACTGAGTTGTTTGTTGTGTAATCATCAGTTTCAGGCTTAAAGATAAAAGCATTTTATGTGACTAAGACAAAGGAATGTAGAGGGAAAAATAAAGGTTGTCCTTTACTCCTCCTTGACAATTCCAGATCCCTATCTCCTCCTGGGGACCTGGGACTTCTTATCAACCTGCCTAGGAATAGACTCTCTCATCCATGAGTTCAAATAAATAAAGGAGGAAGAAGAAGAGATAGCCAACAAAAATAGAAATATAAACAATACTAATAAATAGAAATAAGAATAAGAATAGAAATATAAAATGGCAAGTTTATATAATTTATGAAATTTTGCCATTATATAATTGATAAAAACTATCATCAGTGAATAACTGATGGTAACAATTATCAATGAATACTGAAACCACTGGAGGGTACGACATTGACAGGCAGTGTATTCACACGGTTTCTCAGAAAATTGCCCCACAGATTACTCATATAAAGTTAAAATTCCAGTATGATCAGGCTTTATAATTGACAGTGCCTTCCCACTGCTTCAAACTAAGTCTCCATTCTTTATCACGGTTTCCAAGGCCTTCCCTAGCCACTACTTCTTTCTCCAGTTTCTCACTGTTTCCTTGATCCCAAACCTGCGTTAAATTCTTCATGATCTACTTAAGCCTGTTTCACAAACCTAACATTCTCTCACCTGTAGGTGAGACATGCTATTCCCTTCTTGAAAAACTCATTTCCTTCTTTCTTATCTGTGTGGTTGATATTCATCCTCAATGTGTGTGTGTGTGTTGTGTGTATTTGTACATATGTGTTTGTGCTCAGTCATGTCCAACCCTTTGCTACCCCATGACCTGTAGCCCACGAGGCTCAGTCCATGGAATTTTCCAGGCAGAAATACTGGAGTGGGTTGCCATTTCCTACTCGAGGGGATCTTCTCAACCCAGGGACTGAACCCACATCTCTTGTATCTCCTGCATTGGTAGGCGGATTTTTTACCACTGAGCCACCTGGGAAGCCTACTCATTCTTAATGTCTCAGCTAAATATGACTACTTCTGGAAAGCACACCTCAGAGATATTATGGGTTCAGATATAGACTACTGCAATAAAGTAAATATGGCATTAAATCAAGTTACACAAATTTTTTTTTGGTTCCCTAGTGCATATAAAAATTAACCTTAGGTCTAAAAAATGTACATATTTTAATTTAAAAATACTTTGTTGCTTAAAAAATGCAATCATCTGAGCCTTCAACAAGCTGTAGTCGTTTTGCTGTTCAGGGTTTGAAATATTGTGAGAATTACCAAAATGAGACACTGAGACACAAAGTGAGCAAGTACTGTTGGAAAAATGGGCATGAGTAGATTTGCTCAATGCAGGGTTATCACAAACTTTCAAGTTGTAAAAAAGGCAATATCTGCAAGGTAAAATAAAGTGAAGTACAATAAAACGAGGCATGCCTGTATAACAAACGATCTTTTATTTCTTGCTTTAAGGCCTTACCATAGTTTTCCACTGTTCTATAGGTCCCCAGATTGCATGCTCAACCCAGACGCATTTTATCAGACTACAATGGACTATCTTATACAGCTTGTTTTTTTTTTTTTCTATATTTGTTTGTTCTTTTCACTATCTGAAGCAGACTTGTTTGTTTTTCAAAGTTTATTCATTCACTCATTTGTTCATTCATTTAAATTTATTCAACAACTGAGGCAATGTGGCTGGTGATTCCTCCAAGTTTTATCCTATACAAAGAAATGCATCACTGTCCTTCTTTTGTCATGGACACATGTATGAGTGCACACATATACACACACACATCATATATACACAATCTTCAAATTCTGCCCCTTCCATAAATTCTCGTATTAATAGAAGTTAACTATCCCATGTAGTTTTCTTTTTCCTTTCTATAACTGTAGTACCCATGAATCTACCACTCAAACAACTGATTTTTTTGAGAAATATTTTAGTTATTTATTTAATTCATGTATTCACCCAGTTTTGCTCATCTCTTTGGTGTTGCCTTGCTTAAACTGTAAAATCCTGGAGAGTAAATATACATATATATTACTTCCCTGGTGGCTCAGATGGTAAAGCGTCTGGAAGGTTATATATATATATATATATACACACACATACCTTTTCAGTCCCTTAATCCTCAGCAATCAAGAAAACTTTGAGCAATACCTGACAATGATAACATTTCAGAATGGTGCACAGTGATGAAACAATAACTGGTGACTAACAGAATGAAAGTGATAGCCTGATAAACACTGAAGGATGGGTCCTTCTTGTATTGCAGTTTTAAGTCTCCTATAACTTCTGTTCAAATCCCTTTACTTGTTAAAATATGCAAAATTTAAATAATTGGTAAAACTTGCTCAAGATTTTATGCTTAGGGGGAGAGAATGTATATTCATCAATGCAAGTAACTGAAACATAGGATAGTAAAATGAAAGAATTTTTATGAAATTATTCCATTTTAATTTCAACACACAGGTGCAGGCACTGATAAATGTAACCTGAAGATTTAATTCAGTGAAATCCTCTCCTTCAAGCATATTTAAAATAAGCTGTTTGCATTTTCCTGCATATGATTATTCTAACCCTGAAAGCACCTTTAAATATGGATTATAAATCTAGCTGCCTTAAAATAAAATTTAAAGGGTTTCCCTCCCAATCTTTGGTACATAAGAAATTGACATAACAGAATTATTTTGAGCTTAAAGGGTTAAACCTTCTGACTAAATAATTCATGCTTAGTTTTTTATGTATTTTAAGTTTACCAAGGTTTGTACAGAATATATTTTTAAAACGCTAAAATATTGCTAGCGCTAGATTTTCTAATGTTGTACTTTTTCTATTGTGTTGCTCCTCCTCCAAGAGGGACATTTCACAAAAGGAGGCACCCCTTGATCAGGCAAAGTAACTTCAACACAGTGCTTAAAATCAACTTGGAAGATCTCAAAACCTTGATGTTCCTGAGATTTTGCCATTCTAAAACCAGGATCCACAGCTTCTAATCAGAAACTAACCTCAGAGTATGCTAGAGAATTTATCTTCTACAGTTCAGGAAAGCCTGCCCTTGACAGTCTCAGATCATTGGCTTGAAGAAAGAGCTTTGCTTAATGACCACAGAGCAGTCTTCTATTAATATTCCCTGTCTGCTGAATTGGTACTTATCTCTTACAATATCTATGAGGAATGCAAGAGACCTAAAAACTCTGCTGTGCTGAGTAATTCCTACAATATTCAGCCTTGGTTTGCATGTGGTATCAGTCCCAGGGAACAATATTTGACGACTGAACTTTGTTACCATATTTCAAGAACTGTTAGTTTCTCAACCTGAGACACAGGCATCCTAACCTGGCTCCTGAATCACGTTGCCTATTTCGTGTTTCAGGATCTTTCAGTTACACTCCCACTTCCAGACACGAACAGAGGACACTTCGGGGTTGCAAGTGGCAGGAATCTAATTCAAACTAGTTTAATCATAAACCAGAACTTATTATCTCTCAGAATCCAGGGAAGAATTAAATAACAGGATGCAGATGAGCCTCAGTAAAAATTAATCAACAACAGAAATGCTGCTGATGCTTTTTGCAGCTTAGATCCATTCTCTCTTACAGTTCATTGTCTTTCTCCAAAAGGTAAAAAATGTAACCAAAAAAGTTTTATGTTTTACAACTCAAAGTTTCTTCAGGCATCAGAAAGAAACATGGATTCTCTTTTTCTCAATTCCAGTTTTTAAAGTTCTGAAAGTAATTCTGATTGGTCTTACTTGAATTAGGCCAATCTGAAATATACCACTGCTGAAGAGCTATAAGGTGATCAAATGTCCTGGTTTACTAGGAGATAAGGAGTTTCCAGGGACACAGAACTTTCAGTGCTAAAATCACAGTCCAAGGGCAAACTGTGCTAGTTGGTCATCCTAAGTCCTATATGGAAGTTGATGATCCCAAGGCAGTGGAAGAGAAGGTAATGAGAAGTTCCTATGACTCTACAGACAAGGCCATAGGTGTCCACTAACTTCATAAATTAATTGATAGGCTGTGGTAGGTTACCAAAGTGGCCACAGTTCTTTGGAGTTACTGTCACTAACAGGTGGAGTCTATTTCTCTATCCCTTGAGTGTGTGTTAGCCTTGGGACATGTTTTGGACAAAAGCTGTATTGAAAGCAGTCTTGTATTAGTTCCAGACCTCTCGAAGGTTTTAACTCATCCTCACTCTTAAGATGTAAGTTTGTGATATGGTCCATCTCTAGCTAACCTGCTGGAGAGCACAAGGCCATATGAGAGTGGCTGCAGGCACCCCTACTCATCTGAAGCTGTCGTTAATTTGTCAGCCCCAGCTCATGCGCCTGTTGGCTACAGTAACATGAATGAGGCCAGCCAAAGTCATCAGTCAAACCAATCCACACCAGAAGAACTACCCAGCGGATCCCAGCCTAAGGGACAAACTGCAGATGGTAAAAAATGATTGTTGTTGTAGGCTATGAAGTTTATGGCTGTGTATTGTGTAACAAAAGCTAACAGATGCTTTGATCTGTAAGATTACAGTTGATTATTTATAATAGAAATGTAAAAACATGTCTAACATGTTCGGAATGCTTAGAATCTTTTAAAAAGGAACTGAATTAATTAACCAGCATCCACTGCTCTTCTCAAAATGTTTGTGTTTTTACTGGTATACATCATGTGTTAGGGTGTCTCTCTTTATGCTTCCCAAAAATATATTATTCTCTTTCATGCTTCATGTCCTTACATGTACTCTGCTCATATGTTCACATGTCATAATTCTCCTCTTCTTTTAAAAGAGTTCAGAAGTAATTCTGAACTCTGCTCTCCTCTGCTGGAAGATTCCCTGCTTGGTACTCTATTTCCAGGATGTATTTCTGTATTTATATCCCAATCCTGTCTTAAAATGATTCCTTTACAAATGTGTCTCCTCAATATTCTCAAGGCTCATTAAGCCACATCTTTGCACTCCCAGTAACTAACAAAACCTGGCATAGTGTAAGGATATCATAAAAGTTTGAATAGGAAATCTAAAACAGAAGTATCTTTAAGGTGGTTTTAGGCATAAGGTATTATGTACTACTATTTCTGTGATCAATTTCTGTATAAGAGCCATTATATTTGACATATTCATATTAATATTTAAATTACAAATGATAGTGATTTAAAAAGAATAATATGATTACTAAAGCAACTGTAATATAATTTGGGTCTTGAAAAGTTCATTTCAAGCTTGACTTTGCTATAGGCCCAAAGTTTATAACTCATTTCTAAATAAAGTCAAATAATATCAAAATAGATTTGTAAATAAGAACAGAAAGTATGAACATAATCAGTTCTCTGACAGGTGGGTTGGAGGCTGGGATGCATAAAACAGTAAGGAAAGTCCTCCATGGGCTAATGTGGGAGGGATCATTTGGCGTCCTCTCTCCACAGGCAGATGGAGGCATTCTTCCCCTGCATAGCTTCTGAGGAGACAAAAAGGATGGAGGATTGAGATATCCATGTGGAACGAGCATAGTATTTGGCTTGGATTAAAAATAGAATGAGATGAATTTCCCCAGGGAGAACTAAATTACCCAAGACAAGACACTTCAACATTCCTAGACTTCTTTCCATATTACTGGGCATACAACAAGTACTAATATATAAATATAAATAAATACATTAAAACTTTTGTATATATTTTAACAGAAACTGTGCCCATCTCTAAAGCAAAATTATATTCCCATTCTGCTTCCTGTCATCAGAAAATGAGCTTCTCCAGCTTAGTCCTGGCATTCCTAAGCCAGGCCAAGAAACTGAGATAAGAAGCCATCTGGTAGTTCTCCAATTCAGACTCAAGAAGAGTGCTACACCTCTGACATTCCTTCAAGTCAGAAGATGCTTCCAGGAC
Organism: Bos taurus; assembly: GCF_002263795.3. NCBI lineage: Eukaryota > Metazoa > Chordata > Mammalia > Artiodactyla > Bovidae > Bos > Bos taurus. The sequence goes on from NC_037332.1 coordinate 63,816,329, forward strand.
TTGATAGAAAAAAATGGTAAATTTATACACACACCCTCACTTACTTTTCATTTCTCCCAAAATGCCATTCAAATGACAGAAATGTATTTGTAAAAGCACAAACACACAGAGGTAAGTAGAACAACAGGGGAAACTGTTGAGTAACAAAATTCTAGAAGCTGTAAAGAAGATATATGGCAAATGACGAAACAGACTTGAGAAAACAAAGATGTTGTAGGAAGAATTAAAAGTCTTAAAAGCCAACACTGTGATACCACAAAAGTCTCATGGATTTCATACTAGATATATCTAGAAGCAGAGATGAAGGAAAAGGCAAAAAACTGAGGAACTACCCGAAAGTATATTTAAACAGTAGTCAGAGTCCCATATGCTTTCCCCACTCTTTATAGTCTTACGACTGTCTCTCTTTCTCAGTCTTACAAAAGACTGAAAGATTTTTCTCTGAGGAGAGCAAAATAATTGTTTAAAGTAGTCACAGTTTATGGTACGGAAAGAAACTGACAACAGACAGAAAACACAGGCATACAGAATGCTGACATCCCTGAGCCCTAATTGGCCCTAAGAACTTCCCACTAGGAGCTTCAAAGACTGGTTTTCTAGGAGTAATGTCTATCTCAAGAGGAAAGATCAAAAGATGCTGATATCAGAGTTTCTCCAACAAAGCAGCTCAATTGAATCGAACGAAACCAAAGCTGAAATGGTATCTAGAAAACCGTGCAATAATTTTTTTACATTTCACAAGAAAATTTACTTCCAACTCTAGAATTGTACACCCAGTCTAAATATCAATCAGGGGTAAGGATAGATGAAAGATATTTTCAGGAAATTATTGGAAGATACACTCCATCAAAACAAGAGAAGACACAAGATATAGAAAGCAGAATCCACCTCAGGAGAGAGGAGACAGGGTTCCCCAGACAATCAAAGGTGAAGAGGGCTCTGCAGTTGATACCTGTGCAGAAGGAGTAGAAGACCAGTGCAGATCTGAGAAAATAGAAAGGCTTAGATGACAGTCTTCAAAGACATAAGACGTATAAAATACCTGACAGATCTACATAGCTTGAGACAATATGAGCTTAGACTGGTGTTGACTATATGTATATATATACACACACACACACATAGAAAAATAATTACAATGGAAAAAATACAATTATTTACTAGAGGGAAAACAAAAAAAATGGAAAAGGAATCAAGGGTTTAATATACAAGTCAGTAAACATAATATTTGTCAACAAACAAATTAAGTGGAGAAGACTGATCTTACTCAAATTATGCAGTTAATATATTGGAAAGACCCTGATGCTGGGAAAGATTGAAGGTAGGAGGATAAGGGGACGAAAGAGGATGAGATGGTTAGATGGCATCACCAACTTGATGGACATAAGTTTGCACAAGCTCCAGGAGTTGGTGATGGACAGGGAATCCTGGTGTGCTGCAGTCCATGGGGTCACAAACAGTCAGACACAACTGAGTGACTGAACTCAACTGAATATATTGGAAAGAGGATAATGGGACACATACATATGTGTGCTTATGTGGTGTGTAAGGAGGGAGATGAATTTTCAAATTCCATAGTGGTAAGTCAACAAATACCACCTAAAACTGAAAAGCTAAGTAGCAAAACAAACAGGTTAGAACAAAAGGATAAATACTGAGATAATCAAGTAAAGAGATGAAAGTGGATGGAGGGAGAGAGAAAGATGGGCAGGAGACTGCTGTTTTTAATAACAATAAATTTAATATAAATATTTGACACTTTTAATCATATCCTTTAAAACATATTGACTAAAACAAAAAGAGAAAAGTATAACTGCTATGGCTGAAAGGGTTTGAGAAATCCAGCCTGGCTGGGGTCCACGGGAACATCATAGCAGCCTTCTCACACTTACAAACAACCTAAGGGAAAAATGTTGATAGAAAGAGCACTAAATTTGGATCCCAGTTTTAGCAGATGATACCACTCAAATGGCAGAAAGTGAAGAGGAACTAAAGAGCCTCTTGATGAGGGTGAAATAGGAGAGTGAAAGAGCTAGCTTGAAACTCAACATTCAAAAAACTATGATCATGGCATCTGGACTCATTACTTCATGGCAAATAGATCAGGAAAAAGTAGAAACAATGAGGTAGTTTATTTTCTTGGGCCCAAAATCACTGCAGATGGTGACCACAGCCATGAAATTAAAAGACACTTGCTCCTGGGAAGGAAAGCTATGACAAACCTAGAAAGCATATTAAAATTCAGAGACATCACTTTGCTGACAAAAGTCCATATAGTCAAAGCTATGGTTTTTCCAGTAGTCATGTACAGATGTGAGAGATGGACCATAAAGAAGGCTGAGTGTCGAAGAACTGATGTTTTGATGCGTTCAAACTGTGGTGCTGGAGAAGACTCTTGACAGTCCCTTGGACAGCAAGGAGATCAAACCAGTAAATCCTAAAGGAAATCAGTCCTGAATATTCATTGGAAAGACTGATGCTGAAGCTCTAGCACTCTGGCCACCTAATGCACAGAGCCAACTCGTTGGAAAAGACCCTGATGCTGGGAAAGACTGAAGGCAAAAGGGGAAGAGGGTCAGATCAGATCAGTCGTTCAGTCGTGTCTGACTCTTTGCAACCCCATGAATTGCAGCATGCCAGGCCTCCCTGTCCATCACCAACTCCCGAAGTTCACTGAGACTCACGTCCATCGAGTGGAGAAGAGGGTTGCAGAGGATAAAATGGCTATATAGCATCACCAACTCAATGGACATGAATCTGAGCAAACTCCAGGAGATAGTGGAGGACAGGGAAGCCTGTTGTGCTTCAGTCCATGGGGTCGCAAAGACTTGGACATGACAGGGACTGAGCAACAACAAAAGTTTGTAACTATGACTTTCTTCTTCTCTAACATAAGAATGCCTGCCTTATCTCCCTCACTGAGCTGTTGTGAGGAAGACGTAAAATAATCTCAGTAAAAGCTCTTTATGTGTAAATGGATTTGCAAATAAACCATGTTTTATTCATCAAACATTCATTGAGTCCCCAACACATGTCAGATATGGTTAACATTATTATTACTATTCCTTTTCAAATGTTGTTATAAATATAACTTGCCTAAATATAGTGTCAGTTCTTACTCATGAATACTCTTTGTAAGTGACAAAATAGACTACTTAGTAATCCTTTATAACTTCCTTCTGTGTTGAGGACCTGTGACAAACAGCCTCTAAGATGACCCCTAGTTCCCCTGCCTCGTGGTACTCATGTCCTTGTGTAATCCCATTCCCCTGAATAGAGACATGACCTATGATTTGCTTCTGCCCAAAGGTGATAGGATGTCACCTCCCTATTTATGTTACATAAAATTACAACTTGTTCCTTCTAGCAGATTCTCTCTTGATACTCTCCCTTTCTAGCTTTGAAATAAACTGACATATGAACAGGTTCATGTGGCAAGAAACTGAGAGAAGCCTCCAAACTGAGCCCCTGAGTCAAGGAACTGAGGGCAGCCAGCAAGGATATCACACTCTCAGTGGACAAACCACAAGGAGCTGAATCCTGCCAACAAACTTTGACACTTTGGAAGAGGATCCTTTCCCAGTCAAGCCAGAGGTGAGATCCCATCCTGGCTAACACCTTGATTACAGCCTTATGAGAGACTCTAAAGCAGAGGAGCTGAGCCATGCTTAGATTCTTAAGACACAAAAACTGTAAGACAAAAAATTTTTGCTTTAATTCACTAAATTTGTGGTAATATTGTCAGTAATAGATTAATATAAATCTAAGCAGAGGAGACCATGACTAGCACCTCATCAACACTAGAGTGTTGTAAAATAAACATTGTTCAAGTCAATCCTAAAGAAATCAACCCTGAATATTCATCAGAAGGACTGATGCTGAAGCTGAAGTTCCAATACTTTGGCCACTGATGGAAGAGCCGATTCACTGGAAAAGACCTTGATCCTGGGAAATTGAGGGCAGGAGAAGGAGGTGACAGAGGTTGAGATGGTTGAATGGCATCACCAACTCAAATGGACATGAGTTTGAGGAAACTCCAGGAGATGGTAAAGGACAGGGAAACTTGGCATGCTGCAGTCCATGGGGCTGCAAAGAGTCAGACACTCTGTTATTCAGAGACTTAGCGACGGAACAACAACTCTTTGCTTGTCACAGAGGTACAAAACCTGATTGTGAATGCCCAGTGTACATGGGTGATCAGTAGCTCAGTTGTGCATGACTCTTTTGCAACCCCATGGATTGTAGCATACCAGGCTCCTCTGTCCATGAGAGTTCCCAGGCAAAAATACTGGAGTAGGTTGCCACCCTCTTCTCCAAGGAATCTTCCCAATCCAGGGATTGAACCCACCTCTCCTGCATCTCCTGCATTGGTACATGGATTCTTTACCACTGAGCCACCTGAGAATGCCCAGCCTCTAGCCTTTTTGCATCATTCATTCTCATAAGTTGCTACTGCTACACCCAAGGATCAGCACAACAACTGTGGCTGACTTCATTCTGGGCTACTACATCTTCCAATCATCAGGAAATCATATCTCCCAAATACTAAAGAATTTAAATAAGTTTCCATTTTAGCAGCATCAATCAAATGTCACTCAAAAGGTAAAGTAATATTCACTTCAGTATTTTAGAGGAAAAAGTTGTGAGAGGTAAAACACTAATAGAAGAAATCTTCTATTTAATATAACTATGGAAAATAATCAAGATCTTTACTCCAAAAAGTATACACTATAATTCTAACACATGAAATACTTAATAAACTCTGGTTTCTGGGTAAATGAAAAGGAAATTTCCTTTGCTTTTAATCTAGAGTAAAAGGTGATGTGTGGGTGGCAATATGGTTACACTTATAGAGCATACATTATTGTACAGGAAGGAAGGGAGGCAGAGAACTAGAATTATAGAAGCAGAAAAAATTATGTGACAGCTAGGTAGGCAGCAGCACCCATTTGACTCTCCACCTACCAGTGCTCAGAGGCTTTTTTGCTTTAGAGTTATCATAACTACTTTGTAAAAGAAAAACTGTAGTTATTTGTTGTTTAAATGTCCTTATTGCACTGACTCAGGAATTGCGTGTATGTGTGGGGAAACATTCAAAAGAGAATCTACATACAGCTGTGGATCACTCACCTAAAGAACAATGAGCTGAATGGGCAATCACTGAGATGGACTGTCACTTATCAAAATCTCCGTGAGTGATGCAAAGGTTAATGTGGGGGTCTGAATCTGTCAACACCCAGTTTCTTGCAGCTGTCACAATTGCACAAGCTGTCTCCATCATAAAATAATGCTTATAAGCCAGATTCAATTGAGTGGGACACATAGGAAAATTTGAAATTTGACAATAGCAGCTTTGCTATCTAGATGGTTTCATAATAAAGATGGTGTCAAGGGGTTGGAACTGACAGATTGCATCAGTGTGGAAGTCTCTCTTTAAAAAACTCAAGTCACGAATAAAGCATAAAGAGCAAATAACTAAACATATGTTGTTTTTATTTAACATTGTATTCAAGGCTAATACAGGCTTACCTTATGCTCAACAGGTACCATTTAGATCTTGTACTGCTTTGCTGCTGTCAAAAATTGCCACAGATTTGGTGGTTTAAAACAATGTAAATTTATTCTCTTGCTGTTCTTGAGATCAGAAATCTAAAATCAGTTTCATTGGACTAAAGTCAAGGGGCTGGCCTCTGGGGGCTCCAAGAGAGAACCTGTTCTTTATCTCTTATAGCTTCTAGAGGCTACAAGAATTCCTTGCTGTCTGTGCCTCATGGTTCCTTCCTTCATCTTCAAAGCCAGCAAAGTAGCATCTTCATCCATCATCACATTGCCTTCTTCCTTCTGTAGTCTACTCTCCCTCTGCTTCCCTCATATAAGGACAATGTGATTACATTCAGGTCCCATCCAGATAATCCAGCATATTCTCCTGATCTTAATATCCTTAATTTAAATCACATCTGCAAACTCCTTTTACTGTATAAGGTAACATTCACAGTTTCCAGGAATTAGGAGTCATTATTCAGCCTACCACAGGTCCTGTCTCTTAAGTGTCTTAATATGAAGCTATGGTAAAGACTTAATATGAAGTCTATGGTAAAGTATTAATAGCTCACACACAAGCCACCCAAAATACATTACACTTAAAAATTGATAGGAGATTGTAAATCAACATTTTTGGCTTCTAAATTCTTCAATAATTGTTCTGGAGAGTTTCTAATTCATTCCTCTTGATAACCAGTGTGAAAAAAAAAAAAAACTGGACAGCAACAATATTTAATAGGCCAATACTATCTTAGAAAGCTCATGAGTACTGCAGTGTGTGTGTGTGTGTGTGTGTGTGTTTGGTGAGGGTCAGTAGATTGGATAAAAGCATATTAGAAGTGATTACTTGAAGAATTTCAATGATACCTATAAGCTCTATGCATACAATGATTCATGCTATAATAACCACTGTCAGTACTGGAAATACATCAGTAAGCATCAGGCAGTTTTAATCCAAAATACTGTGAGCAGATTTTGAAGCAGTTGCTCAGACACCTGAGGGTGTAACTATGTTTAAAGGTGTGTGGGATGTGTAGAGGAGAAAAAACTAACTTTTATTAAATGGCTACTATTTCTCAGGCACAAAGATACAGGCTTTACAAAATTTAATATTAATTAAATTAAAGCTCACAACAACAGGTAATGTGATATTAAAAGAAGAGGAAAATAATACCCAGAGAGAACTAGGTAACTTTCCCAAGTTTGCCAGCTAGCAAGTGGTATAGCTAAAATTCAAGCCTATTTGTCAAATTCTAAAAATCCACAATGGGCTTTTTACCATATTATAAGCGATACCAACGAAGTCAAGAGTCAATAACAATGGTTCTTTCAGAAGAGCTTCTCCTCTCACCACCACCCCCTCAAAATAGAATGAGATAAGAGAAATTTAAGAAATATCACACACTCCACAAGCTGACAATAGCTGTAGCTCACAATGGCTGCAAAACCATGTATTAGATCCCATGTACTGATGACATCACAAAACACAACTCAAGTAAATAGTGTTTCCCACTTTTGGGTTCCTGTTTCACTGTTCTGATGCTCCCTCTTCAGTTCAGTTCAGTTCAGTTCAGTCACTCAGTTGTGTCCGACTCTTTGTGACCCCATGAATCGCAGCACGCCAGGCCTCCCTGTCCATCACCAACTCCCGGAGTTCACTCAGACTCACGTCCATTGAGTCAGTGATGCCATCTAGCCATCTCATCCTCTGGCATCCCCTTCTCCTCCTGCCCCCAATCCCTCCCAGCATCAGAGTCTTTTCCAATGAGTCAACTCTTCGCATGAGGTGGCCAAAGTACTGGAGTTTCAGCTTTAGCATCATTCCTTCCAAAGAAATCCCAGGGCTGATCTCAGAATGGACTGTTTGGCTCTCCTTGCAGTCCAAGGGACTCTTACTTAGGCACAGAAAATTCATGATATCACTTCTCCCTTATAGGGAGATATTATAAATGAGCTCTACCATCAGGCCTGATTTCTTACTCCCTCTCAGGTATAGTCTTAACTGAATGAGACTAATGTCATGGGTTTTACATGGTGGGACTAGTGCATTTTTCCCTATTATGGTATCTACTTTCTAAAGCTGATTCATGAGCTGAAGTCTAATATTACAGCTCATGCTATTTTAGAGATAACTAACATCAACTTGATCCAATAGGAATTTGAGTCATTGTCACATTGGGAAAACATTTCTCATGATGTTGATCTTATACAATAAACTGTCATTTCTTCAGACTGCCTTGTGACTTTTGACCAGCATTCTTTGTCAATGATGGGATATTTCTAGCTTACTAACTGGAAGAATAGTCACTGCAGATGGTGACTGCAGCCATGAAATTAAAAGATGTTACTCCTTGGAAGGAAAGTTGTGACCAACCTAGACAGCATATTAAAAAGCAGAGACATTACTTTGCCAACAAAGGTCCATCTAGTCAAAGCTATGGTTTTCCTAGTAGTCATGTATAGGTGTGAGAGTTGGACTATAAAGAAAGCTGAGCACTGAAGAATTTATGTTTTTGGACTGTGGTGTTCAAAACTTTTGAACAGTTCAAGACTTTTGAGAGTCCCTTGGAGTGAAAGGAGATCCAACCACTCCATCCTAAAGGAGATCAGTACTGAGTGTTCACTGGAAGGACTGATGTTGAAGCTGAAACTTCAATACTTTGGCTACCTGATGTGAAGAGCTGACTCATTGGAAAACACCCTGATCCTGGGAAAGATTGAAGGCAGGAGGAGAAGGGGAAGACAAAGGATGAGATGGTTGGATGGCATCACCAACTCAATGGACATGAGTTTGGGTGGACTCCAGGAGTTGGTGATGGACAGGGAGGCCTGGCGTGCTGCAGTCCATAAGGTCACAAAGAGTTGGACACGACTGAGCGACAGAACTGAACTGAACTGGAAGAAAACTGAAGATAAAACCATCAAGAAACATATTATTCCTTGGTGCAGCAAAAGCCTTAGGGCCTTGATTTTGATTCTGTTTGAACACATGTGCCCAACACACAATGAGCCCAAACAACACCAAAACGTCAGTTTGGAGCAGAGAAAGGCTTGTTGCAAGGCCATGCAAGGAGACAGATAACTCATGCCTTAAAAACCCCAGTCCCCAAAAGCTTTCAGCAAAACTATTTTTCTAGGAAAGATAAGTTAGGGGCATGGTTAGTTGCAAAATTCTTGGTGTCGGATCCTTTTTCCTTGAGGTCAGGCTGTGGTCAGGTCACTATATTACTGTAAACCTCCATCAATTCAAATACTATTTTGTTCTGACAAGAAAGGGCAAGGTCCCAAGGCTTGACTTTCACCCTCCAAGGTCCAAGCTCTGGTTAAGAGAAGGGGTCCCTGCGTGGGCCTGTTACCGTGCCCTGGAGCATTAGTCCAGCACCCAGCCTGGGTCCTCCCATCAATGCCCAGACCCAGCTGAAGAGGCAGATCTCAGCTGATGTCATCCAGACCCAGCCCTGCCATCCATCATCACTGAGGTAGACAGACACCCAGGACCCAGCTGGCCCTCATCTTGTTATTTAAACCGGAGAGAATCATTTTTATAGGGTCAATAGGAATACAGGGCTTCCCTCGTGACTCAGATGGTAAAGAATCCACCTGCCAATGCAAGAGATGCAAGAGACGCAAGAGACGTGGGTTCAATTCCTGGGTCAGGAAGATCCCCTGGTAGAGGGCATGGCAACCCACTCTAGTATTCTTGCCTGGAAAGTCCTATGGACAGAGGAGCCTGGTGGGCTACAGTCCATGGGGTCACCAACCATCAGACATGAGGGAGCATACACACAATAGGAATACACTGATAGTCTAGCAAATGACAATCAGATTAATACTCAGCTCACAACAATCACCCTTCTTGGAGAATAGCACCAACCACAGAGGTGGACCTGAAGTAATGACATGCAATGTCCTTGCAACTTAACCCTGACCTCTGGCCACCTCCTGGGGGTAGAAAACCCATTTAAGCTATACCAAGTTTTGAAACTTGAACAGAGAGACTGAAGTTGGTGGAAACTGTTACCTGAATGGCAGTGTTCATATATTCCAGTTGCTGAGGACTCCCTGGACTGGGACCGATGAAGACTGCTGCCACCATTAGGTCGGGGAGGTGAGGATGGGAGAGGTTCGCTGGGCTTCAAGCCCTGGGCCCCGCCAGCGGGCAGCCATGGGGAGAGCTCTGGAGTTCTGTAGGACCCAGCCCTCAGCCTGTCCCTGGCCCCCAGCGCACCTACCAACCCCGAGGCTGGAGAGGCTGTTGAATCCCAAGGAGAAAGCTGGGATCCACCTCTCACCACACTCTCTGTGGCTAGGACCACTGCCAGACTGACTGACTCCAGAGCGGGACCTCTAACTGCTGCACATTAAGGGCCACCTGTTAACAGTCTCATGCCAACAGTCCTGTAAAGGTTGTTTGCTATCAGTCTCGCGCTAACTGGTCTTAGGCTAATTAATGGTTGCGTGCTAACAGCTGTGTGCCTGCCCTGCCCCATCACAATTTGGCTTCACTAAACTACTAGACAAAAAAGATAGACCAGGCAACAAATCCAAGCCAAGCCTTGACTGAGACCTCAAGCCAATAGATCTGTGTATATGTGTGTTTCATTAGGGAATAAGGCATGTCATAAAAAGAAAAACTGAGTCAGCTTTTTTTTTCTTTCTTTATAATGTGTCAATACCAAAGTCACCTCCCACACAAAGAAGGGTCATTTTTTACTCTGTATAGTCATAAGGAAGAATAGCTATCTGGTCCTTTCAGTCAACATCTAATAAGATCTGAAAGTACAATGCAAGTAAGAATTGCTTCCCAAAGCTCCTGTTTGTATTTTGGTTTATTTGCATGCACACTTGTAGAGCCATACAGACCCAAAGCAACCTGAGATAAATGTCACTCATATCTGTATCCCCCAAGCATGCACCACAATCAATAAAAACCTGTATATTGGAACTTAACTGATTAATCATCGTCTTTCCCTTACCTCCTTCAATTATAATTCATCTTGCTTTATGTTAATGGCTATTTATGTACTCTCCCAACTCCCACTCTGAATGAAATCGTCACTACCCAAACTACCCAGGCTAAAAGATCTGGGAATCAACAATCACAGCCGCTCTCTTTAAAGTCTCAAACTGATGAGTCCAACTTCCTTATTCTGCTTTCCCAGATCTGGTTGGATTTGTATCTATAATAAAGTCATAAGGGTCAAATAATGAAAAACAACCAACACCCTTACAAGGAAATAGCCTTGTAAAGTAGAATACACTGTGCTAACTTTTGCTATTTTGATCTATCCTTGACAAGTATTTATTGACTTCCTCAATAGATAAGACTTTGGGGATATAGATAAAATGGGAATTCAATTGTATCTCTATTCACTGAAGACTTTTTAAAGAAAAAGCTCTTTTTAAAAGACTAAGTTATAGAACAAGGTAATTAAATGGTATCTGCCATATGATACTTGTGTGGTATGTGAAATTTAGCCATAGCATGTATATTCATGTATATTATGTCTCACTGCTTCTAATCCTGATGCCAATTGTCTTGCTGTACCTCACTGTGCACACTGTTCATTGAGCCCATGGTAGACAAGATGCAAACGGGGAAGTTAGAGGAAAACTCAAGGAGCCATAGGCACTACAGACATGTTTATTCTCTCCTGGCTGGCACAGAAGCACTAGCTAGCGGCAGACAGGCTATACTCTCTCCTCTCGCGGCTGACCCAAGGGACACAGCCATGATACGGCAGTACGCCACTTTTTAGGTGGGGCTCGTATATGCATACCGCACAAAGTAGCCCGTGACCAAGCGAGTACCTCGGGACGGGCATGCGCAGTGTTATAAGTGATCTCAGCTGTTACATAAACATTATTTACAAAACGTGGGGCAAGAATGAGAGGCCTTAGGGTGAGAGAGCCTGACAATGCCACCTGGGCTAATTTGTTCTTTCCCTATATTATCTAACTAGAGATAAGAGAATGCCAAATCCTCTAGGCTAAAGCTACTCAATAAATTTACAGACTGTGTTTACTTCTCTATTATCAATGGTTTTGCTGAGGCATAAAACTGTACACAGGCAAAGTGTTCAATTTAATAAGTTTTGACATGTGTATAAAGCCATCACTGTGATCAACATAATAAACACATCACCCTCAAAATCTCCTCAGGTCATTTTGTAATGTCTCCCTCTCTCCGTCCCAATTCCTTTCCCACTTCCCAGTATACAGATAATCACTGATTTGCTATCACTATAGATTAGCTTTAATTTTCCAGATTTTTATAGAAACTGAATTATATAGTACATACTCTATTTTTCATGTTTGTTTAATTTTGAAAATTAAAAAAAAACTATTTGAGGTTCATCCATGTTGTTATGCATATTAATAGCACATTCCTTTTCATTGCTGAGAAAAATATCACAAATTTTAAAAATCTATTTCTATTCATCTATCCAGAGACATTTGAGTTTTTCCAGTTTGGGACTTGTGATCAAGTCTAAATGACAGCCCTCTGAATATGTCCACAACCTAGTCACCAGAAAAGTGAAAGTCAGTCAGTTGTGTCCCACTCTTTGCGACCCAGAATTCTCCAGGCCACAATACTGGAGTGGGTAGCCTATCCCTTGTCTGTCAGATCTCCCCACCCAGGAATCGAACCAGAGTCTCCTGCATTGCAGGTGGATTCGTTACCAACTGAGCTATCAGGGAAGCTCCAGTCACCAGAACTTGCTGGTATTTTACTATATGTGGCAAAAGGACCTTTTCATATCTGATTAATTTAAGGATATTGAGATTAGGAGATTATTCTAGATTATCTGGGTAGACCCAATGTAATGCAATCACAAGGGTCCTAATCAGAGAGAGGCAAGAAGGTAAAGAAGTCAGAATCAGAGAAGGCGATGAGACAAACACAAGGGCCCCAATAGTCTCAGCCCTTCTGTAGTATCTATAGGGCTTTCCTGGTACTTCAGCTGGTAAAGAATCTGCCTGCAATGTAGGAGACCCCAGTTCGATTCCTCCGTTGGGAAGATCCCCTAGAGAAGGGATAGGCTACCCACTCCAGTATTCTTGGGCTTCCCTGGTGGTTCAGTCAGTAGAGAATCTGCCTGCAATTGCAGGAGACCTGGGTTCCATCCCTGGGTGGGAAAGCCCCTGGAGGAGGGCATGGCGACCCACTTCTTGCTTGGAGAATCCCCATGGACAGAGGAGCCTGGCAGGCTGCAGTCCATCGGGTCACAAAGAGTCAGACAGGACTGAGTGACTAAGCACATAGCATCAATTCAAGTCCAAAAATCTCATCAGCTCAAAAGTCCTAAATCTCATCATTGAAATTATCTATGCATGTGTCTCTGGATATAAGCCATCTGGAGCAAAATACTTCTCTCTCTCTGTGGATCTGTGAAACTAGAAAGCAACTTATCTTCTCTGAAAGTATGAAATAGTAGTTTAGGCAGAGAATAATTTATAGAGGTATTTCTATTCAGAAAGGGAGAAAATAAAAGGAAAAATGGGGGTCATTAGTCCCAAGCAATTTTGAAATCTAACCAGGCAAACTCCATTAGGTTTCAAGGCCTAAGTATAATCCTCTGTGGCTGGAGGCTCCACCTTCCGGGTACATGGCCTTGTTCTCTGGGGCCTCAGCTCTGACCTTTGAGTCATCCTTCCTTCTTCATGAAGGGTAGCACGTGTTTCCAACTGTCTGTTTATTGTCTGTAGAATTTTGAAAGTACAACAGCATTTTTTTCAGTTCCTTCTCTATCCCTTTCGATTCATACTGGCAGCATTTCTGCTGATATAAGAACCTTTGGATCTTCCTGACCCAGGGATCAAACTCTTATGTCTCTTGCCCTCCTACTTGAGGTTTCTTTACCACTAGCACCACCCAGAAAGTCCCTTCAACAAATATATTTTCAAGAGGCCCTTACACAAATATATACATATATACTAGATAATCCCATCTTTATTCCTGGTTTCTCCTGAGACAAGTGAAGGGATCCATTAGTCATATGCTTAATCTACTCAAATAGCACTCTGAAGAACAGTATGAAGGTTCCTAAAAAGACTAAAATAGAGTGATGATCCAGAAATCCCACTCCTGGCATATATCCAGACAAAACTCTAATCCAAAAAGATAAATGCACACAATGTTCATAGCAGCACTACTCACAATAGTCAAGACATGGAAACAACCTCAACGTCCATCAACAGATGAATAAAGAAGATGTAGTGTGTGCGCTTATAAATATTCATTCATCTGTGTGTGTGTGTGTGTATATATATACACACACACAATGGAATACAACTCAGTCATAGCAAAGAGTGAAATAATGCCATATGCAGGAATATGGATGGATCTAGAGATGATCATACTAACCGAAGTCAGAAAGGGAAAGAAATAGTGTATGATATCACTTATATGTGGAGTCTAAAACATGACACGAATCTATCTACAAATAGAGAACAGATTTGTGGTTACCAAGGGTAGCAGGGGGAGGGATAAATTAGAAGAGAGAGCTTAAGAAGTTCCTGTTTTTAAGGAATTTATACTTTTCATCAGACCTGTTGAATTTATTGGTATAAAGTTGCTTTCTCTGTAAGTATCCTATTCATACCTCTAAGATGTATATTGATGGCCTCTCTTTCAGATATGAACTTCCTAAGCTTACTCAAGTAGAAAATACATAAAATGTTTATCTCTATGTCTATAAAAGTCATTGAACTTGTAGATTAAAATCGTCTAAAAATTTATTCCTAAGTATTTTTAAACTACCATTAATGAAAGTATTTTCTTAATTTCATTTTCCAAATATTTATTGCAAAAATGTATTTATGGCTACTGTTTTACCTTTTGTCATATAACTTATATCTTTTTTTCCCTTTATTCCACTTTTCTGGTTTTATTTTATATAAAGTGAATATTTTCTAATGTGGCATTTTAATTTCTTTAATATATTTTACTATATTTTAAAGTATTTTCTTAGTGGTTGCTAGGGCTTATCATAAACATCTTAATATCAAAATCAGCCTCAAATAAAATTTATACTAACTTAATTCCAGTAAGACATAAAAATGTTATTACTACTTCTTTACCTCATTTTGTGGTATTACTGTAATATATATATATCCATAAATACTACAAATCCATCAGATCAGATCAGTTGCTCAGTCATGTCCAACTCTTTGAGACCCCATGAATCACAGCACGCAAATCCATCAATAAATTGTTAAAATACTTTACATAATTTTGTGTCTTTTAAAGAAGCTGAGAGAAGAAAAAAGAACAAATATATATTTATACTTTTTGTTATACTTGTTACATTAACCTTCTTATTTCTGGTTCTCTTCATTTGCTCTGGTGAATTTAAGTTAATATTTGGAGTAATTACCATAGACCAATACAGTTTTGCTTCCACTCATCTCTTTTGGTATTACTGGCAGATATATTTCTATGTAATATGCTCCATAATACGTATTGTTTTATAGGATTCCTTTTTAAATCAGTCATGAGAAGAATGATAAAAATTTGTATACTGTTTTATAATTATATAATTACTGTTACTGGTTCTCTGTTTTTTTATGTGTATTTAATTTACACTCTAGAGATCTTTTCCTTTCAGCCTTAAGAATTTCCTTTAGTAGTTCTTATAAGCTAGGTCTGCTGGTGACAAATTCTTTCATTTATTGTCATGGACTATTTTTATTTTGCCTTAATTTTTCAAGATACAGTTTTCTGATTGAGGTTTTGTTTTTGTTTTGAGGGTTTTTTCTGGCACATTTTTAACATGGTTATCCCATTGACTTCTGGCCTCTAATGTTTTTGATGAGAAATCAACCATTACTCTTATTAGAGTTCCCTTATAAATGACATATCATTTTTCTCTTGTCAGTTTCAAGATTTTCTCTTTGCCTTTGACTCAGCATTTTTACTATGATGTGCTTGTTTATGAATCTATTCATGTTTATCCTACTTGGAGTTGAGTTGGTTGAGCTTTCTGGATGTATAGATTATTATTTTTAATATGTTTGGGGAGTTTCAGCCATTAAGTCTTCAAATATTTTTCTGCCCTTTTCTCTCCTTTCCTTCTGATATTCACATTACACGTATGTTGTGATTAATGATGTTCTACACTTCTCTGAAGGCCCATTCACTTTTCTTCATTCCCCTTTATCTCTTTGCTCTTCAGATTATGTAATCTTTATTAATCCATCTTCAAGTTCACTAGTTCTTTATTTGAAAATGCAAATCTACTTTCTAGCTCCTCAAGTTTTTCTAGTAAATTTTTCATTTCAGGTCTTGTACTTTTCAACACCAGAATTTCCATTTGGCAGTTTATCATGTCTATTTCTTTATTAATATTTTCTGTTTGATATGAAATTGTCATCATCCTTTCCCTTACTTCTTTAACAATATTTCCTTTAGTTCTTTGAGCATATTTACAACAGCTACTTTGAAGTCTTTGTTACAAAAATATCTAATCTGCCTCACAATTTTTTATTTACAGTGCTTCTTTGCATTTCTTGCAATTTTTTGTTGGAAATTGGACACTTTGGGCAATATATTGTAGAATCCTAAGTACTCTCCCACCCCTCCACTTGGGGGATTGTTATTACCATTTGCTTGTTTATTAGTTATTGGCTGGATTATTTTAGTTCAGGCTATTTACCCCTGCAGTGTTATACTTCTGGCTCCTTGAGGAGCAAGATGTGTACGTTTGCCCACAGTCACTGGTATGGCAGGGGTTTTGGCAGGACTCTGACTGTCTCTCTGACCATACTTATTTGACTTCCCTGGTGCCTAAATTACTCTACAGATTAGTCCAATCAAATTCCAGCTCCTTTGAAGGAGTAATTGCCAAGGTCAGTGTTTCAGATTTGTTTTGAGCTCTCACAGCCTCTTCTAAACCATCTTTTTTTAAACCTGTTTTTCTGCTTTTCCTCCCAGGTAAAATCTCTGAGCCTGGGCTCTGGAGCTGGGAATAGAAACAGTGGCACATATGTTTCTGAGCGACATCTCCACCTTAGGAGCTGAGTACCCATTAGGATGGAGAAGAGGAAAAGATAGATAGCAGCTTTAAGTCTTCTTGAGCTGCCTCACCCAGAGTGCATATATCACCTCACAGGCCAGGGTAAGGGTGATCAGTGCCCCAGAATTCTAAGCAATGCCACACCCAAAACAGAGATTTCATCCTGTAAGTTGGAACTGGGCAGAAAAAGGGAGCCCAACTTCTTGTTCACTGTCTCCCAAAATTTAGCTTCAGTAACAGGTAGCTGGGGAAGGATGAAAAATGCTGATGTCCTATCCCTTGCCAGAGGACAGAGTCCTGACTGGGAGCTGGGCAGAGAGGGAGCCCTCTGTTAATGGTTGTACCAGTCTGGATGAAGTTTCCATCTCACTGAGTTGGAGTAGGGGAGGGAGGGAATAGGTCAAAGTTTACATACCATAGATTGTAGCTGTTCTTACCAAAATAAAAATGTTCTTGAATAAATATTTCTCCATTTATTGTTTATTCATAGGAAAATTTCCAGAGATAGTAAATGATTATTTTTCACCATTTTCAACAGTTTTGCTGAGGAGTGGGTCTGCTGAGCTCTTCATGAAGTCATGCTAGAAGTCCCTCTGGTGAATCAGTTAACAAGAGTGGTAAGATAATTCAACAGAGTTTTTTTCAAAAAATGGTGCTTGACAATGGATATGGAAAAAAATAAACTCAACCCTTCCTAATACTATGTATAAAGTAATTTGAAATGAATCATATACTAAAATGTAAACCTATAAAACTTCTAGAATAAAATATAGGAGAAATTGTTTGTGACTGTGACTTTGAAATAGGCAAAGATTTCTTAAGTAGGACACAACAAGCATAAATCATACACCAAAGAAATTGTTAAATTGGACTTCATCAAAATTTATTAAAGCTTGTCCTTCAAAAGACACTGTTAGAAAAATGGAAAGGCAAGCCACAGACTGTGAGAATAACTTTGCAAACCATAAATCTGATTAGGGACTTGCTTCCAAGCTATATAAATAACTATTTCAACTAGATATTAAGAACATAATTTTTAAATGGGCAAAAGTTAGAACAGATAACTTCACCAAAGATATGCAAATGTAAAATGAGCAAATGAAATGATCCTCAATATGACTAGTCTTCAGAGAAATGTAAATTAAATCACAATGAGATTCCACCATACACTTATTAGAATGGCTAAAATTCAAAAGACTGGGTATGAAGCAACTGGAATATTCATATATTACTGGTAGGAAGGTAATATGGTAAAGCCATATTGGGAAGCAGTTTGGCAATTCTTTAAATGTTAAACATACACATAACACACAATGCAAAAATCCCACACTTACACATTTACCACTACTACAAGAGAAATAAAAACACAAAGACTTGCATGCAAATAGCTTTATTATTATAGCCAAAACCTGAAACAACCCAATGTCCATCAACAGGTAAATGGATAAACATATTGTATTTAAGCTATACAGAGGAATAATACTTAGCTATAAAAAGTAATGAATATATAACTTAAAAAGTCAGGCACAAAGGATTATAAAAATCTATTTATATGAAATTGTAGAAAAGACAAATTATAATGATAGGAAGCAGATTGGTGGCCACCTAGGAGTGGGATTATTGGATGGGAATTGATTACAAAGAGTAATGAGGGATATTTGGGGAGATGAGGAAGTATTCTTTAGCATTATTGTAGTTCTCATTATAGTACTACATACTTTCAAATTCATCTCACTGTACCTTTAAAGGATGAATGGTAAATTTTATTATATATAATTTATACCACAGTGAAGTTTTTTTTTTAAAGAGCAATGGGAAGAAAATATGAAATAGTTTAATAGTGGGAAAAGATCAGAGATTGAGACACTTAGTCCTTACATATTGAATAAGTTAGTATATCAGACATTAAGAGATTTCTGAAATCATGTCAGCAAATACCAACTGAAATGTTCTTCTGTCAAGTCATTTCCATTGTTATAAAACCAACATTTCTTTTACACCAGATTTGTGAAAATTTGGTTTAAAAATAATCGCATTATTTCAGCTTGGTGTTAATTTTCCTTGCCATTAAAAAAAAATGTGCTGAGATGTCATGGCTAACAAAGCTGGGGTTTAATTCAACAGAAATTCACTTACTTCCTCTCCTCCTACAGACAGTACACTTTCCATCCCCATCGCATTTATACTTGGCCGTGTGACTTGCTTTGGCCAACACAATATAAGCATGTGGGATGTTTGCAGAGTTTTAAAGTCCTTGCATAGTTTGACTTGCTCTTAAATTCATATATCAACATATGAATACAAACAAGGTACCCGGTGTCTTTTTAAACTAGACCTCAGAATGAGATATGAGGTACAAACCTGAGCTTGCCTCAAAGCCAGGAACTTAACCATATCCTAAGGCAAGCCCTTTATAAGCCTGCTTTGGTATGACAATGAGACTGGTGGAGATTTGTTACTCAGTATTACTGTGGCAACAGTTGACTAACAGAGCAGCTAACATTTGCGGCAAATTCACAGTATTCTAAGTACTGAGCTAAAAACTTCACATGTACTACACACTTAATTGTCACAGTGACTCAGCAAGAGAGAATATTTTAATTGTCCTTTTTACCCCATGATGAAATTGAAGCACAAAGGGAATAACTGGATTATCCAAAGTCTCAAAGCTAGTAAGTAAGCAAGCAGGATTTAAACCAGTATGTCATACTCTAATACTCACTCTCTTATTCATTCTGCTCTATTAATTAGATGGAACATCTAAGCAGGGCCCAAAATGGAGAAGGAAATGGCAACCCACTCCAGTGTTCTTGTGTGGAAAATTCCATGGACAGAGGAGCCTGGTGGGCTACAGTCCACAGGGTCACAAAGAGTTGGAAATTACTGAGCAACTGAGCAAAATGTAATAGCAGAGTGACTGTTATCAGTAATTGTAAAAGAAAATGTTACTCAAGATGATATTTTTCTATATTTACAACAATATTTATTATCAGACTACAATGAATATACTGATTATCAAGACCCAACTGGGTTTAAAAATTATATTTTCCAGTTAATGGCTAACACATGTCTAAATAATGGTAAAAGGCTTTCATCCAATACCCACAGAATCCTTCTGTCTCTTCCACCTACCTTGCTAATCTTCATGTCTGTATCTACCCCCAGCTCCTGGGTTGTCAGTGTCTGGGAAAACTGTACTGCCTTGAATCTATTGCAGTACTATTATTCAAAATGCTAATGGGACCTTCCATATTGCTTTGCAATATTGTGCTTATCCACACCTATTCCCTTTTTCATCCCCCACAGCAACCATTCCTATCTTTAATCATTATAATAAGCCCAAATTCCAATATCATCTTTCATTCTCTGAGGACTTGCTTCCAATTTCACAGAGGAACATTTCTCATCTCAGGCTGAAATCCATCTTCATCTCTTATTATCCCAACTCTCATGTTTCAGATAACTAATCTCGTAAATCCAAATTCTTAAATCTCCTTCTTCTACCCTCTACCTTGTTGTATGCATTTACCATCTCTGTTTTTCTTCCTACTGGAAACCTACATACTCATTTCTTCCACTTTCCAAGCCAACCTTCCCACAAACCTGATTCCCTCCACAAACTACCAACTCAGGTCTCCCCTTGACTTCATTATTTTTTTTTAAATTTTATTTTATTTTTAAACTTTACATAATTGTATTAGTTTTGCCAAATATCAAAATGAATCCATCACAGGTATACATGTGCTCCCCATCCTGAACCCTCCTCCCTCCTCCCTCCCCATACCATCCCTCTGGGTCGTCCCAGTGCACTAGCCCCAAGCATCCAGTATTGTGCATTGAACCTGGACTGGCATCTCATTTCATACATGATATTTTACATGTTTCAATGTGATTTCATTATTAAACTTCTTGACAAAGCAGTCTATATCAACTATCCTCACTTTTCACCTCAAATTCATTCCTTAATGATCTACAATTTGGCTTTACCTTCTTTGAACTTTACCAAAACTATTCTCTCAAAAGACACAGTTTCCAAATTACCCAAGTAAATAGTATTCACTCAGTTATCATCCTAATCAAGCCCCTCTGCAGTTTTAAATGACACTGTCAACTACAAACTTCAGCTCCATTCCTCCAGACCTAACTGTTCCTCATTCTAGGTTCCCAATTACGGTTACTGTTACTACTATCCATTCATTCATTCAACCTAGAATTGAAGGTTAACTTAGTCTCTTCCTTCTCCCCTTCCACATCATACTCTTACCATCTCCAGTATTCCAACCCCTATTATTACTTAGTTCAGCTCTCATAATTTATCAGCTGGATTATTCAAAAAGTCTTATTAATTTCTGGAATCAAGTCTTGTAATGCATTAAATCCACCTTCCATGCCTTCCATACTCCTAAAAATAATCTTTCAGCAATACAAATTTTATGAAGTAATACAAACTCTCCCTCCCACATCTTGCCCCCCACCAGGTTTAAAAACCTTCAGTGGGCATTAAGTGGGTATCCATTGCCTAGAAGATACGGACAAAATGCATTATTAGGGAATACGAGGTAGTTTCATGACTCCTTCTACAGCAGTATTTCCTGATCACCTCCCTATACCATATCCTTTGCAACTTACATTTCACTCGGCAAAACTCCTTCTAGTTTTCAAGCACAAATCATGCTGTTTAATGCCTTAGTGTCTTTGGTGGTACTGTCCTCTCTGTGTGAAATGCTATCCATACTCCCCCTCAACCCTGTTTATCTGAAGAAAACCTAACATCTTTTAACATGCAAACTAACATCAGCTCCCTATGAAGCATTTTTTGCTCCTTATTTCGTATGTCCTCAACTATGTCTGAACATATTTCAGCAAAAGGTAGCATTTGCTTTATATGTCTTTCTCCTCCTACTAGACTTTAAGTAGATTAGACTCCTTAGGAACCATATCTTAATTACCTATGTATGCCTAGTGCTTAGCATTATGTCCAACATATAGTGTATCCTTATTATACATTTCTTGAAATTCCTTCTTCCTCAGTTCCTTTAATATCACCCTTTCCTATCTTTTCCCCTACTCATATACTCTTACAGTTCTTTCTCAAAAAATGTTTCTCAGCTTTTCAGGTCTTTGTTTTATTTTTTCCTTGTTTATCTCTACCAACTCAACTATCTTAGATAATCTTGTCCCTCTGATCTACCTCATTGCCTCTGATTATCAGCTATTGATCAATAATCTCCAGAATAAGCAACTCCCAACTTCTACCCTAAGTTACAGTTCCATGGACTTCCTTGTACTTTAAATAATTAAAATTCAGCTATTGAAAGACTCCTGCATGCATGCTAAATCACTTCAGTTGTGTCTGACTCTGTGCAACCCTGTGGACTGCATCCTTCCAGGCTCATCTGTCCATGAGATTCTCCAAGCAAGAATACTGGATTGGGTGCTCCCACCCAGGGATCAAACCCATATCTCTTAAGTCTACCTACATTGACAAGCAGGTTCTTTACCACTAGTACCACCTGGGAAGCCCTGAAAGACTCTTACATGACAGTAACTATACCAGATGTGTATCAGAACACATATCCATTAATACATGTGCTCTCATTCAATCATCATGGCAATCCTATAAAGCAGGTACAATTCCTTTTTTAGAATAAGCAGAGACATGGAATTTATATAATCTGCCCAAGGTCATATAGTTAAAAGGTACTGACACTGGGAGTTAAGCTCAGGATCAGTGAAATCCCATTTCAGAATAGTATTTACTACTTATCAGATTCCACCAAATCAACATGTTCACATTTATTTTATCATTTCTGAACTCAAATCATTCCTACTTATATGATTTCTGTCTCCATCCATGACATTAATATTATCAGCAACAATATAGAACACTTTCAAGTCATATTTAATTTTCCTATCTAACTTTTCCATATTCATTTGGTCACTAAACCATATTCTATGTCTGAAAAGTCTCATGAAGCACCACTGCCTCTTCATTGCAGTATTCCAGTAGCCACCCCACTATTCTCCTGGAGATCTGTGCCCTCCAGCTTACCTTCCATTTCTCTGAGAGTTTTTTTCTAAATGAATCTGACTGACCTCTGGAGAAGATGGCTATCTGAGTACACATGAGCAGTTCTCTTCTCCACTTCCTAAAATTTCAATCAAAATGATCAGTGAAACTTCAAAAACTGGTACTGGAAACCACAAAGAATGGCATATCATATTACAAAATTGAAGAATGTTTGCAAGGAATAGTGCCAACAGGACTTCACTGAAGGAAGGATTTGGCCCCAAGTAAGACTCTTTACTTGTTAAGAAGTAATTTATCTGAGAGGCAAGTAAAGAGAATCAGCGAGATTCCACAAGTATGCTCAACTTTGGAGATATGAGGCTGAAGGTGAAAGAAGAGTGTGCAGCAATGGGGAAATTTGATAGAGTACCACAGCTGAGATCCCAGGTAGACATCAGACAGATGCCAACTCTCCACATCCCTTCAACTGTAAGGGCAGATATTAGGTTCTCTGGGTGGTCTAAGACAGCTATCCTCCCCTCGACTTCATGCAAAACTTAGGGACTACTTCCATCAATCAAATTGGAGACGGTATTCACATATTATGGTATCTCTAACATTTCTCTGTCAATGTCCTGGACTTCTTTGATACTTTATATGTGTTTAGGGGTATAAATTCTATAAATATTGTCTAACCTATTTCACACTAACTTCTTTATAACTTCAAAATCATGTGGCCTTGAACCTCACTTTGGAGTATGGCGTCTATTATCTTGGATCTTTAAAAGAAACTCCCATTTTAATATCTTATTACTTTAATACCCTGGGAAATTCGCTCTCACTCAAGATAGATACTTTTGCTCTTGCTTTCTCTTCTGCCTGGAATACTCATCCCTGAGGAATTTTTTGGCTGATTGTTCCATGTCCTTCAGGTCTTTGCTCAAATATTATCTTCTCAGTGTGACCTTCTGTGAGCATCCCAGCTTACAGAAGCTTAAATCCCTTATTCTACCTTAATTCCTTCTCTCTTTTTCTCCATAGCATTTATCTTCTATCATACTATTTTCAAATTTTTATTTTATTTTCTCTCTCCTCCCTCTTAAATGTAAGTTCCATAAAGGACACTAATTTAAAAAAATACTGGTTACTATTATAATAATAAATACTATCATGAATACTATCATATGAATACTTTTATACCTCTGTGAAATATTCCAGGAATCAGATTTAGGAACAGCACTGTTTCTGGCCTGCATATAGCATGCCAGATAAGAAAACCACTGGCTAATATGAAAGCATACTGTAATTCACAAGAAAGGACAAATGTGAGGGTAACAAAAAATATTACCCTATAAAATCAAGTTAATTTAAAAAATAAGAGAACACATTTGTACACATGTACACATAACATAAGTTGTGTGTGTGTGTTTGTATGTGTGTGTGTTCTAAGCCAAATTAAAGAAAAAACAAAATAGTCTTCTAAGCACATAGTTTACATGAAACAAAGATAAGCAATAACAAATGGGAACAAAAACTAGATTCTGACCAAAAGATCACTATCACATAGGAATCACAAGGAAAGAATGAAAAGCAGACTTCTGCCAAAAAAAATAGTATTTAGAACCATAAATTAGTAAATTAGCAAAATGATTACACACAGGAAAAGAGAAAATATAGAATACTGCAAAATTTCTAGTTCACACAACTGTATACAGTTCACAGTTCACACAACTGTATACTGAGTTAGAATTAACTGAGGAAGAGCAGGACAGTTTGAATGAGGTTTTAGAAATGCTGAAGTCTGAATGCCTGAAAACATGTCCAGGGTAAACCTGGAAGTATAAATATGGAACTCAAGAGAAGGCTGTGGTTAATGATATATTACTAGGGATCTTTGACATATACGTGGTAGTCCAAGCCTCGAGAGTACAAAGACCATCATGGTATGTGGTGGTGGTGATTTAGTCACTAAGTCATGTCCAACTCTTGTGACCTTATGGACTATAGACTACCAGGCTCCCCTGTCCATGGGATTTGTCAGGCAAGAGTACTGGAGTGGGTTGCCATTTCCTTCCCCAGAGGATCTTTCTGACCAGGGATCAAACCCAGGTCTCCTGCATTGCAGGCAGATTCTTTACTGACTGAGCTACCAAGGAAGTCACACCTAGGTGTAACATATAAATTTATAAGACAGCTCAACAACAAAGTATTTGGATAGAAGAGAGATAAGAAAGTGAAGCAGTGTGTCACAGAAAACAAGGGACGTGAAAGTTTCCTGAGGAAATGCCTTTCAAAATGAACAATGACAAACATCTCTGGTTACATAAGCTCCAGAGAGAGGTCTTATTGTCCACATTTCCCTATATTTATTCTTGCTGGTGGCTCAGTGATAAAGAATCTGCCTGCCAATGCAAGAGACAACAAGACAACAAGATCAAGATCTTCCCTGGGTCAAGAAGATCCCTTGGAGATATGCATTTTACTGTAAATTTGATCATTTACAATTAAACCATAGACTTGCATGCTTGTTCACAGAAGCAATGCCAGGACATTAAGGACATTGAGGGCATTAAGAAATAAGTTTTGCAATTTTAGGGACTAATATGACAAAGTCTGTGATACAAAGAGTGTATAATTTAAAAACCCATGTATTTTGCTCTTTACTAAACTGCTAGAAGTCAGATCAATAAAAATATACATTAAAATGACTTTGTGCTTAAGTTCTTATTCTATGATTGCTTTTATGAACAATTACAAATACTAGAAATTATTTTTGAGCATATCTTCACATCCTTATATTTCTCCAGGCAATGCTATCAGTGTCTTTCTTTCTCTAAACTAGCCTTGATAACAAATCCTTTTGACCTCATGCTACTATATCAGCTGCATCTGAATGTTTCCTAATTCATAGCCTACCTGGCAGAAACTCTGCTTTATTCAGATAGGGTCTGAATAAGCAACCTCTTCAAAGAAAGTACTTAATTATAATATATAATTATATCAGAGTCTTGCTACAAAATGTACTTCTATTATTGTAAGCCTACAAATATAGGCAAAGACTTTCATCCCAAGCACAACAAAATACTTGTTATATTGGAAAGCTTTATATATCTTTACAACTTTCCTGATTTTAATTGTATTAATTCTGAAAGATATGTCATTAACTATCCTAATGAAAAATGGTGATACTGAAAAAATATTAAAATATCTGGAAAATAAGAGATATTGGGAGTAATAAAGAAGGGAGACAATGAGGGAAAGAGCTTCAAATGAATTAATTTTTACTTAAAAAATTCATAGGGTTAGTTTCTCCTTTACAAGAGTCAATTAAATAATACTCTTATTGTAACTTTTCTCAACATACACTAAATAGTACAGAATTTTGCAGAAGGTACCAATTCCCAGGACTCAATCGGGGAAGTAGAAACTTCTAACCTAAAGCACAGGTAGAAGATTGTCATTAAAAGTTTCACCTACAACTGTGACTCCAGGAGAGAACTTATAACTTAAATGACCCATGATTAAAGACAAAAGCCTAAGAACACTGATGTTGAACCATAACAAAATAATGAGAGCATGAAAACAATAAAGGTACAAATTTGCTGCAAGCTCACCTTCATCAGATTTTAAGCTCCACTATTCTGTTCAGAAGTCATTAACAATACATAAAAAAAATCCCTCTAACCACTTCAAAAAACAATATTAAAAAGAGTGAAATTAATGGAGATCCTAACCTTGTGGCTTTTCACTCGATGAGAATAAAGTCTTTCCATTGTTGCAATTTGCAGTTAAGTACAAACAACAGGCTCAATTTTCTATCTTATCACATGGGGAAAAGCACTAAATTAATGTTTTAAACTGTTAATTTTGTATGCACAAGATGTAAGCATCATATTGTAAAAATATTTTTATGCTATAAACATAACAAAATTGTAATTTACATTTTAATACAAAAACACAAAACCTGTCATTTTAGTCTTTTTAAATATCTAAAGTAAATGGATTGTATCATTTGTCATATCAAAAAAATAAATTCACTTTTAATATTCATAATTATATTTCATGATACAATACTTAACTGTATCTGAAATATATCATTTCTTATTTTTAAAATATATTCTCTTAAAAAATGACAATACTTAATGGTGTTTAAGAAACCACACAGAACTATAGTAGGAGTTCCTGAACCATGTATGTTGAAAAAGTATGTTCTTAGACAAGCATGATTGATTCCATTATACCAGTCATGACAAAAATGACTTAGAAATAAAAGTAATTTGTGTCACCATTACATAGCTGATGAGTGACAACACTAAAATTTAAACCAGAACTTTGAGACTCTAAACTCATTTTATGAAATCATGATATGAGTGAATGAATTCTATTAGCTCAAGGTTTCTAAATAAAGTTATTTCCATATCTAGTGAGTGTAAGATCAGTTACTCAGTCATGTCTGGTTCTTTACAAGCATTTGAACTATAGCCCATGGGATTATCCCAGCAAGAATCCTGGAGTAGGTTGGCATTTCCTCCTCCAGATGATCTTCCCAACCCAGGGATCAAACCCACATCTCCTGTGGCTCCTGCATTGGCAGGCAGATTCCTTACCATTGAGCCACCTAGGAAGCCCTCCCATATCTAGTATATGACTTTGCTGAGCCAAAAAAAAATAATGATACCAATATAATTAAATGAATAATTCAGTTTAACAAATATTGTCTTTAATCTCTATCCACATATTTACTATTCAAAAATGAAATGATTATATTAGCCATAGGGTTATTAACAAATCCAAACTAAAATTTCTTTCCCCAATATCACCAATGATTTCCTATTAACTCTAAAGGCCATTTTTCAGTTTTCATTGATTTTGGTGTCTCAGCAGTGGGCTATTTCCCCTCAAATGTTCTCATGTGGTTCTTGTCATAATACTATCCTGAATTTTTTTCTATCTCTTTACTTCTTTGTCTATATATAAACACTGTAGAGGAAAATGTCAAGTTAAGTTCACATTGACAGAAATTCCAGATACAGACACTGCTTGATGAAATTAAATATAAATATTACAGAAAGATATCAATGCAACAAAAATGTGAGAGTCAGCAACATTATCCAGGATACACACAGATGTAAACTTCTAGGTTCCAAAGTTCTCACTAAGGAATGCACAGTTGTGGAGGATTCTACTAAGGATAGTCACATCAGATCAGACTTATAAGAAGCTGAGCTGTCCCATCATGACTTAACCTTATACATAGAAGCAATCCAGCATGCAGTCTGAGATTAAAGATGAAGACTGAAGGTGCATCTTTTAATCTTCAAGTTGTATGATTTATAACGTGATTGCAAGAGTACTATACATAATACAATCAAGTATTTTTCAGTTCAGTCACTCAGTCATGTCCAACTCTTTGCAACACCATGGACTGCAGCATGCAAGGCTTCCCTGTCCATCACCAACACCTGGAGCTTATTCAAACTCATGTCCATCAAGTCGGTGATGCTATCCAACCATCTCATCATCTGCCATCCCCTTCTCCTCCCGCCTTCAATCTTTCCCAGCATCAGGGTCTTTTCAAATGAGTCAGTTCTTCACATCAGGTGGCCAAAGTATTGGAGTGTCAGCTTCAACATCAGTCCTTCCAATGAATATTCAGGACTGACTTCCTTTAGGATTGACAGTTTAGATCTCCTCTCAACTCAACAGTCTTGTCGAACACCACAGTTCAAAAGCATCAATTCTTCAGTGCTCAGCTTTCTTTATAGTCCAACTCTCACATCCATACATGACTACTGGAAAAACCATAGCTTTTACTAGATGGACTTTTATTGGCAAAGTAATGTCTCTGCTTTTTAATATGCTGTGTAGGTTGATTATAACTTTTCTTCCAAGGAGCAAGCGTCTTTTAATTTCATGGCTGCAGTCACCATCTGCAGTGATTTTGGAGCCCCCCAAAATAAAGTTTGTCACTGTTTCCACTGTTTATCCATCTATTTGCCATGAAGTGATGGGACAAGAGGCCATGATCTTAGTTTTCTGGATGTTGAGTTTTAAGCCAACTTTTTCACTCTCTTCTTTCACTTTCATCAACAGGCTCTTTAGTTCTTCTTCGCTTTCTGCCATAAGGGTGGTGTCATCTGCATATCTGAGGTTATTGATATTTCTCCCGGCAATCTTGATTCCAGCTTGTGCTTCATACAGCCTGACATTTCGCATGATGTATTCTGCATATAAGTTAAATAAGCAGGGTGATAATATACAGCCTTGACATACTCCTTTCCCAATTTGGAAACAGTCTGTTGTTCCCTGTCCAGTTCTAGCAAATAGTTTTAAAAGTCCTTAATCTTCATATTCAGACTCTCTAGGAAAGCATAGTCCAACTTCAGGTAGGACTGATGTAATAATCCAATGATTCCTAGTTATTTCATTTAATATTTTCTAAAATTTTGTGCTGCGATTCATGGGGTCACAAAGAGTCGGACACGACTGAGCGACTGAACTGAACTGAACTGAACTGAAGAAAAAGGTTGCAGTCTTCTTCAATAATTTGATATAGAAACTACATCTTTCCAGGCTCTCTTCATCAGCAACAGATTCAAACTCAAACCCAGTTTATACTGACCATGCAGAAATAAGTACATTTCAAGGATGTCAGGTATAGCTAAAAAGAACTCCCTGAGATGTGACTGAACACTTTTGTTCAAGTAGAGATGACCCACTACCCAAGCTCTGATGTGCGCACATAATCCAGGCCTGACCAATCAGTGTATATACATCTCTGGGGACACTAGGATTGGGCCATGTGTCAAAATGTGACCAAGATTAGACATTTTTCTGGAATTTGGGGAAAGACAACTTTTTAGTGGGATTGTTAAACTAAAAAAATTTTTTAAATATTTGGTTACTTACATTATTTGCCACCTGCTGGGGAAAGCTTGCTTGAGAATGTGTATAGTATAATCTATATGAAATGGAGGAAAACCAAACTGAGAGATGGAGAGAAATAGATAACAGATTATATTGTTTATTTTCATCTGACCATACATAAATGCTTGGATTTTTCATTTATGTGAGTTAATGCATTATTTATTTATTTATTTTTGCTTAAGTCAATTTGAATTGGTTTTACAGAAATATATAGAAAATTAGAAAATCATATACTGCAGAAATTTAGAAAATTTTCTCTTCATATTTTCAACAACGACCTGGTTTAATCCACATATAGGTGTCACCAAGTTGGGAAAGTCAGCCTTATGTGCACAGTCATTTGCTCCCCATTCATCACATAATAATGGACCTTGGGCCTGGAACACTTCCTTATCAAGAAATGGAGTTCATGTAGCCTATTTCATGTTTATGCCCTTTTATGGGAATATCTGGGCTTCCCTGATGGCTCAGTGGTAAAGAATCCACCTGCAATGCAGGAGACTTGAATTTGATCCCTGGGTCGGGAAGACCCCCTGGAGTCAGAAATGGCAACCCACTTCAGTATTCTTGCCTGGGAAATCCTATGGACAGAAGAGCCTTGGCAGGCTGCAGTCCACAGGGTGGCAAAAAGCCAGACATGACCTAGCAACTAAACAACAACAACAATGGGAATATCTTGCCCAGTTTCAGGTTCATTTTGTCCTAGTAAGTGGTGCAGTAATGGTCCTCATTAACAATGGCTCTCAGCTTTCAGGATTTCAGACTCCACAGGGGAGTCGAGTTGCTTCTGCTGTACAAGACAGGTGCCTAATCTCTGTTGGCTGCCAGGAGAAGACTCTACTGGCCATGGGGAACCAACATACTGGAGTTGATCTTCTGCTGACTCTTCTCTAAGAGACGTAGAGAACTCTCCATCTAGTGTTTGACAGAGCTGTGTTTTCTTTGTTGACTCCAGTATTAAGATGCAATGGGCAGAAGCATTTGACTGCTATCCTAATGGTTGACATAGTGATATCTTTGTTATCCTTTATGTAGCTGGAGTCCTCCCCTGGCATGGGAGCCAGTGCACAGTGTTCTGTTTGACACACCTCTTTGATGGAAGTAGACAAAGCTTTACCATAAGGCCTAAAGTATGATCACAAGGCCATTTCAAAATAATGAAGTCTAATTCTCCTTGTCAATAGAAATAAAATGAGATCCAAGGCTATACTTTTGACCTTAAAAAAGCTAGTATTGCAGAAATAGTTGCCTGAGATTTAAAGATCTTAATAGCAAGATAAATAAAAATATTACTTTGGGGAGGAATCAGTATATACAATAAGGAATTTTAAAGCAAATCAAATGAAAGCAAATATAGTTCACTATAAAGAAAGCAGTGAAACCAAAAATAATATATAGAGGAATGCTATCACATAAACAGGTATAATCCAACTTTTAACTATGATTAAAAAAATACTCTATGAATAAGAACTATAAAAATCAATATGTATATAAAGAAAAATTATTTAAATTATAAAAGATATGCAGTCAATTCTGATTAGGTAATTACTCACCCATTTTCACTACTTTTAGGGTACACAGCTAGACTATATTTTTCAATTTCCCTTGCAGATTGGAAGGGCAATGTGACTATATGAGTGGCTACTAGTCAATAGAATATGAATAAAGTGATGTTTGCTGTTTCCAAGCCCATCCTCTACAACCTCTGACCTGTATCCTCCATCATGTTTGCCCTCTGGTAACTTTTATAGATGAGCCAGATGACCTTGGAAGCTTGTGCTCCAAAGAGTCTGGGTTCCTGAATTCCCACTAGGAGGAGGGCCACCTGCTGATCAGGAGCACTTACTATGGACTTTAAATGAGTAAGAAATAAATATCTATTTATTTCGCAATTTTCAGTCAAGCATTTGGGATCACATTTTTATTACAGCATTTGTCTATCCACTCATCCATCCATCTAGTCATTCATTCTTTTGTCCATTGGTTCAATAAATATAAATATAAATAGGTCTCCTTTTATGTGGCAGGCAATGTATGAGAATCTGAGAATATACTCTCAAGGAGTCCATAGTCTATTATTTTCAAGAACAAGAATCCAACAAAATTTATAATTATTTACTACAATTATAATCATAGTAAGTATAATTAAGGAGCATTGGGATTCTGGACTATAGGAAGCCTTTGGAGGAGAATCTAATCCAGACTAAGGAGAGGGTTCGAGGATGGGCTAAGATTGGAAGGAAGTCACATTAGAGCCAAGTTTTGATGGATGATGAGAATTAAAAATGGTAAAATTGGTATGGGATAGAGGAGAGTGCAAGAACTTGAGGCATATAAAGACAGATAAAAGAGATTAATGGGAAAATCATGGATGTACTGGTTAGTGGGGAACATAATGAGAAATGAGAACAGTTCATGACATGTCCTTATTTCCTTACTCTATTATGAAGTGTCTTCCACTTTTTAGTGTCCCTCCCACACTGTATTTAAACAGGACAGCTTTTCATTTACACAACTATTTCTTTTTTTCAACACACTTTTAAAACTGAAGGGCTACAATGTATCAGGCAACATGGTAGATCCTGGGAATAAAAGAAAAAATAGTTTCTCTTCCCCATTTTTCACAACACTTTAGGCTATCATTTACTGAATTGTTTGGTAAAATATTTTATCACCCTGTATTTCTATTATTTTGTTATTCTATTATTATTCTATTACTTGGTTATTTCTATTCTAATATTTCTATACATATACTTTCTCTGCCAAACTCCAAGCTCCTGAGAACAACAAAAAATGCCTTATTCACTTTTTATCTACCCTATAACAGTAGCTGGTACATAGTAGAGGTACAATGAATATTTATTGATTGGATGAACTGCAGCAGTACAGAAAAATGAATCAACTTTAAAATAAAAGGCTACCTTTTTAAAAAAAAAATAGACTTTACTTTTTAGACCATTTTTAGGTTCACAGTAAAACAGAGTTCCATTTTAGTTTTTTCAATGTACAGTGCATTTTTTAAGAATATAAAATATCATAATGTATCTTTTCTATTTTGCAGAGTATTTAGTGTATTGGTAAGTAATAATATTGCCTTAATGTAGAGCTCTTTCACAATATACCTTTATACATAAATTATAATTTTTATATCAGAATCTTCTTATGTAACTAAAGATCTGAGTAGAATTCATTTTTTTAATCCATTCAAAAATATTTATTGAGCACTTACTATTTGCAAAGCCAAACACTCTGTGAACTGCTTACCATTTATACTTCAGTGTCATGAAATATAATAATGATTATGTAATAAGTAAAATATGTCAAATTAACTTTTCATTGTCCTTAATTATAAACATTAGTCAGATCTTGTGACAAAAGAACAATTTTACCAACATCTTATTTCATAAGTAATATACTTTAAAATGAAGACTAATTAGCTGTTAAGTTGTATGATCATATAGAATAAAGATTATACATTCATTTGAATTTCAGCTTCTTTTAGTGTAAGATGTACTCTTCAATTCTGGATTTCCATTTCATTTTTTCAATAGTTCCTATTTCTCTTCTGAGATTCTCCATCTGTTCAAAGGAAAAAAAATGGCCTGAGCTGGTGTAAGGAGGCTACTATATAAAGACTTAAAGTACACCTTGCAAGATGAACAGAATTTAAACAGGAACAGAAGAGGGAAAGATAATGAGCAAAGAGAATGAACTAAGATACACTAGTGATATGTTTAGACAAATGCCAAAAGGACAGGGTATATTGGTGGGAAGAAGGAGAACAGAAAGAAGTATCACTGGATAAGGAAGCATAAGAGCAGAATCGAAGGACTTTGACATTCTTGAAATCCAAGAGGAAGAATTTTTCCACCATACAGAAGTCAAATAAGACTCTCATCTATTTCTTTACCACAAGTTGACGCATACAAACTCCATTTCAGGAAGGCTTATCTGGTAGTGTTATATAGGGATGGGTCAGAATTAAGACAGACTGACTACAAAGAAAGGAATAAATACTAGTTCAGTATCTTCTATTCATCCAACACACTGCTAAACACACTTTACACATTCTCACATTGTCTTCATGATAACTTCATGATAGGGTAGGAATTACTATGTTCACTTTATGGAAGAGGAAACTGAAGCTCAGAGAAAGTGAACAACTAACTCTGGCATATAACTAGTAAACAGAAGCCTACGGATACAAATCCTGATCTGTACAACTCCAAAATATATGTTCTTTCCACTATATGATGACCAGCTTAGAAACGATATAATCCAAATATAGAGAGTTGAGAGCCTAGGGTAGAGTTACTTTATTTCATTCAATAAATATTTATCATGTATCTATTATGTGCCAGATATCATTTTAAACACTGGGATGACAGTAGTCAACATCATCAAAAAAACTTAAAAAACAATAAGCTGCCCACAGTGAAGCTTATATTTTAATCAAGGGAGCCAAACAATAAATACAATAAATAAGTAAAACCTATGGTACTAAAAAGGAGATCAAACCAGTCAATCCTAACGGAAATCAGTCCTGAATATTCACTGGAAGGACTCATGCTGAAGCTGAAACTCCAATATTTTGGCCACCTGATGTGAAGAACTGACTCATTGGAAAAGACCCTGATGCTGGGAAAGATTGAAGGCAGGAGGAGAAGTGGACAACAAAGACTAAGATGGTTGGATGGCATCACCCACTCAATGGACATGAGCATGAGTAAGCTCCATGAGATGGTGAAGGACAGAGAAGCCTGGCATGCTGCAGTCCATAGGGTCACAAAAAGACACGACTGAGCGACTGAACAACAACAAAAATAAATTTGGGGTCTGCTGGTCGATAATAGGTATTTAAAGCTGTGAAACTTTTGGCATGTTTAGCTAAGAAATTCCATACAGAGAAAGAAGAAAAGTCTCCAGGGACTGAGCCCTGGGAACTTAGGATATGGGGAGGAATAAGCAAAGGAACTGATAATGAGAAGCCAATTGATTAGAAAGAAAACCAAAAGAGAGTGGTGTCCAGGAAGAAGCAAAGAAAGTGCACATGTAAAGGAGGGGGCATGGTCAACACTATAGAATGCTCCTCAGAGATCATGTCAAACAAGAATTAAGAAATGTCTATTGGGCTTCCCTGGTAGCTCAGACAGTAAAGCATCTGCCTACAATGTGGGAGACCCAGGTTCAATCCCTGGGTTGGGAAGATCCCCTGGAGAAGGAAATGGCAACCCACTCCAGTATTCTTGCCTGGAAAATCCCATGGACTGAGGATCCTGGTAGGCTACAGTCCGTGGGGTCGCAAAGAGTTGGTCACGACTGAGTGACTTCACTTCACTTTCACTTATCAGAATTAGCAATGTGGAAGTCATTGGACACCTCGGAAAGGCAGTTCTGGTGAAAGAGAAAGCGTCATAGGACTTGTCTGAAGAGAAAATTGAGAGACATTGGAAACAAGAGACAATTCTTGCAGAATTTTATTGTAAAATATAAAATGAATAAAGAAATGAGGCAGTTCCTGGAAGATGAAGTGGATAATAAACAAAGGGAACTCTGTAATACACCAGGAGAACAAAAGAAATGGGAAAGGACTAACCATAATATGGAAACTTTTGTCCTGAAACAATGAAATAACTGTTCCATTATTAAAGAATGATAGAAAATGAGAATAGGTACAGATTTGAGTGGAAAATAATTAGTTTACATTTTGACAGGTTGGGTTTCAAAAGGCAGTGAGATGTTTGTAGAAGGGAGTCTTTCTGGCAGCTGTAATACAGAACTGGAGAGTAGTAAGACATTGAGGATAGAACTGTAGATTTGGAAATAAAGAACAATGAGCTGCTATCTGAACACAAAGAGCTGTTCCCACTCCAGAGAAGAGAATGCTCAATAAAGAACGTAAAGCCAAGGGACTGTGAGGAGGAGAAGTCAAGTAAGGAAAATACAAACAATGAGTGCAGTGGTTGCCTACTTGATACAAGTGGAATCAAAGAGAAAAGAAGTGAATTCGGAAAATCTCCCATAATCATCCAAACCTGAATTTAGTATCTTTCTCATGTATTTAATGCCACTTGTATTAAATATTTCCCGTGTTATAACATTTATTACAGTTTCATCATTGCCTGTGACTATGTCTGTATTGGCTGATAAAACTAGAAGTTCAATGACAGCAGAAGCTGTATCAATCTTGTCAACTGTTGTATACATCAGGGCCTAGCACAGAACCTGGCACAGAGTAGATATAAGACAAATAATTAAGCATATCATTAAATGTATTATTCTATTAATATCATACAGAAATATGATATTAAAATATAATTAGCAGTGAATTTAGAGGAAGCAGAAACTTTTCAGCTTTGCTCCCATAAACCAGATCATATCACTTCCCTGCTTACAGCTTTTTTATTAAAAAAAAATAAGATCACTTTCCATGACCTATAAGTGTATAATATGGCTTTCCAATCCCATTCCATCTTATTCTCTACCTTGTTCAGTATACTCTAGTTTACCCCACTGCCCTCCTTTCTGGTACTTAAACATATTAATCTCTTTTCCACCTCAGGTAAGTGTTTATTTTTATTCCAAATTTTCTTTCCTTGGTATTTTATGACAGGATTCGTCTCTTCCTTCAGATTACAATTTATACAGCACTCCTCAGAGAGGTCTCCTTTAGCCACTATATATAAATAATCACACCTCACCCCCTAACTGGACTTCCCTGGCGGCTCAGACGGTAAAGTGTCTGTCTACAATTCAGGAGACCCAGGTTTGATCTCTGGGTTGGGAAGATCCCCTGGAGAAGGAAATGGCAATCCACTCCAGTACTATTGCCTGGAAAATCCCATGGATAGAGGAGCCTGGTAGGCTACAGTCCATGGGGCTGCAAAGAGTTGGACATGACTGAGCGACTTCACTTCACTTCACCCCTTAATTACTCTAGCTCATCACTGTGTGTGAATCAGACATTTTGATTAAACAAGTATGACTCCAGGTTTACAAATAATCAAAGAACTTCTTAAAATTAGGTTACAGATAAGAAAAGAATTTTGAAATATGCCTTCTCATATCTGATCTATGAATATAGAATTCAATGCTTTGAACTGTGATATTATAACATCTAGAAAAGACCAGATTCTTCAGTGTTGATGGCTACATTCTCAAAACCATAAAATGTTACTTGTTCCAAGGATAGGATAAAATTAAAGACCTCTTAAATTAAAGGACAGAGATACAAGTCCTTATCGATAATATGATCTCTCTCTTCTCTTCTATTCTCCCTCTTCACATGTACACACACACACACACATGCCCGCGTGTATTGTGGTTATGTATTTTATTAAAAGGATGATACCAGTAGAAGGACAATTAACTAATAAGTTACTGTACACAGGAAACACATTCAATCTCTGTGACCATCTCTTTCTGAAGTCTTATCTGGCACTTGGCTTAATTCCCATGAAGGGTGCTTTGGTCCAATATAACCTTTGAAGATTATACTGGTGAAACATAATCTTAATTTATGTTGTCCAGAACCTTGCAGATTATAGTTATGAGGAAATGAAATGTGTTCTGATTAGACAGAATAGATGAAAAGGAAGACACTGATAATATCAAATTTTAAGATTAGTTGAATACCCAGAAAAAAATTATTGAGCACTTACCATACTCTAGGAATTAAAACAAGCACTTCAAATAGACAGGTTTAGCCTCTTTCTTACAGAGTTTTACATAAATAATTGGGGGGGGGGGGGGTTAGGGAGAAGCAGACCAAATTTGGGTTGTAAAAAAGAAGATACAGTTTTAAGGATCAAGTGAACAGCACTGAATGAATTTGAAGAACTAAAAATGAAAGGATGATAAGGATGATAATATACTCTTTTGAATACCACTTTATACTTTATACTGGAATAGGTGAATTTAACTCAGATGACCATTATATCTACTATCGTGGGCAAGAATCCCTTAGAAGAAATGGAGTAGCCATCATGGTCAATATCGCATAGGAACCTGGAATGTTAGGTCCATGAATCAAGGCAAAGTGGAAGTGGTCAAACAGGAGATGGCAAGAGTGAACGTTGACATTTTAGGAATCAGTGAACTAAAATGGACTGAAAAGGGAGAATTTAACTCAGATTACCATTATATCTACTACTGTGGGCAAGAATCCCCTAGAGGAAATGGACAAGGCACCACAGTCAACAAAAGAATCCAAAACGCAGTACTTGAATGCAATCTCAAAAATGACAGAATAATCTCTGTTCGTTTCCAAGGCAAACCATTCAATATCACAGTAGTCCAAGTCTATGCCCCGACCAGTAACACTGAAGAAGCTGAAGTTCGACGGTTCTATGAAGACCTACAAGACCTTTTGGAACTAACACCCAAAAAAGATGTCCTTTTCATTATAGGGGACTGGAATGCAAAAGTAGGAAGTCAAGAAACACCTAGAGTAACAGGCAAATTTAGCCTTGGAGTACAGAATGAAGCAGGGCAAAGGCTAATAGAGTTTTGCCAAGAAAATGCACTGGTCATAGCAAACACCCTCTTCCAACAACACAAGAGAAGACTACACATGGACATCACCAGATGGTCAACAGCGAAATCAGATTGATTATATTCTTTGCAGCCAAAGATGGAGAAGCTCTATACAGTCATCAAAAACAAGACCAGGAGCTGACTGTGGCTCAGATCATGAACTCCTTATTGCCAAATTCAGACTGAAATTGAAGAAAGTAGGGAAAACCACTAGACCATTCAGGTATGACCCAAGTCAAATCCCTTATGATTATACAGTGGAAGTGAGACATAGATTTAAGAGACTAGATCTGATAGACTGCTTGATGAACTATGGAATGAGATTTGTGACATTGTACAGGAGACAGGGATCAAGACCATCTCCATGGCAAAGAAATGCAAAAAAGCAAAATGGCTGTCTGGGGACGCCCTACAAATAGCTGTGAAAAGAAGAGAAACGAAAAGCAAAGGAGGAAAGGAAAGACATAAGCATCTGATTACAGAGTTCCAAAGAATAGCAGGAGAGATAAGAAAGCCTTCCTCAGTGATCAATGCAAGAAATAGAGGAAAACAACAGAATGGGAAAGACTAGAGCTCTCTTAAAGAAAATTAGAGATACCAAGGGAAGATTTCATGCAAAGATGGGCTCAAAAGAAGGACAGAAATGGTAAGGACCTAACAGAAGCAGAAGATATTAAGAAGAGGTGGCAAGAATACACAGACAAACTGTACAAAAAAGATCTTCTCGACCCAGATAATCATGATGGTGTGATCACTGACCTAGAGCCAGACATCCTGGAATGTGAAGTCAAGTGGGCCTTAGAAAGCTTCACTACGACAAAGCTAGTGGAGGTGATGGCATTCCAGTTGAGCTATTTCAAATCCTGAAAGATGATGCTATGAACGTGCTGCACTCAATATGCCAGCACATTTGGAAAACTCAGCAGTGGCCACAGGACTGGAAAAGGTCAGTTTTCATTCCAATCCCAAAATAAGGCAATGCCAAAGTATGATTAAACTACCACACAATTGCACTCATCTAACACGCTAGTAAAGTAATGCTCAAAATTCTCCAAGCCAGGCTTCAGCAATATGTGAACCGTGAACCTCCAGATGTTCAAGCTGGTTTTAGAAAAGGCAGAAATTGCCAACATACGCTGGATCATCGAAAAATCAAGAGAGTTTCAGAAAACCATCTATTTCTGCTTTATTGACTATGCCAAAGCCTTTGACTGTGTGGATCACAATAAACTGTGGAAAATTCTTCAAGAGAGGGGAATGCCAGACCACCTGACCTGCCTCTTGAGAAACCCGTACACAGGTCAGGAAGTAACAGTTAGAACTGGACATGGAACAACAGACTGGTTCCAAATAGGAAAAGGAGTACGTCAAGGCTGTATATTGTCACCCTGCTTATTTACTTCTATGCAGAGTACATCATGAGAAACGC
This sequence comes from Bos taurus, assembly GCF_002263795.3. Lineage (NCBI taxonomy): Eukaryota > Metazoa > Chordata > Mammalia > Artiodactyla > Bovidae > Bos > Bos taurus. The sequence continues at coordinate 63,855,789 of NC_037332.1, forward strand.
TGGGCTGGGAGAAGTACAAGCTGGAATCAAGATTGCCGGGAGAAATATCAATAACCTCAGATATGCAGATGACACCACCCTTATGGCAGAAAGTGAAGAGGAACTAAAAAGCCTCTTGAAGAAAGTGAAAGAGGAGAGTGAAAAAGTTGGTAAAGCTCAACATTCCAAAATCTAAGATCATGGCATCTGGTCCCATCACTTCATGGGAAATAGATGGGGAAACCATGGAAACAGTGTCAGACTTTATTTTGGGGGGCTCCAAAATTACTGCAGATGGTGATTGCAGCTACAAAATTAAAAGACACTTACTCCTTGGAAGGAAAGTTATGACCAACCTAGACAGCATATTCAAAAGCAGAGACATTACTTTGCCAACAAAGGTCCGTCTAGTCAAGGCTACGGTTTTTCCAGTGGTCATGTATGGATGTGAGAGTTGGACTGTGAAGAAAGCTGAGCACCGAAGAATTGATGCTTTTGAACTGTGGTGTTGGAGAAGACTCTTGAGAGTCCCTTGGACTGCAAGGAGATCCAACCAGTCCATTCTACAGGAAATCAGCCCTGGGTGTTCATTGGAAGGACTGATGCTGAAGCTGAAACTCCAATATTTTGGCCACCTCATGAAAGCGTTGACTCACTGGAAAAGACTCTTATGCTGAGAAATATTGAAGGCAGGAGGAGAAGGGGATGACAGAGAATGAGATGGCTGGATGGCATCACCAACTCGATGGACATGAGTTTGGGTGAACTCCAGGAGTTGGTGATGGACAGGGAGGCCTGGTGTGCTGTATTTCATGGGGTCGCAAAGAGTTGGACACGACTGAGCAACTGAACTGAACAGAACTGAACTTATAATTTATATGGTACTTTAACAGCATTTTTACTTAATTTCAAGTATAAAATAATTTAAAAGTTAAGTTGCATAGAATGAAAGATAAAAATCATATGATCATCTCAATAGAAGCAGAAAAAGCTTTTGACAAAATTCAACATCTTTTCATGATAAAACACTAAAAAAAATTGGGTATAGAAAGAACATATCTCAACATAATAAAGGCCACATGTGACAAACCCATGATGGCTAACATCATACTCTGTGGTGAAAAGCTGAAAACTTTTCCTCTAAGACAAGAGGGTACTTACTCTCATCACTCCTATTTAACATAGTTCCATAAGTACCAGCCAGAGTAATCATGCAAGAAAAATAAATAAAAGGTATACAAATCAGAAAGAGAAGAGCAAAACTGTCTTTGTCTGCAGACAATATGATCTCATACGTGGAAAAATTCTAAAGACTCCACCTCCATCTTTGGCTCTCAGATTCCAATGAAATCCACCAAAAGCCTTAGCACTAATCAACAAATTAAGTTGCAGGATACAAAACCAACATATAAAAATCATCCACATTTCTATATACTAACAAGACATCTGAACAATAAATAAAGAAAACAACCCTATTCATTACAGTATCAAAAACAATGCAATACTTAGGTATAAATTTAACCAAGGAGGTGAAAGATCTATACACTGAAAACTATACCACTTAAATGAAAATGAAGACACAAACATATGGAAAGACATTCTGTGTTCATGGATTAGAAGAATTAATATTGATAGAGGTTTCATACTATCCCCAAACCATCTATGGATTCAACGCAATATCTATCAAAAATCCAATGACATTTTCCACAGAAACAGAAAAAGCAAAACTTAATGGTAAATCTTTTGAACTGTGGTGTTAGAGAAGACTCTTGAGAGTCCCTTGAACAGCAAGGAGATACAACCAGTCCATCCTAAAGGAAATCAATTCTGAATATTCATTGGAAGGACTAAAGATGAAACTCCAATACTTTGGCCACCTGATGTGAAGAACAGACTCATTTGAAAAGATCTTGATGCTGGGAAAGATTGAAGGAGAGAGGAGAAGGGGATGACAGAGGATGATATGGTTGGATGGCATCACTGACTCAATGGACATGAGTTTGAGTAGGCTCCATGAGTTGGTGATGGACAGGGAAGCCCGGCGTGCTGCAGTCCATGGAGTCATAAAGAGTTGGACATGACTGAGAGACTGAACTGAACTGAAATGTTAAATCATTTTGCCTTGATGACCAATCATACTTGCATTCACAGGAACAGAAAAAGAAAGCAAAAGCAAATTAAAGTCAGATCATTGAAATCTGAGATCCATAGATCTGTGTGAGGAAGAAGAAAATGGATCTGAGTAGTTGACTGAAAGAAGTCAACATTTAAAAATGCTCTAAAAATTTTGTTTTTAATTTAAAAAATAAAAAACGTTCTAGGGCAGTTCACAAAGAGCACAAGAATCACCTTAGGAGTTTATTGTGAAAATCTACCTCTAGACATTCTGATTCAAAAGTAGAGCTCAGAAAGACTTTTTAAAAATACTATGCTACAGATGAGAAATCTGGAGATCAGGATAATTTGTCTAAGGAGTAGAACCTAGATTCAAACACAAGTCTCTTTCAGTTCAAAGTTCCTGTTCTCTACACCATAATGTTTCTCTAAGTTACAAATACATGTTATTTCCATGGAATTCTCCAGGCCAGAACACTGGAGTGGGTAGCCTTTCCTTTCTCTAGGGGATCTTCCCAATCCAGGGACCAAACCCAGGTCTCCCGCATTGCAGGTGGATTCTTTACCAGCTGAGCCACAAAGGAAGCCCATAATGTTACTCTAAGTTACAAATACATGTTATTGAAGAAATTAGTATAATTCCTTAATGTGAGGACTCAGTAAATTAGTGAAGTTGATGAGAATAATTATGACAATAAAGATCTTTAAATGTTTCGGGAAGTGACACCATGCTAAGTAAAAGCAAGATTATAGGGTAAAAAGAAAATCTTCTTCAAAGCTAGAATAGATTTATTTCAGTAACATAGAATAGATGATTATAGGAAAAGATATAAAATAGTCAATGTTTGTCTCATTTATTTTAGGGGCAAGCTATTTCCACTTTTATTAATATATACTTCTCACTGGTTCATTATCCTGGTTCATTTTAGAACTTTTTCATTCCCTGTCAAATTCACTGTCTTGACTACCTCATTCTTTCTGCAAATTAAGACTGTTTCTCATTATTAATTATTTGGTAGAATAACCTGGCAGCTATCAACTAAATGGAACTGTTGTGAAACTAAGCAACCAAAATATTTAAACTTTAAAAAGCATAGATGATAGAAATAAAAATTCTGGCAAAAGCAAGCTAAAATAATACCAGACAATTTTAAAACTCTAAGCCTGAGATTAAAGCAGGCCACATAGAATATTTTCCATCTACTGTTATTGACTTTGACTGTATTGTAGAGAATCTAATTCTTCATCTGTTAGAGGCTGAATTGATCCCAATATTCAGTAGTCATGTCTCAAATGGTCCCATGATAAAATACATTAGAAGCATGACCGAGTTCAGTAATTTTTTTTTTTTTTTGGTTACTAGTTCAATACTCCATTAGAATTAATCGTTCTTCAAGGTGAAAAACATTTCCCAGAACACAAAGATACGTGATTATCGCCACTGACGTGTCTCTTTAAGCTCAGGCTCTAGAATGATTTCCTTTGGCATTAGGAAGCAAAATGGGATTCCTTTACAATGGCAGGCTGTCCAAAGCCTTTATTCCAAAACAGGATCAAGAATTCTAAAATGCACAGCATGAAACAGAGTTACAAATCAGGTGCATTATGGCAAATGAATGAGGTCAATGTGACAAGCGGCTGAGAGTTGTCAAAAATTAACTTCATCATTATCTGGAGAGCAAGGTTAGAAGAACGTTGAATTATTATTATCAAATTTTCAACAAAACATTTCAGTTAACTCATGAGAAAAAAATATCGATTCTCAGGGAAATCGTAATAGCTGAGTTTTCTGTTGGGAAGATTAAATTCAAGTTAGATATTATAGAGAGATCACAGAGAATGGAAATATCAAAACAAAGATTGGCTGATGTTATATCTGCAGAGTGATCACAAAACTTCATGAAATTCAAATATATAGAAGTTTAATTAGGAAGGAAGTTTGCTGCCTTTGGATAATTTAACAGAATGCTCTTAGGATTAAGAGATATTTTACTGTCAAACACGTTTCAAAATGTGCACACGATACAGTACTATGCACCACATCATAATCAGCAAGAATAATTAACAACTAGCGGGAGAAAAAAACCAGGGTGTGAAATAATATGAGAGAAATATAAAATATAAAAGTGAAATAATATAAAAGAAATATACACAGAGTTAAATTGCACAAAACTTGCCAACACAGCTCCATTCAAATAATAACACTTAGGTGCTGCTAAAGTGTCTAGGTTTCCCCCCAGGAGAAAAAATACGTATTTCATCCCTGATGCTTCTTATTTATTTCTTAGATACATGGGATGGTGACACAATAATGCCTTTTAAAATTTATATCTGAAAAAATGATTTCCTGAAACCTAAATTCTGAAATTTGCTCTAAAGATCTTTATGCTATCATCAAATTTCTCTAAGGCATGGTATGTTCACATTTTAAAAGTGTGTACATTGTTTACACACAGAGGGAAAGCTGATACATGACTTGGGAAAACAAATGAAATGACTAGAAAATGTTTTTCAGATAATTTTATATTCTTTCAAAAATCTAAGTTTCAGGGGTTGATAAAGAATGTGAAGATATTTATATTTTTTCAAAATTTACATTCTAGATTATATAATGTCTTAATTCAACTTAGAAAATTATTCCATTTGCATATTATAAAAGAACCTAAAACAGACTGACTTTTGAATTAAAATTTTGCAAGATAAAATGCAATTTTAACTTGAGCTTCCTTTCACATTAAATGTAAAACCTTCTATCAAATACATTCAATCATTGTAAGAATTTAATTCCTAATTCCTTATTTTAGTAAAATTTTTCAAACTACCATCTTAAGGCTAATATTTTAATAAAACCAAAATTTCCAATTCAAAAATAAAAGTTCTTACATAAGATGGCTGATTTTATATTTTAAATTACTGAATTAGAGTGCCCTCTACTGGATAAAAAAGGCAATAAAAGTTAAAATGACAAAGAATAGTTAAAATACCTAAATAATTCAAGCCAAGTCATTAATATGTAAAATACATTTATTAAAAACATAAATGCTACACAACAGATTTTCCTTTACTTTGATTTTTTCTAAATTACTTCTGAAATTATCTGTCATATGACAACAAATAAGTTGAACATTTCATATCATATAAACTTAAATTTTAACTGAACTCAAACACCTGTCCTTCAGCCAGTAATGTGAATAATAAAAGTGTTTTCCACATTTAACATTCCATTATAATATAGAAATAACTGCAACTTATGATTATGGCTGAACTACAGTTTGAATTTTCCTTAATGATGAACTGAAACCTCCCTACTTCAAGAGAGCTCTTAAACTGCACAGTAGAATTAGGCTGGGCACCAGAAGTCTGAGATTTATTTAGATCTAAAATTCCGTAATTCTGTGGTTTTAGCAAGACCTCAGTTAAGACTCATTATCTGAGGTCTGGATTACTTCAGTAAGGTCCTAGCAGATTTTGGGTCCTCTAGACCAATAATACACGTTAGTAATAGTTTTTCAAAGAACAATGTTCAGAATCACCCAAAACAATTCTGTTTCAGTTGTTCTGCCATGGTAGCTGAGGATGTCTGCATTTTTTGAAGCTTTCTAGATAAGTCTAATGTACGACCATTGCTAAGAATCACTGTTTGAGTCTCTCCCTAGAAAATCTGACATCGAGGTACCACTTCTAACTTCTAAAAATGTCACCTTCATAAATGGACTCCCATACTCAAGAGTTATTCTCCTCAGCATCAAAATTAAACTTCTGACTAGCTTCCCAATCTAATTATCTCCCCTGTTCTGTAACGAAATAGTTGAGTGGTAAGACTGCCTTTGTCCAGATCCTGTAAATACCAGACTGGCCCTGCTATTTACTGTGTAAACTTAGGAAGGACATACAAGTTCTCTGTGCCTCCATTTTTCTTATCTATAAAATGGGAGGAGTAATACTACCTATCTCACAGGGTTAGCATGAGGATTAAATCAATTAATAAAAAGTGTTATGTCAATGTTAAAAATTATTATGACTTAACCAGCTTCACTCTCTACTACTTTTCAAAACAAACTCTCATGGTAAATTATCCTCATTTTAAGTGCTAGGCCTTACCTTTGGGCTTTTGCACATTATGTTTCTGCAGACTGAAATGCTCTCCCATTCATTCATTCCAATACAAGGGCAGAGATTATTTCCCCTTCCTCCAGATTAAGATTTAATTTCTCCCTACCTCCATGAAGACGTCAATGAATACCTATAAATCATTAATCTCTTCCTTAAAAAAATTTCCTTTGGCTACAGGGTAATTTATTATAAGAAATAGAGCTGGGAATTAATGACACTGGCTCTGAGTTTGAATCCTAGATCTGTAACTTACCAGCTGAGTCATGTCCAAATCTATAACTCCATTATTAGGATTACTGTATGGATTAGGTGGCTTAAGTAATATAAAGCATTAAAACATCAAATAGCAAGCATCTAATAAATGTCAATTCTTATAATATTAATTTGTTTTTTATACTAGTCTTGTCTACACACAGTGATTTAAGACTTCTTGGAGCAGAAATTCTGAACTCCTCGAAGTTAGAAACCACATCTCATTATTGCTATTATAAGTGCTATAGCTCACAACACTGTAATGACCATTTATATTAAATGATCTATAAGTACTCATATAAATTTTTTGTATAATTTGAGAGTATAATTCATTTTAAAAACAATCTTGATAAATAGAAAGAGACATTCGACAAAACAGGAATTAACCAAATACAACGCAGGCTGTAGAGAAGAGTTAAATAAATTGCATTGCTTTTTAAATATTCAATAACAGGTTTCTATCAGATTCAACTTCTGAAAGTCAACTTTCAATAATACATTTTATGCATCTAAAATCCTTTAGATTTTTCTCATTTCCTAAAAAATAAATACCAGACTTCTCAGCCTGACATTCAAAATCATCCATGGCCTGAACTCATTCTATCTTCTAATCTTATCTCCATTGTCCCCCTTTATGAACTTTATTATTCCAGGTAAATAGAACTATTTGCTTTTACTCATGTGTACCCTCTGCTTTTCTGCTTCATGTAACCTTTAATATTTTCATATGATAATATTTTCAAAGAACACAATATAAAGTTTCATTATAGAAACAAAGAGTGATGGCTTTTATGGACATATAAGCTTGAATTTTGAACTTAAGTTCAACTTAGGAGCATTAATTTCTCCCTTAGTACTGTCACAGTCTTTTTTTTTTTTTTTTTTTTACAAAAAAAGCAGTCTTTGACTTACAAAACAAATTGGCCACCACTCACCCCAAATTATGTCACCCTCTCAATGCCAAAAGCCCTTGCCATTACTACTCAAAAGATATAAGTTTGAATTATGGTCTCCAAGTAGAGCATGCAGACCCTAGGGTGCACAAGATACCAACTGAATAAAAGAAAAAGATTAGATCATCCATTTTACACTTTATCATCCTCACTTGAATTTCTCTTGTAGTATATGCCCCATAATTTATAGCATATATTCTTAAAAATTATAAATAAATACATTTGGGATGTTTGCTCAAAATTTGTTTACTACTGGTACATAACAAGATAAGTCTTGAAACCACTGGTCTAGAATATCAGGTCTTTCAGAAAATTTTGGGGTTGAGGAATAGAAGACAGAAATAGCCACTTTAGAGATATCTTTAGATATGGACCTAAATACTATGTATTGTTTATGTAGGATAAATATGTCTTAATTTCTAATCAACTTTCAAGGAAATGTGGAAATGTAACTGGTTTATAATTTGAGTTAGCATAGGCCTGTTGTAGATTTAAAAAAAAAACAACAAGGAGTTTTGCCCTAACATTAAAGTTAGTACAGTAAATATTTCATTACTATAAAAATATCATTTGGGAAAACCTACAAGTATTTACTTCATTATACATATACTTAATCAATTATGAATAATTATACTCATAAAGAGCTTTTATTGGAGCCAATAATGTGATGTTTTTCAAAACACAGTAAAAGGAAAAAAAAAAAAAAACAGGCCTAGAAGGTATGACTGGCCTTGGACCTAGACTAGCAAATACTACCCTGGGAAAATGTCACTTTAAGTAATAGTAAGTAACTAAATGTTCTCATACAGTAGTATACTTAGAAAACTTTTTTTAGCCTTCATCAATAAAATGCCATACTTAACACGATCCACTCTATTACCAGTTTTTGAAGAAAGTATAATATTTCCATAACAAATTAAGTACTAAAAGTCATAAAAGGTTTCATATCATAATAATGCATTTCCTTTAATACCAATGCATCCTATAAATCCTTCTATAGGACTAAAGACAGATATAAAAATCTTGACTTTAAACTGACTGATTATAGTTTTTCTTGATATTGTATCAATATAAAAATTCAACTAAGCAAGAATCTCTTACTCATGATTCAGATTCTGAGCTTACAGTTTGCATACAAACTATTGGGATTTGTGTAAGATTATGAAAATATTCAGGTCAAACTATCCACAGTGACTGTCTCCTACTATGATTTATAAAGTGGGCAGGAAGTATACACTCATGGCTCAGCTATGTCTTTCTTCTTTCAAGATGGTGTTAGACTCAGATGACAGAGAAAACAGGGAAAAAAGACAAAAAGGAAGATTTTCTTCTTTCTTTGGAAACCACTGTCATTATGCCCAATAAAACTAAAAGAACATAATCAAAGGGACTATGAATTTATATGCTACAAGGGTCTAACAGTGGTGAGATCATCGCAAACCATAAGTGATTTATCAAAGCGTTTCTTCCCTACACATGCTGTGAGAATGAAACACCAATAAATATCAGGGAAGCGCAATGGAGAGCCTGACATTTGACCCTGGCTAAATCTAAAGGTAAGATAACACATAAATCCCATGGTTTTCAGGTACACAATGAACTGGCAAAGACAGACATATTGTCTTCTTTCCCCCCTTACTTACTACACTCTGGCTTCCATTTTTCCCAAGTTCTTCCTCTGAAATCTTGCTCAAATTATCTAAGTAGTGGTCTGATATTGTGTGGCACAAATCTTCAAATGAATAATCCTTTTCTTGACAGAGTTTTATTTCATCCAAGAGTTTTGATAATTCACCAGTCACAGTTTCACCTATAAGAAGAGAGTAATTTTTCAGAAGGTTCAAAAAAGAATACTTCTAAAACTTCATGCTAAATAATAAAAATATAACCAGAATAGTGCTAGAACTCAAAACACGGCTAACAAAATTATCAGAAACTTTATTTTGCTGAAAGTAAGGTACTAACACCTCCAAGGTAAGAGAAACCTCAGTAAAACAGTATGCACTGAGAGAGGGCCTCAGAGGGCAGACAGACTGAAACCACAATCACAGAAAACTAACCAATCTAATCACATGGACCACATTTTGTCTAACTCAATGAAACTAAGCTATGCCATGTAGGGCATCAAGATGGACAGGTCATGGTGAAGAGTTCTGGCAAAATGTGGTCCACTGGAGAAGGGAATGGCAGACCACTTCAGTATTCCTGCCTTGAGAACCCCATAAACAGTATGAAAAGGCAAAAAGATAGGACACTGAAAGAGGAACTCCCCAGGTTGGTAGGTGCTGAATACACTACTGGAGATCAGTGGAGAAATAACTCCAGAAAGAATGAAGAGACGGAGCCAAAGCAAAAACAATACCCAGTCGTGGATGTGACTGGTGACAGAAGCAAGGTCCGATGCTATAAAAGCAATATCGCATAGGAACCTGGAATGTCAGGTCCATGAATCAAGGCAAATTGGAAGTGGTCAAACAGGAGATGGCAAGAGTGAACGTTGACATTTTAGGAATCAGTGAACTAAAATGGACTGAAATGGGTGAATTTAACTCAGATGACCATTATATCTACTACTGTGGGCAAGAATCCCCTAGAAGAAATGGACTAGGCATTATAGTCAACAAAAGAGTCCAAAATGCAGTACTTGGATGCAATCTCAAAAATGACAGAATGATCTCTGTTCGTTTCCAAGGCAAACCATTCAATATCACGGTAATCCAAGTCTATTCCCCAACCGGTAACACTGAAGAAGCTGAAGTTGAACGGTTCTATGAAGACCTGCAAGACCTTTTAGAACTAACACCCAAAAACGATGTCCTTTTAATTATAGGGGACTGGAATACAAAAGTAGGAAGTCAAGAAACACCTGGAGTAACAGGCAAATTTGGCCTTGGAGTACAGAATGAAGCAGGGCTAATAAGAGTTTTGCCAAGAAAACAAACTGGTCATAGAAAACACCCTCTTCTAACAACATAGACATCACCTGATGGCCAACACCGAAATCAGACTGACTATATTCTTTGCAGCCAAAGATGGAGAAGCTCTATACAGTCAGCAAAAACGAGACCGGGAGCTGACTATGGCTCAGATCATGAACTCCTTATTGCCAAGTTCAGACTTGAATGGAAGAAAGTAGGGAAAACCACTAGACCATTCAGGTATGATCTAAATCAAATCCCTTATCATTATACAGTGGAAGTGACAAATAGATTTAAGGCACTAGACCTGATAGAGTGTCTGATGAACCATGGACATTGTACAGGGGACAGGGATCAAGACCATCCCCAAGAAAAAGAAATGCAGAAAAGCAAAATGGCTGTCTGGGGAGGCCTTATAAATAGCTGTGAAAAGAAGAGAAGCCAAAAGCAAAGGAGAAAAGGAAAGCTATACCCATTTGAATTCAGAGTTCCAAAATATAGGAAGGAGAGAGAAGAAAGCCTTCCTCAGTGATCAGTGCAAAGAAATAGAGGAAAACAACAGAATGGGAAAGACTAGAGATCTCTTCAAGATATTAGAGATATCAAGGGAACATTTCATGCAAAGATGGGCTCAATAAAGGACAGAAATGGTATGGACCTAACAGAAGCAGAAAATATTAAGAAGAGGTGGCAAGAATACACAGAAGAACTGTACAAAAGAGATCTTCACACCCAGATAATCACGATGGTGTGATCACTCACCTAGACCCAGACATCCTGGAATATGAAGTCAAGTGGGCCTTAGGAAGCATCATTATGAACAAAGCTAGTAGAGGTGATAGAACGCCAGCTGAGCTATTTCAAATCCTAAAAGATAATGCTGTGAAAGTGCTGCACTCAATATGCTACCATTTGGAAAACTCAGCAGTGGCCACAGGACTGGAAAAGGTCAGTTTTCATTCCAATCCCAAAGAAAGGCAATGCCAAAGAATGTTCAAACTACCACACAATTGCATTCATCTCACACACTAGTAAAGTAATGCTCATAATTCTCCAAACCAGGCTTCAGTGATACGTGAACCATGAACTTCCAGATGTTCAAGTTGGTTTTAGAAAAGGCAGAGGAACCAGAGATCAAATTGCCAACATCCACTGGATCATGGAAAAAGCAAGAGAGTTCCAGAAAAACATATATTTCTGCTTTATTGACTATGCCAAAGTCTTTGACAGTGTGGATCACATAAACTGTGAAAAATTCTGAAAGAAATGGGAATACCAGACCACCTGACCTACTTCTTAAGAAATCTGTATGCAGGTCAGGAAGCAACAGTTAGAACTGGACACAGAGCAACAGACTGGTTCTAAATAGGAAAAGGAGTACGTCAAGGCTCTATATCATCACCCTGCTTATTTAACTTTTATGCAAAGTACATCATGAGAAATGCTGGGCTGGATGAAGCACAAGCTGGAATCAAGATTGCCGGGAGAAATATCAATAACTTCAGTTATGCAGATGACATCACCCTTATGATAGGAAGTGAAGAAGAACTAAAGAGCCTCTTGATGAAAGTGAAAGAGGAGAGTAAAAACGTTGGCTTAAAGTTCAACATTCAGAAAACAAAGGTCATGGCATCTGGTCCCATCACTTCATGGCAAATAGATGGGGAACAGCGGAAACAGTGACAGATTTTATTTTGGGGGGGCTCCAAAATCACTGCAGATTGGAAACTGCAGTCATGAAATTCAAAGACACTTGCTCCTTGGAAGAAAAATTATGACCAAACTAGACAGCATATTAAAAAGCAGAGGCATTACTTTGACAACATAGGTCCGTCTCATCAAGGCTATGGTTTTTCCAGTAGTCATGCATGGATTCACAATTGGACTATAAAGAAAGCTGAGCACCGAACAATTAATGCTTTTGAACTGTGGTGTTGGAGAAGACTCTTGAGAGTCCCTTGAACTGCAAGGAGATCCAACCAGTCCATTCTAAACGAGATCAGTCCTGGGTGTTCATTGGAAGGACTGATGTTGAAGCTGAAACTCCAATACTTTGGCCACCTGATGCGAAGAGCTGACTCGTTTGAAAATACCCTAGTGCTGAGAAAGATTGAAGGCAGGAAGAGAAGGGGACAACAGAGGATGAGATGGTTGGATAGCATCACTGACTCAATGGACATGAGTGGGTAAACTCCAGGAGTTGGTGATGGACAGGGAGTCCTGGCGTGCTGTGGTCCACGGGGTTGCAAAGAGTTGGACACGACTGAGTGACTGAATTGAACTGAACTGAAACCATAATTAGTACAATAATATTAAAAGACAAAAAGAAATTCCAATTTTGTCTATTTTTTTTCTTTATCAAAATAAAAGTAAGTACTGAAGGTTTACACAAATGTAGTAAATAAAATCATTTGGAATTACAATTCCTAAAACTTCACTTATAATAGCATTTAATTTCAAAAGTATTTTAGAACAGTAGTCCTGAACATTTTTGGCACCAGGGACTGGTTTTGTGGAAGACAGTTTTCCCACAGTCAGCTTTGGGGGGATGGTTTTGGGATGATTCATGCACATTACACGTATTGTGTACTTTATTACTGTTATATCAGTTCCACCTCATATCACCAGGCATTAGATTCTGGAGGTTGGGGACCTCAACCCAAGCATTTGTGGGCATTTTACTTTAGTGACAGAATTCATTCAACATTAAAAAAATTGAAATAGTGCTGGGATTCTACTTTCTAGGTTCAACAAAAACAAATAGTAGAACATATTTAAACAAATAATTATGTAACCATTAAAGGGATAACAGAAGGAACAGATATATAATATGCATCAACTATGGACATGAATATTTCATAAGTTACATGCAAATACTCATTTTTTTCTAATTATTCTCAGAAAGCAACTTTATCCCAATGATTTATTCTAAAAAAAAAAAAAAAACAGCAGTTACATTCAAGATATATGTTTTTTAGTCTACCTTAAGGGCGCAAAGAGTCGGACATGACTGAGCAACTGAACTGAACTGAACTGAACTGAAAAACATATTTTAGGGGGAAAAAGTCAACTGTGAAATATCCACTCAATGTAAGCTTCATGTCAGCAGGGATTGCTATTTCCCTTGATCACCATTGTATCTCAGGACTAAGAATAGTGTCTGATAAACAGTAGGAACTCAATAAATATTGACTGAATAATGGATAAAATATAGAATATAAGATATAACTTATTAGACCTTAAATTTTCACAAGTTTGAGCCCTTTTGTGCATACAGCATAAAATTGTGCATAACAGTCTAATATCATCTCAAGAGTTTTATAATTAGCTACTCACTTTTGGTCTTCTGGGAAGGAGATTCAACAGGAGATGAAATATGCGTTTCTTGCGTCATATCTTCCTGTATGTGCTCTTCAAGGACTGTTGGTCTTCCCACGCCTTCTAAATATTCTGTGTATATAAGTTTTTGAAATTACATAGTTGAATTCATATATGTTAAAAACTCTAACTTGGTTTTACTTTTGATGGACACTTTTTCAGTTATTTCTTCATATCTTAAGTTTTTCAAAAAAACTTCAAAAAACCAAAGTAAAAGCTCTTCATGATGAGCTATTAATTTAAAGCTTTTAAATTAAAACATAAAAAATATTTCAAGAGAGACTCATGAATCCTTTTCATGAAAAGTAAACTTTTGTCACATTCTTTCCTTAAAAATAAATGTACCAGTTGAAGATAAATAGCATCCTTGGTTTCCTTAAATATATTCTATCTGGAGGTTTAAAGGAGAAGGCAATGGCCACCCACTCTAGTACTCTTGCCTGGAAAATCCCATGGATGGAGGAGCCTGGTGGGCTGCAGTCCATGGGGCCACAAAGAGTCGGACACGACTGAGCGACTTCACTTTGACTTTTCCCTTTCATGCATTGGAGAAGGAAATGGCAACCCACTCCAGTGTTCTTGCCTGGAGAATCCAAGGGATGGCGGACCCTGGTGGGCTGCTGTCTATGGGGTCGCACGAGTCAGACACGACTGAAGTGACTTAGCAGCAGGAGGTTTAAAACTCTCTGACTGATGCTTTTAATAGACCATGTCCATAAACAGGGATATAAAATTTAGATGCATATAACAACCAGTCAGGTAACATAAATAAATGAAGTGGGGTAAGCGTAATTTGCAATGGTGTTACAATCTTGTGAGATAAACATAATTGCGTATTGAACTGTTGTTCAACAAAAAAATAATGTTTTTTGCATTATTCTTGAAGCAGTATTCTTCACTCAGCACCTCACTCATTTTTCCAACTTTGATGAGGATATAGTAATAATAAAACTTAAATATTGCTTTCTATACACTCAGCACTGTTTTAAGTATTTGATAATAATTAACTCATTTAACCTTCTCAAAACTATGACACAGGTACTATTATTATTTCAGCTTTAAAGATGAAAACTAAAGGGGAAGGATTATTAACTTGGCCATGTTTATTCAGCTAGTATATAGCGAACACAGAGATAAAAGAATCATCTCACTTTTCTCTCAATCATAAAGAAAACAGCATCTGAATGCAGGGATATGTCAGCTAACATTTAATCTCAATGATACAGAAGAAAACAGAAAGCCTGCAAAGCCTGGTTAACCAGAGAGCAGATGCACCATCTAAAGTTCAGCCATGAAGTAAAATGAAACCTTGCATTTTTTGAGAAACCAAAACTCTGGAGTGTTATCTGAAATCCTAGATTTTTAAATGCTGAAAGCTAATTCAATTTTACAGAAACACAGCATGAGCCAAAGTATGTGATCTAAACAAGGTATATCTGCTATTGCCCAAAAGGCATTCATCAGAGTTTGTAGCCTCTAAGGGATTAAATCAATAGACTCCTCACCAAGGGTATCTTTTACTTGTGCTTCTTTATTCAGAAGGCACCCCTTTTTCCCTAAAATTCAGTTAAGACACTTTGTGCTTTCATGCCAACCACCTGTGTCTTCATACTATCCAAATGGTTTCCACCTAAGAGCAATTCTACTAGGCAAATTCTGCTAGGAAAAGAAAGCATCATATGGCATTCTATCATTACAATTTTTGACCCAGACAGTAATTTTACCTACTATAAATTGTATTTACTGCAATAACAAACTTTTTCATAAGATATTAAATGTGCCAGTGATTGAACACCAGGAATGTAGAGAATATAGATAATGTGTTCACATTCTAAAATTTGACAATAGCTATAAAAATTCAAAGAAGTAGCAAATACTCTATCACGAATTTACATACCTAATAACAAATAGTGACTATTTAAGAGAACACCTGTATAATAACATTTTCATCTAAGTTAAACCAATGCAATGTGTTAAAAGTGCCTGTAATTATGTCATGCCCCCTTTTCAGTGGACAGCATTTATTTGCTTCTCCCAAAAGATATATTAGGCACAAGTCTCAGTTTTTTTTAACTTCAGTTAGAGGCAAAAATCAAATACGAAATACAAAGTGCCTAGAAGGCAAAGACTGATTTAAAGGTTGCATACCACTCTTTTATTTTTCAGCTTTCATTCAACTTGATTTTAATTTCAGTTAATATGAAGAATCATACTTGTATTCTTCTCTGATTTATCTGTATAGCACTTGACTAGCAATTAACTTCTTTATTAATCAGAAAATTGTAGGGGCTTGAAGTTTTCTGAGAGGTTTTGGAAAATAAAGAGAGAAAAGAACATAATGACCTCCTGCAGTGAGTCTGTTCTCTTTCCCTCTTTGGGCTTTGTTGACTCCTGTATCTACATGTCTCCTGCCCAACTTGGTTTTAATTCATCTGAAAGCTGCTATTCAGCTTCTCAACTGATATCCTATGAAACCCATCCACCTCCCTTTATTACATGCACAGCCAGTCTATAATGACTGTAGAGAATAATCCGCACTGAGCAGTGTAGGAACTAAATGCAAAGAAAAGAAAAAACATCCGTATTTTTAAGAGAACACACTGCACATCAGGCCTAACCACCAAGCAAAAAGAGAAAATCAAATGAGGAAGTATGTATCCTGCAAATGAAAAAATAGTACCCAGATGGTTGTCAAACATTAAGTAGATCTATTTTAACAACCAAAACTAACTACAGATATACTCAAATGATCTTTATTAACCCATAGGCTGGCAAGACTGAATTATCTTGTATTACTGGATTTGGTAGCAAATAATCTGTACTCTTTCAACAAAGGACAATTTTGTTGTTGTTAATTCAGCATTTATATATCAGTTCTACCACTTGGAATAGGATATATGTTTGAGCAAGTCACTTAGCTTCCTGGAGCTTCAATTTCCCTCATGTGCAAAAAGAAGAAGAAGAATATTTGATTGATCTACCTCACAGTTATAGAAATCAGACAAAATAATAGAAAATCCAAGTCAGAAAATTCTTAAAGCATTATTCAAATGTAAGATAATACCTCAGCATCACCACTTTATAGCCCCAATACCTTCAAGTTCATAACTACATATTTATTACACAGGTTTAATTAAAAATACTTTTTAATATCAAGTGAGTGAAAAAAATATTTTAGTTGAAAAACAGAAATAAAACATTAAAAGGTATTCATTATTCTTTAGTTTAAAAGTCTACCAGAAAAAAAATGCAAATAGTAACTTCATTCAAAAGTAAATGTTAACTCAAAACTCAAGAGAAAATTAGGACAGTTTTAATTTAATCTTAACTGTAAGGCAAACTCATCCATCATTCAATACTATTTACCTTGTAAGAGAGTTGCAATCTGGAGAGATTTCTGAGATGGATGCTCTTTCAAAATGTCTAAGACAGTTCTACCTAAGCTATCTTTTATGTTGGCATCAATTCCTGAAAGAAAAAGAAAAACCCACTAGATGTACATAGTGGAGTATCACCAGAAGATACTGTCAATACAAAACTGTTCTAATTTCAAAAGTATGCGACAAAGCACTTAAGGCAGTTTTTTTTTTTTTTTAATTAAGCCCTACACACACACACACACACACACACACACACACACATGATTTTAGTAAGAAAGAAGATGGAAGTCTACTGATGCCAAAGACTTGGAACATTTTTGATAATGAATTAACTCTTAGAGGGCACTGACTCAAACATTAACTTTTCAGATTACAGCTATTTTAGGTTATAACTACTTAACTAAATTGTAGACTATCAAGTTGAAAAATATTAGAATGTAAATTCCTAAAGTATAAAGGTCATGTGATTTATATATTCTGTATAATATGATCTAAATAATAATAATGTACCATGTAAGCAATATAACAGCAGTCTTAGAATACTTTAGCATTCACAGAAGTTGGAAAAGTAGGACTATTTTGAATTATTGTCCAAATACTAAGTCAAATATTCCACATTTATTTATACATGATTATATTCAATATCAGCAATACTCATCAAATACCTGATGAGCAAACTTCCTAATGTGTGTAACTGAAATACCTTTGGAATACTTTTAATTCTGAAAATATTTATGGTAAAGAGGTTTTACTATAAAGAGTTTAATGTAGCAAATAGCAAAAATGTCTATAAACTTCCCAAATATCTAACTGCAAACAAAAACCAGTTTTCAGGATCTGGCCTCAAAAGTTAATTCATTATAATAAAATTATTAAATATTTGCTTAAATTTGTATAGAAATGTGTTACCAGCACACATTTAATTGATTACCTCATTTATTATATCACTGCATTACATATCAAAGTTACATATACAGGAAATTTCAACTTTGCATAAGAACAATCACAATGCAACAGTCTGCTAATACTTTTAACATTTTTACTAAGGAAAATAAGCATGTCAAATATAGTTTATAACATAGAAGACTCACACATATTGTTCATAAGCATAAATTTGAGTCTATGCCTTTTGATCTTAAAAAAAATCTGACTTTGGTTTCAATTTTATTTCAATCATAATACACATATGGAGACAAACAAGCCTAATTTGTTGTTCCTTCAGAGCTTTCCCTCTAAAAGTTTCCCTTTAAATGACTGAAGCTTACAAACAATAGCTACTCAGTTAATGAATTAACTGGGCTTCCCTCAAATCTCAGTTGGTACAGAATCTGCCTGCAATGCAGGAGACCCTGGTTCAATTCCTGGGTCAGGAAAATCCCCTGGAGAATGGACAGGCTACCCACTCCAGTATTCTTGAGCTTCCCTTGTGGCTCAGCTGGTAAAGAATCTGCCTGCAATGAGGGAGACCTGGGTTCCATCCCTGGGTTGGGAAGATCCCCTGTAGAAGAGAAAGGCTACCCACTCCAGTATTCTGTCCTGGAGAATTCCATAAACTGTATAGTCCATGGGGTTACAAAGAGTTTGACACAACTGAGTGACTTTCACTTTAATCCACTTTAATGATGAATTAACTAGAAGGAAAATTCACCTTAAGGGTCAGTTCAGTTCAGTTCAGTCGCTCAGTCGTGTCCGACCCATGAATCGCAGCACGCCAGGACTCCCTGTCCATCACCAACTCCCAGAGTTCACCCAGACTCACGTCCATCGAGTCAGTAATGCCATCCAGCCATCTCATCCTCTGTCGTCCTCATCCCCTCCTGCCCCCAGTCCCTCCCAGCATCAGAGTCTTTTCCAATGAGTCAACTCTTCGCATGAGGTGGCCAAAGTACTGGAGTTTCAGCTTTAGCATCATTCCTTCCAAAGAAATCCCAGGGCTGATCTCCTTCAGAATGGACTGGTTGGATCTCCTTGCAGTCCAAGGGACTCTCAAGAGTCTTCTCCAACACCACAGTTCAAAAGCATCAATTCTTTGGCGCTCAGCTTTCTTCACAGTCCAACTCTCACATCCATACATGACCACAGGAAAAAACCATAGCTTTGACTAGACGAACCTTTGTTGGCAAAGTAATGTCTCTGCTTTTCAATATGCTATCTAGGTTGGTCATAACTTTCCTTCCAAGGAGTGTCTTTTAATTTCATGGCTGCAGTCACCATCTGCAGTGATTTTGGAGCCCAGAAAAATAAAGTCAGCCACTGTTTCCACTGTTTCCCCATCTATTTCCCATGAAGTGATGGGACCAGATGCCATGACCTTCGTTTTCTGAATATTGAGTTTTAAGCCAACTTTTTCACTCTCCTCTTTCACTTTCATCAAGAGGCTTTTTAGTTCCTTTTCACTTTCTGCCATAAGGGTGGTGTCATCTGCATTGGTGAGGTTATTGATATTTCTCCCGGCAATCTTGATTCCAGCTTGTGCTTCTTCCAGTCCAGCGTTTCTCATAATGTTCTGTGCATATAAGTTAAATAAGCAGGGTGACAATATACAGCCTTGATGTACTCCTTTTCCTATTTGGAACCAGTCTGTTATTCCATGTCAAGTTCTAACTGTTGCTTCCTGACCTGCATACAAATTTCTCAAGAGGCAGGTCAGATGGTCTGGTATTCCCATCTCTTTCAGAATTTTCCACAGTTTATTGTGATCCACACAGTCAAAGGCTTTGGCATAGTCAATAAAGCAGAAATAGATGTCTTTCTGGAACTCTCTTGCTTTTGCCATGATCCAGCGGATGTTGGCAATTTGATCTCTGGTTCTTCTGCCTTTTCTAAAACCAGCTTGAACATCAGGAAGTTCACGGTTCACATATTGCTGAAGCCTGGCTTGGAGAATTTTGAGCATTACTTTACTAGCATGTGAGATGAGTGCAATTGTGCAGTAGTTTAAGAATTCTTTGGCATTGCCTTTCTTTGGGATTGGAATGAAAACTGACCTTTTCCCGTCCTGTGGCCACTGCTGAGTTTTCCAAATTTGCTGGCATATTGAGTGCAGCACTTTCACAGCATCATCTTTCAGGATTTGAAATAGCTCCACTGGAATTCCATCACCTCCACTAGCTTTGTTCATAGTGATGCCTTCTAAGGCCCACTTGACTTCACATTCCAGGATGTCTGGCTCTAGGTCAGTGATCACACCATCGTGATTATCTGGGTCGAGAAGATCTTTTTTGTACAGTTCTTCTGTGTATTCTTGCCACCTTTCTTAATATCTTCTGCTTCTGTTAGATCCATACCATTTCTGTCCTTTATCGAGCCCATCTTTGCATGAAATGTTCCTTTGGTATCTCTGATTTTCTTGAAGAGATCTCTAGTCTTTCCCATTCTGTTGTTTTCCTCTATTTCTTTGCACTGATCGCTGAGGAAGGCTTTCTTATCTCTTCTTGCTATTCTTTGGAACTCTGCATTCAGATGCTTATATCTTTCCTTTTCCCCTTTGCTTTTCGCTTCTCTTCTTTTCACAGCTATTTGTAAGGCCTCCCCAGACAGCCATTTTGCTTTTTTGCATTTATTTTCCATGGGAATGGTCTTGATCCCTGTCTCCTGTACAATGTCACGAACCTCATTCCATAGTTCATCAGGCACTCTATCTATCAGATCTAGGCCCTTAAATCTATTTCTCACTTCCACTGTATAATCATAAGGGATTTGATTTAGGTCATACCTGAATGGTATAGTGGTTTTCCCTACTTTCTTCCATTCAAGTCTGAACTTGGCAATAAGGAGTTCATGATCTGAGCCACAGTCAGCTCCTGGTCTTGTTTTTGTTGACTGTATAGAACTTCTCCATCTTTGGCTGCAAAGAATATAATCAATCTGATTTTGGTGTTGACCATCTGGTGATGTCCATGTGTAGAGTCTTCTCTTGTGTTGTTGGAAGAGGGTGTTTGTTATGACCAGTGCATTTTCTTGGCAAAACTCTATTAGTCTTTGCCCTGCTTCATTCTGTATTCCAAGGCCAAATTTGCCTGTTACTCCAGGTGTTTCTTGACTTCCTACTTTTGCATTCCAGTCCCCTATAATGATAGGGAACTCTAATTTCTGTTTACCACTGTTAACAATATAGAAACTTAGGGAAAATTGTATATTATTTAATAAATCAAGCAATTGTCACAAACCTCAATTGTCACAGCTTCACAGGGATCAATTCCTCTCTCCTACAGAAGGCAGAGATTTTCTCCCTCTTTTGGTAGTTTCTCTAATATATTTTAATATGATTTAAAAGCATAAAATTATCACTTCTAAAAGCTTTTGATTAAAGAATCTATTGAAAAGGAAGATGAACATTTATATCAGTTTTTTTCCTTAACACTGAGGCTCAATCCTACATGGTTCTACATACATACAATTTAGAGTGAGGTAAAAAGGTAATGTCGGGTGAGGTGGATTGTGTCATTTTCCTTTGTCTACTTCTGGAGTACAAATAGTTTTTGGCAAGATAAGCTCCATGGAGAATCATGATAGTTACCTGTTTCTAACAGAACTCGTACAACATCCACTTTTCCAAACAAAGCTGCTTCATGGAGTGCACTCCCTTTTTCTGTCTAGAAAAAAAGAAGAAGGAGGAGGAAAAAGATTAGGAGAGCTAAGGTTAAAAAAATTATATCCTTTTATGCATCCATACATATTGTTTGTAATCTTAGCACTCTCTGACAGAAGAGGAGTGTGGAATAAAGAAGAGATTCTAGAAAGAAAATCCAAAAGCTTAATTTTGGAAATATCTGTGCTTCTGTGTAGCCATTTGACCTTGTTATGTTTATAAGTCACTCATCTTCTTTCACCCTCAGTCATTCTCAGATATAACATAAGAGTAGTAATGCCTACCTCACGAGGCTTTTGTGACTATCCAGTGAGCTCATGCAATTCAACATGCATTAATTAAATACCAACTCTATACCAAGAGAAGGAAATGGCAATCCACTCCAGTGTTCTTGCCTGGAGAATCCCAGGGAGGGGGGAGCCTGGTGGGCTGCCGTCTATGGGGTCGCACACAGTCGGACATGACTGAAGCGACTTAGCAGTAGCAGTTACACGAAGAATAGTTAAGGGGTGTTCTGAGGTTGTACATTTACATTCTATCAGAGGAGACAGATGTGTAAATAAATATTAATGTCAAATAAAATCACAACAATTTAATGTGGCTTTAAAAACCTGGAAAATATTCTCCTTGCCTGGAAAACCCCATGGACGGAGGAGCCTGGTGGGCTGCAGTCCATGGGGTCGTTAAGAGTCAGATACGACTGAGCAACTTGACTTTCACTTTTCACTTTCATGCATTGGAGAAGGAAATGGCAATCCACTCCAGTGTTCTTGCCTGGAGAATCCCAGGGACGGGGGAGCCTGGTGGGCTGCCATCTATGGGGTCGCACAGAGTCAGACACGACTGAAGTGACTTAGCAGTAGCAGCTTTCCTTTCCATATCCTTTCTTGTCTATCCCAACTTTCCCCAGACCTTCTGTACCTT
This sequence comes from Bos taurus, assembly GCF_002263795.3. Taxonomy (NCBI): domain Eukaryota; kingdom Metazoa; phylum Chordata; class Mammalia; order Artiodactyla; family Bovidae; genus Bos; species Bos taurus. The sequence goes on from NC_037332.1 coordinate 63,878,392, forward strand.
ATTCATGTTCCAAGCATACTAAACATTTCATCAGTATCATTCTCTTGTTTTCTTCCCCAAGAATCTCAAAAGCTGGTCCCTCTGCCTGGCAGGATAGAACTCCTAGCCCTCTTTACCTCACCATCACCTACACCACCAGTTCTCAATCTTCAGCCTGAATTAGAATCACCTAGAAAGCTTGCTGACCAGATTTCTGGGCACCACCGTGAGTTCTGACTCAGTCACCTGGGATGCGTGTGTGGTGTCATGTGGCTTCAGTTGTGTCCAACTCTGTGTGACCCTATGGACTGTAGCTTTCCAGGCTCCTGTGTCCATGGGATTCTGCAGGGTGCCATGTCCTCCTCCAGGGGATCTTCCCGACCCAGAGATAAACCCACAGCTTACAGCTCCTGCTTTGGCAGGCAGGTTCTTTAACACCAGTGCCACATGGGAAGCCCCAATAATAAGGGTCTAGGTAGTACAATTGAGAACCACGGACCTACACTACATGTCAAATCTTAAATATAATTTCACTCAGGAAGTATTGCTTGCCCCTAAAGTGTAACACTTTCCCTGTGTGTTCCACATCAATCTAATCTTCATCTTAGCACTTACAGTACTACATTATAATGTTATATGATTATCTATTCCCTTTAATAAACTGTAAGTTTAGTGGAAATGAAGACCATATCTATTTTTTCATCGTGGTATCACTAATGCCTAGTAAAAAGTACCATACTTCAGAATACTCTTCAACTATTCTTGGCATAGAGTTAGTATGGAAATTAAGAATTATTTTGAGGGTAGAAGGAGGGAGGAACATAACACAGAAGACAAGAATTTGTGAGCACTGCAGGGAACTATTGGTTTCTGCTCTGAGGATGATCAAGGAAGATTTTAAGAGAAAGTTTTTCACCTATGCAAATGGCAAAGTTTAAAAAAAAATTTTCTTATTGCCTTTAGGTATAGTGATCCTTCCTTTATCAGTCATGTACGCAAGTACATTATTGTAGAAAGAGGCCTGGACTTTAATCGGTAAATCTTAATTCATATTCTGGGTTTATGAGTCATGTGTCCTTAGGCAAGTTTCTTAGTCTTTGAATCTGATTCCTCACCTCCGTACTGAAACTTAATAGCTCTCAATCCCACAAGATAGCTGTGAGATATAGATTCTAAATGTGTCAATATTAAACACAAAGTACGTACTCAAAAATTAAAGTCAATTTCATTTATTTCTTTCATTCACTCAATTTTAGACTGAATTCCTGGTGTATGTCAAGCTGTGTGCTAGATACTGGAATAAAGGAAACAATTACTAAGAAGACCACACATAACTGCCATCTAGTAATAATTTTTCATGTGGAAAGCCCTCAAGTTAGAATGAGGTTAGAGACTAGGGCTTATATCCCTCCATATTTCCCAACAATGTGGCAGGATACTTTGAATTTAGTAGTTACAAAAACACATGTGGACCATTTGCTTGATTTAAAAATGTTAATATTTCTTCCTGTAAATTTAACATGTAATTAAGATGTAAATTTCAAAATCTGTATCTCAAAGAAAGCAAGAACACCATTGTTTTGGAAGCACAGCTACAAGAAGACTCACTTGACAGCTCACATCCATTCCTGCTTCCAGCAGCACCTGAACAACTGCCTTGTGACCATTGCGTGCAGCAAGGTGTAGTGGTGTGTGCTTTCGGGTGTTGCAGCTCATTAAGTTAGGGTGTGCACTGATGATCATTTTGACCACTCTAAGCCGTCCATAGAGGGCTGCCAGGTCCAGAGGTGTTTCCAGCTTGCTGTTTCTGATAGTAGGATCGGTGAGCTCTTCCAGGAGAACAGCAACTACCTCCGAGTGTCCGTACTGAGCTGCACAATGTAGGGCAGTTTCATTTTCATTGTTCTGTTAAGACATACAGTGCAAGTTTTCAGAAATACAGTTTGTTATGAAAATCGAAGTATAGTAAGGCAGCCATGACATTAAAAGACGCTTACTCCTTGGAAGGAAAGTTATGACCAACCTAGATAGCATATTAAAAAGCAGAGACATTACTTTGCCAACAAAGGTCTGTCTAGTCAAGGCTATGGTTTTTCCAGTGGTCATGTATGGATGTGAGAGTTGGACTGTGAAGAAAGCTGAGCACTGAAGAATTGATGCTTTTGAACTGTGGTGTTGGAGAAGACTCTTGAGAGTCTCTTGGACTGCAAGGAGATCCAACCAGTCCATTCTGAAGGAGATCAGCCCTGGGATTTCTTTGGAAGGAATGATGCTAAAGCTGAAACTCCAGTACTTTGGCCACCTCATGCGAAGAGTTGACTCACTGGAAAAGACTCTCACGCTGGGAGGGGTTCGGGCAGGAGGAGAAGGGGATGACAGCAGATGAGATGGCTGGATGGCATCACCGACTCGAAGGACGTGAGTTTGAGTGAACTCCGGGAGTTGGTGATGGACAGGGAGGCCTGGTGTGCTGCAATTCATGGGGTCGCAAAGAGTTGGACACGACTGAGCAACTGAACTGAACTGAAAACCTAGATGCTTTGAAGACATACATTTAAAATGTATGTGTTTTAATAAGTATGCCTAATAGTACTTTATATTTGGTAATAGTATCTATCATTTATCACATTTTATTTCTATCACTTCAGTTGAAAGAATCGAACTTTTCCTTAAACTATATATTCTAACTTCCAAGAGTGATAAACCATTTAGCTGTGTTAGTTGGTAGCCCTGCTGGGCCCAGATGGTTAGTGTTATCAGCACTGTGCATCAAGCCTCTGTGACATCTGCTAATGAGAGAGATTAATAACAATACACCTTTAACAGACTGGCTTTCCCAAATATAGTTGAGAGAGTAAATTCTCTGATAATGAAAGATTTACAGAGATGTTTCCCAAATCAAGTTTCATTTTATCTTCCATTTAAGTATAAATCCTTGCTTCTTTTGCAAAGAGAACAAAGACGTACTGGCCCTAACATTAACCCATATCTTTTTGAAATATAATCATGAATTGAGAGGCAGGTCTATACCCATATCCAGACAAGTTACAAGGAATATTACACGTGTAGCTTATAAGTGTTTCAGCTGAGGGAATTCCCTGGCAGTCTAGTTGTTAGGACTCCACATTTTCACTGCTAAGGGCCTAGGTTTGATTCCTGGCCAGGGAACTAAGATCCCATAAGTCACATGGTGTGACTCAAAATAAAAATATAACTGTTTCAGCTGAAAATCAATGAGATTTCCCCAGGAATTTAGCAGAATAATAAATGTTAAAATCAAGAAAATTGAACCCCATTGCAAGAGAAATGGACCTTTCAATTATTTGGGCAGATAGTGTAGGTATATGCAGTATGACTACGCCATGAGGTGGAAAAGTCAATTAGGAGAAATGGGAACATGAAATTTTAGTAACAAAAATGCAATGTCCTAAATGAGGGTTCTATAAACCAAGGGAGGATGATATCAGCACAGTCACCATCATAGCTAAAACTATGTGCAAAGCACACACCGTTGCATGTCATATGTGCTTACTTATTTAACCATCATTTCCTGGCCTGCATGTGTGCTCAGTAGTGTCAGACTCTTGTGACCCCATGGATTATAGCCCACCACACTCCTCTGTCCATAGGATTTTTCAGGCAAGAATACTGGAGTGGGTTGCCATTTCCTCCTCAAGGGGATCTTTCCAATCCAGGGACTGAACCTATGTCTCCTGCACGTATCCTACATTGCAGCTGGATCCTTACCACTGAGCCACTGGGGAAGCCACCCGGTTATCATAAGTCTCAGTAAATGTTCGTTATCATTTTCATTCCTGCCCTCTATTGCTTAAATACATAAAGGTATATAATTAATTAGTATACTTCTGTCCCATTGCGGGGGGTGGGGGGGGAGAATAAAGCTAAAATCAAAATTTACCTATGAAAACAAAATTCCTACATTAGAAACTTTTAGAAGAAATAACACTGAATGAGAGATCTATGTTACTACTAAAGGAGTATGTACATAACAAACAAAAAATATGGAAAACATGGTATTAAAAAAATCTCAAAAAATTTCAACTCATCTAAAATAGAAACCACAACATAAAGTAACAGAATTGAAAAAAGAATTTTGAAGTCCAATCTCCTCAAAAAAAAAAAAATTTATATTTAAATTGATTTATTCAACATCACAGAAAATAACAGTTTCTCTATGCTATTTAAAATCCTCAACTGCTGGGCATACACACTGAGGAAACCAGAAGGGAAAGAGACACGTGTACCCCAATGTTCATCGCAGCACTGTTTATAATAGCCAGGACATGGAAGCAACCTAGATGCCCATCAGCAGATGAATGGATAAGAAAGCTGTGGTACATATACACAATGGAGTATTACTCAGCCATTAAAAAGAATACATTTGAATCAGTTCTAATGAGGTGGATGAAACTGGAACCTATTATACAGAGTGAAGTAAGCCAGAAAGAAAAACACCAATACAGTATACTAATGCATATATATGGAATTTAGAAAGATGGTAACAATAACCCTGTATACGAGACAGCAAAAGAGACACTGATGTATAGATCAGTCTTATGGACTCTGTGGGAGAGGGAGAGGGTGGGGAGATTTAGGAGAATAGCAGTGAAACATGTATAATATCATGTATGAAACGAGTCGCCAGTCCAGGTTCGATGCAGGATACTGGATGCTTGGGGCTGGTGCACTGGGACGACCCAGAGGGAGGGTATGGGGAGGGAGGAGGGAGGAGGGTTCAGGATGGGGAACACAGGTATACCTATGGTGGATTCATCTCGATATTTGGCAAAACTAATACAATATTGTAAAGTTTAAAAATAAAATAAAATTTAAAAAAATAATAATAAAATAAAATCTTCAACATTCAAATGTAAATGTTGGTTAGGGTTTTTTTCCTTATTTTCATGTCATTTAAAAAATATTGCTTGTAGAAACTAATATTCCATTGTTTAACCTTGGTTTGTTTTTCCATCTTATTACTTTAGGTTTGCTTTGGGCATTCAGTTTTAAGAATAACCACCAGATGGCTCATCCCACCAATGATCTTTTAACTTGGTTTTCTGAGGAACAGGAAGCATTCTCATAAATTTCCTTTTTAGATAATAAATAAAGACAGCCATATCCATCATTTTGTAAAGACTTGAATTAACTATTCTCATAAAAATATTCTGCATTTTGTAACATGAAAACATAGACATTTTTTGTGATATATATTAACAAGATATTTTTCCAATTAATAAAACATTTTTCCTGATTAGTTCTTTACACAACTGCATTTTGATGTAAGAAAACTATTATATTTTCTTCCCTTTGCTGTATACAGCTGGCAAGTATTCATTTTTAATCTGAATTTCAGTCAAGTGTCTGCAAAGTCTATACCCATATGAACAATATGCTAATTGTACTATATTAGATGTGCTTGCCCTAGAGTAACCTCCTTGCACCCATACTGGACAGCGGCCAACCTGCAGCTTAATGCCCTGTTTGTAATTCAATTGTTGGGCAGCACGCTGGTTTTCAAATATAGTTTTACAAAATGGGAACAGTAGGGGGCATGCAGAGCTCATTTATTATCATACTGTACTAGAGGACTGTATTTTACTTTCTGGAATCTGGTCTTATTTATTTAGAACACTGAGAATGGCATTATTTTTAAATATATGCATTAAGTGTAACATGGATACTATGTAGTTGCAAATATTTTGACTTTATCTGTCAGTTTCATCCTGCTGCTGTGTTTTACTGAACTTACTCTAGGCATATGTGTGTGTGTGTGTGTGTGTGTGTGTACAGGAAATTTTTTATTTAATATGTGACTAGCAACTGCATACATTGTATTTGCATTTTAATTCACAAAATAGCACTTAATATAAAAGTGCTATGTAAATGGTAAAGTATTATGGAAATGATAGCTATCATCATTGTTCTAGCATCTAAAATTTTATTAAAAAAAACTACTTTCACATTATGAATGTCAATTGTTTTATCTTTAAATATTCAATAACTATAAAATGGATGCTCATGTAAGGCAGGCAAAAATACTAGAACTACTTAATTTATGTGGGATTTTATTATTAACAAATATCTTTACAAATGTCCAACTTAGTGCCATTGTACCTATAAACAAATGCCAAAGAAGTTTTCAAATGTCTCCTTTAGCAAATTCAGCAGTAGGATGATCTTTGGCAGGGTAACGACAGAAATAATTAATTTTTCAATGTGGCTTTGACTTCATAAAACTCTCAAAAATCACAGCATGAGTGAATATTTGACAAACGCACCTGTTCATTGACTCTGGAATGTGATGGTCCATGATGAATAAGAATCTTCACAATTTCCACATCTCCTTTCCAGGCAGCCAGGTGAATAGGAAAATAACCTTTGTTGTCTGCTACATTTGTTGATGCCTCATATTGAAGCAGTTTGAGAACAATGTCCCTAAGAAGGAAAAAAAAATACAACAGAAGAAAATATGCTGAACAATATGGCTACTATTAAACAGATAATCATAAAAGTATATTAGATACTGACTAGAAATTTAGAGTAATCATTCAAACTACCGCCACCACCACACACACACACACACACATACACACACAGCATTCATTGACTGATCCATACAATTACTAGAGATCTTTTGGGCAAAATTTATCTAATTTTATTAACCGAATGAATATAGTAAAATAACAGTATACCTCTTCATATCTTTCTTAAAAATGGAGTATTCCCAGATAACTTATACCTGAGATTTAGTCTGAAGGAAGACTTGAGGTGCAAGCAAACACCCTGTTTACAAACAAAAAGTTATCATCCTGCTAAAAGACATTTAGGAAATTATACATCATTCTGATAGAGAACTAGAATAAAGGGTTGAAGATTCATATAAAAGAGAAAGCAACACAGTAGGAAAGAGACCCTAAAAGGTTGAAAAAAATTAAGAACTTTCAGCCGTGGCACAGAACATACTTTGAATGTGTGTTGTTTATACTTGTATACTCTTTCACTTTCCTCCTCCAAGCCTAAGAAATTATTTTAAGAGGGAAATTCATTTATGAGACAAGTTCTATCACTGACACAATTATTCTAATGACGAGATTTCAGAGAAAATAAACCCCATTTTAACATTTCTTTTCTAAAAATAGTATTATTTTATAAGCCCTGAATTTAAAGGACTTGAATGCAAAGTACCAGTTATGCAAGTGAAAGTATTAGTCACTCAGTCATGTCTGACTCTTTGCAACCCCATGGACTGTAGACCACCAGGCTCCTCTGCCCATAGAATTCTCCAGGCAAGAATACTGGAGTGAAAAAAAAAAGAATACTGGAGTGGATTGCCATTCCCTTCTTCAGGGGATCTTGCCAACCCAGGGACAGGGATCGAATCCAGGTTTCCTGCATTACAGGAATTTCCTGCATTACATCATTCTTTACCATATGAGCCACCAAGGAAGCCCAGCTATGCAAATTACCAATAATATGACCACTAGAGTATCAATTAGTCTTATTTTGCTTTTTCTTTCCTGTAGAAAATAATAATAATAGTGCCTATTGCTCAACACTGGTAAGAACATTAAATTAGAACATAAAAGAGAAGCCATTCAATGAATAGTAAAACACTATACAAATATTAGTTCTTGCCCCAAGTAAAAACAAAATTCTTTAAAAGTAAAACTCCTTCCTTCAAATCACCTTTGGAAAAACAGTCTGAAAATCAGAAGGAAACCTGAAGTTTGCCCAGTTTCTATGCTTCTCACCTCTCCACCATGTAAGAGGTGTTATATAAACTCTTCCATTCTCAGATAAGTAACTTACAAAGTGGTGAAAAGGATTCAATATTTGAGAATAACAAAAGCAGCTAAGAATCAGAAGATCTGGTTTGAAGTCTTAACTCTCTAATACTTAGTAACTTGGTGTGTGTATGTGTGTACCTGTGTGTGCTCAATCGCTTCAGTCGTGTTTGACTCTTTTTTTGTGTGTAATTAATTGATTTATTTTAATTGGAGGCTAATTTCTTTACAATATTGTAGTGGTTTTTGCCATACATTGACATGAATCAGCAATGGGTATACATGTGTCCCCCATCTGAACCCCTCTCCCATCTCCCTCCCCATTCCATCCCTCAGGGTCACCCCAGTGCTCCGGCCCTGAGCACCCTGTCTCATGCATCAAACCTGGATTGGTGATCTATTTCACATATGGTAATATACATGTTTCAGTGCTATTCTCTCAAATCATCCTACCCTCGCCTTCTCCCAGAGAGTCCAAAAGTCTGTTCTTTTTTTTTTAAATTTATTTATTTTAATTAAATGCTAATTACTTTACAATATTGTATTGGTTTTGCCATACATCAACATGAATCCGCCACGGGTGTACATGTGTTCCCAATCCTGAACCCCTCTCCCACCTCCCTCCCCATACCATCCCTCTGGGTCATCCCAATGCACCAGCCCCAAGCATCCTGTATCCTGCATCAAATCTGTTCTTTATCTGTGTATCTTTTGCTGTCTCACATATAGGGTCATCATTACCACCTTTCTAAATTCCATATGCATGTGTTAATATACTGTATCGGTGTTTTTCTTTCTGGCTTTCTTCACTCTGTATAATAAGTTCCAGTTTCATCAACCTCATTAGAACTGATTCAAATGCATTCTTTTTAGTAGCTGAGTAATATTCCATTGTGTGTACCACAGCTTTCTTATCCATTTGTCTGCCGACGGACATTTAGGTTGCTTCCATGTCCTAGCTATTGTAAACAGTGCTGCGATAAACATTGGGGTACACATGTCTCTTTCAATTCTGGTTTCCTTGGTGTGTATGCCCAGCAGTGGGATTGGTAGGTCATATGGCAGTTCTATTTCCAGTTTTTAAGGAATCTCCACACTGTTCTCCATAGTGGCTATATTAGTTTGTGTTCCCACCAATGGTGTAAGAGGGTTCCCCTTTCTCCACACCCTCTCCAGCATTTATTGCTTGTAGACTTTTGGATAGCAGCCATTCTGACTGGTGTGAAATGGTACCTCATTGTGCTTTTGATTTGCATTTCTCTGATAATGAGTGGTGTTGGGCATCTTTTCATGTGTTTGTTAGCCATCTGTATGTATTCTTTGGATAAATGTCTGTTTAGTTGTTTGGCCCATTTTTTGATTGGGTCATTTATTTTTCTGGAATTGAGCTGCAGGAGCTGCTTGTATATTCTTGAGATTAATTCTTTGTCAGTTGCTTTGTTTGCTATTATTTTCTCCCATTCTGAAGGCTGTCTTTTCACCTTGCTTATAGTTTCCTTCGTTGTGCAAAAGCTTTTAAGTTTAATTAGGTCCCATTTGTTTATTTTTGCTTTTATTTCCATTACTCTGGGAGGTGGGTCATAGAGGATCTTGCTGTGATTTATGTCAGAGAGTGTTTTGCCTATGTTTTCTTCTAGTTGTTTTATAGTTTCTGGTCTTACATTTAGATCTTTAATCCATTTTGAGTTTATTTTTGTGTATGGTGTTAGAAAGTGTTCTAGTTTTATTCTTCCACTGCTGGTTGACCAGTTTTCCCAGCACTAATTGTTAAAGAGATTGTCTTTTCTCTGTTGTATATTATTGCCTCCTTTGTTAAAGATAAGATGCCCATAGGTGCATGGATTTATCTCTGGGCTTTCTGTTTTGTCCCATTGATCTATATTTATGTCTTTGTGCCAGTACCATACTGTCTTGATGACTGTAGCTTTGTAGTATAGTCTGACATCAGGCAGGTTGATTCAAGATTGCTTTGGCTATTCGAGTTTTTTTTTTTTTTTCCCCATACAAATTGTTAAATTATTTGTTCTAGTTTTCTGAAAAATACCATTGGTAGCTTGATAGGGATTGCATTGAATCTATAGATTGCTTTGGGTAATACACTCATTTTCACTATATTGATTCTTCTGATGCATGAACATGGTATATTTCTCCATCTATTTGGGTCCAATAGATGGACTTCCAAAGAAATCTTTGATTTCTTTCATCAGCATTTTGTGGTTGTAACCCTATAGACGGTAGCCTGTCAGGCTCCTCTGTTCATGGGATTCTCCAGGCAAAGATACTGGAGCGGGTTGCCATGCCCGCCCCCAGGGGATCTTCCCCGTCCAGAGGTCAAAGCTGCATCTTATGCAGTTCCTGCATTGCAGGCAGATTCTTTACCAATCTTGGACACTTCAAATAACCTCTGTCTCTCTTTCAGACACTGTTAAAATGGAATTTAGAGATTACATATAGCTGCTGGTCTAAAAGGGTTGTGGTATGAATCAAATGAGAAATGAATATTACTGTAAAACTGTATACAATTAAAAACTATTCTTAAAGCTATTTGCTGCAATATTAAACAATTTTTGCCTTCTTTTTTCTTGAACTGAAGTATATAAGTATTTAAATAAAAGGTAAAATAACACCAAAGGAAGCATTGTTAAATACCTGGGAGTGATCAGTAGAATTTATCCTACCAAAAAAAAAAAGCCTTCTCCAAATCCATGTATTAAAAAGGGACAATTATGTGAAGGGTTTTAATTTCATTCTTCAATGCCTAAGCAAATCAAAAAGAATTCTGAAACTTCTAAACATTTCCTTTCTAAGAGGAAAGAGGAAAATTTTATGGAGTCATCAATACTATTTTCTTTTACTCTCAAACCCTTCAGAATTTCATTTGTTCTTGGGCTCAGTTTTTGTTGACATTTTCAAATAATGTGTGTGATATGCATTTATTATCAAGAAGAGTTATGATATACTGAAAAAACTGACCATCTTACTAATTATTTGTATTATGTAAGTTACTACCATCTAATATCTAAATCATTAAAGAATAATCTGCATGTTTATAAAATTGTCTTTTGTGAACACCAAGATTCTAAATAAATACTATTATTTATATTTAAGTTTTTAAGCTTATTTTATTAAATAAATATTCTATAAAATTTATTTTTTAATTTAAATGTATTTAAAATCTTTTCTCTTATTCAGAGATACCAGCTAATGAACTGGGTAAACTCAGATTTCTAATAAAAAACATATTTTTGAAATATAAAGTTATATCTTTGATCAAATGAGTGCCTATTGGTCTCACTGAAACTTAAGCAAAATATTAATCAATAAAGTATCATTAATCTTTCTTATGATATATCCATGTATACCACAAGTAATATGCATTATACAGGCCTTTTTCATCCAGGCTTATCAAGAACAAATTAAATTTCAGTTACTTTCTTTAATGTCTAAACAAGAAGAGTAGTTGTTTTTGGTTTTGGGGGTAGTTGGTTTTGGGGAGGGATATAATTGAAATATAACATGATTTTAGTTTCAAGTGTACAACATAATGATCTGATACATTGCAAACTGATCACCATGAGCCTAGTTAACTTCTCTTTTTTTACTTTTATTTAAGTTGCATCTTATATCTTCCAAAAGTATCATGAATATGTTGACTGTGCTTGGTTATCTGGCATGAAATATTAAGTTATATTGATGAAAACTGTCTATAAGCTAGCAAGCAGAAAATACCTATATCTTAAAACTAAAGTGGTAATCTTTCTTACAGCATTTGACAAAAAATTCTCCAAAACACTAAAATAAATGTAATTGATGAGATCACAGAAAAAATAATTCCATTTCCTAGGAACAAAAGAAAATACCCAATTAAGTTTAATAATAATTCAGTTTAAATCACTGCAACATTTTGCAGCTTGAGGTTAAAAATGTTTGTTCAGGTAAAAATAGGAATTCTAAAAAGTATTGATTTTTGCTATCATGTTTAATTTGTTTCATTTTTTGATAGACATAAATAATACTTCTGATTAGTATGAAATGTCTTTTAAGAAGTTCAGTATACATTATAAGCAAAATTAAATTAATTGGGAAGATTCAACATTCAAATTTCTTTACCTCAACAGCAAGTTGCCTTACAGTTAACCAAAGAAATTTATTTCATTTCATCCTCCTGTGTTTGCAATGTTTATCGCAGCACTGTTTATAATAGCCAGGACATGGAAGCAATCTAGATGTCCATCAGCAGATGAATGGATAAGAAAGTTGTGGTACATATACACAATGGAGTATTACTCAGCCATTAAAAAGAATACATTTGAATCAGTTCTAATGAGGTGGATGAAACTGGAGCCTATTATACAGAGTGAAGTAAGCCAGAAAGAAAAACACCAATACAGTATACTAACGCATATATGTGGAATTTAGAAAGATGGTAATGATAACCCTGTATGCAAGACTGCAAAAGAGACACAGATGTATAGAACAGTCTTTTGGACTCTGTGAGAGAGGGCAAGGGTGGGATGATTTGGGAGAATGGCATTGAAACGTATATATTATCATATGTGAAACGAATTGCCAGTCCAGGTTTGATGCATGATACAGGGTGCTCAGGGCTAGTGCACTGGGATGACCCAGAGTGATGGGATGGGGAGGAAATTGGGAGGGGGTTTCAGGATGGGGAACACATATACACCTGTGGCAGATTCATGTTAATGTATAGCAAAACCAATAAAATATTGTAAAGTAAAAAAAAATTTTTTTTTAAACAAAGAATTTTGAAATAAATGCAAATCATCTTCATATGGATGTAATAAGCTAATGACATGCAAATTATCCATTAATAAACTAATGAAATTCTCAAAGTCATTAAGGCCCTTTTGATTTCAGACTTTCTTAAGGATTTTATTTCTCTTTTTTGGAAATAAAGTTGCAAAAATGCTCAACGTAGTCAGAAGACTTTAGGACAATACACTTCATTTTCTAACTGGAGCTCCATTATATACTGAATTCACTTCCATAGATTTATTTTCAGATAAAATGAATAAAGTCAAATTTAACTAGTTAATATTCTAATCCAAGAAAGAAGCAATCAACCAAAGATATTTGTAGGTGATTCAAAGAGCAACTTCATGGACTAGATTATATAAATTTTTAGAGGAAGTGCTCTTCTTTCATTAGAAAGTCTATTGTGAGCAAATCAAAGGTATAGCAGATAGTTTACTATCTAGAGTCTAGACCCAATTTGAGATACAATCTTGATTATAGATAATGAAGGATTATCTATAATTGAATCCTTGTCTAGGATTCAAGCATTAATATTTAAAGAATCAAAAGCAAGAACAGAAAATAACCCCACACATATCAAATAACAAACATACTTCAAAGATACAATAACAATTTATTACTGACATTTTCCAAAACAGCATCCAAGAATCACAATGTACCCAACATAGTTTAATGAGATGAAACTTAACAAGAAAATAAAACCAGCAATTTTCTAAGAAGAGAGAAATCAGAATGAAATATGAACATACAGGTTTAGTAAAACTTTATAGGGATTATTAAAATAATAAGATGATTATTTTAAAAGACAGAAAAGAAAGAGCAAAGAAAAGAAGGAAAGAGGAAGAGAGGGAAAGAGGAGAGAAGAAGGGAAGAAAGGAGGGAGTTAAAAAAGGGAGGAGGAAGTGGAGGAAAAAAGAGGAAGTTGGCTATTTCAGAAGAAATTGCTATTGCTATTCAGAAGAGAATTAATTAAAGCAATAAAATTTGCAAAAGAAATATATGAGAGAGACAATGAATCCTCCATATTTTAAAAAGAAAAAGAAGAAAAGATAAATCTCTAGCCTATCTACTGAAATAATTTATTTACAATCATTGCCAGTTAAATTTGTTCTACTGACTGTGCTTTTTCTATCATTTAAAAGTAACAATTTTCTCATCTGTAATTACAAATGACTCAGGAAATCACCAAGAGTATTTCTATTGTGTCCTGATTTGGCTAAGTGGAGACGAATTTTTCATTGTGAAATAATGTATTTCAGGTATATAAAATGTTGTTCCATTTGTGGGCTAACTAGCAGTGATAAACGAGACTCTCAATAAAACATACAAAATAGTGAGGATACAGTCTTAATTTGCAGTGTGAAGGCCACAGATTATATATTGGAGGAAAGGGGAAAGGATGTGCCCAAAGCAAATGAATAAACTATAAGACCCTGTAACATTTCTTCTAGCTCTATAATTCCATGAACTTCCTTGGTGGCTCGGTCCATAAAGAAACCGCCTGCAATGCAGGAGACCCAGGTTCGACTCCTGAGTTGGGAAGATCCCCTGGAGAAGGAAATAGCAACCCATTCCAGTATTCTTGCCTGGAGAATCCCATGGACAGAAGAGCCTGGTGGGCTACAGACCATGGGGTCCAAAGAGTTGGACATGACTGAGCAACTAACACTTTCAGCCTAGAAACCATGTTTGTGAAAACAATCTAAAGTTGATGGATACAAGCAGCAAGAACAAGGATAGAAATGAAATGTTTCTATGCTGACGGCTAAGGCTTGCTTGGGAGGAATACAGCACAATGTTTCATTAACTATTTGAAGTGAGAATACCAAAGACAAAGAAAAGGAAAACCATTGTCCTCTGGCTCTGAGGTATATTCTATGACAAGTTTTTATTCTACAAATATCTTTTCTTATGGCAATATTTAACTGAGCATTCCGTGAGAATACACTACTTGATGATAATGGGAGGCAGCCAGAAATACATAATGTGACAGAGAAAAACCAATAAGAAATTAGAACACTGATGTGCATACAGTCATAGAGGGATACAAGGTAAATTACAGGTCAAAGTATACACTCGGACTCTAGATACAGCCCCACCTTAATGATTAAGTGGCCACTAAGTCACTTATCCAGCATGGTCTTGTTTCTCCATCTATAAAATAAAAGAAGTAATGAAGGTAGGATAGAATAAATGATCTCTAACTTTAAAAGTCCTTGATAAATTAAATAATTTAAAATCAAGAATTCTTTCTAGATGAAAATCCAAATTTCAGAACTGTAACATCATAGTACCTAACTGAGCCACAAATAACAAAATATTATATCATAAAATGTTATAATTAGAAGGAATATGGTGTATTCAGTACATTTGAACTGAGGCATAAAGAGGTTAATTAAATGGCTCAAGGTCACATAACTGGCAGGGAGGGAGAGATGGGATTAGAATTTTCCTACTTTTTTCTAACACCTGCATGATGACACTAAGTAAAATCTTTCTCTTTTGGGAAAGTAAGAGGGAGGGAATGCCATCTGAGTGGTTTTGTTAAAAAAAAAAAAGGGGGCAAAAAAATTAAAAAGAAAAATGATACCTTTAGATGAAAGCAAAGCAGAGATATATAATCCTCAGAGAACATCTTCAATTAAAGATCTTAAAAGAAATACAGTCAAATTCCCATCTCTTTATGATAAGCTTAGTGACTGCTATTCAATTCACCTAAATTATCCTCACTTTTTACACTGCCAATAAAACTAAAAATTGTGCAAGAAGCCTCAGAGAAATATATCTTAATGGTTAGAACTTCATAGGATGTCACATATAAACCAAAAACATTTACTTAAAACCACTGAAAATCAAGAAAGGGACATTTGGGTACAATATTATTTTGAGAAATAATGCCAAGCTAAGGTAGAACGAGAAAAGTTGTATAGCTCAAATAGTCAAGCCCAAGATCTTCCGTCCATTATACTTGATAGCTTGTCTTCCCAGCTGGGACCAAGAAATATGGTTCCACCAGAGCCACTGAATCCCCAACTAAGATGGCCAAAGAAGTCAGCTTGGGCTGATTTAATTGACTTCCCTCCTGACAATTCAGGTATGAAGAAGAATAAATAGCATTTCCTTTAAAAGACTCAGATGGTAAGGATCTGGACACATTTTCCGCTCTAGAGAAGGGTAGCAAAATAGCTGAAAAAGACTCGGCAAAATAAAAAGTTCTTAGGTCGGCGGTAAAAGGTTACGTCATATAGAATAAGGACTGGATGAAAAAAAATGTAATTTGAGAATTCCAATACTAAGGATCTAAGTGATGAAACATTAAGTTTATGATATTTTACATAATTCAAATATTCTTCAAACAGAATGATAATGTTCAATTTATGCAATAAGTTTCAAGGTAAACATGTCATAATGATCAGATCAGATCAGTCACTCAGTTGTGTCCAACTCTTTGCGACCCCATGAATTGCAGCACACCAGGCCTCCCTGTCCATCACCAACTCCCGGAGTTCACTCAGACTCATGTCCATCGAGTTAGTGATGCCATCCAGCCATCTCATCCTCTGTCGTCCCCTTCTCCTCTTGCCCCCAATCCCTCCCAGCATCAGAGTCTTTTCCAATGAGTCAACTCTTTGCATGAGGTGGGCAAAGTACTGGAGTTTCAGCTTTAGCATCAGTCCTTCCACAGAAATCCCAGGGCTGATCTCCTTCAGAATGGACTGGTTGGATCTCCTTGCAGTCCAAGGGACTCTCAAGAGTCTTCTCCAACACCACAGTTCAAAAGCATCAATTCTTCAGCGCTCAGCCTTCTTCACAGTCCAACTCTCACATCCATACATGACCACAGGAAAAACCATAGCCTTGACTAGATGGACCTTTGTTGGCAAAGTAATGTCTCTGCTTTTAAATATGCTATCTAGGTTGATCATAACTTTCCTTCCAAGGAGTAAGCGTCTTTTAATTTCATGAGTGCAGTCACCATCTGCAGTGATTTTGGAGCCCAGAAAAATAAAGTCTGACACTGTTTCCACTGTTTTCCCATCTATTTCCCATGAAGTGGTGGAACCGGATGCCATGATCTTAGTTTTCTGAATGTTGAGCCTTAAGCCAACTTTTTCACTCTCCACTTTCACTTTCATCAAGAGGCTTTTTAGTTCCTCTTCACTTTCTGCCATAAAGGTGGTGTCATCTGCGTATCTGAGGTTATTGATATTTCTCCCAGCAATCTTGATTCCAGTTTGTGCTTCTTCCAGTCCAGCGTTTCTCGTGATGTACTCTGCATAGAAGTTAAATAAACAGGGTGACAATATACAGCCTTGACAAACTCCTTTTCCTATTTGGAACCAGTCTGTTGTTCCATGTCCAGTTCTAACTGTTGCTTCCTGACCTGCATACAAATTTCTCAAGAGGCAGATCAGGTGGTCTGGTATTCCCCTCTCTTGAAGAATTTTCCACAGTTTATTGTGATCCACACAGTCAAAGGCTTTGGCATAGTCAATAAACCAGAAATAGATGTCTTTCTGGAACTCTCTTGCTTTTTCTATGATCCAGCGGATGTTGGCAATTTGATCTCTGGTTCCTCTGCCTTTTCTAAAACCAGCTTGAACATCAGGAAGTTCACGGTTCACATATTGCTGAAGCCTGGCTTGGAGAATTTTGAGCATTACTTTACTAACGTGTGAGATGAGTGCAATTGTGCGGTAGTTTGAGCATTCTTTGGCATTGCCTTTCTTTGGGATTGGAATGAAAACTGACCTTTTCCAGTCCTGTGGCCACTGCTGAGTTTTCCAAATTTGCTGGCATATTGAGTGCAGCACTTTCACAGCATCATCTTTCAGGATTTGGAATAGCTCCACTGGAATTTCATCACCTCCACTAGCTTTGTTCGTAGTGATGCTTTCTAAGGCCCACTTGACTTCACATTCCAGGATGTCTGGCTCTAGGTCAGTGATCACACCATCGTGATTATCTGGGTCATGAAGCTCTTTTTTGTACAGTTCTTCTGTGTATTCTTGCCATCTCTTCTTAATATCTTCTGCTTCTGTTAGGTCCATACCATTTCTGTCCTTTATCGAGCCCATCTTTGCATGAAATGTTCCTTTGGTATCTCTGATTTTCTTGAAGAGATCCCTAGTCTTTCCCATTCTGTTGTTTTCCTCTATTTCTTTGCATTGATCGCTGAAGAAGGCTTTCTTATCTCTTCTTGCTATTCTTTGGAACTCTGCATTCAGATGTTTATATCTTTCCTTTTCTCCTTTGCTTTTCGCTTCTCTTCTTTTCACAGCTATTTGTAAGGCCTCCCCAGACAGCCATTTTGCTTTTTTGCATTTCGTTTCCATGGGAATGGTCTTGATCCCTGTCTCCTGTACAATGTCACGAACCTCAGTCCATAGTTCATCAGGCACTCTATCTATCAGATCTAGGCCCTTAAATCTATTTCTCACTTCCACTGTATAATCATAAGGGATTTGATTGAGGTCATACCTGAATGGTCTAGTGGTTTTCCCTACTTTCTTCAATTTAAATCTGAATTTGGCAATAAGGAGTTCATGGTCTGAGCCACAGTCAGCTCCTGGTCTTGTTTTTGCTAACTGTATAGAGCTTCTCCATCTTTGGCTGCAAAGAATATAATCAGTCTGATTTCAGTGTTGACCATCTGGTGATGTCCATGTATAGAGTCTTCCCTTGTGTTGTTGGAAGAGGGTGTTTGCTATGACCAGTGCATTTTCTTGGCAAAACTCTATTAGTCTTTGCCCTGCTTCATTCTGTATTCCAAGGCCAAATTTGCCTGTTACTCCAGGTGTTTCTTGACTTCCTACTTTTGCATTCCAGTCCCCTGTAATGAAAAGGACATCTTTTTTGGGTGTTAGTTCTAAAAGGTCTTGCAGGTCTTCATAGAACCGTTCAACTTCAGCTTCTTCAGTGTTACCAGTTGGGGCATAGACTTGGATTACTTTGATATTGAATGGTTTGCCTTGGAAACGAACAGAGATCATTCTGTCGTTTTTGAGATTGCATCAAGTACTGCATTTCGGACTCTTTTGTTGACCATGATGGCCACTCCATTTCTTCTGAGGGATTCCTGCCCGCAGTAGTAGATATAATGGTCATCTGAGTTAAATTCACCCATTCCAGTCCATTTCAGTTCGCTGATTCCTAGAATGTCGACATTCGCTCTTGCCATCTCTTATTTGACCACTTCCAATTTGCCTTGATTCATGGACCTGACATTCCAGGTTCTATGCAATATTGCTCTTTACAGCATCGGACCTTGCTTCTATCACCAGTCACATCCACAGCTGGGTATTGTTTTTGCTTTGGCTCCATCCCTTCATTCTTTCTGGAGTTATTTCTCCACTGATCTCCAGTAGCATATTGGGCAGCTACTGACCTGGGGCGTTTCTCTTTCAGTACTAGGACCACAGCCTTGTCTAGTCCAAGACGGGTGGGTCATGGTGGAGAGATGTGACAGAATGTGGTCCACTGGAGAAGCGAATGGCAAACCACTTCAGTATTCTTGCCTTTAGAACCCCATGAACAGTATAAACAGTCAGAATGATAAATAATGACAAAAATGGTAAGGTCCTTGTATGAGAGCTTTAAGATCATGAAGTGTATTCAAGTATAACTAAGTCTCAATTTGTGTTTCAATTCACAGAATAAAAGAAATGTTAAATGCAAAATTAAAAGATAACTATCAGTAATTTTGGAGGCTTTCCAGGTGGCTCAGTGGTAAAAGAATCCGCTTGCAATGCAGGAGATGCAGGTTTGATCCCTGGGTAAGGAAGAATCCCTGGAAAAGGGAATGGCAACCCACTCCAGTATTCTTGCCTGGGAAGTCCCATGGACAGAGGAGCCTGGTGGGCTACAGTCCATAGGGTTGTAAACAGGCAGACACAACTTAGTGACTTAGCACACTATAGTAATTTTAAGGCAGTAATTACCATGCTTAAAACTACTGAAGTGAAATGAAATGATTCAGATCTGAAAAGACTAACTTGAATAATTAAAGCAAAGGAAAAACAGATAGGAGAGGAGACACATGAACAAGGTCACCTTTCTTCTGATGAAGGACGACAGAACATTTGACTCATTCAGAGGACTCCTCACACTGTCACTAAACCATTAGGTTTCCTGGCTAAAACATTGTCAATAAAATACTGTTGATGGTTATACATTTTTTCACCCTCCATATCATAGACTATCACATTATTTGAAATATAATTCCACAGGTTAAAGAGGTTTAAAACCCGAGAGACCATTCATGAATGACAGAGAGAAAGCATGTTAGCTTAGTTTGAGGATTTCAAAGAGGTTTGTCAAAGTGGCCATGGCTTATAAGAGCAAGACTCTACTAAAAGAGTTCATTCTTAGTGAATAATCCTATAATTCGTGAAGATACCCCAGAAAGTAAGGAGGCATCATTGAGTGGTTTATCCCATCAGTCCCTAATCTTTTTGGCACCAGGGACTGGTTTCATAGAAGACAATTTTTCCACAGACCCAGGGAGTGAGGAGAAGGGTGGTTTGGGGATGATTCTCACAAGGAGCACACAACCTAGATCCCTTACATGCACAGTTCACAGTAGGGTTCACGCTCCTGTGAGAATCTAATGAATGTCACTGACCTAACAGGAGGCAGAGTTTAGGCATTAATGCGAGTAATGGGGAGAGTTTGTAAATACAGACAAGCTTTGCTCACTCTCCTGCCTCTCACCTCCTGCTGTACAGCCTGCTTCCTAACAGGCCATGGACCAGTACCTATGTGTGGCCCAGGGGTTGGGAACCCCTGGTTTATCCCATTCCCATGCCAAATGTACACGTGACTAACATGGTCCTGGCACTTCTTCCATTTTCCCTGTGTGGTCTTTGACTTGATCTGCACTCTGCACATACTCATCCTCAGCAACATTCCTACCACTTTCAACATGTCAAGTGTTGAGCACCTGGTGCTTCTCCAAATTCATCTAAGCCCAGGGGACTCGTGGCAACATGAAACAGGAACCATCAGACATAATTAACTTCATCACATGTAACTAAATACACACAGATTCCAGTCCAAATAAGTGGCACTTACTTATGTCCATTTAAGGCTGCATGGTGTAAAGCCGTGTAACCCGAACTGTCTGTGCAGTTCACATTGGGGCCTCGCCAGATGCTGCAAATAAAGCACAAGCACACAGTTAACAGGGGAGCAGAACTGTGCTTTGCAAAATAGTCAGCAGCATGTTTCAGATGAGGATTTTACTCATGTGAAAACAACTGCCACCTTTCCTGCACTCCCCTCAGAACAATATCTTTATTCATTTATTTGATGAAGAGAAATTATTAGTGAGTAAGTTTGAGTGAACTCCGGGAGTTGGTGATGAACAGGCAGGCCTGGCGTGCTGTGATTCATGGGGTCGCAAAGAGTCGGACACGACTGAGCAACTGAACTGAACTGAAAGCTACCATTAGAAATTATTAGCAAATGCAGACCCCCTGGTATTCCTTAAATTTGGACCCCAAAATTTCCTGTAACTTTCAGTCATTACTTAAATATTGGATCCAATTAATGTTCAACTATTATATTCTTTACCAAGAAGAAAGATTTAAGTCACCTGCCTCCTCCTTTTCAACACACTCATTCTGAGATGGCAGTGGTTTGCATAAGTTATATTTTTGGATATGGAAAGAATATAAACACTTCTTGCTGTTCCATTGCTAGCAAGAGAATGTAAAACATATTTCACCCTTGAAAATATAATTAGATTTGATTATCACAGACCATAAAAAGATTCTAATAGTTTTGAAGTTATTTTACTATACAATATATTTTGACGATAACATATAACTATAAGAAAGAATCCATTTTATCCTTGATCACTACAATTATAGAAACTATAGTTTAAAAAAAATAGGTATTGAAAGTTTTCCAAAAGTAAATCTCCCAAAAAAACTCTGATGTTATCAAAGCCATCAAAACTAACATTTAATGACAAACTTGGAGAAGGAAATGGCAACCCACTCCAGTATTCCTGCCTGGAGAATCCCATGGACAGAGGAGCATGACAGGCTACAGTCCATGGGATTGCAAGAGTCAGACACGGCTTGGCGACTAAACCACCACTGCCAATGACAAACTAATTCATGTATTCACAAAATATTTATTGTGTACCAATTGTATGTCACATATTAAGCTAAGTACTGAGAGCACAAAGTCATAATTCAAGGGCCTTCTTTACAAGAGCAGAGTCTAATGGAGAAGAGAGACACATAAACTAACAAGTACAGGCTAGTAAGATAATCCAGGTACCAGAGAGCACACAAGCATCTCTGAGAAGAGAATAAACAGCTATTCAAAATGAGAGATCACAACCAAGTTGAGACAGTGAAAATGAGTAGAATGTTCTTATTCGACAGTTATAAAAAGTCAAACCAATAAGATGCAGAGATCAATTGAAGGAAGGATACAATAGGAAGGATACAAAAGTACAATAGTTAGCACAGAATCACTCAAGTTAAATGTCTAAGTGACCGAAAGGAAAATGACATTAACTAAGCTGTGAAAAGAAAGGCAAATCTGCTGGAGGAAGACAGTGCAGATGGAAAGCAAACAATGACTTCAGGCTTGGAAACATTAAATTTCAGGTATCTGACATACTTATATAAAAGTAAGGATCTCCAGAAAACTATGAAAATATCTAGTTACAAGCATGGTTCTTAAGTTAGACAACCTGATTTCAAAAACCTGGCTCCATTACTTGCTGGGGGTAGCCCTGGATAAAGTATTTAATCTCTCTCAAGTATTTAATTCCTTGTCTGCAAAATATAGATGATGATAATAGTACTACTACCTTAAAATGTTGTGAGGATCAAATGAATCAGTACTTATAAAGCACTTTGGGCAGTAGTTGAACATAGCACTAGCATCTATTATATTTTTTATGTTTGTTCAATAAATTGTTATACGATAAAACCAAGGGAGTGCTTGATTTCAGACTCTCTAAGAGACAGGCCATCAGCTGGGCATAGTGGCATGCACCTGTAATCTCTGCTACTCAGGAGGCTGAGGCTGGAGGACTGCTTGAACCCAGGAGTTCTGGGCTGCGGTGCACTATGCCAATTGGGTGTCCACACTAAGTTCAGCATCAATATGGTGACCTCCTAGGAGAGGTCATTAGGCTCAAATACCTCAGTGGAAAATCTGTATATGAAGGCAAGGTGAAACCTTCTCTCAAATGTTGATATTAGCCAAAATATCAATCCCTGGATGAAAAAAAAAAAATCAAACCTAAGTTAGGTAGATAGTTTCAAGTTCAACGCAACTGAAAATCTTAAAACTTCCCAGCCCTCACTGAAGTGGTCAGAGAACTTATATGAATGTATATTGTGAGGAAAAAAAGAAAGAAAGAAAAATATAGGACGGACAGTAGAACCATGGATAATTAACAATACTTTAGGGTCCAACATAGGGGAAAAGTTACATGAAGAACACTGAGAGTTGCCCAAGAGTAAATAAAACCAAGAGAAAGCATTATACAATTTAAAACAGGAAACTGTCCCCAAAAAAAGAAATGAGATAAGAATTAAACTATTTGATAATAAAGAAGGTCTTGAGGAAATTAATGATGTAATATAACCAGTCAATTGTAAGATTTTAACTTTATTTTTATCTTAACTTCATTTCAATCCAGTGGTTTATTTTCTTTAGTGGTAGCTTACCTCCTGAGAATAAAAAAAAGTGACAGTTAAACCAGGAAAGTTATAAGATATGAATATGTTTTACAATTTCGTTATTATTGTTAGACTTTTAGCAATCTTTTTTTTTCTAAATCAATCCTTGAAGCATTTTTAGTTTCCTATTATATTCTTAAAATTTTTATACCTTTGTTTCTCTTGCTTATTTACCCATCTTGCCCTATTAATTTCCACCTTTGAGCCTTTACTCATGCCCTTCTACTAACCTATGATAGATTTTCTAAAAAAGCATCTTACCATTCTTCAAAAGCCTAGATCAAGATTCATCTCCTCCAATAATTTTTCTCTAAATACTGAATACAACAGTTATTTAACAAATATACGCTAAATTATAAATCAAATAACTGATTATTTTTAATGAATAAATTAGCCACAGGTAAAAACAAGTGTTAAGACAAATTCAATGTACTCATTTAAAATAATGTGAAATCAAAAAAA
The DNA here is from genome assembly GCF_002263795.3 of Bos taurus. NCBI lineage: Eukaryota > Metazoa > Chordata > Mammalia > Artiodactyla > Bovidae > Bos > Bos taurus. The sequence continues at coordinate 63,902,132 of NC_037332.1, forward strand.
TAATAGTAATAATTCAAGAGGCAAAAGAACAAAAAAGCAGAAGAGAGAAACAAGGAAGATTTGATACAAATACAAACGAAACTGTTAGATGATAGATTTAACCATATCAATGACAAAAATAACCACATCAACAATTACAATCACTGTTAATTATCTAATCATCCCAGTTCAAAAAAATATCATCAGACTGGATTAAAGAAAGTAAGACCCAACTGTATGCTCACTACAAGAAATTAGCTTTAAACATAGAGATACACAGGGCTTCCCTGATAGCTCAGTTGGTAAAGAATCTGCCTGCAAAGCAGGAAACACCAGTTCGATTCCTGGGAACCAGAGATCAAATTGCCAATATCCACTGCTGCTGCTACTGCTAAGTCGCTTCAGTCCTGTCCGACTCTGTGTGACCCCATAGACGGCAGCCCACCAGGATCCTCCATCCCTGGGATTCTCCAGGCAAGAACACTGGAGTGGGTTGCCATTTCCTTCTCCAATGCAGGAAAGTGAAAAGTGAAAGTGAAGTCGCTCAGTCGTGTCTGACTCTAGCGACCCCATGGACTGCAGCCTACCAGGCTCCTCCATCCATGGGATTTTCTAGGCAAAAGTACTGCAGTGGGGTGCCATTGCCTTCTCCACCAATATCCACTGGATCATCAAAAAATCAAGAGAGTTCCAGAAAAACATCTACTTTTGCTTTATTGACTATGCCAAAGCCTTTGACTGTGTGGATCACAACAAACTGTGGAAAATTCTTAAAGAAATGGGAATACCAGACCACCTGACCTGCCTCCTGAGAAATCTGTATGCAGGTCAAGAAGCAAGAGTTAGAACTGGCCATGGAACAACAGACTGGTTCCAAATAGGAAAGAAGTACATCAACCCTGCTTATTTAATTTAGATGCAGAGTCAGTTCAGTTCAGTTCAGTCGCTAAGTCGTGTCCGACTCTTTGCGACCCCATGAATCACAGCACGCCAGGCCTCCCTGTCCATCACCAACTCCCGGAGTTCACTCAGACTCACGTCCATCGAGTCAGTGATGCCATCCAGCCATCTCATCCTCTGTCGTCCCCTTCTCCTCCTGCCCCCAATCCCTCCCAGCATCACAGTCTTTTCCAATGAGTCAACTCTTCGCGTGAGGTGGCCAAAGTACTGGAGTTTCAGCTTTAGCATCATTCCTTCCAAAGAAATCCCAGGGCTGATCTCCTTCAGAATGGACTGGTTGGATCTCCTTGCAGTCCAAGGGACTCTCAAGAGTTGGAGTACATTATGCAAAATGCCCGGCTGGATGAAGCACAAGCTGGAATCAAGATTGTCGGGACAGTATCAGTATCCTCAGACATGCAGATGACACCACCCTTATGGTGGAAAGCAAAGACGAACTAAAGAGCCTCTTGATGAAAGTGAAAGAAGAGAGTGAAAAAGTTGGGTTAAAACTCAACATTCAGAAACTGAGATCATGGCATCCACTCCCATCACTTCATGGCAAATAGGTGGGGAAACAATGGAAACAGTGACAGACTTTATTTTGGGGGTTCCAAAATCACTGCAGATGGTGACTGCAGCCATGAAATTAAAAGACGCTTGCTCCTCGGAAGAAAAGTTATGACCAACCTACACAGCATATTAAAAAGCAGAGACATTACTTTGCCAACAAAAGTCCGTCTGGTCAAAGCTATGGTTTTTCCAGTAGTCATGTATGGCTGTGAGAGTTGGACTATAAAGAAAGCTGAGTGCTGAGGAATTGATGGTTTTGAACTGTGGTGTTGGAGAAGACTCTTGAGAGTCCGTTGGACTGCAAGGAGATCCAACCAGTCCATCCTAAAGGAAATCAGACCTGAATATTCATGGGAAGGACTGATGCTGAAACTCCAATAACTTGGCCACCTGATGTGAAGAACTGACTCATTTGAAAAGACCCTGATGCTGGGAAAGATTGAAGCTTTGAGGATTAGGGGACAACAGAAGTTGAGATGGTTGGATGTCATCACCAACTCAGTGACATGAGTTTGAGTAAACTCTGGGAGTTGGTGATGGACAGGGAAGCCTGGTATGCTGTAGTCCAGGGGGTCACAAAAAGTCAGACCTGAGTTAGTGACTGAACAACAACAACAGAATTTCAAAATACATGAAGCAAAAAACTGATACTATTGCAAAGAGAAATAGACCTATACACTTATACTTGGAGATTTTAATACCTCTCTCTCAATAATTGATAGAACAAGTAAACAGAAAATCAGTAAGGGGATATAAGACTTGAATAACACTACCAACCAAATTGGGGCTTCCCTGGTGGCTCAGATGGTAAAGAATCCACCTGTCAATGCAAGAGACTGGGTTCTACCCCTATGTCAGGAAGATAGATCCCTTAGAGAAGGAAATGGCAATGTGCTCCAGTATTCTAGCTTGGAAAATTCCATGGACAGAGGTACCTGGTGGGCTACAGTCCATGGGGTTGCAAAGAGTTGGACATGACAGCATGCATGCACACACACACACACACACCCCAACCAACTTGACCTGACATTTATAGAACCAATGCAATAATAGCAGAATACACATTCTTTTCAAGTGAACACAGGACATTTATCAATATATACTATATTGTGGATCATAAAACAAACCTCAATAAGTTCAAAAGATTCAAATAACACAAAATATGTTCTCTGACTCTAATGAAATTCAATTAAAAATCATTCACAGAAGAGTATCTTTAATATCCACAAATATTTGTAACTGAATAACACATAAGTCCAAGATAATATCATAAAGATTTTGGAAAATATTTACAACTGAAAGAGAAAGGAAACACAAAATATCAAAACTTTTGGGACACAACTAAATATCTAAAGGAAAATTTATAGTATTAAAATGACACTAATAGATCAGAGAGGGGTTCTAAATTGATGATCTCAGCTTCTACTTTAAAAAATAGGAAGAGTATATTACCCCAAAGTAAGCAGAAGAAAGGAAAACAATGAAATAAAAAACAGGCTAACAAGAGAGGAAATCAAAAAGTGATTTTTAAAAAATATGCTATAAATTTAAAAACCTACAGGTAAACTGATAAGGATAAAAATAGAAGATATAAATGATCAAATCAGGAGTAGAGAAGTAGTATCACTATATATTCTAAAGACATGAACAGCAGGAGAATATTTTTTAATAACATTATATCAACAAATTAGAAAACTTAGATGAAATGGGCAAGCTTCTTGAAAACTACCAAAATAATCTTTTAAAAAAATGTATAACCTGATAGCCCTACATCTATTAAAGAAACTGAATGTGAACTTGTAATTACAAACATTTCTCACAAAACAAAAATAAACCCTCCAGGTTTAAATCGCTTCAGTGGGAAATTATGCCAGGTATTTAAAAAAGAAATAATATCAATTTTACAAAAGGATTCCAAAATATTGTAGAGGCACAAATAGTGCCTAACATTCTATGAGATCAGCATTCTATGAGATCAAAAACATACGACAAAAAAGAACTACAGATCAATATATCACTCATGAATATAGATGCAAAAATTCTCAGCAAAATTCTAGCAAGTTGAATCCAACAATACATAAAAACAATATTACACCATGATGAAATGGAGTTTATTTCAGGAATGCAAATTTAACATTCATAAATTACTATACTAACAAACTAAAAAAGAAAAATCTTGATTATCTCAACACATATGGAAGTAATATTTGCCAAATTCCAACATCAATTCCTAACAAAAACTGTTAGTAAACTGGAATAGAAAGAAATTTAATCAACTTATAAAAGACATCTTTTTGCCTTTTCATACCATTCATATGGTTCTCAAGGCAAGTATACTGAAGTAGTTTGCCATCCCCTTCTCCAGTGGACCACATTTTTTTTTAGAAATCTCCAGCATGACCCGTCTGTCTTGGGTGGCCCTACATGGCATGGCTCATAGTTTCACTGTTAGAAAAGGCTGTGGTCCACGCAATCAGTTGATTAGTTTTCTATAATTGTGGTTTTCATTCTGTCTGCCCTCTGATGGATAAGGATAAGAGGCTTTGGGAAGCTTCCTGTTGGGAGAGACTGTGGGGGAAACTGGATCTTGCTCTGATAAGTAGGGCCATGCTCAGTAAATCTTTAATTTTTGTCACTCTGCTTATGTAACTCATATGCAGAGTACATCATGTGAAATGCCAGGCTGGATGAAGCACAAGATGGAATCAAGATTGCCAGGAGAAATATCAATAACCTCAGATGTGCAGATGACATCACTTTTATGGCAGAAAGCAAAGAACTAAAGAGCCTCTTGATGAAAGTGAAAGAGGAGAGTGAAAAAGTTGGCTTAAAACTCAACATTCAAAAAACAAAGATCATGGCATCCAGTCCTATCATTTCATGGCAAATAGATGGGGAAATAATGGAAACAGTGAGAGACTTTATTTTAGAGGGCTTGAAAATCACTGCAGGTGGTGACTGCAGCCATGAAATTAAAAGATGTTTGCTCCTTGGAAGAAAAGTTATGACATTTATTAAATGTCATATTAAAAAGCAGAGACATTACTTTGCTGACAAACGTCCATCTAGTCAAAGCTATGATTTTCCATTAGTCATGTATGGCTGTGGGAGTTGGACTATAAAGAAAGCTGAGTGTCGAAGAATTGATCATTTTGAACTGTGGTGTTGGAGAAGACTCTTGAGAGCCCCTTGGACTGCAAGGAGATCCAACCAGTCCATCCTAAAGGAAATCAGTCCTGAATATTCATTGGAAGGACTGATGCTGAAGCTGAAACTCCAATACTTTGGCCACCTGATGTGAAGAACTGACTCCTTGGAAAAGACTCTGATGCTGGGCAAGATTGAAAGCAGGAGGAGAATGGAATAACAGAGGTTGAGATGGTTGGATGGCATCACCGACTTAATGGACATGAATTTGAGCAAGTTCCAGGAGTTGGTGATGGATAGGGAAGCCTGGCATGCTGCAGTCCATGGGGTCACAAAGAGGTGGACATGACTGAGCGATTGAACTGAACTGAACTGATAAAAGACATCTACAAAAAAGTTGTAGCTAAAATCATCTTAATGATAAAAGACTGAGTGCATTCCCCTTGAGATCAAGAACAAGACTTTCCTGGTGGTCCAGAAGTTAAGAATATACCTGCCAATGAAGGGGACATGGGTTTGAGCCTTGCTCCAGCAGGATTCCACATGCCTCTATGTTTGTGATGGGCATAAACTATGAAAAGTATGTCAACTCTCTCAAGATTGTCAGCAATGCCTCCTGGACCATCAACTGCTTGATAACCCTGGCCAAGGTAACTATGACAACTTGGGCATTGTTAGGACTCACAACCACAGTCAAGGCCAGTACTGCCACTCAGAAAACTACAATTTGAAGAAAGAATCATATAAAAGCACATTACATAAAACTGCAAGATGAAGCAAGTGCTAATGTAGAAGCTGCAGCAAGTTATCCAGAAGATAAAATCAAAATAACTAAATAACATGGCTACAGTGAGAGTGAAAGTAGCTCAGTCGTGTCCGACTCTTTGTGACCCCATGGACTATACAGTCCATGGAATTCTCCAGGCCAGAATAGTGGAGTGAGTAGGTAGCCTTTTCCTTCTCCAGTGGATCTTCCCAATCCAGAAATCAAACCTAGGTCTCCTGCATTGCAGGCGGATTCTTTACCTGCTGAGCCACAAGGGAAGCACAGTAAACAACAGATTTTTTGATATAGACAAAACAGCCTTACATTAGAATACAATGCCATCTAAAACTTTCATAGCTAGAGAGAAGTCAGAGTCTGGCTTCAAAGCTTCAAAGGACAGACTGACTCTCTTGTTAGGAGCTAATGTAGCTGGTGACCCAAAATTGAAGGCATTCATAAATCAACTATCAGATCAGATCAGTCGCTCAGTCGTGTCTGACTCTTTGCGACCCCATGAATTGCAGCACGCCAGGCCTACCTGTCCATCACCAACTCCTGGAGTTCACCCAGACTCACGTCCATCAAGTCAGTGATGCCATCCAGCCATCTCATCCTCTGTCGTCCCTTTCTCCTCTTGCCCCCAATCCCTCCCAGCATCAGAGTCTTTTCCAATGAGTCAACTCTTTGCATGAGGTGGCCAAAGTACTGGAGTTTCAGCTTTAGCATCATTCCTTCCAAAGAAATCCCAGGGCTGATGTCCTTCAGAATGGACTGGTTGGATCTCCTTGCAGTCCAAGGGACTCATTTCATGCAAAGATGGGCTTGATAAAGGACAGAAATGGTATGGACCTAACACAAGCAGAAGATATTAAGAAGAGATGGCAAGAATACACAGAAGAACTGTACAAAAAAGATCTTCACGACCCAGATAATCATGATGATGTGATTACTGACCTAGAGCCAGACATCCTGGAATGTGAAGACAAGTGGGCCTTAGAAAGCATCACTACAAACAAAGCTAGTGGAGGTGATGGAATTCCAGTTGAGCTATTCCAAATCCTGAAAGATGACGCTGTCAAAGTGCTGCACTCAATATGCCCGCAAATTTGGAAAACTCAGCCAGCAGTGGCCACAGGACTGGAAAAGGTCGGTTTTCATTCCAATCCCCAAAAAAGGCAATGCCAAAGAATGCTTAAACTACCGCACAGTTGCACTCATCTCACACGTTAGTAAAGTAATGCTCAAAATTCTCCAAGCCAGGCTTCAGCAATATGTGAACTGTGAACTTCCTGATGTTCAAGCTGGTTTTAGAAAAGGCAGAGGAACCAGAGATCAAATTGCCAACATCTGCTGGATCATGGAAAATCAACTATACTTCAATTTAAAAAATAAATCAATTAATTAAAAATAAATTCATCATTCTGAAAATCCTAGGGCCCTGAAGAATTATGCTAAATCTCCTCTATACTCTATAAATGGAACAAGAAAGCCTGGATGACAGCACATCTGTTTACAACAAGGTTTACTGAATATTTTAAGCCCACTTATTACTCAGGAAAAATACTCCTTTCCAAATATTACTGCTCAATGACAATACATCTGGTCACCCAAGACCTCTGATGGAGATATACAATGAGATTAATGTTGTTTTCATACCTGCCAACACAACATCCATTTTATAGTCCACAGATCAAGGAGTAATTTTAATGTTTAAGTCTTACTACTTAAGATACATTTTGTAATGCTGTAGCTGCCATAGATAATGATTCCTCTGATGGATCTGGACAAAGTCAAATGAAAACCTTCTGAAAACAATTTACCCTTCTGGATGCCATTAAGGACATTTGTGATTGATGGGTCTGCCGGGAGCCGGCATATTGCATATTGAGTGCATATTGCATATTGAGTGCAGCACTTTTCAGGATCTGGAATAGCTCAACTGGAATTCTATCACTGCCGGTAGCCAGCGTGAGGAACTCCGCCCATGACAAAGGTCATGAGGAAGGAGGCTCGGCATACGCAAAGGCGGGATCGAGCTTCAGGAGTCCCCCTGGAAATTCTCGAGCATATACCCCCAAAACCAGAATCTGCCTACTTTCTGCTTTGTGCTTTCACCTACACCTCTGACTTTACGGGGGGCTGTCCCCCACTACGTCTCTGAAAAAAGTTAGCTTACAGCTCCAGTTAATAATTCCTGGGTGTGACAGTGTTTAACCTACAAACTCCTTTGGAAATCCTCTAGCCTGCCTGAATAGGTTTTTCCGGCCTCATGTGATTGTTCAGAGCCTCCCAACTGTGAGAGGCAGGAGATGTTCTAAACTGTCTAAACACAGATTCTTTTGAGTAGTTAAAAGATTGATTAGAAATTGTATTGGTGAAGGGATTTTCACTTGTTGGGCCAATGTTTGCTGCTAAGTTTCCATATCCCTTACCTGCTGTGTCCCTGGCAGTGTATTGGTTAATATAATTGGTGTAAATAGTAGCTTTAATGTTTGTAACCTGGGACCCTTGAGTTAATTCTTTTTCTTGTTGTAGCCCACCACACCTTTGCGCTGTAGGAATGCAACTTTATCTAATGCTTTTGGAGGGTGGCTCCTGACCAATCACCTTTAGAGAAAAATAAGTTTTCTGAAGAAAAGGTCTTAAAATGTTAACAGGCCTCCGGGCCAGAAGATGATGCAAATCACCTAAGCTTTTGCATATGATAAGTTTGCAGGAAGAAAGCCTGGTTTGCTGCAAGACTCTACCCCTTCCCCCATTATCCTCTGTGCATAACTTAAGGTATAAAAACTACTTTGAAAAATAAAGTGCGGGCCTTGTTCACCGAAACTTGGTCTCACCATGTCGTTCTTTCTCTTACCTTCTGGCTGAATTATTCAGCCTCTTTTCTGCACTAAATTTCCTCACTGAGCTATCCTTATTTCAGCCTCTTTTCTCCACTGAATTTCCTCACTGAGCTATCCTTATTTCAGCCTCTTTTCTTCACTGAATTTTACTGAGCTATCCTCATTCTATTACTCTTTATATCCTTAATTAACATTTAATTAAGCAATTGTTTCCTGATCTTCGCCTACGCCGTCTCTCCTTCGAATACCCTGGTTCAGCCGGGGCTGGTCCCCGGCATGGGTCGAAGTAAAAATATCAACACTAATAGGAGTTTGGAAGCAGTTGACTTCAACCCTAATGGATGTCTTTGAGGGCCTCATACTTTATACTCATACTTCAGTGAAGAAGTAACTGCAAATGTGCTGGAAATAGCAAGAGAATTAAAAGTGGAGCCCAAAGAGATGACCAAATTGCTGCAATCTCATGATAGACTTTAAACATGTAAGGAGTTGGTTCTTGTGAATGAGCAAAAGAAGCGGTTTCTTGAGATAGAATCTATTCTGATGAAGGCACTTTGAAGAATGTTAAAAGTCTTCAAAGAATTTAGAATACCACAAAACTTAATGAAGCAGCAACAGGGTTTGAGAGGATTGACTTCTATATTGAAAGAGGCTCTGATGTGTGTAAAATGCTTTGAAACAACACCTTCTGCTACAAAGAAATCATTCAAAGAAGGAATTAATAGATAGGGAAAACTTCATTGTTGTGTTATTTTATGAAATTGCCATAGCCACCCCAACCTTCAGCAACCACCACCCAGATTAGTCAGCAGCTATCAACATCAAGGCAAGACCTTCTACCAGCCAAAAGATTACAACTTGCTAAAAGCTCAGATGATGGTTATCATTTACTAAAAATAAAGTATGTTTTAATTAAGGTATGTCCACAGCTTTTTTAACATAATGGTACTATACACTTAACAGACTACAGCATGATATAAACATAACTTCTGCATGCACTGGGGAACAAAAATATCCATGTGCAATATTTGCTTTATTGCAGTGGTCTGGAACAAAGCTCACAATATCTTGAAGGTATGCCTATATGTACTGCTGATCTGTTTTAGGGGTTCTCTTGTAGTAACCAATTTCTCTATTCTGGCACTAGAATCAGATTTTTTAGTATTATTTATAATTGGTGGCAGTAGATCCCATAATTCCTTCACTTCACAATTTTTTCCTGCAAATTTCTCTACATGTCTATGGAAAAAAGTATTAATATGAAGACTACAGGCACAAAAATATGTATAATTTTAAAAGTAAAGAAGAGATAGCTTATAAAAAAAGGGAAAAATTAATCAGGATTCATCTACACCATGGATTATGCAACTGTTAAAACAAATGTTTGACCTATATATATTGACCTTGAAAACATATTAAATGAAAAAAAAAAACAAGTTGCATAATATTGTGTGAATCAATGCCCTAAATGCCCTAAATGTTTTACCTACATTAACTCATTTACATCCATATAACTATAAGACAGAGACTATTATCATTACCATTGTACTGATGATAAATATTTACATTAACATAGAAAAGTCCATGCAAAAATAATCACCTCTGAATTGCTTTAGTAGTCAAAATTATCAAGTTATTTTTCATGGAAAAATTTTTATAAACAGTAAAATATGAGGGAGAAAAGATAGGTTTGCTCCAGATTGTGAAGAGCCTTATAACATGCCAAATAGCTTAGTCTGTTCTAAGCAACTTGGACCAAGAGGTTATCAGAAAGATACTAAGCATGTTTCTGGGTTGGGTCAGTGTTATAGGAGAGCTCTTGTGACAGGCAAGTGAAGAGAGTGAACAAATTGGTTTTAGGGAGTCGTTAGCAGTCTGTTTTAACAATCTGGGGAAGAAACAAAAAAAATCAGAATTAGTGGAGATACAGAGGTAGAGAAGAGGTAGGAAATTCTGGCAGATATCAATATGCCTAAAATAAAACCTAATGGATGTGGTACCCATATGAATAGGATAGGAGCCAAAGAATAACTGAGGTTTCTACATGCATGAGTGAAATGCATGGATGATGAGATATCTTCATTAGAGAGGACTGCAAGGGCACTGGTGTCCCTTGGGGAAAGTCAAGTTTCAGCTAAAGCTGACTAGCATACTATGTTGCCCAGGAATACCTTTGGCAAAGAATGGAAAAGAAATGAGAAAATACTGTAAATTAACTCAAATTATTTTCAAATTTCCTGCATGTTATTAGACCTTATAAATATTTAGTAGGGGAAGATACTGGTATTTATAACTAAAATAAGATTAAAGGTCTGTAGATTTCATTTACCTATACCCTCTCAGTTCCTGGCTATTTTAAAAAAGGAATTAATTATAATAGGAGCATGGGGAAAACATATCCAGTGCATATCTTCTTTCCTAAACAGAATAAATGTGGATACATCTTTTTTTAAACAAGGATGTTTAGAATAGAAATTTAGCATACATATAAATATAGTTGACTGCCTTAGGCATATATCCACATATCCATAGAACATCTACACACATTTGAAAGATTATAAATAAGCCAGACCCAGACCTCCCAACTAAAACCTTAATTTAAAATTTTGCTACCTATTTTAATATTATTACATATTTATTCCCCCCAAAAAGGAAATTTATAGCTCTTTGGTCTTAGTCTAATACACACTAAATTCCATCTCTGATACAGACTTATCTATGTTTTCAATTCTGTATGTGAGAATTTGTGCCCACAATGAATGGTCTGAGACAATAAGAGAGCCCCAATTACCAAAGATTTAATTTCTGATGTTATACTATTTGTACTAGTATTTCAAATTGGATTAATATGTTTCAGAACAAATATAAACAGATAGGTTTTCCACAGAAGTTTTAAATAACCTGGATGTTCATTAGTGAGAATATTGTGTTCCCTAAGCTCTCACATATTTAACATTATACCTAAATAAAGTCTGAGTTTCTCAGGCCAATATTCTCATGTATAGCAAATAAAACTTAAACACAGCTACTCCACAAATTGATCATCATTATACCCTCTACCAACCTATGGGACAAATCCTCAAGGAGCATATAAAACTTAACAGTTTTTCTTGATTCTTACCTGACTCTAGACACTTGAGATTACCCCAAGGCTCCAGATATGAAAACGTACAGAATGTGCACTGAATGCCTCAAGCATGGTCAGAGTATGTAGGAATGGTCTTCTTATATATCAGATGATTTTCAGGCAATGAAAACAAAGCCCTCATTTTCAATTTGTATCTTAATAGTTTGCTTCCACCTGTGGATGAACTGGACATGTACACGTGCTGTAAGTTAAGTTCTCATCTCCATAGTGATGATGTAATTTTATTATCATGGGCTAAAAGTGTCTCATATGGATGTAATGAATCTGGAATAATGTAAGCCATACATGTAAAGTTAAATTTTCTAGTAGCCACATTAAAAAGATTTTTTAAAAGAGATTAAATTAAATTTTGTATATTTTATTTAACTGAGAATATCCAAACAGCATTTCAACATGTAATTGATGTAAAAATCATTGACGTATTTTTACATTTTTTGCACTGCTTTCAAAATCAGTGTCTATTTTACATTAAAGCACACTGCAATTAGAACTAGCCATATTTCAAGTGCTTGATAGCCTCATGAGGACAATGGCTACTCGATCACACAACATAGGGGATGTGCTCAATTGCTTCAGTCGTGAATTTTGAAAAGACTGGTTCAAAACTGGGAAAGGAGTATGACAAGGCTGTATATTGCCACCCTACTTATTTAACTTACATGCAGAGTACATCATGTGAAATGTCGGGCTGGATGAAGCACAAGTTGGAACCAAGATTGCCGGAAGAAATACCAATAACCTCAGATATGCAGATGACACCACCCTTATGACAAAGAGCAAAGAGAAACTAAAGAGCTTCTTGATGAAAGTGAAAGAGGAGGGTGAAAAAGCTGGCTTAAAACTCAACATTCAAAAAACTAAGACCATGGCATCTGGTGCCATCACTTCATGGCAAACATGAAGATGGGGAAACAATTCTTTAGGCCAGAATACTGGAGTGGGTAGCCTTTCCCTTCTCCAGGAGATCTTTGCAACCCAGTAATTAAACCCAGGTGTCCAGCATTGTAAGCAGATTCTTTACCACCTGAGCCACAAGGGAACCCCAAGAATACTGGAGTGGATAGCCCATCCCTTCTCCAGTGCACCCCTTCTCCAGCCCATCCCTTCTCCAGCAGATCTTCTCAACCCAGGAATTGAACTGGGGTATCCTGCACTGCAGGCAATCCTGCATTGCAGGCAGATTCTTTACCAACTGAGTTATCAGGGAAGCCCTGAAACAATGGACAGTAACAGTTTATTTTCTTGGACTCCAAAATCACTTCAGATGGTGACTGCAGCCATGAAATTAAAAGACACTTGCTCCTTGGAAGAAAAGCTGTGACAAACCTAGACAGAGTATTAAAAGGCAGAGACATTACTTTGCCAAGAAAGGTCCATCTAGTCAAAGCTATGGTTTTTCCAGTAGTCATGGATGGATGTGAGAGTTAGATCATAAAGAAAACTGAGCACCAAAGAATTGATGCTTTTGAACTGTGGTGTTGGAGAAAATTCTTGAGTCCCTTGGACTGCAAGGAAATCAAACCAGTCAATTGTAAAGGAAATCAATCCTGAATATTCATTGGAAGGACTGATGCTGAAGCTGAGGCTCCAATACTTTGGCCACCTCATGCGAAGAACTGGCTCACTGGGAAAGACCCTGATGCTGGGAAAGATTAAAACTAGGAGAAGGGAATGACAAAAAAGATGAGATGGTTGGATGGCATCACCTACTCGATGGACACGAGTTTGAGAAAGCTCCAGGAGTTGGTGATGGACAGGGAAGCCTGGTGTGCTGCAGTCCATTAGGTCGCAAAGAGTCAGACATGACTGTGTGACTGAACTGAACTGAAAGGAATACAGACTGAGGCTACCTCCTGGGTGTGGCAGTATTTATCTGTGGAAAGATATGGACAAACCAATTTAGGAGTAAGGACAAGGGAAAAAGGGTCATAAACCTTGCCATGGGCCATCACATTGTATTAATATACGAAGACATCTTTTGGCCCTTTGCCTTCCTCCTAGCAAAGTGAAGAAGGGATTTAATGGCAGAGGGAACAGGAAGGTGAGGGAATAAGTATGAGTGCTATCTCCATATTCCCCTCCAGACTAAACTGCTCACACAAAGGCAGAAAGCTTTGAATGTAACATGAGAATGAGATTTTCAAACAGAAAAGACCAACAAAAATGAAGACATAAACCAGTGTGTGTGTATTTAGTATCTATTTTTTGAAATGCCTGTTCAATATTTGTCCATTTTGTGTTGGGTTGTGTGCCATTAAAATTGTTTTAATTGATTTTTAGGAGTTTTTTACATGTTTGGTTAAGAGTCTCTTGTCTCTCTCTCACACACACACGCACATAGAGTTGCTCAAATTCATTAGTCATCACAAAAAACACAAATTAATATCTCAATGAAATATCACTGTCTATCTACCAGAATGAGTAAAATGAAAACTAAGTGTTAGCAAGGATGTGAAGCAACTGGAATTTTCATATGCTGCTAGTAGAAATGTAAATTGGTATAAACACTGAAAAGTTATTTAACAATATTTATTAAAAATTCACATACGTATAGCCTATGACTAGCAGTTCAAAAATTATGTGGTGCTAGTGGTAAAGAACCTGCCTGCCAATGCAGGAGACATAAGAGACGTGGGTTCTATTCTTGGGTTCAGAAGATCCCCTGGAGAAGGGCCCAGCAACCCACTCCAGTATTCTTGCCTGGAGAATTCCATGGACAAAGGAGCCTGGCAGGCTACGGTCCATGGGTTCACAAAGAGTCAGACACAACTGAAGCAACTTAGCACTTACACATCAAAAGACATGTACAAGCAAATACTATTCACAATAGCAAAAAGACTAACCATCAATTGTAGACAAAGAATAAGCTGGAGTATATTCACAAAGCACAATACTACACAGCAATGAAAAGGAATATATTATTGTTATTCTCCACAAATGAATGAGTTTTACAAACATTAAATTGAGCTCTCAAAAGTCATATATAAAAGACTTCATACAAAAGACATATATAAAATTCCATCTGAACAAGTTCAAAATGAGGAAAGCTAATATGTTGTGTTAGAAGTCAAGACAATAATTACCTTTAGAGGAAATAGTAACTTTAGAATACAGCACAATTAGGGTTTCTGGAGTCCTAATAAAATTCTATTTTCTTGATTTGGATTCTGACCACAAAGATGTAACGACTGAAAATTCATCATTATTTTACAACTATGTAGTTAATTTTCAATGGATTTTATTTAGACAAAATAAGCAGAAATAAGTCTTAATAGTTTGAATGTAACTATTTTAATAATAGAAAGTAAAAACACATAGAATTAGAATTAGATATTATTAAACAGCGTGTTGCTCATCCACCAGAAAATAAAATTTCTATAGAACACAGTGGTAATAGAAACTGAAAAAAAAATTCTAAGATTTATACCACATGAATAAGAATTTTCAATTATTTCAGTTAGATAAATTAATCTTTTTTTTTACTTGAGATATTATTCTGATTCAAGCTCATTTGGCCAAAGAACTTTCTTTAGGAATTTTGTCTGAAATGTCTGTCTTGGTACCTTTCTTGAGTTCCTGCATCCAAGTCCAATGTGTGTGAAGGTAGGGGGAGGAGGGCTTCCGACACAATACCAAACAATTTTTGGACACCAGCAAGGTGTCTGAGAATTCAACTTAATTCAACTCAATTCTGACACTATCTATCGAGAGATAGCATATTCCGCAAGTGAGGACCTCTGTCCCACAAGACTGCCCTCCACTACAGGTGCCAATCCAAAGCCCAGGTTGTTACTTGTGCTTCTGACCAACCAGCTACAAATGAGATCACAAGGCCGGGTTGTTACCTATACTTCTGACCAACTGGCTATAAGTCAGAGGTTCATTCCTACAACTCCCTCCTTGGCTGCAATTAATTTGCTAGAGCAGTTCACAGAACTCAGAACTCATTTCACTTACTAGATAACTGGTTTATTATAAAAGGATATAGCTTAGAAACAGCCAGCTAATGAGATACAGAGGGGAAAGGACTTGGAATTTCCATGCTCTCTCCTGATACAGCACTCTCCCCAGTTTCCCCATATTCACCAACCTGGAAGCTCTCTAAATTCAGTCCTTTGTGGGATTTTATGAAGGCTTCATTACATAAACATGATTGATTAAATCACTGGCCATGAGAGATTGGTTCCTCCAGCCCCTCTCCCCTTCTCTGAGGTCACAGAGATAGGACTGACAGTTAAACTCTCTAACTACTTGATCGGGTCTCCTTGTAATCATCCCCTATCCTCAGGTGCAGTCCAAGAGTCACCTCATTAACATCACAAAAGATATCTTTATTGCTCTTATCTCTTAGGAAATTCCTAGGGTTTTAGGAGCTGTGCCGCAGAAACCGGACAACAAACAAACAAATATATAAAAATTTCTCATTACAAGTCACAATTTCTCAGTACCATTAAAAATAGTAACACATCTGTAAGTTGAACGCATATAATACCTTCAGAATGTTTTTCCTGTGGAATTCTGAATACACGGCCCCACTATCTTTTAGCATATACTGTTACAGACAGGAAGAACAATGTCAATTTGATTCTTTTTCCTTTAGACTGAAAAGACAGTATCTGCTTTTGCAACCTAAAATCTTACAAAATTACTGTTCATAGAATTCAGAGATTCCACTGGGATATATCTGAGTGTAGGTTTTTTCTCACAATAGTTTTTGTTAACACTGAAAAACTAAGAACCCTCAATTGGAAGAGACAACAGACCAGAAGGGGGAGCTCTCATACTCTATAATGATCAGTTCAGTTCAGTTCAGTTCAGTCACTCAGTCGTGTCCAACTCTTTGTGACCCCATGGATTGCAGCACGCCAGGCTTCCCTATCCATCACCAACTCCTGGAACTTCTCAGACTGTCAGATACATAACATAATACTTCTTCCACTTTTCAAGTGATAATTGGTGTGCTGAGGCTTTCAATGCTCCAGAAGGGTTGTAGTTCTGGTGATGTCACATCAGGAGGCCACTTGGAATCTCTTTCTTAAAGTCAGTGTTGTCCTCTGGAAAGATTTAGGTGGATACTATGAGGCTGTTAAAAAACCTTGACCTGTCCACACGTGCCCAGCAAATTCCATCACTGTTAATGAACCTTTTCGAGGTGTATCTGACCGAAATGTATGGGTAGTGCTGGGCCTTGAAAACTCATGTCCATTAAGTCGGTGATGCCATCCAACCATCTCAGCCTCTGTCATTCCCTTCTCCTCCTCCCTTCAATCTTTCCCAGCATTAGGGTCTTTTCCAAGGAGTCAGTTCTTCACATCAGGTGGCCAAAGTATTGAGTTTCAGCTTCAGCATCAGTCCTTCCAATGAATATTCAGGACTGATTTCCTTCAGGATGGACTGGTTGGATCTCCTTGCAGTCCAAGGGGCTCTCAAGAGTCTTCTCCAACACCACAGTTCAAAACCATCAATTCTTCAGTGCTCAGCTTTCTTTATAGTCCAACTCTCACATCCATACATGACTACTGGAAAAACCATAGCTTTGACTAGATGGACTTTTGATGATAACACAGCCCAAAAGGAAAAAACATTTCCTCTTCTTGCCTGACAAGAGCTCAGCTAATGAAAAGCCACTGTATTTCCAAATTTCAGTTCCTTCAATGGACTCTTTGTTTACTATACACCTCTCAGTTTCCTTTTCACCTCTTCAAGAGTTCTCCTCTCTCTGCTGTATGGGACTTGACTGTGTATCTCACCATGGTTTTTCTGTACTCAGTGGCTCAGTTGTGTCCAACTCTTTGCAACTCCTTGGACTGAAGTCCACCAGGTTTCTCTGTCCTTGGGGATTCTCCAGGCAAGAATGCTAGAGTGGGTTGCCATGTCCTCCTCCAGGGGATCTTTCCAAACCAGGGCTCAAACCCAGGTCTCCTGCACCACAGGTGGATTCTTTATTGACTGAGCCACCAGGGAAGTCCATCCCCAAATTCCAATACTTTGTTGATCCCAAATAAACCCATTTTGCTACTGAAATAACTAGCAGTTTATTTGTTTCAGGTCAACAACACTCTCTGGCTTTCAAGGAAAGATTTAAATTTGTCTTCATTTCAGGGAAATGTTACTTTATTTTGTTTTTATTATTATTTCTTCTATTTATTTTCCCTTTCTAGAACATCTATGACTAGAATGTTAGATTCCCAAATATATCACATACATCTTTTTTCTCTCATTTCTCTTTGTATTTTTTTCTCACCTCAGGAAATAATCATTTTAATTGTATTTTAAATCACTGGTTTATTTTTTTTTAATGTCCAGTCATCATCTCTCAGTTATTTATGTTTTATAAACTTTCTTGTCTCTAATATATCTTAAATCTCCAAGTAACCTGAAAGTCCTATCCTTTTGGTGAAGTCTTTGTTTCATATGTATGACTTCAACATAAACCAAGTTCTCTATCATCTAACTCAAATTTTTAATACATAAAACATATCAATAATTCTAGGTTTTCATAAATATAAGATTTTTATTTGTCTTCCTTTTTTATCTCTACAAAATAACGAAAGTGTTTTATACCCCTAAGAAGAAATACCCCAATTATGTTAAATGACTCAAGGGACAGAGTTAATTTTGTATGAGTAGATTAAATTTGCTTGATTGCTCTTTTTCAGCAGAGAATATGTTAATAACAAGCTTCAAATTAATAGCTTTATTTGCTTTTGACAAGTCTATATGTGGTAAAATCCTTTTCTGCTAGTTTCACATACTCTAAATCAGCCACAGATATACACACTAGTCCAAGTTCCCCACAACTAAAATAAATCAAAAACACCTGATAAAAAATCAAGAATTAATATAATGTAAATTAAATACATATAGCCATTTTTCCTAATAACTTTAAATGGAGTAAGATCTACAAAAGTATTGAATCACTATGTTGTATATTTGAACTAATATACTGCAATTAAAATTTTTAAGCATATGTTCATGACCCTGTTTTATACTGAGTGTATCACTATTGCAAATAAAATAAATATTGATATAAATACATTTATGTGCATAAAATACACAAATCATATGAACAGTGTTTCAAGAAATAACAAGTTTTGGAAGCAAAATAAGTCCTTGCTTTGGCAATTTGACATGTGGTTCTTTTTTTTTTTTTTTAATCTCAGTTTTATTTATTTTACTTTACAATATTGTATTGGTTTTGCCATACATTTACATGAATCCACCATGGGTGTACATGTGTTCCCCATCCTGAACCCCCCTCCCACCTCCCTCCCCATCCCATCACTCTGGGTCATCCCAGTGCACCAGCCCCGAGCACCCTGAATCATGCATCGAACCTGGACTGCCGATTCATTTCACATGTGATAATTTACATGTTTCAATGCCATTCTCCCATATCATCCCACCCTCGCCCTCTCCCACAGAGTCCAAAAGACTGTTCTTTCTATACATCTATGTCTCTTTTGCTGTCTCGCATACAGGGTTATCATTACCATCTTTCTAAATTCCATATATATGCTGTATTGGTGTTTTTCTTTCTGGCTTACTTCACTCTGTATAATAGGCTCCAGTTTCATCTACCTCATTAGAACTGATTCAAATGTATTCTTTTTAATGGCTGAGTAATACTCCATGTGTATATGTACCACAGCTTTCTTATCCATTCGTCTGCTGATTGACATCTAGGCTGCTTCCATGTCCTGGCTATTATAAACAGTGCTGTGATGAACACTGGGGTACATGTGTCTCTTTCAAGTCTGGTTTCCTCGGTGTATATGCCCAGCAGTGGGATTGCTGGGTCATATAGCAGTTCTATTTCCAGTTTTTTAAGCAATCTCCACACTGTTCAACATAGTGGCTATACTAGTTTGCATTCCCACCAACAGTGTAAGAGGGTTCCCTTTTCTCCACACCCTCTCCAGCATTTATTGCCTGTAGACTTTTGGATCGCAGCCATTCTGACTGGCGTGAAATGGAACCTCATTGTGGTTTTGATTTGCATTTCTCTGATAATGAGTGATGTTGAGCATCTTTTCATGTTTGTTAGCTATCTGTATGTCTTCTTTGGAGAAATGTCTGTTTAGTTGTTTGGCCCACTTTTTGATTGGGTCATTTATTTTTCTGGAATTGAGCTGCAGGAGCTGCTTGTATATTTTTGAGATTAATTCTTTGTCTGTTGCTTCGTTTGCTATTATTTTCTTCCATTCTGAAGGCTGCCTTTTCACCTTGCTTATAGTTTCCTTTGTTGTGCAGAAGCTTTTAATTGTAATTAGATCTCATTTGTTTATTTTTGCTTTTATTTCCAATATTCTGGGAGGTGGGTCATAGAGGATCCTGCTGTGGTTTATGTTGGAGAGTGTTTTGCCTATGTTTTCCTCTAGGAGTTTTATAGTTTCTGGTCTTACATTCAGATCTTTAATCCATTTTGAGTTTATTTTTGTGTATGGTGTTAGAAAGTGTTCTAGTTTCATTCTTTTACAAGTGGTTGACCAGTTTTCCCAGCACCACTTGTTAAAGAGATTGTCTTTAATCCATTGTATATTCTTGCCTCCTTTGTCAAAGATAAGGTGTCCATAGGTGCATGGATTTATCTCTGGGCTTTCTATTTTGTTCCATTGATCTATACTTCTGTCTTTGTGCCAGTACCATACTGTCTTGATAACTGTGGCTTGTAGTAGAGCCTGAAGTCAGGTAGGTTGATTCCTCCAGTTCCATTCTTCTTCTCAAGATTGCTTTTGCTATTCGAGGTTTTTTGTATTTCCATACAAATTGTGAAATTATTTGTTCTAGCTCTGTGAAAAATACCGTTGGTAGCTTGATAGGGATTGCACTGAATCTATAAATTGCTTTGGGTAGTATACTCATTTTCACTATATTGATTCTTCCAATCCATGAACATAGTATATTTCTCCATCCATTAGTGTCCTCTCTGATTTCTTTTACCAGTGTTTTATGCTGCTGCTGCTGCCACTGAGTTGCTCAGTTGTGTCCGACTCTGTGCGACCCCAAGACGGCAGCCCACCAGGCTCCCCCGTCCATGGGATTCTCCAGGCAAGAGTACTGGAGTGGGGTGCCATTGCCTTCTCCGACCAGTGTTTTATAGTTTTCTATATATAGGTCTTTTGTTTCTTTAGGTAGATATATTCCTAAGTATTTTATTCTTTTCGTTGCAACGGTGAATGGAATTTTTTCCTTAATTTCTCTTTCTGTTTTCTCATTGTTAGTGTATAGGAATGCAAAAGATTTCTGTGTGTTGATTTTATATCCTGCAACTTTACTATATTCTTTGATTAGCTCTAGTAATTTTCTGGTGGAGTCTTTAGGGTTTTCTATGTAGAGGATCATGTCATCTGCAAACAGTGAGAGTTTTACTTCTTCTTTTCCAAACTGGATTCCTTTTATTTCTTTTTCTGCTCTGATTGCTGTGCCCAAAACTTCCAAAACTATGTTGAATAGTAGTGGTGAGAGTGGGCACCCTTGTCTTGTTCCTGACTTTAGGGGAAATGCTTTCAATTTTTCACCGTTGAAGATAATGGGTTTGCTGTGGGTTTGTCATATATAGCTTTTATTACATTGAGGTGTGTGTGTGAAGTCGCTCAGTTGTGTCCGACTCTTTGCGACCCCGTGGACTGTAGCCTACCAGGCTTCTCTGTCCATGGGATTCTCCAGGCAAGAATTCTGGAGTGGGTTACCATTTCCTTCTCCAGGGGATCTTCCCAACCCAGGGATCGAACCCGGGTCTCCTGCATTGGAGGCAGACGCTTTTACCTCTGAGCCACCAGGGAAGCCCTATTATGTTGAGGTATATTCCTTCTATTCCTGCTTTCTGGAAGGTTTTTTATCATAAATGGATGCTGAATTTTGTCAAAGGCTTTCTCTGCATCTATTGAGATAATCACATGGTTTTTATTTTTCAATTTGTTAATGTGGTGTATTACATTGATTGATTTGTGGATATTGAAGAATCCTTGCATCCCTGGGATAAGCCCACTTGGTCATGATGTATGATCTTTTTAATATGTTGTTGGATTCTGTTTGCTAGAATTTTGTTAAGGATTTTTGCATCTATGTTCATCAGTGATACTTGCCTGTAGTTTTCTTTTTTTGTGGCATCTTTGTCAGGTTTTGGTATTAGGGTGATGGTGGCCTCATAGACGGAGAAGGCAATGGCACCCCACTCCAGTACTCTTGCCTGGAAAATCCCATGGACGGAGGAGCCTGGAAGGCTGCAGTCCATGGGGTCGCTAAGAGTCGGACACGACTGAGCGACTTCCCTTTCACTTTTCACTTTCATGCATTGGAGAAGGAAATGGCAACCCACTCCAGTGTTTTTGCCTGGAGAATCCCAGGGACGGGGGAGCCTGATGGGCTTCCGTCTATCGGGTCGCACAGAATCGGACACGACTGAAGCGACTTAGCAGCAGCAGCAGCAGGCCTCTGCAATTTTCTGGAAGAGTTTGAGTAGGATAGGTGTTAGCTCTTCTCTAAATTTTCGGTAGAATTCAGCTGTGAAGCTGTCTGGTCCTGGGCTTTTATTTGTTGGAAGATTTCTGATTACAGTTTCAATTTCTGTGCTTGTGATGGGTCATTAAGATTTTCTATTTCTTCATGGTTCAGTTTTGGAAAGTTGTACTTTTCTAAGAATTTGTCTGTTTCTTCCAAGTTGTCCAGTTTATTTGCATATAGTTGCTGATATTAATCTCTTATGATCCTTTGTATTTCTGTGTTGTCTGTTGTGATCTCTCCATTTTCATTTCTAATTTTGTTGATTTGATTTTTCTCCCTTTGTTTCTTGATGAGTATGGCTAATGGTCTGTCAGTTTTATTTATCTTCTCAAAGAACCAGCTTTTGGCTTTGTTGATTTTTGCTATGGTCTCTTTTGTTTCTTTTGCATTTATTTATGCCCTAATTTTTTAAGATTTCTTTCCTTCTACTAACCCTGGGGTTTTTCATTTCTTCCTTTTCTAGTTGCTTTAGGTGTAGAGTTAGATTATTTATTTGACTTTTTTCTTGTTTCTTGAGGTAAGCCTGTATTGCTATGAATCTTCCCCCTAGCACTGTTTTCACAGTGTCCCATAGGTTTTGGGTTATTGTGTTTTCATTTTCATTTGTTTCTATGCAGATTTTAATTTCTTTTTTGATTTCTTCTGTGATTTGTTGGTTATTCAGCAGCGTGTTGTTCAGCCTCCATATGTTGGAATTTTTAATAGTTTTTCTCCTGTAATTGACATCTAATCTTACTGCATTGTGGTCAGAAAAGATGCTTGGAATGATTTCAATTTTTTTGAATTTACCAAGGCTAGATTTATGGCCTAGGATGTGATCTATTCTGGACAGGGTTCCCTGTGCACTTGAGAAAAAGGTGAAATTCATTGTTTTGGAGTGAAATGTCCTATAGATATCAATTAGTTCTAACTAGTCTCCTGTATCATTTAATGTTTGTGTTTCCTTGTTAGTTTTCTGTTTAGTTGATCTATCCATAGGTGTGAGTGGGATATTAAAGTCTCCCGCTATTATTGTGTTATTGTTAATTTCCCCTTTCATACTTGTTAGCATTTGCCTTACATATTGCGGTGCTCCTATGTTGGGTGCATATATATTTATAATTGTTATATCCTCTTCTTGGATTGATCCTTTGATCATTATGTAGTGTCCATCTTTGTCTCTTTTCACAGCCTTTATTTTAAAGTCTATTTTATCTGATATGAGTATTGCTACTCCTGCTTTCTTTTGGTCTCCATTTGCGTGAAATATCTTCTTCCAGCCCTTCACTTTCAGTCTGTATGTGTCCCTTGTTTCAAGGTGGGTCTCTTGTAGACAACATATATAGGGGTCTTGTTTTTGTATCCATTCAGCCAGTCTTTGTCTTTTGGTTGGGGCATTCAACCCATTTACATTTAAGGTAATTATTGATAAGTATGATCTTGTTGCCATTTACTTTATTGTTTTGGGTTTGAGTTTATACACCCTTTCTGTGTTTCCTGTCTAGAGAAGATCCTTTAGCATTTGTTGGAGAGCTGATTTGGTGGTGCTGAATTCTCTCAGTTTTTGCTTGTCTGTAAAGTTTTTGATTTCTCCTTCATTTTTGAATGAGATCCTTGTTGGGTACAGTAATCTGGGCTGTAGGTTATTTTCTTTCATCATTTTAATTATGTCCTGCCATTCCCTTCTGGCCTGAAGAGTTTCTATTGAAAGATCAGCTGTTATCCTTATGGGAATCCCCTTGTGTGTTATTTGTTGTTTTTCCCTTGCTGCTTTTAATATTTGTTCTTTGTGTTTGATCTTTGTTAATTTGATTAATATGTGTCTTAGGGTGTTTTGACTTGGGTTTATCCTGTTTGGGACTCTCTGGGTTTCTTGGACTTGGATGATTATTTCCTTTCCCATTTTAGGGAAGTTTTCAACTATTATCTCCTCAAGTATTTTCTCATGGTCTTTCTTTTTGTCTTCTGGGACTCCTATGATTCGAATGTTGGAGTCTTTAACATTGTCCCAGAGGTCTCTGAGGTTGTCCTCATTTCTTTTAATTATTTTTTCTTTTTCCCTCTCTGTTTCATTTATTTCTACCATTCTATCTTCTACCTCACTTATCCTGTCTTCTGCCTCCGTTATTCTACTGTTCCCTCCAGAGTGTTTTTTATCTCATTTATTGCATTATTCATTATATATTGACTCTTTTTCATTTCTTCTAGGTCCTTGTTAAACCTTTCTTGCATCTTCTCGATCCTTGTCTCCAGGCTATTTATCTGTAACTCCAGTTTGTTTTCAAGGTTTTGGATCATTTTTACTATCATTATTCGGAATTCTTTATTGACATATGGTTCTTTGTGGTACTGTTAGTTGTTTGAATGTTATTTTATTCAAAAAAACCAATAACAATTTACTGGTGGTTTCTTGTGTTTGATTAGTCACTGTAGGCTACAGTTCTTTATAAACACAACTAAACTTCATATTTTTCATATATTAAACAAATTTTCAAGATATTCATAATAATAATAATATAGCATATAAAGACTGCTAGAAATATTTTAAGAACAACTTATGACTTAAGGAATTCTCCAGAGTTTCTAAGAATTACAGTTTCTCATTCCTGAATCCCAAAGATTAATATTTGGGGGGAATTTGGAAACACTACTTGGGTTAAAAAGTTGACTAAGAGAGTTTAGAAAAGAGAAACAAACACGGGAAAAAAATTTTTTTAAGTGTTACTGGTGTTTTGACAAAATTCTATGTCAGGTACAGTGAAGGAGCAAAGACAAATGATACAGACCAAATCAACCTATAGAAGTATGGAGGACAGTTCATAAAAAATATGATGAGCACTTGAATTGTGTTACGAAGACAAAAAAAAAAAAAAAAACTATTTTCCAGGTACAGTAGCATGCATGCTTATTCACTCAGTCATGTCCAACTCTTTGTGATCCAGGGGCTGTAGTCTGCCAGGCTCCTCTGTCCATGGGATTCTCCAGGCAAGAATACTGACTGGGTAGCCATTTCTTTCTCCAGGGGATCTTCCTGGCCCATGGGTCCAATCCAGGTCTCCTACACTGCAGGCAGATTCTTCACCATCTGAGCTACCAGGAAAGACCAGGTGGAGTGAGGTATAAAGCTGGTGTCAGATAAAATACAAACATAAGGAAGAATTTGTGTAAAGGCTAACATCATGAATCATCATGGGATGTTCAGCAAAAATTTAGTAAATTTAGTGAGGAAGGTGGGAAATTTTATAAGAGATGGTTGGGAGGAGCAAACAGGGATTAACTTATGAAGAGCCTCCTAAAGAACGGGAAAGTCTGTCAAGACTTAAGTAGTCAATTGACGTGATTGAACTTATAGTTTAGAAACAGCCCTCTGGAGGACACTAGGAGAAGAATTTCAAAGAGAGGAGACTAGAGACTGGGGCAATCGAACTCAGTTAGGCACATTCCCTAAACAACCCAATTCTACATGTTGTTAAAGACCCATACATATCTGACCATTGTTTAGTGAAAACCTATAAAAGGAGTTGGAAATGGAAGCTGAGTATTAAGTTATAAACATTAAAAAAAATGGTAATAAAATTTTAAAAGAGAGAGAAAATGATGATACTGAATGCACCAAGAACTGGAAACTGTAATAAACTCAACTCTTGCTAAGGTACCCTCCCCCTCAAAAAAGATAATTATATCTTTCCTATTCTTTTCATATAACCACTTAAAAGAAAATTTCCTTTGGATAGTAAATCAAATTTTTAAGAAGGGCAATTCCTTTAAAAAAAGAGATACATAGTTACCCTGTCACTGATCCTCCTGAAGACTCTAGACACACCTTATTCATTATGTAAACTCTCATTACTCCCCTGATCCAGATTAATCTACAGTTTAAAATGTAGAATCAATAGAATTATTTTCAGTTGTCTATAAGTAACAAATTGTTTTCATTGCTATTTTTTTTTTCAGATTATATTTAGGGAGAGCTATTTATTAGAGGAACAGCTATGAATCATAATCAGGCTGAAAGCTTTCATGTCTCCCTCCCCCCATATCCCATTCTATTGATAGTGTTATGTAGATTTTGTAAACAATTAAATATGTTCACATGCAAACAATTTTGGTTTAATCATGAACAACAATAAAGTAGTTCACACACTTCTTTTATGTTCTCCATGCTCCTTTTAAAAGCATACTAGTATATCCTATTACGCATTCTAAAGCTGTTATACATAAGTGAATGTTCTTTTCAAAATTCTTTTGACATGCTATTGGACTAGCTCCAGAAAAAGAATTAACACTTTTGGGGAATCTTACTGCATCTCTTTTAGTAGCCAAATAAGAAGCTGGTGGGGGAGTAAAGCCAAAGATGAAAATAAATGCATTATTCATTTTTATTCATTTTTAACATAGGTTTTCTATTATTCTTCATTGTAATAGCTGTAGAAATAATTTTACTGTTAACACTGAATTTCTGAAGTGGTGTTGTATAAATCATTTTTTCAAAGAAGAAGGTTAAAAAGATTTCCTGCTTACCATCAGTGCACAAAATTTAAAAAGTGACAATCTTCACATACAATATGCTTCCAGTGAGCATGCTCTTATGCATAAAAAAGGAAACAAAGCATTTCAGGATTGTATTTGTAAAAGGATTATTTTTAAAAAGAAAGCACAGAGCAAGTTTCACAGCAGAAAAACACGACAGGCTCTCCAATAGTCAAAATCAGCACTGACTTTTTTTTAAGGCAACATTTAAAACAGAACATCTGTGTTATTTACATAATATCAACAAAAAGAAGCACAAAGGTAGACTTAAGACAGCTAAAAACCCAGCTCCTATGCTTCTAAATATTTTTATTTTTGTCTAATAGTCATCTGAACAAAGATGCTATTATTCTGCTAAGGTAAACATGTCTTAAAAATTGTCTCATGTTTTCATGATGCTAACTAGTCCAGCTTGTTCATATGTCTTGCTTAATGCAACTAGATACTATGAATGCAATTCAGTTATCAAAGATACAAAATACAACTCAAGTGAAGGGAAATGCCAGGATCTTTAATACAGAATAATAAATTATTCTCATGCACTGCTTTCATCTTTCCACTCAACATCCAAATGTTGCAATCCATCCTAGTTTTCTCGTACACCACACCACCAAAAATTTGTACTGAGCAATAAGTGTGAGAATACAGAAACTAGTAGGGTAGAAGGGGAGTGTGAAAGAAAGGTGATGTAAAAATGGAGAAGCTGACAAGGAGAAGTAAAAACAGGTTTCATCTCCCTTGAATTTAGTTATCAATTCTTCACAAATGTCTCCAGAGAGCTCACCCAGTATTTCTAGACCAGATGGAAAGAACAGTATGGTACAGAATTCTCTATCCCTAGACCCAGCTGTCACAAGGAATGGAGAGGCAATCCTGTTAGGAACTAACAGTTAGCATTATATTCCATGTGGGCTGTACCATTCATTCATATATTGGCTGACTTTTAGATAGTGATTTTTTTCCTTTTGCTGGTTTCCCATGTGAGTGCCTCTCAAATTTCTGTATCAATCTTTGACCTTCTTCCAAAGACCAATCATGCATTTCCAGGCCCTGCCAGTGATGTCCTTGAGACCCCTGACTGAACATCTCTGCAAACTAAACCAATTTTCCCCTACCTTGAGGAAAAAAGTTTCACCCCTTGACTTTTTCCTTGTGGGTGGCATGTTGTCATTCTCTCAATCTTTTAAGCTTTAAATTCCAAAGTGATTATTAAAGTTTCCCTCTCTCCCTGCCATCATATCAAGGTATTGCTAACTTAAAGTCTGACAGCAAAATATTTATCAAAAGTATATCTCCTTTTCCAATTCCACTCTAATCCATCCCAAAGTTTAGATTATCAAGTACTTGCTCTTAATTTCTTGCAAATACCTAACAGGTCTCCTTACTTTTAATCTCTTAACCCCCATTTCATTCTATCTACTACTTCCAAAATTAACATTCCTACAACACAACTGTGATCCTGCCACTTCAATGCTCAAAAATCTTCAGGGGCTTCACCCTGACTATTGAAAATATCTAAAATCCTTTGACCTAATCATCAAAGGGTTTCATGATCCCACCTCAATATAACTTTCAAAATGACAACATATAATCTCTTTCACATACTCTTATATTCAAACCACTGGACTACATGTTATTAAGTGAAATATACATGAGCTTTCATGCTTTGTGCCTTTGCTCACATTGTTTCCTCCACTAATCCTTCCTCCCAGCACACTCTGTAATAGGTACTAAGTCAAACAATAGGATACAAAAGTGAATAACAGATTTTATATATATCTAAGTTTCTCTTGGAGAAAGAAAAAGCATGAGCTTTGGAGTTACATAGGACTAGAATCTGAATTTAGATTTTGCAATTACTAGCCATGTGACCTTTTGCCGAGTGACGTCTCCACTCTCCCACACCATCACGCTGTGTCACCAGATGATTTCAGGCAAGGAGCATCAATGTTAATGAGCTGTTAGACAGCTTAAGACACTCATAGAACCAGATAGGTATATTTCTATCTTAGATAAACAAACAATTTGGCTTCCTCTTCAAATCTATATTCTTTGATTAGTTTCAAAACTTACTTCATGATGGATGAGCACTGCTCAATTGTACTAGTTTCTACTTCAAGATAATTTTTACTTTGGTAGGAAAGAGACAAATTTAGATTTTGCCACATTGTAAAAACTGAGCTAACTAATGCCATGTTCCTAATCTATTCCAGTAACATTTCAACATCCTTTATAGTTTGGCTCATGGACTCATAACAGCCTTTAATTCAAGCCTGTATATGGAAAATGACCTCCAAAAATTGGGTTATTTATACAGTGTTTAGGGCTTCCTTGGTGGCTCAGCTGATAAAGAATCCGCCTGCAGTGAGGGAGACCTGGGTTTGATCCCTGGGTTGGGAAG
This sequence comes from Bos taurus, assembly GCF_002263795.3. Classification (NCBI taxonomy): domain Eukaryota; kingdom Metazoa; phylum Chordata; class Mammalia; order Artiodactyla; family Bovidae; genus Bos; species Bos taurus. The sequence goes on from NC_037332.1 coordinate 63,930,946, forward strand.
ATCCCCTGGAAAAGGGAACGACTACCCACTCCAGTATTCTGGCCTGGAGAATTCCATGGACTATATAGTTCATGGGGTCACAAAGAGTCAGACACAACTGAGCAACTTTCACTTTCACTTTCATAATCTGAGAGCTTCAGTCTTAATTCCAGAAGCAGTCAGTGCTAAAACAAAGTGGAAGAGAATAGTTGGGAAATCCTTGCTTAGAAGACAAATTAAAGCTGAAGTCACAGTTTTTGGAAATTTGAAGCTGGAAGTCACAGTTTTTGGAAATTTGTTTACATATAACTGTACCTCTGAAGGAAAGTTGGGAATATAAGAAAAAGGGCTTGACATAAAGCAGACTTATGACTCATCAACTTATTCAGTAGAAGCTGGAAAAAGCAGAAAACTACCTTAGAAACCAAAAACGAAGTATTATTTTGACCTTTATTTATATCTAAGTTAGAAGTTCTTTTACTTAGACATGTACCTGAATTTGGACTACATTTATTTGTAGGATTCTGGCTGTCTAGACTCAATCTCTTCCTTCTTTTGATAATAGCACCTCATTTAATCCCAGAGAATTCCATCTTCCCTATTGTATGCATTCTTACTATAAATCAGCATGCCCTGGCTTCCTCCTAAACAGGGATGGGCAATGATCCAAGCAAGGCCAGTGAGACTCTCCAAAATTTAAATCTGAAGTAGAATGGCTTAAGAATGAAAAGATAAAGTTCCAGAACTGGAGCTCTACCAAGACCACGCGAGGACCCTACTGCTTAGACACCCATTGCTGCCTCAAGCTGGTCTGTAGCCCCTTCTGGAAGACACTCAAAGACATACCATTCAAATTTTTTTCTGCTTCCTTAACTGGAATTGGTTTCTATGGCTGGCAACCTAGGAACTCCTGAGGTGGAGGTGAAGCCATTCTGCCCTAACTTTGTGCCTGGTCTTCCTCACTGAAAGATAACAAATACTTTAAATGAAGTTATCCTGTACTAGAAGATTTTTTTTATGGCTCTGTTACAGAAGTATCTAGAATAATTTTATCAAACATATAGAACTTAAACAAGCAGGTTTTTGTTTTTGTTTTGTTTTTTGCTTACCTACTCTTTCCCATTTTTACCTGAATTCACTTTGTTCCCTGTGTTCCCTGCCATATTTCCCCATTTCTCAATTTTCTTAAGGTTAGCTACACTGATTTGTTTGTGCATTTGCTTTCCCAAACAATTACATAATTTAAGTGGTTCATATTCCACTTTTGCTGATTATTTTCTTAGTATTTTCAACACCATTGCCCTTTATTCCAATACCTCTTCCCAAAAATGTAGTATTATGTTAGGAGTAATCTATCAAAAAATTAATTGTTAAAGGTATGATACTGGCCCTTGTTCTACCAGGTCTATTCTATGAAATAATTGCCACAAGAAGATCTAAATTTGTTATTAGACTATACAATAAACAGAAGTTTAGAAATCTGAAGAAAATGTAGTAATCACGTACTCAAATCCTATTATTTTAGGGATAAGAGATCTCCACTTCTTTACTTTTGTTTTTATATTTCTTCTTTCATTAAAAGGTGGTTCAAGGAAGAAAATAACAAATATGTTTGGCAATCCTTCTTAAAGAAGAATAAAATAGAAATAATTTGACATCCTTACATCAGTGACATATTAATCCCTCAGTAACACCTTACAGTTATCTTCAGTTCATCCTTTCTTTACATCTTCTACTTAACAAGACCACTGCAAAGATTAAGTGAAAGCAATTCTTAAGCTATAAAATACTACATGAATCAAGATGTTAATATTGTTATTATTTGTCCTCTCCCTTCTTTTCCACCAACCTAGCCATCAAAGCCATCATCACAAACCAATGAAATTCCCTGCCTCCATTTCATCCCCATTCTAATCATCATAGACAACTTTGTATACTAATATTTCAGTTCATCCAAATTCTTAAGAGAAATGACACCAATATTACAACTAATCTTTCACAGAGCAGAAAACCAGGAAATACTCCAAATGTTTTTTGAGACCAGGATAACATTAATACCAAAACCACACAAAGACATTTTAATTTTCCAAAATGAAGAAAGCAAAATTAAAGGCAAATCCTAGTCATGAACATGAATGCAAGACTCTTGAACTCAGGAAATATCAGGACATTAAATCCTATAGAATAAAAGGGATGATTAAGTAGGGTCTATTCTAGTAATGCAATGTAATTTACCACAGTAATAGTATGATGGAGAAAAATTATATAATCATCTCAATAGATGCAGGAACAGCACTCTATAAAATTCAGTACCAATTCAAGAGTTTAAAATAATGCACTTTGGCAAACTAGCAATAAAATGGTATTGTCTTAGATTAAAAAATGTTTCTATTTAAAAAAAAAATTAAAGCATTTAGAAGTTAGGAGAGTGGTAATCCTCAGGAATAGTCAGTGGAAATGAGTAAGGGAAGAGCTTCAGCGGGGCTGATTTCTTGATCTGAGTGCTTATGACACAAATGTGTTAAGTTTATGAGAAAAAAAAAAAAAACCTACAGCAATCATTATACTTATTTGTAAGTGAAGTAATGAAAGCTTTCTTCTTGAGACTAGAAACTAAATAAGGATGCCGCTAACACCATTGCTTTTCAACAATTTAAAGGAAGTCCTAGCCAGTGCAATAGAGAAGAAAGAGAAATAAAGGACTAAGTAATGAAAAGGAAGAAATAAAACTGCTGTTATGATGCAGAATACCCAAAGGAATACAGATAAACTGATAATACAAATAAGAATATTTAAGGAATCTCCACACTGTTCTCCATAGTGGCTGTACTAGTTTGCATTCCCACCAACAGTGTAAGAGGGTTCCCTTTTCTCCACACCCTCTCCAGCATTTATTATTTGTAGACTTTTGGATCGCAGCCATTCTGACTGGTGTGAAATGGTACCTCATAGTGGTTTTGATTTGCATTTCTCTGATAATGAGTGATGTTGAGCATCTTTTCATGTGTTTGTTAGCCATCTGTATGTCTTCTTTGGAGAAATGTCTATTTAGTTCTTTGGCCCATTTTTTGATTGGGTCGTTTATTTTTCTGGAGTTGAGCTGTAGGAGTTGCTTGTATGTTTTTGAGATTAGTTGTTTGTCGGTTGCTTCATTTGCTATTATTTTCTCCCATTCTGAAGGCTGTCTTTTCACCTTGCTAATAGTTTCCTTTGATGTGCAGAAGCTTTTAAGGTTAATTAGGTCCCATTTGTTTATTTTTGCTTTTATTTCCAATATTCTGGGAGGTGGGTCATAGAGGATCCTGCTGTGGTTTATGTCGGAGAGTGTTTTGCCTATGTTCTCCTCTAGGAGTTTTATAGTTTCTGGTCTTACGTTGAGATCTTTAATCCATTTTGAGTTTATTTTTGTGTATGGTGTTAGAAAGTGGTCTAGTTTCATTCTTTTACAAGTGGTTGACCAGATTTCCCAGCACCACTTGTTAAAGAGATTGTCTTTAATCCATTGTATATTCTTGCCTCCTTTGTCAAAGATAAGGTGTCCATATGTGCGTGGATTTATCTCTGGGCTTTCTATTTTGTTCCATTGATCTATATTTCTGTCTTTGTGCCAGTACCATACTGTCTTGATAACTGTGGCTTTGTAGTAGAGCCTGAAGTCAGGTAGGTTGATTCCTCCAGTTCCATTCTTCTTTCTCAAGATCGCTTTGGCTATTTGAGGTTTTTTGTATTTCCATACAAATTGTGAAATTATTTGTTCTAGCTCTGTGAAGAATACTGTTGGTAGCTTGATAGGGATTGCGTTGATTCTATAAATTGCTTTGGGTAGTATACTCATTTTCACTATATTGATTCTTCCAATCCCTGAACATGGTATATTTCTCCATCTATTAGTGTCCTCTTTGATTTCTTTCACCAGTGTTTTATAGTTTTCTATATATAGGTCTTTAGTTTCTTTAGGTAGATATATTCCTAAGTATTTTATTCTTTCCGTTGCAATGGTGAATGGAATTGTTTCCTTAATTTCTCTTTCTGTTTTCTCATTATTAGTGTATAGGAATGCAAGGGATTTCTGTGTGTTGATTTTAAAACTGGAAATAGAACTGCCTTATGATCCAGCAATCCCACTGCTGGGCATACACACTGAGGAAACCAGAAGGGAAAGAGACACGTGTACCCCAATGTTCATCGCAGCACTGTTTATAATAGCCAGGACATGGAAGCAACCTAGATGTCCATCAGCAGATGAATGGATAAGAAAGCTGTGGTACATATACATAATGGAGTATTACTCAGCCATTAAAAAGAATACATTTGAATCAGTTCTAATGAGGTGGATGAAACTGGAGCCTATTATACAGAGTGAAGTAAGCCAGAAGGAAAAACATAAATACAGTATACTAACGCATATATATGGAATTTAGAAAGATGGTAACAATAACCCGGTGTACGAGACAGCAAAAGAGACACTGATGTATAGAACAGTCTTATGGACTCTGTGGGAGAGGGAGAGGGTGGGAAGATTTGGGAGAATGGCAATGAAACATGTAAAATATCATGTAGGAAACGAGTCGCCAGTCCAGGTTCGATGCATGATGCTGGATGCTTGGGGCTGGTGCACTGGGACGGCCCAGAGGGATGGTATGGGGAGGGAGGAGGGAGGAGGGTTCAGGATGGGGAACACATGTATACCTGTGGCGGATTCATTTTGATGTTTGGCAAAACTGGTACAATTATGTAAAGTTTGAAAATGAAATAAAATTAGAAAAAAAAAAAAAAGAATATTTAATCTGAGGTCAAATTTTTAAAAAATCAATTGTTTCTAGACACAGCAGCAAAAAAAGGATAGAAAATGTTTTAAATGATGACATTTATAATAAAATTTAAAATATAAAATACTTAGGAATAAAACATAAGAGATGTTCAAGATCTCTACAGAGAACACGATTTGAAATATTTATGTACATATCTATTAAATCATCACATGTACATCTTAAAAATCAAGCTTTACAACCTAAATATATACCATTTTTATTTGTCAGTTACACCTCAAGCAAGCTGGAAAAAATTAAAGAAGACTTAAACATTTAGAGAGACATACCATGCTCATGGAGTAAATATTGAAAATATGTCAACTTCTCAGTATTTTTCTATAGTTTCAACATAATTCCACAAAAACTCCAGAAGAGTTTTTGTGGAAATAAGCAAGATGATTATGAAATCAATATAGGAAAAAAAATCAAGAGAATCTTAAAGAGATGGGGAGAGGTATGTGATCAAACATGAACATAACTGCAGTAAATAAGATAATGTTGTATTGGCACAGGGATAAATACATGAATCAATGGAACAGAAGAGAGTTCAAAACAGGCCCACATATATGTTTTAAAAGTTAATTGCAGAATAGTATAAGTGGTACTAGTTCAATTGAATGTCAATATGAAGAAATGAAAACTGACATAAACCTCATATCATTTCTAAAAATCAATTCCTAATAAATAATAGCTGTAGCTATAACAGAATAACAAAACTTCTAAAAGTTAACTTAAGAGGGATAACTCATCACCTTGATGTACACAAAATGTCTTAAATTGGACACAAAAAGTGTTAAACACAAAGGGAAAGATTGATAAACTACTAATACTTAAAATTAACAACTCCTATTCATCAAAGGCAGCATTAATAAAGTGAAAAGACAAGTCACAGATAAGAAAAGATATAATTGCAAGAATGGTTAAAATTAAAAATGCTAATACCAAACAATGGTTAAAATAGCATTCATATATTTCTAGTTAGAGTGTAAATTTTGAACAGCCACTCTGGAAAAAGCGAAACAAATGCATACACTATTACCCAGCTATACCATTCCAATGTTTATATTAAACAAAAATATGTATGCATCCACTACCAACTGGAAGGATGTACAGGGGTGTCTCTGAGTACTAGGAATGTTCTATTTCTTATTCTGAATGATAGTTGCATTGGTTTTTCTTTGTAAATTCAAACAACTGTATACTTATGATGACCCCCATTTTCTATATTTTTGATATACTTCAGTTTTTTATATTACAGGAAAAATAAAATAAATAAAAATAAAATCAAGGAGGAAAAACACATACAGAGAAGAAAGAAAAACACATTCCTAAAAATTAGAAATGTTTACCTAGCAACACGCTATTTTTATTGGCACAAATTATCCAGTGATAAAAATAAGGGGTTGATATTTAGGCAAAGACAAAAATTTGATGTTTTGGTTAATCTATACATCCTTAGTAAAGGCAAACATGAAATTTCATTAGGCTTTCTGAAATAGTGAAAACAATTTCAAAAGATTCACATTGCTTTTGTGTATCCCTTGGCATTCACAAATCCAAGATTGAGAATCAATGTCTTAATCTGACATGAAATCAGATTACCAGCCAAAATATTCAGCAAATTATGCCTTTCTCCATAAACTATTTGTTAGGTTCATATTGAAAATTACCTCTTTAGGGAATATAATTATCAATCCTAAGTAAACACTTTAAAATAAAACCTTGAGGATCTTTTCCTCTATTCTTCCCAATGGTGGATATATTATAATCTGAAGTTTTTTTCATATAACTCCCAAAAATATCTTCCTTATTAGTATGCCTGTCAGGATTAAAATCTAGCTTAATCACATAAAAACTATGTGACCTTGGGAAAGTTTCTTAATGTATGCTTCAGTTTCCACATTTGGAAAATGGAGATGATGTTTGTAGTACCTACCTCACAGAGTTGTTGTGAGGACTAAATCACTTAGCACTGTGTCTAAATGTTAGGTAAATTATCATAATTATTTCCCCTCCTATTTGTTTTTAAGAATAAAGTATTATAATGCTGATCAGAACCATTGTGAGCATGAGGGAAATTATTGATATAAGAATTTCACTTTTGGGTGATTGGGTTGGGAGGTAACTTGCACTGGAGGACATTCAGATATCAGCATATGGAAACCTTCCCTTTAGAGTTATTCAGTTATTTCACAGAAGAATATACTGATCTCCTACCAGGAAAGTAACTGCCTAGGTAATGACATTCAAAGGAATTACAAGGTAGGTTCAATTGTTCTGATACAAACTTTCTATTTATACTCTTGTTTTCTGTCTCAAGACTCATCCCTGCCTTCAGCTAAACCTAATACCTCAAGTCCCTCAAATATTGAAGCATAGCCATTACTTTGAGTCTTCCTGAGTCTTTTCCTTTCCAGCTATACATACACATCTTCAACTGTCTACATATTGTTCACTCATTTTTAATGAATTCATTCATTCAAGAATGGTCTCTTTTTTATTAATTCATTCAAGAATGCTGTGATGATTAACCTTACCATGTCATGGTACACAGATGTGTCATCAAAGATTGTTCCAGATGTTTCTGTGAAGATTTTTTTAGATGATATTAGTATTTAATATAGACTTTGAGGAAAGCAGAATACTCTCCATAATGTGGGAGGGCCTCATCCAATCAGTTGAAGGCCTTAATAGAAAAGACTAACCTCTCAGGAAGAAGAGGGAATTTTGCCAGCAGACCAAATTTGGATTCAAACTGCAACTCTTCCCTAAGTCTCCAGCATGCTGGTCTATCCTGCAATTTTGGTCTAACCAAGCCTCCACAATCACCAATTCCTTAAAATAAATTTCTCTTCCTATATACATACATACATCTTGTCAGTTCTGTTTCTGTTGGAGAGAACACAGTTTTGCTCCAGGAACACAAATAGGACCCACTACTCAACTTTGTGACTCTCCCAGCCTAAAGTCACCTTTTTATGTTCACATAACTCTTTAAACTCTGCCTAAACCATACTGGCTATTTCAAATGCAGTCTGAACAGAGTGAGCGTGTGTGCATGCTCAGTCATGTCCAAATCTTTGTGACCTCATGGACTGCAGCCCGCCAGGCTCCTCTGTCCAAGGAATTTTCCAGGCAAGAATATTGGAGTGGGTTGCCATTTCCTTCTCCTGGGGATCTTCCCAATACAGGGATTGAACTTGTGGCTTTTGTGTCGCCTGCATTGGCAGGCAGATTCTTTACCACTAGTGCCACCTGAACACAATTTAGAATAAAATAAACTGAGATATTTCACGTCCCTAATTCTACCTATTTTGAAGTCAAAAAGCAGCCTAATTACATCACTACTCACATTGAGCTGACCACGATAAAATCCCATAAGCTTCCCATAAAAAATGTTGCCAAGCCATATCTCACCAATTCTTCATTTGTGCAACTGTTTCTTTGTGGCCTGTACACAATACCTCACATTTGCTCCTACTAAATTTTATCCTTGAAGTTTAATTTTTCATTGAATGCCTTCAAAATATTTTGAATCCTTATTCTCTCACTCAATGCATTTACAAAAACTCTCAGCTTCATATAATGAAATATTAGCCTTTCTAAAACTAAAAAAATACATAGCTGAGATCAAAGGAAATCTCTGACATTATCAATCTTTTTTTTTAAAGGCTTAATTCAAATAGCATTAGCATAAATACACTGCTATTGAAGTTCTCAGAGAGTATCTGATATGCAAGGAAGGCAGGATGCATGGTGCTCTAGTCAGACCTGATTTCAAGTGCTCCCTCTAAACTTAGAGATTGCAGCACATAGCACGCAGGATCCTAGATCCCTCACTATGGATCGAACCTGCTACTCCTGCAGTGAAAGCATAGGGTCTTAACCACCTAACTGCCAGGGATGTCCCAACATACAAGTTTTATAATTGGACAAATTGCTTATTCCTCAGAGTGCCAGTAAAATGGGGGGAAAAGTCATATCACAAGGTTGCTGTGAGAGTTAAAATACACATAAAGCCCTTAACACAATGTCTAATCTTAGCAGGTACTTGACATGGTGTGTTTTTATTTCTTTTTGTTGTTGTTTTTTGTTTGTTTGTTTGGCTGCACTGGGTCTTTGGGGCAGCATGTGGGCTTTCTCTAGTTTCAGAGCAGTCTCTAGAGCACACAGGCTCGGTAGGCATAGCACTCAAGCTTCTCTAGTTGCCCCTTGGTATGTGGGATCTCATTCCCCTACTGTGAATCAAACCCACATTCCCTGCCTTGGAGAGCAGATTCTTAACCACTGGACTACCAGGAAAGTCCTGACATATGTCTTCTTTGAAGCACATAGGGTGTACTCATAAATAGTTAGATCCATTCCTGCTTCACGTTCCCTTGGAAAGTAGGCCTATAACCTAAATCTCTTAGCCACTCATGGCATTAAAGTAGAAAGAGAGAAGATGGAAGGGAGGAAGGTAGCGAGGGAGGGAGGGTGCAGACGCAGATAGATGAATGACTTGAAGTTGCCGCAAAAAGTTGGAATAATGACAATGAATACTTTGGAATCTGAACATACATCCAGGGAAATAAGAGACTACTGTTAAAGGCTGCAAATTCTTTAGAAATACTGAATAGTTTAGAAAAAGACTTTCATTCAGTCTCTTGCCAAATGGCAACTTACAGCAGGAGAGGAATAAATGCAGTGATGTTTGGTATTTGGTTAAACATTTGGTTAAACATTTAAGCTGCATTTCAAAATGTTAGATTTGGCAAAATCTAAAATAAATTTTGACAAGTCCTTGACTTTTTACTTGCATGTATTAAAGGGAAAGCCAGCTTGTAGATTTGAATCATTTAGATTTTGACTCGTTAAAATGTATAGTGTTTTATCAAGCCACAAAAACTGCCCCAAATTGTTTAGTTTAACTCAGAAAAAAAAAAAAAAAATCTTACATAAATCACAACACTCAAACACTAAGTTGCTGAGCCTTGGAAGAAAAGATTAACTCAGAAAGCCCTCATGAAAGAAATTTTGAAGAAGTAATTAAAGGAGTGAAACAGCACTGAATACACAGAAAATGTAAAACCAAGTATGCAGACAGAAGTGGTATTACATAATAGCTGACAAGGACAAATCTCAGTTATTAGATTTTGGATTTAAAGATATTTTTCTAAAATGTCTGTGAGAAAAATAGGATCTTCAGAGCACTCATAATTAATGTCATTATGTATTTACTAAACAAAAGCTTACTGTGTGTCTCTATATGCAAGTCTCTCTATCAAATGCTGGGACCACAAGGAGATATCACCTCACACCTGTCAGAATGGCTATTAGCAAAAAGACAACAAATGACAGTTGCTGGCAAGGATGTGGAAACAAGGGAACCCTCTTGCACTGTTGGTGGGAATGTAAACTGCTGTAGCCACTATGCAAAAGAGTATGGAGGTTCCTCAAAAAATTAGAACTATCATATGATTTATCAATCCCACTTGTAAGTATTTTTCTGAAAACAAAGGCACTAGTTTGAAAAGATACATGCACCCCTATATTCACTGCAGCATTATTTAAAACAGCCAAGATATGGAAGCAACCTAATTGTCCAGAACTACGTAAATGGATTAAGAAATATGATATATAGTATACAATGGACTATTACTCAGCCATTTAAACAAAAAATGAAATCTTGCCATTTAAGACAATGTGGATGGACCTAGAGGCTATTAGGCCAAGTAAAATAAGTCAGACAGAGAAAGACAAATACCATATTTGTCTTCAAATACGAAGCCTTCATCTATATGTGGAAACTAAAAACCAAAACAAACAAACATAACAAAATAGAAACAGACTCAAAGATACAGAGAATAAGCTGGTGGTTCCTAGAGAGGAGGGAGATGGGAAGATGAGTGAAACAGAGTGAAGGAGATTAAGAGGTACAAACTTCTAGTTATAAAATAAATAAGTCACAGAGATATAATGTACAGCATAGGAAATACAGTAAATAATATTAAAATAACTTTATATGGTGACAGATGATAACAAGACTTATCATGGTGGTCATTTTGCAATGTATAAAAATACCAAATCATGATATTATACACCTAAAACTAGTATATTTAGTCAATTAAATAAAATACTGGGAAATATTCTGGACAAGACAGACATGTCTTCTGAAAGCATACTGTCTATAGAGAAAATAGATTTTTTAACTGAAAATATAAAATAATTACAAACTGCAATCTAAAGATGTAGGAAGCAGTCTTTTTTTAATCAGAGGATAATTGCTTTACAATGTTGGTTTTTGCCATATAACACTGTGCATCAATCACAATGATATATACATTCCTTCCCTGTTTATTATATATACACCTCCCTCTCTGCTCCCATCCCACCCCTCCAGATCATCACAGAGCACCAGGCTGGGCTCCCTGTGTTATATATAGCAGCTGCCCATTAGTTAAGAAGTACTCTATTGAAAAGCAGAGACATTACTTTGCCAACAAAGGTCCGTCTAGTCAAGGCTATGGTTTTTCCCGTGGTCATGTAGGGATGTGATAGTTGGACTGTGAAGAAAGCTGAGCGCCGAAGAATTGATGCTTTTGAACTGTGGTGTTGGAGAAGACTCTTGAGAGTCCCTTGGACTCCAAGGAGATCCAACCAGTCCATTCTAAAGGAGATCAGTCCTGGGATTTCTTTGGAACGAATGATGCTAAAGCTGAAACTCCAGTACTTAGGCCACCTCATGCGAAGAGTTGTCTCATTGGAAAAGACTCTGATGCTGGGAGGGATTGGGGGCAGGAGGAGAAGGGGATGACAGAGGATGAGATGGCTGGACGGCATCACTGACTCGATGGACGTGAGTCTCAGTGAACTGTGGGAGTTGGTGATGGACAGGGAGGCCTGGCGTGCTGTGATTCATGGGGTCGCAAAGAGTCGGACACGACTGAGCAACTGAACTGAACTGAACTCTTATTATACATAGCTTTTTTAATTGCAAGTTTAGGGCCATTAATAAAAAAAATAATAATATATTTTCAAATTCATAGAGAACTTGAAGCTCATCACATCCGGTTTTTAAATGCTTTGATCAGGAAAGGGGCAAAGGCAAAAGCCAAATCTGAACACAGGTTTCCTGATTGTATCCTACATCCATTCTTCATTCAACTTTCACTGAGCATCAGCTATGATTAGGCTGTATGCTAAGTGCTGCAGAGGAGGCAAAAATTAAAGCCATCACTTCCCAACTCTCAAACTGCTGACAGACAGAAGGGAGATAAGCTTGCAAACAAATAACTGCCAAAAGATAAATGATATAAAAGAAGTTTGCACAAAATTCTGGGGCACCAAGAAGGGAAACCCTAACTCTGCTTAGGAAGATAATGGATGGCTTCACTTTAGCCAAATGATATGGAAGGAATAAGATTTGTCCAGAAAGACAAAAAGAAGAGCAACATTTCAGAAAGAGTAAAGTAAAAGTGCAAATGTGAAAAAACACTGTTCAAAAAAGTCTAAGTATATAGAAAGTTTCAGAATTCCTCTACTTCTGAGCTTTCTTTTTCTTATTACTTTTGTCAAAGTAATACATACATACAGTCAAGTAGTACAAAAAGACTTAAAAACACAGCTGTCCTTTAGCAAACTCTCTCATGGTCACCCCACCATCAAGGCTCTCTCATTCCCAGATGTGATCACATTACGCTCATTCAGCTTATGCTTCTGGCATTAGCTCCATGCTTTCTAAATCATGTGTGTATACTTATATTTTGGTATCCTACATGGTATGAGAATTTTCACTTTATATCCACTTCATCTCCTCCACCCCATATGCTTGAAACATAATTTGCGGCTATTACCATAATTGTTTTTATAATGACTAAGTAAATATTGCTTACTGATTAAAGCCCTATACTACAATTATATTTCCCTGCTGTAATAGCTTTTCTTTTTTTTAATTGATTTGCATGCACTTTATTGTTCTTTTTCAATCTTTGGGTAAATCTTCCCCCATACTCCAAGAACTCTAAAAACATTATAAATATAATTTTTCTTAAAGTCAAACCTATAAAACAATTTGTTTTTTCCTGTGGTTATGCCCACTAGAAATCGTGCGCCCCTGCTTTAATCTGCACTGAACTTCAGGTCTAACCTGGGAATTTCTTTTGCCTCTCTTCTCTATTAGAGCTAGTTTCTAGATCCTGGGCTTCCCTCAGCTGGTAAAGAATCCGCCTGCAGTGTGGGAGACCTGGGTTCAGTCCCTGGGTTGGGAAGATCCCCTGGAGAAGGGAATAGCTACCCACTACAGTATTCTGGCCTGGAGAATTCCATGGACTGTATAGTCCACGGGTTCACAAAGAGTCGGACATCTCCCTATTTCCTAGTTTACATTCTCACTTTGGTAGAGCCCACCTTCTACTAGCTTCCTAAGAAAGAGTGCATGAATGTAAATATTTAAAACAAATATCTCTATCAGTCACATCTGACTAAGATTTTGGCCAAGCATAAAATTCAAGGTTGTAAATTACTCTCCTTCAGAATTATTCAGTCATTGCTCTACTATCTTCTAGTTTCTAATGTTGCTATTGAGAATCTGGTGCCATTGTATGTGACAATATAAATCTGACCTTCATATGTGAATTTTTTTTTTTTTTTTTGCCCTCTGGAAGTATATGAGTTAGGATGGTGGTTCAGTTCAGTTCAGTCGCTCACTCATGTCCAGCTCTCTGTGACCCCATGAACTGCAGCACACCAGGCCTCCCTGTCCATCACCAACTCCTGGAGTTCACACAAACTCATGTCCATTGAGTTGGTGATTGCATCCAGCCATCTCATCCTCTGTCGTCCCCTTCTCCTCCTGCCCCAAATCCCTCCCAGCATCAGAGTCTTTTCCAATGAGTCAACTCTTCGCATGAGGTGGCCAAAGTATTGGAGTTTCAGCTTTAGCATCAGTCCTTCCAAAGAACACCCAGGACTGATCGCCTTTAGAATGGACTGGTTGGATCTCCTTGCAGTCCAAGGGACTCTCAAGAATCTTTTCAAACACCACAGTTCAAAAGCATCAATTCTTCAGCTCTCAGCTTTCTTCACAGTCCAACTTTAACATCCATACATGACCACTGGAAATACCATAGCCTTGACTAGATGGACCTTTGTTGGCAATGTCTCTGCTTTTTAATATGCTATCTAGGTTGGTCATAACTTTCTTCCCAAGGAGTAAGCGTCTTTTAATTTCATGGCTGCAGTCACCATCTGCAGTGATTTTGGAGCCCTCCAAAATAAACTCTGACACTGTTTCCACTGTTTCCCCATCTATTTCACATGAAGTGATGGGACCAGATGCCATGATCTTAGTTTTCTGAATGTTGAGCTTTAAGCCAACATTTTAAGTTTCCTTTTTCACTTTCATCAAGAGGCTTTTTAGTTCCTCTTCACTTTTTGCCATAAGGGTGGTGTCATCTGCATATCTGAGGTTATTGATATTTCTCCCGGCAATCTTGATTCCAGCTTGTGCTTCTTCCAGCCTAGCGTTTCTCATGATGTACTCTACATATAAGTTAAATAAGCAGGGTGACAATATACAGCCTTGACGTACGCCTTTTCCGATTTGGAACCAGTCTGTTGTTCCATGTCCAGTTCTAACTGTTGCTTCCTGACCTGCATATAGGTTTAGTTGCACATAAAAGAAAATCCAACATTATATAGTAGCTTAATCAAATAGGGAATCTCCCTACCCCTGCAACATCACAGAAAATCCAAAGATGGGTAGTTGCTGATATCATTGAATCAGCAGTTCAAACATATCAGAGCTGAGACACCATGGAAAGAAATGACTACCGTAGCTCCAGCCATCTTGCTCACATTCCATACAGGAAAAGGTAGAGGGGGAAGGAGGAAACAAAGGTATAGCCTATATCAGAAAACAAAAATTTTCTCACAAATTCTTCAGCACACTTCCACTAAAAATTTACAGGCTAGCACTTTATCACATTTGGCCAAACCTACCTACAAAGGAGTTTAGAAAAGCAAGTGTTTAATCTTTCTCGCCTCTTAAATAAAGAAAAACAGGGTAAAAAGTGATTACAATGAGTTGAGGGAGCCAAACTAGAGTATGAAATTATATTGTGATGTGTCTTGCTGTGAGTCTGTTTACCCTTGTGCTTGGCACTCTGTGAGTCCTTTCAAATTTGAAACACATGTTTTCATCCTGGCACTTTTCCTTGTAATTTATTTGCTAATTCCCTCCCTTTGGATCTTTCTGTTCTCTAATTTGGGAGCTCCTAAAAGTCAGGTGTTGGACCTTTGCTACTGACTATCTTTTTCTCCTACTTTCCATCTCATTATCTTTTAATTCTATTTTCTGGGAGATTTCCTCATTTGCAGTTAATCCTTCTACTGAATATTTTATTTTTCAGAGTGCTTTCTATTCTTTTATTCTTCCTTATTCACACCATTACATTACTTTACAGATGCAAAATATACTCATCTCTTTGAGGATACTGATTATATTTTCTTGAAGGTTTCTTCTTTTTTCCTGACAGTCTCACTTTCTTATTCACTTTTTCTGTTTATTTGTTTTGGTGTCTCTTCCTGCTGGAAGCTTTTCTCAGTTGACTGTTGGCAACTGGTTCTATATTCATATCTAAGAATGACAACTGAAAAAAAGGGGATTGGAAGGTATGTGCATGCAGTAAATTTCACTGTAAGACAATATGGAGACCAATTGTTTTTTGTTATTTGTTTCTTTTCATCAGGAATACCCATAAGTCAGTATCTGCAGAGATTTGCTCTGGAGTGTGTAATTTTTTCAGGGAAGGATCTTCCAATATTCTGTCTGAGGAGGTGTGAGGGTAGAAAGGTGGTTGTAAGCTTGTTGTTAACATCATAGAGCTAAGCATGGGAAGGGGGCTTCTCTGGATCCACCAGCAATGCAGGAGATGCAGGTTCAATCCCTGGGTTGGGAAGATCCCCTGGAGAAGGAAATGGCAACCACTCCAGTGTTCTTGCCTGGGAAATCCCATTGACAAGGGAGCCTGGTGAACTACAGTCCATCGGGTCAGAAAAGAGTCAGACACGACTTTGCGACTAAACAAGCTACAAGCATAGGAAGAGAGCCAGAAGTACCACTAATATGCAAATTTCCACTTAATTCTCCTCACATCTACCCTCCTCTGTGTCATCTCTCAGGTTTGATTTTCATAGATTATACCTTCCATATGTTTCAGACTTGGGGTACTGGTAGTTGTCAGTGTCCAAATATAGTCAATTTCCAACAATCCTCCTTTGCTCATTCCACCTCACTGCTCCCCCACAATCTCACCCAGCTTCTATAATACCTAGTGCCTCTGATTCTTGAGCCTTTCTCAGATTCGGCTGGGTGAATCAGTTTGCTTATCACTGGTATGTCCCCTTACAGATGGTTAGATTTGACATTCTCACTGCTAAGACAATTCTTTCATCTGTTTTCCATACTCCTATTCTATAGATGATAGTTAAAGATACCTCTTAGTTTTAGTTAAAATGGAATGTGTGTATCTATCACTTTTGTTTCTTTGCTGTTTTCAGTGATTTCTTATAAGAAATAGAAGTATTTTTCTGCCATTTTGAAACAGTCTCTAATTATTACATAACAGTAAGTCTCTATTAATTTAAAACTTTAAAAATCCTAATAATAAACAAAATAGGCTCTATAGAAAAACTCTACCCACTGATAACACACATCAATTTAGAATGGGTATTACATTGTTGATGATCCATTTTTTGTAATACAATGTGGTAATTAAGAGCATAAATTTTGAGGTCAAACTGCCTAGCTTGGAATTATGTCTCTACTGCTTTCCTTGCCGTATAATCTTGAACAAATTCTGTTGATATCAATCTCTTAAGCTGAAAAATGTATAGTAGTAGTGAGGAGTAAGTACAAAAAGTACCTGGCACATAAATAATAATAAATACCAGTTACTATTATTAACTCCAACAGTTATGATTTTCCAAAGTAATGAAAGAGTCAAATACTGTTCTAAGTACTTTATAGGTATTAACGTAATGAATCTTGAAAACAACACTATAAGGTAAGTACTATTATCAGACCAATTTTATAAAGGATGAAATTGATGCACAAATAGATTAAAAAGCTTGCCCAAGGTCACAATCAAAGGTAGATAAATAGGACTCAAATCCAAGTAATCTGGTTCTAGAATCTTTGATCTTAATAGCCTGGCAGGCTGCAGTCCATGGGGTCCCAAAGAGTCAGACACAATTTAGTGACTGAACAACAACAACAAACAACTTATAAACTATGCAGCCCATGGACAGCATCATTCAAATTTGAGTCCCCAGGCTCTCTTCAGTTCTCTTGTGGAATGCCAATTAAGCTATACTGGGGCCATCAGACAAACTTACAGAAACATTCCAAAATGACATTGTGAAATCTGAACCAAGTGATTTCTCCTTTTAACAGCCTTCTATGTAAAGACAATGGTACAGAATAGTTGTATATACATGATACACATTTCTATAATGAGTCAAGAATACAGACATAAAAATACCATGAAGTTTTTAAGCCCATTGCTCCCAAGTCATTATTTTATCACATGGAAATGTGTTTTCTAAGTCCATCTTCTTTGTGCAAATTGAAAGGTTTGTAAAAGTGAAAACTCATCTTCTGCTGCCAAGAGTCCCATGAAGACAGAAGTTCTTAATTAACTAAGCAATTAGTCATGACAGGTGAAACAAAAATATATAATTTTGTAATTGTTTTTCCTCCACTAAAACCATTAGCCAGAATTTTAAAATATGTGTCCTTTGGGTTCTGGCTCTGGGTAAGATGGAAAAATCATATCTCATTCTGTCTCTGCCATTGCATGCAGCTATAAAACCTGGACAGACTGCAAAGAGCAGATATTTGAGAGCTCCAAGGAGTAAATAATAGCAGGCAGATTGGAGAAGACCAGAATTCAAAATGCCAACAGTGAGTTCCTTGTTTTCCATTTGGTATCCCCAACCTGAACTCAAAGCACACCAAAACCAAGAGTAGACACCACGATGTAAACAGAGAGAATTCCAGAGAAGTCCACTAGTTCTGGCTCAACAAGTAGGGAGAGGGATTACTAATACTCAGAGAGAGTGGGGGAAATCTCAATTCTATTTATTATTATTGTTTTTTATTTTCTCTTCTTTAATGCCTCAGTCCCCAGGGAATTCTGTGGCAGTGGCAGCAGCAACTGTGACAGCAAGGGGGACCTTAGAGGTGCCTAAAATTTGGAGGAAGAACATTCCTTTCTTACTGGAGGAACTGAGGTCCAAAAGGCAGAGGTAAACACCTGTGCCTTTTATTCTCTCTGTCTGCTTATCTCTTGGCTCTGAACCTAGATGAAGCCCTGGAACATGTCTCGCACAACAGGATAACCAAACCCCCAGTTTTCTGGCCAGAAGACCAAAAGTACTGGGGACACTGTAGAGAAGGGGAGGCTTGGGATAAGAGCTCTCTCTGAGTTGCATATGGAGGGATATGGGCCTAAACACCACAACAAAGATTTGAGAACCGAGCTAAATTATAGACCACCACCTAGATCTCAGACTGGCCACTTGGTTGCAAACACATGGAACAGACCAAGATAGCAATGCAAAGGCTTTGAAAATGAAATTGACATTGAAACCACAAAACACCAGAAGAGTTGGTCAGAACTTGCAACCTGAACTCTCTGGATTGATAAGTTAAAATATCAATATTTTACACAAAATGTAAATAAGACCCAGAGTCTTATAACACAATATTAAGAATGTCCAGAATTCAATACAAAGTTATTCAGCATTACAATGAACCTCTAGAACCCCAATAAATAGGAGAACAAAATTTACAGACTTCAATGCCAAGATGACACACGTTAGAATTACCTCACAATGATGTTGGGAAAAAAAGTATTAGTCTCAGGGAACTCAAACAGGGGCTCTGTATCAACCTAGAGGGGTGGGATGAGGAGGGAGATGAGAGGGAGTTTCAAGAGGAAGGGGACATATGTATACCTATGGCTGATTCATGTTGAGGTTTGACAGAAAACAAAATTCTATAAAGCAATTATCTTTCAATTAAAAAATATATGTTTTTTTTTAAAAGAAAGTATTAAAAACACTCTTGAAATGAATGGACAGAGAGAGGTTTCAGCAAGTAAAAAGAAAATATAAAAAAGAAACAAATGTAAATTTTAGAGCCGAAGAAATGCAATAACCAAAATTTTAAAACTCACTGAATGGACTCTATTGCATAATAAAGAAGATAGAGGAAAGTGTCAGTAAACTTGAAGAGAGATCAATATAAATTATCCAGTTTGAACACAGATAAAAAATATTTTAAAAGTAAGCCAAAAAATCTAGTATTTAGAAATTCTTGTCCCAGAAGGAGAAAAGAAAGAGTGCAGTGCAGGAAAAAATATTTGAAAAAACAATGGCTAAAAAGTTTCCAAATTTGGCAAAAGACATAAACCCAGAGATTTAAAAGCTCAGTGAACCCCAAAAAGAATAAATCCAAAATATGCATGCCTAAACATAAGATAATCAAACTTCTAAAAACTGTGAACAAAAATATTGAAAAGAGCCAAAGAAAAATGATACATTACTTACAGGGAATCAATGATTTCAAAGCCTGGGGATCTTTCATCAGAAATCATGGAAGCCAGAAGGAAATGGCACACATTTTTAAAGCACTGAGAGAGAAGAATGTTCAAACCAGAATTATAAATTCAGTGAAGATATCCTTCAGGAATAAAGGTGAAATGGGCATTCTTAGATGAAGAAAAACTAAGAGAATTTATTTAAACAACATATTTCTCTAAAAGAATTGCTAAAAGGAAGTTCTTCAGGCAGAGGAAATGATACTGGAAGAAAACTTGGAACATCAGAAATAAGGGAAGAACAGAAATGGTGAATTTCTAGCTAAACATAATAGATTATTCTTCTACCTTGAGTTCTTTAAAATGTGCTTGACAGTTAAAAACTATATATATATATATAGTGTTGTCTGATGAAGTTTTCAATGTGTAAAAAGAGTTCAAAAATAGGCCCATGTAAGTATGATCGATTGATTTTTGACAAAGGTGCAAAGGCAATTCAATAAAGAAATGACAGTCTTTTCCATACAACATGCTGAAACAAATGGTCACTATTAAGTAGGGGAAAAAACCCTCAAACCATTCTTTATACCTTATATAAAACAGAACTCAAAATGTATCACAGACATGAACACAAACATTAAACTTTTAAATATAGTTTTTAGGAAAAACATTGGAAGAAAATATTTGTAACACTGATTTAAGTAAAAACTACAACACCAAAAGAATGATTTATAAAAATTTTTATAAACTGAATTTCATCAAAACAAAAACTTCTTGCTCTGCCAAGATATTATCAAAACAACAAAAAGGTAAGCCATAGACTGGGGGAAAAATATCAAAAACTCATTTTTTTTAATGGAAGAAAGATTTGAAAAGATAACTTCACCAAGGAGGATACCAGATGGTAAATGAGCATGTGAAAAGATGCTCAACACTGGTAGTTATTAGAATAATGCAAATGAAAATAAATCCATAATCAGATGCCATTACACACCTATTAGAATGAGAAAAAACTAACAAATCCAAGTACTAGCAAGACTGAGAGCAACTGAAACTCTTAAACATTGCTGGTGAGAACATAAACTAGTACAGCCATCTTGAAAAACAGTTTGGAAGTGTCCAATAAAGTAAAACATACCATAAAGTTACACTTATCATATGACCTAGCAATTCCATTCTCAGGTATTTACCCAAGAGAAATAAATGTTTATTTTCACATAAGCCTGCATATGAAATAGTAGCTTTATTTAACTTCTCACTGGTAGCTCAGTTGGTAAAGAATTGCCTGCAATCCAAGAGATCCAGTTTCGATCCCTGGCTGGGGAAGATCCCCTGGAGAAGGAAATGGCAACCCATTCCAGTATTCTTCTTGCCTGGAAAATCCCATGAACAGAAGAGCCTGGCAGTCTCCAGTCCATAGGGTCACACAGAGTCAAACATGACTTAGTAACTAAACACCATCATCAAAAACAGAAGGAAAAAAAAAAAAGCAATGTCCTGAAACAATGTGAATGTGAAACAAGAGTGAAAGGGTATAACTTTTAAAAGAATGATATAGCCATGTTGTTATTTAGTCACTAAGTCATGTCTGACTCTTTTGAGATCCCATGAACTATAGCTCACCAGGTTCCTCTTTCCATGGGATTTCCCAAGCAAGAATACTGAAGTGAGTTGTCATTTCTTTCTCCAGGTGATCCTCTCAACCCAGGGATCAAACCCATGTCTCTATTGTCAGGTATATTCTTAACCACTGAGCCACTGCAGAAGCCGTGACATAGCCATGCTGCTAAGTCACTCAGTCATGTCCGACTCTGTGCGACCCCATAGACAGCAGCCCACCAGGCCCCGCTGTCCCTGGGATTCTCCAGGCAAGGACACTGGAGTGGGTTGCCATTTCCTTCTCCAATGCATGAAAGTGAAAAGTGAAAGTGAAGTCGCTCAGTTGTGTCTGACCCTCAGCGACCCCATGGACTGCAGCCTATCAGGCTCCTCCGTCCATGGGATTTTCCAGGCAGGAGTACTGGAGTGGGGTGCCATTGCCTTCTCCATGACATAGCCATAGGCATGACAAAAACTGGTTAGAACCAATTAAGTCCAAGATGGCAGAATATTCTACATTCAGTGGACCTTGAGCCTCACAATATGCTCATTGTAATATATTAGCAAGCTAAATGACACACCCACCAGTGCCATGACACTGAGTGGCAATTCTGAGGCTAACTATAAAAGGTGGGCTGTGGCCCAATTCCTGGAAATCTCTACCTTTTCCCTGAAATAACTGGAAAATTCCTCCTACTCATTAGCCTATGAAATTATTCAGCCCATAAAAACTAGCCATGCCATGTTTTGGGGCCTCTCACTTTTTGGGATGACCAGCACTCTGTGAAGTGTGCTTCTCCCAAGGCCTGTTGCCTTCGGAGATGGCCCACACTCTGTGTTCCTCTCTAAATAAATCCACTTCTTATCTATCACTTTGTCTCTCACTGAATTCTTTCTGTGATGAGACCTCAAGAACCTCAAATTCACTGGGAGCAAATGGATAAATTTAGGTGTTATACAAAAGAATATTATTCACCAATAAATGAATATACTATTGATACACACAACAGCATGGATGAATCACAAATGCCTTATATGAAGTCAAAGATGCCAGGCTGAAAACACTACATACTGTATGATCCCATTTATACGATATTCTGGAAGAAGCAAAATTATAGGGACAGAGAAAAGATCAATGGTTTCCACAGATTAGGGCTCTGGAGAGAGACTGACTACAAAAGAGCAGAATGAGGGCATTTTGGAGGGTGATGAAACCCTTTTATATTTTGACTGTGGTAGTGGTTACATGATGATGCATTCATCCAAATTCATAAAGCTGTACACTAAAAACAATGTTTTCCTAAATGAATACTTTAATTTAAAACAAATACATCTCTTCAAAAAAACAAAGACAACTTAGGATCCCATATCACCTCCATCATTTAAAATGTGATCTTAGACAAATGACTTAGTATTACAGAGCTTCAGTTCTCCAACTTTAAAAATGAAAAATATATTATTTTGAGATCTCACTGGTATTTTTGCTTGTGTGTTTAGTTCTTTAAAAGTTCTGAGCTCTTTCATTTTTATATCCCTCTCTTCACTGCTTTGTTTGGCTAATTTCTGTTTATCCTACAGGTCTCAGCTAAAATATTGTTTCCCTATAAAAGCCTTCACTTCTTTTATTTCATAACAATTCTCACATCTATATTTAAATATATTTAATGTCTATCTTTCACAAAATGATAAGCTTCATGAGAAAATGAACTATTTGAATTGTTTTATCAGAATCTAAGCAATCATAGAGCACTACAATACTGAAGTGTGTTCCATTAATACTTTTTTTAAATGCAAAAAGACCACTACAAATAGCATTTCCTATTGTGTTCTTATTCTTTCTTAGTATTTTCATCATTCTCATTATATATGTATATACACAGACATACACATATATATCTTAAGCTGTTATCTTTCTCACACTGTAGATACATAAATGTGTGTCTACATGTACGTACATGTCTACATGTATGTACATGTGTATATATATTTATACATATACAATAATATAATGGTATGTAATAGATGCCATCAACAAATTTACTTGCTAGATCAAAAGACAGCAAATATTAGATTATGCCTAGGTATAATCTAATATACTTAGATATATTAGGTATCTAATGTCTAATATATTAGGTATATTAATACACTCAGTTCAGTCCAGTTCAGTCGCTCAGTCGTGTCCAACTCTTTGCAACCCCATGAATCGCAGCACACCAGGCCTCCCTGTCCATCACAAACTCCCAGAGTTCACTCAGACTCACGTCCATCGAGTCAGTGATGCCATCCAGCCATCTCATCCTCTGTCATCCCCTTCTCCTCCTGCCCCCAATCCCTCCCAGCATCAGAGTCTTTTCCAATGAATCAGCTCTTCGCATGAGGTGGCCAAAGTACTGGAGTTTCAGCTTTAGCATCATTCCTTCCAAAGAAATCCCAGGGCTGATCTCCTTCAGAATGGACTGGTTGGATCTCCTTGCAGGCCAAGGGACTCTGTCTGCTAACATTTCCTCATTTGTAAGCATTTTCCATTAGCACTTCCATGAGCTTCCCTGGCAGCTCAGATGGTAAAAGCATCTGCTGGCAATGTAGGAAATCTGGGTTCAATCCCTGGGTCGGGAAGATCCCCTGGAGAAGGAAATGGCAACCCACTTCAGTACTCTTGCCTGGAAAATTCCATGGATGGAGGAACCTTGTAGGCTACAGTCCATGGGGTTGCAAAGAGTCGGACACTGAGCAACTTCACTTTCACTTTCCATTAGCACTAATGGAAAATGACAAAAGTAATAGACCTATTATATAACCATAAATTAAATTTTAAAATTAGTTGGTACTTGAAGAGTCTGATATATATATAAGCTAGAATTAAACATCTGTAGTGGACATATTAGGACCAGTTCCTGCCATCCCAAATGTCTTAGTCTATGTTAACACAAACCCCAAGACCAGAAAAGCACATATAGACTGACGGTCACTAACTAGCCCAAGGTGGACACCTGACTAAATTAAGACCCTTCTATGGGCTGGGCAACACATAGTGTGACACATGGGCCCAAGTAGTAGAACAATTATAATCTGTTAGTCACATTTCCTCCTGTGGAATTCATCCTAGAAATAGACACAGACCAGTTATTAACAAGAGGATACTGAAGCACACAGAGAAGCAGAGGTAACAAGAGAAAAACCATTCCTTCATTTCACAAATATTAATGATCATCTATTTATTATGTGCTATATGACCCAAAAGAGAGGCACTAAAAGGGAAATGAATTCCCAGAGCTTTAAGAAATCTAGATACCTTCCAGTTCTAGTCCACATGTCTCTTTACAATAAACCCTTTTTTTCTCTCTTTAGATGAGTGGGTGAAGACTCTGCTCCTGGAAACCAAAATGATCTAATACAGTTTCACAAGTGAAGGCACAGAAAGGAGTCTTTCTGTTAGGTTAAAAAAAAAAAAAAAAAAAGACAAAATATGTCTTGTCCTAGGTAATAACTCAAGTGAAAAAAAGATTTCTCCTCAAAGTGTATAGTACCTTTCCTAAAACTGTTGACAGACAGAACATGACAAGTGGGAATAGGAAGGGGGACGGGCCCTAAATTTTCCTTTATAAAACTACTACCACCAAAAACATGATTTTAAGTGCCTTACTTCCATTGCATAGAAATATGTAGGCAAAAGGAAAAAGGTCTTACAACTACAACTGTGAGTACTTATGAAAGACTTCGTCACTGACACAAATGCAATTCACTACATCAGAGTCTCCTGATCACTTTGTACAGGGGAGTCTACCGGCTTCACTAAAATAATTTGGGATTCTAAGCAAAGGAGGTAGGCAGTTCCTTACTCTAATGTATTACTGGATAGGCTTGAAGCCCAGACCAGAAGTGTATTATGTAACAGACAAAAACAACTAGCTGTTTTAAATTGCACTTCATTTGATAAAATATCTCAGTGACTTCAGCAGAAGTATAAGATCTGGTCTCTTAGTTCTAAAATTCCAGCCATTGAGAAATGATTCTCTTTGGCAACAAACACTAGAAACAGATTTGTAAAACAAATTTATTTATTTATTAAAAAGTAATTTGCTTTATAATTATATGCAAGAATAACCATGCTAAAAACTCAGTGTTGTTTTTAATCACTGCAAGTGGACATTCCTAATGGCCATATCTTCTTGCTTATTTACTATGCAAATGAAGCATTGCTAAACACTTACTCTGTACCAAGCATTTTTATATAGGTTATCATGAAAAACCATATGAGGTAGGTTATCTAACGCTACTTTAAAATCAGCAAACTGACCACTGAAAAAGTAAATAATTTGTCTAAGATCCTCAAGAATGTAGATGTCAACGTATGAAGTTTGACCTTGGGTAGCCTTGCTCTTGTCCCTGTTGGCCAAGTGCACTACATTCCCAGGACCACTAAGGTCTCTAAGAAGTTAAGTTTAGAAAAATATGTCTTCCTGGTATATGTCTCACTGACTTTGGGTATTACTTATTTCAAGAAAGATTCTTTTTGCTTAAAGATCTCCAATCAACCAACAGTCATTTTTCTAACACTATATATTCTAAATGCAATTGTATGTCAACTAAGGAAGATCTAGGAACATTTGAAACACTCATTTTCCCCAAATCCTTATGTTGACTCTGGTTGCTGAGAAAAGTCTGCATTAAAGGCAGAATATTTACCAAAATACTAACAATATAAGATTGTGCTCACTTTTTCATGCTGTCATAATATAGTAAAAGAGGAAACTCCACTGATAAAATCAATTATTAATAGAATTTACAATAAACCAAAGATCAGTTTCTTTATAACATTTTAGTTGTTAGCCACACACATTAAAACTAGAACCCAAATATCAGAATGGAATTGTGGCATGTCTTTAATTCTTCCTGACTCTTACTGGGGATGGGGCTGAGACTGCATTTTTAACCTTCCAGCTGATGCTTGAGTGGCAATAGACCAGGCTGTTTCTAAGCCTAATCCAATCCTGTTCACAGCCTAAGCTAGTTAGAATCACCCAGGTCTCAAAAGGCATATGATAGAGCCCATTCTCCTATCACTTTAAAACCTCCCCACATGATTCTGGGCTAAGAATTGCCATGCTTGAGAACCACTGGCTTAGCTCAAATCAGAACTTTATTTCTGCTGAATGTCTCCCCTTTGGGCTCTTCTCCTCAGGTGCTATTAAAAGCCTGGTCCTAATTAACTCAGAGTTAGGTAAAGAAATTTAAACTTGGAGAGAGAATAATAATAGATACTGTTATGATTAATTTTATATATCAACCTGGCTTGGCTATGGTACCCAGCTGTTTGCTAGGCAGTTATTTTTAAATGTTGTTGTTGTTCAGTTGCTAAGTAGTGTCTGACTGTGACCCCATGGACTGTAGCATGCCAGCCTCCTCTGTCCTCCCATTATTTCCCGGACTTGGCACAATTTCATGTCCATTGAGTCGGTGATGCTACCTAAGCGTGTCATTTTCTGCTGCCCTCTTCTCCTTTTGCCTTCAATCTTTCCCAGCACCAGGGTCTATTCTAATAAGTCAGCTCTTTGCATCAGGAGGCCTGAGTATCAGAGTTTCAGCTTCAGCATCAGTTCTTCCAATGAATATTCAGGGTTGACTTCCTTTAGGATTGAATGGTTTGATCTCCTTGTAGTCTGAGGGATTCTCAAGAGTACTCCAGCACCACAATTTGAAAGCATCAGTTCTTCAGCACTCAGTCTTCTTTACAGACCAACTCTCACATCTGTACGTCACTACTGGGAAAACCACAGACTTGACTATATGGACCTTTGTTGGCAAAGTGATGTCTCTGCTTTATAACATGCTGTCTAGGTTTGTCACAGCATTCCTTCCAAGATGCAAGAGTCTTTTAAGATTTCATGGCTGCAATCACCATCCACAGTGATTTTGGAGGCCAAGAAAAGAAAATCTGTCACTATTTCCACTTCTTTCCCTTCTATTTGCCATGAAGTGATGGGACTGGATGCCATGATCTTAGGTTTTTTAATGTTGATATTCAAGCCAGCTTTTTCACTCTCTTCTTTCATCCTCATCAAGAGATTCTTTAGTTGCTCTTCCCTTTCTGCTATTAGATTAGTATCATCTATATATCTGAGGTTGTTGATGTTTCTCCCAGCAACTTTGATTCCTGCTTGTAATTCATCCAGCTTGTAATTCATTTTGCACAATGTACACTGCATATAAGTTAAAAAAGGAGGGTGACAACATACAGCAGCCTTGTCTTACTCCTTTCCCAACTGTGCATCAGTCAGTTGTTCCATGTCTGGTTCTAACTGTTGCTTCTTGACCCATATACAGTTTTCTCAGGGGACAGGTAAGGCGGTCTGGAACTCCCACATCTTTAAGAATTTTCCACAGTGTGTTGTGATCCACAAGTCAATGAAGCAGAAGTAGACGTTTTTCTAGAACTCCTTTGCTTTCTCCATGATCCAATGATGAAGGCAATTTTATCTCTGGTTCCTCTGCCTCTTGAAAACCAGGTTGTACATCTGGAAGTTCTCAGTTCATGTACTGCTTAAGCCTAGTTTGAAGGATTTTGAGCATTACCTTGCTAGCATGTGAAATGAGCCCAGTTGTAATCAGTAGACTTTTAGTAAAGCCACTTAGCCTCCAAAATATGGATTGGCCTCATCCAGTCAGTTGAAAAGAAGACTTTAAGAGAAAAAGCTAATAGTCTCCAGGGAAAAAGGTCAGCCTCTAGACTGTAACACAGAAACTTTGTTTTCATCCTGCCTTTCCTACAGATTTCACACTCGACATTCCCCTCAATTACATGAACCAATTCCCTAAAATCTCAACCTCTTTCTCCCTCTCTCCCTCTGTGTGTGTATATCCCATTGAATCTGATACTCAATACAGATACCATCTATTTAAATGCAGGCTGTGTGCTAGAAATCACAATAAATTATTCACATACTTTTCTGATTTAATCCTTACAGCAACCATATAAATTGAATAAGCAAGCCATAAGGAGACAACATCGTGAGCAGAGACAGAGATGCTTCATTTAGTAACTTCGGAGAGGAAGCAGTACAGGAGATATTAGAATTAGGTGAGTCAAGATAAAGAATAGCCAAGGATAAAAAGGTAAGTGTTCACTGAAAAACAAAAGGAAAAGGAGGAAATGTATAGATTAAAATTGATTGTGCCCACATTAGGAAACCACTCATCTGCTTTCTGCACCTGTAGACTTGCCTTTTAAGAACATTTCACTTAAACAAAACAATATAATGTAAAGTCTTTTGCATCTGGTTTCCTTCAATAAACATGTTTCTGAAGTTTATTTATGTTGTAGCATGTACCAGTAGTTCCTCCTTTTTCATTGCTTAATAAAATTCCAGTGTAGAGATATGCTTCATTTTGTTTGTCTATCACCAGATGACAGATATTAGATTGTTTCCAGGGCTGACCTACTATGAATAATACTAGAGTGAACATGCACAAATATGTTTTCATTTCACTTGGGCAGATATCTTGTATTGGAACTACTATCTTATACAGTGAATTTATGTCTAACATTTTAAGAAACTGTGAAAGCTATTTTCCAAAGTGGTTGTATCATTTCACCAACAATAAGGGAATCAGGTTTATAATATCTTAGTCAAAATTTGTTATTATCTGTATTTTAAATTACAGGCATTTAACTGAATGTATGTGGGTATACAGTGTGTGTTGTACAGTGAATGTGTAATTATATCTCATTGTCATTTTAATTTGGATTTCTCTAATGACTACATATGTTGAGCACCATTTCAAGAGCTTATTAGTCATTTTTAGATATTCTTTGGTGAAATGTCTATTAAAATCTTCACCTCTTCTTTAAAAAGCATTTGGACATTATTTTGATAAAGATTTGAATAAACCAACTGTAAAAAAACTTTAATGATAAAATTGGTAGAAATTTAACCAGTCAGTGGATACTTGATATTAAGGAATTGTTGGGTTTATTTGATATTTGATAATGGCATTACAAATTGGCTTTTTGAAGAAATAATGTTTATCTTTTAGAGTGATACACTGAATAATTTATAGGTGAAATGATGTGAGCCTGTGATTTGCTATAAAACAATCCAGAGGAGGTGAAAGAATATAAACAAAAGATTGGCCATATGTTGACAACTGATCATTCTTCAAGCTGAGAAAAGGATTCACAGGGACTCATAATACTATTCTCTCTGCTTTTGCACATCTTTAAAAATTCCATAATGCATTGTTAAGAAATAAAAATCTGACACATTGAATCCATCTATTAATTTATAATTGATCTATAAAATCTATTAAAATGACCATAAAGTAACATTTAACCAACAAGAAGAAAACACACACAATGAGTTGCTCAAGACAACTCCTAGTGGCTCATGCCTTATCCTTTCCCTACCTCCTAACAATGACATCTAGAACAGTTCAGTTCAGTTCAATTGCTCAGGCGTGTCCGACTCTTTGTGACCCCATGGACTGCAGCATCCCAGGCTTCCTCATCCATCACCAACTCTTGGAGCTTGCTCAAATTCATGTCCATCGAGTCAGTGTTGCCATCCAACCATCTCATTCTCTGTCATCCCCTTCTCGACCCACCTTCAAACTTTCCCATAATCAAGATATTTTCCAATGAGTCAGTTCTTTGCATCAGGTGACCAAAGTATTGGAGTTTCAGCTTCAGCATCAGTCCTTCCAATGAACACCCAGGGCTGATCTCCTTTAGGATGGACTGGTTGAATATCCTTCCAGTCCAAAGGACTCTCAAGAGTCTTCTCCAATACCACAGTTCAAAAGCATCCATTCTACAGCATTCAGCTTTCTTTATAGCCCAACTCTCACATCCATACATGACTACGGGAAAAAACAAAGCTTTGACCAGACGGACCATTGTTGGCAAAGGAATGTCTCTGCTTTTTAATATACTATCTAGGTTGGTCATAACTTTCCTTCCAAGGAGCAGCTGTCTTTTCATTTCATGGCTGTAGTCACCATCTGCAGTGATTTTGGAGCCCCCCAAAAAATAAAGTCAGCCACTGTTTCCACTGTTTTCCCATCTATTTTCCATGAAGTGATGGGACCAGATGCCATGACCTTAGTTTTCTGAATGTTGAGTTTTCACCCAACTTTTTCACTCTCCTCTTTCACTTTCATTAAGAGGCTCTTTAGTTCTTCTTCACTGTCTGCCATAACGGTGGTGTCATCTGCATATCTGAGGTTATTGATATCACTCCCAGCAAACTGGATTCCAGTTTGTGCTTCATCCAGTCCAGCATTTGGCATGATGTACTGTGCATATAAGTTAAATAAGGAGGGTAACAATATGTAGCCTTGACATACTCCTTTTCCTATTTTGAACCAGTCTGTTGTTCCTTGTCCAGTTCTAACTGTTGCTTCTTGATCTACATACAGATTTCTCAAGAGGCAGTTCAGGTGGTCTTGTATTCCCATGTCTTTTAGAATTTTCCACAGTTTGTTGTGGTCCACACAGTCAAAGGCTTTGGCATAGTCAATACAGCAGAAATAGATGTTTTTCTGGAACTCTCTTTCTTTTTTGATGATCCAACGGATGTTGGCAATTTGATCTCTGGTTCCTCTGCCTTTCCTAAATCCAGCTTGAACATCTGGAAGTTCATGGCTCACATACTGTTGAAGCCTCCCTTGCAGAATTTTGAGCATTACTTTGCTAGCATGTGAGATGAGTGCAATTATGCAGTAGTTTGAACACCTTTTGGCATTGCCTTTTTTTGGGATTGGAATGAAAACTGACCTTTTCCGGTCCTGTGGCCACTGCTGAGTTTTCCATATTTGCTGACATATTAAGCACACCAGTCCTCCCTGTCCATCACTAACTCTCAGAGTTCACTCAGACTCATGTCCATTGAGTCGGTGATGCCATCCAGCGGGATGCCATCCAGCCATCTCATTCTCTGTCATCCCCTTCTCCTCCTGTCCCCAATCCCTCCTAGCATCAGGGTCTTTTCCAATGAGTCAACTCTTCACATGAGGTGGACAAAGTACTGGAGTTTCAGCTTTAGCATCAGTCCTTCCAATGAACACCCAGGACTGATCTCCATTAGAATAGACTGGTTGGATCTCCTTGCAGTCCAAGAGACTCTCAAGAGTCTTCTTCAACACCACAGTTCAAAAGCATCAATTCTTCAGCGCTCAGCTTTCTTCATAGTCCAACTCTCACATCCATACATGACCACTGGAAAAACCATAGCCTTGACTAGACGAGCCTTTGTTGGCAAAGTAATGTCTCTGCTTTTCAATGTGCTATCTAGGTTGGTCATAACTTGTCTTCCAAGGAGTAAGCATCTTTTAATTTCATGGCTGCAATCACCATCTGCAGTGATTTTGCAGCCCCCAAAAATAAAGTCTGACACTTTTTCCACTGTTTCCCTATTTATTTCCTATGAAGTGATTGCTGGTAATTCATGCAAACCATTCTGTTAACCTATTAACTATTAACCTATTAACTATTTCCTGAGTTTTCAGGAAATAGTTCATATCTTTACAAATTATTCTTCAGTGTTTATAGCAGTTGTCTTACACAAAATCTATCTCCTAGAGATGTTTGAAATCACTCAATTGGTCACTTACCACTCTGTTAAGTATTACTTACTTCTTTTTTAAAATATACAAGGGGACTATAGGAATTTTGAAAGTGGATGAGAGGGCACCAAAAAAAGAGATATAAGAACTAATAAATTTGAGCATTATTTCATGTTTTCATCTGAAAAATAACTAAAGTCATCCTAAATGGCTACCCAATTATCCCAATTACTCTGGAATTACTATCAAACTATTACAAGCCACACAAAAGGCATATGCAAATTATTCTAGACTTAAATAAAATGCATCATCTTTACTTCTCTATTTTCAGTTGTTGAAGAACAACTTTACACTCAGAAGCCACTAGAACAGAGACTTACAATGTATTCAAATTAAAAAGTAGCATTGTGTTTATTGAGCAAAAAACGTGTTCTGCCATATTAGAGTTTATGTCAAGGAAGGGAAGCTGCAGTAATTAGACAGCTTCAAGAGAGAGGTCTCCACAAAGTCTTGAAAAATGGGTAGAGATAACAGAAAGAATGGAGAACACAGGTTTTGAACAAGGATATGACTTTTGAAAAGTAAAAGACGTATTCAAAAAAGGTTAAAAATCATCCAGCAAAAATTTTGCCAAAATGCAGAATTCTGAGAATTGAATTATTGGAAATAAGATTAAGGAGGTAAATGTTATTTAGAGAAAAAAAGAAAAGTTTAGGTAAAAGTACAATGAGAGAAAGTTTGTTAAATGTACATGTGCCTATCAAAGAGAATACATATAAAACTCTTAGCACAATATCTGATGCATAGTAAAGCTAAATAAATATTCACTATCATTGTCACTTCCTCCCCTTCTTCCTATTTTGGTCCTGGCTGCAGCAACCCTGTTTTCTGTAATTTACTATACACAATGGATAAATATGAAGAATGATGAAGAAACCGAAGAGGAGGAGTTTGACACAAAAACTGCTCTGTGCTTCAGTTGCAGCTTTGAGGAAAAGAAGACAAAAGAGCTAAGGATCAACCTCATAGATGGTTTTTTTATTTTTTCCATAACATTTCAGAGCTCAAAAAACCCTAAGATGATGATGATGATACCTCACATTTATGCAGGCTTTTACAGGGTACTGTCAAACATATTATCTCAATACTAGTACTAATGATAATAGTGATCAACTAATTTAGTCCTCTCATTTTAAAAATGAGAGAACCTAATGAAGCTAGCAAGATCAAATGACTTGGCCAAGGTTAATAATTAGCAGCACCTGTGTGATGATGATGGTGATGGTGGTTGTAGTGGTAATGATACTAATAAACTGCTTAATACTTTACGTGCTTTTCTCATTTAATCCTTGCAACAACTCTAAGAGGAAAGTATTATAATTATCTTTTTTTAAGTTAAAGAAACTAAGATTTAAAAAATTAAAACTTTTGCCCAAGGTCACACAGCAAAAGGTGGCAGAAGCAGGATTCAAATAATAAACTGACTCAAACCCTATTCATTTAGTCATGATATTATGCTTATTGTGGGCTCCCCTCGTGGCTCAGTCAGTAAGGAATCTGCCTGCAAGGCAGGAGACCACCTCCAAGGCAGGAGACTCAGGTTTGATCCCTGGGTGGGATCCCCTGGAAAACAAAACAGCAACCCACTCCAGTATCTTGCCTGGGAAACCCCATGGACAGAGAAGCCTGGTGGGCTACAGTCCATGGGGTTGCATAGATATAACTAAACCATCACCATAATTATTATTAATCATCACCATCATTAACCATCACCATAATATTATTAATATAGTTAAAATTAGTACTAAGTTCTGAATCTTATCCTAGTCTAATGTTCTTTTCTTCACAGCCTATCTTTTAAAATTAATGAAATAAGTGTTCAGATAGAAATCTAAATATATATTGCACTTATTTTTAATATATTAAATTAGCTTATATGCCTAGAAGTCTAATGTTACAGACTATAGAACTCTAACTGTAAAGTATATTTCATTACATATTAAGTATATTTATTTTATAAACACATAATTAATTTTAATACTTTTATAAATTATATGCATATATTTCAATTCTAGAGAAAAAAGGTAATTTCACTTTCTTATATACTTATAGAAGTTTTCACTGTCCTAACATCAGGATTATTTATAGAAAACAGTAATAAGAAAAATATTTCACATTTATTTGGAGAGCTATAATTGGCAGAATTCTTTCAACTCTCATTATAATCCTGAAAGACAAGCAGAGCAGATTATATTATCCCCACCTTAAACTCAAAGAATCATGACTCCATAAAGGATACTTGTCTTGGCCAAAATCACAGTTACGAAGAGGTACAGACAGCATTAGAACCTTGGTCTCTTGACTCCTGGGTCCTTTATACTTTCTACTATACTTGATCCTTATTTCTCATAAAAAAGAGATGTTCAGTTGATGTTTGACAAATAAATGTATGTAATGCATTAGTAAATCAGACCTCATTGGAAAGAAATTCTGATTTTCTAAGCTCCAGTCTGGAATTTCACCATTACTCATAACTTTTCCCCTCCAACTATACTTTTCATATCTGAATAATGAGGCTTTCTCCTCTAAAGTATAATTACCCTCTGGAAAAGTAAACTGTCTTTGAACTGCTAAGCTGAGAGGCACTTGATGGACAAAATCATTAATTTCTTTTCTAGATAAAAATTACAAGTTAAAAAATAGATGTACATTCTTAGAAATATGTTACACTAGGAAAATCAAATTATACAACCTGGGACTCTAGTTTATAACCTAGCTAGAGAACAATTACTGTAGATACTAGACACACTTTGTGATGAATGGAGAGAGTCATTTATACTAAGAAGGAAGAAAAGAATCCCACCATCCAGTCCATCCATGATTTTGCATCTATTGAAGTAGAAAATATCATCATATTCTCACAACTGTCAGTCTGCACTGTCAGACTTCACATTTAACAATTATCCTGATGCCAGCTGTCCCCACAGTTTCATTCCACATTTAATATTCCTTAGAAAATGTTACATGTCAAAACTTAAGTGATTTGCAAAAGAGGAAGTGTTAGTCATTCAGTCATGTCTGACTCTTTGTGACCCCATGGACTACAGCCTGCCAGGCTCCTCTGTCCATGGAATTCTCCAGGCAAGAATACTGGAGTGGGTTGCCATTTCCTTCTCCAAGGGATCTTCCTGACCTAGGGATCAACTCGAGTCTCCTGCATTGCAGGCAGATTCTTTACTGTCTGTAACCACCAGGGAAGCCCTAAGTGATTTGCAAAAGATAGTGACAAAAGAGATGGCCTCTGTGGGAAAGGTATAGGGGGCCTCTCAGTGCACTATGGGAACATACTAGAATCCTGAACAAATCCTGGACATTTGTTATTTGCCTTCACTCCTCCCCAGATTATTCCAGTTCTTCCGGTACAGCTCCCAGTTATTGTTTGGATAACATCCCTCCTCCACTTTGTCTTGTGGACTTGATGGGGTCTTCTCACTCCTGTCAACAGAGCCAGAAAAAACACAAACTTCTGACACTAAGTCCAGTGCTTTCTACTACACAGCATTATTAGAAAGACATTTATTGTTTTGTCTTCCCACTACAACATTCCCTTATAATGGCTTGGCAATTAGTGGTGGGTGGGGATCTTGTAATCAAGCTGCCTGGGTTCAAAACCTATTTCCACCCCTTCATACTATTATAAATGACTTGATTAAGTTATTAAATTTTACTATCTCTAAGCCTCAGCTCTCTTGTCTGTAAAATAAAGATTCATTCACATATTCCACAACTATTTATTGAATATTAGTAGTATATTCCCAGGTATGATATAGGTCCTAGGGCTGAACAGTGAATAAGATAGAGAAGGTTAATACAATAACGGAGTTTATACACCATAGCAAGGAGGTCAGATGACAAATAAACAACAGAAGTGTAGATTATGATGAGTGATATAGAGAGAAACAGTGTGATGAGATAGTAAAAGCTCATCACAGTTTCTCTCTACATCACTCATCATTACAGTATGCTCAGAATACAATCTCTCTGAGGAGGTGATATTTAAACTGAGATAAAAAGGCTAAGAAAGAGCCACTCAGAGAACCAGAAAATCATTCCAGGAAGAAGGAAGGCCAGAGATAGAGAAGACCTTGGCATTAAAGGAGACCTATGTATCTGAAACATAGTGAGTGATGAGGGGTATAGCTCAAGATGAAGTTGGAAATTTAAACAGAAGCCAGACCATGCTGGGCCTTACTGGTTATGGAGGGAGATTTGATTTCTTTTACTAAAGTGATTTATTTAAGATTTATATTTTAAAAATATTATTCTGGCTGCTGTGTGAGGATATAGAAAAGAGTTAACTATTCAAGACAGATAAATAAATGGAAGAGAGAGGGAGAAAACAAGTAAGGAATGATTCCTGTATTGTTTGGCTTGAGTAATTGTGTAGATGTTCATTTATAAAGACTGAAAAAATCAGGAGAGGATTGGAGTTCGTGATTTATTATATCTGAGATACCTATCAGTTCAGTTCAGTTCAGTCACTCAGTCGTGTCCAACTCTTTGCGAACCCATGGACTGCAGCATGCCAGGCCTCCCCGTCCATCACCGACTCCCAGAGTTTACCCAAACTCATGTCCATTGAGTCGGTGATGCCATCCAACCATCTCATCCTCTGTTGACCCCTTCTCCTCCTGCCTTCAATCTTTCCCAGCATCAGGGTCTTTTCCAAGGAGTCAGTTCTTCACATCATGTGGCCAAAGTATTGGAGTGTCAGCTTCAACATCAGTCCTTCCAATGAACACTCAGGACTGATCTCCTTTAGGATGGACTGGTTGGATCTCTTTGCAGTCCAAGGGACGCTCAAAAGCTTTCTGCAACACCATAGTTCAAAACCATCAATTCTTCAGCGCTCAGCTTTCTTTGGGAGAAGGCAATGGTAACCCCACTCCAGTACTCTCGCCTGGGAAATCCCATGGACAGAGGAGCCTGGTAGGCTGCAGTCCATGCGGTTGCACAGAGTTGGACGCAACTGAGCGACTTCACTTTCACTTTTCACTTTCACACATTGGAGAAGAAAATGGCAACCCACTCCACTGTTCTTGCCTGGAGAATCCCAGGGACGGGGGAGCCTGGTGGGCTGCCACCTATGGGGTCCCACAGAGTTGGACACGACTGAAGCGACTTAGCAGCAGCAGCAGCAGCAGCTTTCTTTATAGTCCAACTCTCACATCCATACACACCTACTGGAAAAACCATAGCCTTGACTAGATGACCTTTGTTGGCAAAGTAATGTCTTTGCTTTTTAATATGCTGTCTAGGTTGGTCATAACTTTCCTCCCAATCAGACTACCTCACAATAGCAGATATACATGTTAAATGAGATCATCAATGTAACTCAATGCCTACCACATAGTAAGCACACAACAAGTGTTACCCATCAGTACTGTTTGGGGGAATCAAGGAAATTCCTCCCCTAGGTTACTCATGTGGTTCTGGTAACAGCTGACAATTTTACATTATCCCCTGGCCCAGCTAGAGGGTTGGACACTTGGCCCAGATGCAATCATTCTCTTAGCCATGATAATTGGTTCATGACTCCAGTTGCACCAACTGAAATTCTTCCCTAGGATTTTCAAAATAGGATATAGAAGGGAAATTCCCCCTTCCTCTTTAGCAGACACCCTGTAAGAGCCCAGGGAAGCTAACAGCATTTCTGGTAGAAAAGTCCTCTGCAACTGGATGGAGTGAAGCTGACACCCAGAGAGAAGCAGAAGTGAAAGGCAGAGTCCTAGAGACACAGAACCCCTATTTCCAGTGATTCCAGGGCAGTGCTGACAAACAGAAACATAATGTGAGCCAGATATGTTGCCACATTAAAAAGAAGTAAAAATAGGTAAAATTAAAGTTTAAAGTATATTTTATTTAACCTAGTGTATCCAAAATACTATCATGTTGACATGTATTCAGTATTAAAAATTGTTAATAAGATAGAGTACATTCTGTATACTAAGTCTTCAAACTTCAGTATGTATTTTACACGTACAGCACTTCTAGCTATAGTTCAAGCAACTAACAGCCATGTATGATGAGTGTCTACTGTGTTGAATGGCACTGCTTTAGAGGTGCTGCCCTAACCCTTTCCATGGCATGAGCTAATGCATGCCCTTTTAGGATTATGCTCATTTGAAGTGGGTTTCTGTCACTTACCATTAAAAGTCCTTAGTTCAATTAAAAACATTATTTTGAGCATCTTTTCATGTGTTTGTTAGCCATCTGTATGTCTTTTTTGGAGAAATGTCTATTTAGTTCTTTGGCCCATTTTTTGATTGGGTCGTTTATTTTTCTGGAGTTGAGCTGTAGGAGTTGCTTGTATATTTTTGAGATTAGTTGTTTGTCGGTTGCTTCATTTGCTATTATTTTCTCCCATTCTGAAGGCTGTCTTTTCACCTTGCTAATAGTTTCCTTTGATGTGCAGACATCACTCATTATCAGAGAAATGCAAATCAAAACCACTATGAGGTACCATTTCACACCAGTCAGAATGGCTGTGATCCAAAAGTCTACAAATAATAAATGCTGGAGAGGGTGTGGAGAAAAGGGAACCCTCTTACACTGTTGGTGGGAATGCAAACTAGTACAGCCACTATGGAGAACAGTGTGGAGATTCCTTAAAAAACTGGAAATAGAACTGCCTATGATCCAGCAACCCCACTGCTGGGCATACACACTGAGGAAACCAGAAGGGAAAGAGACACGTGTACCCCAATGTTCATCGCAGCACTGTTTATAATAGCCAAGACATGGAAGCAACCTAGATGTCCATCAGCAGATGAATGGATAAGAAAGCAGTGGTACATATACACAATGGAGTATTACTCAGCCATTAAAAAGAATACATTTGAATCAGTTCTAATGAGGTGGATGAAACTGGAGCCTATTATACAGAGTGAAGTAAGCCAGAAGGAAAAACATAAATACAGTATTCTAACGCATATATATGGAATTTAGAAAGATGGTAACAATAACCTGGTGTACGAGACAGCAAAAGAGACACTGATGTATAGAACAGTCTTATGGACTCTGTGGGAGAGGGAGAGGGTGGGAAGATTTGGGAGAATGGCAATGAAACATGTAAAATATCATGTAGGAAACGAGTTGCCAGTCCAGGTTCGATGCATGATGCTGGATGCTTGGGGCTGGTGCACTGGGACGGCCCAGAGGGATGGTATGGGGAGGGAGGAGGGAGGAGGGTTCGGGATGGGGAACACATGTATACCTGTGGTGGATTCATTTTGATATTGGCAAAACTAATACAATTATGTAAAGTTTAAAAATAAAATAAAATTGGAAGAAT
Organism: Bos taurus; assembly: GCF_002263795.3. NCBI lineage: Eukaryota > Metazoa > Chordata > Mammalia > Artiodactyla > Bovidae > Bos > Bos taurus. The sequence continues at coordinate 63,969,834 of NC_037332.1, forward strand.
TAAAAAAAAATAAGTAGAAAAAAAAAAAACAACATTATTTTGAATACAGAGCTTAGAAATAAACTGATATACCTATGGTCAATTACTCTTTGGCAAAGGAGAAAAGAAGTCTTTCCAGCAAGTGGTATTGGAAAAGATGTACAGCCTCACATGAATCAATGAAGTTAGAACACACCTTCACGCAAAAAATAAACTCAAAACGGCTTAAAGAATTAAATACAAGACATGGCACCATAAAACTCTTAGAAGAGAATATAGGCTAAACATTCTCTGACATAAATCATACCAAATTTCTTAGGTCAATCTCCCAACGCAATAGAAAAAAAAGCAAAAATAAACAAATGGGACTTCATCAAACTTACAAGCTTTTGTACAGCAAAGGAAATCATAAACAAAACAAAAAGACAACCAAGAATGGGAGAAACTATTTGCAAATGATGCAACTGACGAGGGCTTAATTCCCAAAATACACAAATAGCTCATACAACTCAATAACAACACTCAATCAAAAATGGGCAGAAGCCCTAAATAGACATATTTCTCCAAGCAAGGCATACAGATGGCCAAGAGGCACATAAAAAGATGCTCAACATTGCTAATTATTACAGAAATGCAAATCTAAACTACAATGAGGCACCACCAGAATGATCATCATTAAAAAGTCCACAAATAACCAATGCTGGAGAGGGTTTGGAGGAAAGGGAACCCTCCTACACTGTTGGTGGGTGTAGGAGACAGGAAAAAGAAAAGAAAAGCAGGCCCCAGCAAGGGTCTCAAAAGAAATTTATAATTATTGATAAACTGGATGCTATAAGTCATAAGTCTCTTGGAACAAGTCCAGAGGGAACAGTTCATAATCTTGAAAACAAGATATGATCCTGGGGTTGGAAAACCGACCCCAGATTGTTTCCCAACTGGCAACTCAGAGTCACATGTTTTACATATCTGGTGGAAAATCTATAGATAAGACTATCAGTCTTAGTTACTGATTTGTGATTGATTATTGTTTCTTGGTTACTCAATGGTTAATGATCACTTTGTTCTTTGGCCCTCAAGGCCACCTGAGTTATAGCTTGACTCCCTGCACATTCTTTCCTTCACAGCTGAGAGTATAATAAAGCTGGTCTGGATTGAGTTTTGGCACTTTCACCTTGGAGTGGTGTTGGTCTCCTGATCCTTGCTTTTCACTGAATTCTTGTGTCTTGTTTCTCATTCTCCGCCATATCGCACTTTCAGAAACCCTGCTTGTCGAGCCAGACTCGACAGTGGAAATATAAAGTGATATAGCCACTAAGGAGAATGGTGTGGAGATTCCTCAAAAAACTAAAATTAGAGTTTTCATCAGTTCAGTTCAGTTCAGAGGCTCAGTCGTGTCCGACTCTCTGCGACCCCATGAATCTCAGCACACCAGGCCTCCCTGTCCATTACGAACTCCCAGAGTTCACTCAGACTCACGTCCATCGAGTCAGTGATGCCATCCAGCCATTCATCCTCTGTCGTCCCCTTCTTCTCCTGCCCCCAATCCCTCCCAGCATCAGAGTCTTTTCCAATGAGTCAACTCTTCGCATGAGGTGGCCAAAGTACTGGAGTTTCAGCTTTAGCATCATTCCTTCCAAAGAAATCCCAGGGCTGATCTCCTTCAGAATGGACTGGTTGGATCTCCTTGCAGTCCAAGGGACTCTCAAGAGTCTTCTCCAACACCACAGTTCAAAAGCATCAATTCTTTGGCGCTCAGCTTTCTTCACAGTCCAACTCTCACATCCATACATGACCACTGGAAAAACCATAGCCTTGACTAGACGGACCTTTGTTGGCAAAGTAATGTCTCTGCTTTTCAATGTGCTATCTAGGTTGGTCATAACTTTTCTTCCAAGGAGCAAGCGTCTTTTAATTTCATGGCGGCAGTCACCATCTGCAGTGATTTTGGAGCCCAGAAAAATAAAGTCTGACACTGTTTCCCCATCTATTTCCCATGAAGTGATGGGACCAGATGCCATGACCTTCGTTTTCTGAATGGTTAGTTTTAAGCCAACTTTTTTACTCTCCTCTTTTACCTTCATCAAGAGGCTTTTTAGTTCCCCTTCACTTTCTGCCATAAGGGTGGTGTCATCTGCATATCTGAGGTTATTGATATTTCTCCCGGCAATCTTGATTCCAGCTTGTACTTCTTCCAGCCCAGCGTTTCTCATGATGTACTCTGCATATAAATTAAATAAGCAGGGTGACGATATACAGCCTTGACAAACTCCTTTTCCTATCTGGAACCAGTCTGTTGTTCCATGTCCAGTTCTAACTGTTGCTTCCTGACCTGCATACAGATTTCTCAAGAGGCAGTGATCCTGCAATCCCACTCCTGGGCATATATCTGGAGAAAACTGTAATTCAAAAAGATACATGCACCCCAATGTTCATAGCAGCACTATGTATATAATAGCCAAAACACAGATGCACCCTAAGTGTTTGTTGACAGATGAGTGTGTAAAGACGACTCAGTACATATATACAATGGAATACTACTTAGCCACACACAAAAAAAGAGAAATAATGCCATTCGCAGCAACATGAATGAAACTAGAGATTATCATACAAAGCAAAGTAACTTGAAGACAAATATCATACAATATCACTTAAATGTGGAATCTAAAATATAACAAATGAACCTATCTATGAAAGGGAGGCCTGGTGTGCTGCGATTCATGGGGTCGCAAAGAGTCGGACACGACTGAGCGACTGATCTGATCTGATCTGATGAAACATAAACACTCACAGACATAGAGAACAGACATGTGGTTGCCAAGGGGGAGAGAGGGTAGGAAGGGGTGGATTGGGAGTTTGGGATTATCAGAGAAAAACTATTATATAAAGAATGGATAAACAACAAGGTCCTACTGTATAGCAGGGAATTATATTCAATATCCTTTGATAGGGCTTCCCTGGTGGTCCAGTGGTTAAGAATCCACCTGCCAATGCAGAGGATATGATTCAACCCTGGTCCAGAAAGATCCCGCATGCTGGGAGGCAACTAAGCCCATGCACCACACTACTGAGCCTGAGTGCCACAGCTACTGAAGCCCATGTGCCCTAAAGCCTGTGTTCTACAGTGAGAAGCCACAGCAATGAGAAGCCCACAAATAGGCCCCACTTGCTCCAACTAGAGAATGTCTGCACACAGCCACAAAGACCCAGCACAGCCAAAAATAAATAAAATTTTTAAAAACTTTACAATTTTTATTTATTAAAATAAATTTAATTTTTATTTATTTATTTATTTTTGGCTGTGCTGGGTCTTTGTGTCTGTGTGAAGACATTCTCTAGTTGGAGCTGCTGCTGCTGCTGCTAAGTCACTTCAGTCGTGTCTGATTCTGTGTGACCCCATAGTGGGGCTATTCTCTAGCTGAGGTGTGTGGGCTTCTCATTGCTGTGGCTTCTCACTGTAGAGCACAGGCTTTAGGGCACATGGGGTTCAGTAGCTGTGGCACTCAGTCTCAGTAATGTGGTTGCTGGGAGAAATGTCAATAACCTCAGCTATGCAAATGACACCGCCCTTATGGCAGAAAGTGAAGAGGAACTAAAAAGCCTCTTGAAGAAAGTGAAAGAGGAGAGTGAAAAGGTTGGCTTAAAGCTCAACATTCAGAAAACGAAGATCATGGCATCCGGTCCTATCACTTCATGGGAAATAGATGGGGAAACTGTGGAAACAGTGTCAGACTTTATTTTGGGGGGCTCCAAAATCATTGCAGATGGTGACTGAAGCCATGAAATTAAGACGCTTACTTCTTGGAAAGAAAGTTATGACCAACCTAGATAGCATATTCAAAGGCAGAGACATTACTTTGCCAACAAAGGTTCATCTAGTCAAGGCTATGGTTTTCCAGTAGTCATGTATGGATGTGAGAGTTAGACTGTGAAGAAAGCTGAGCGCCAAAGAATTGATGCTTTTGAACTGTGGTGTTGGAGAAGACTCTTGAGAGTCCCTTGGACTGCAACAAGATCCAACCAGTCCATTCTAAAGGAGATCAGTCCTGGGTGTTCTTTGGAAGGACTGATGCTAAAGCTGAAACTCCAATACTTTGGCCACCTCATGTGAAGAGTTGATTCATTGGAAAAAGACTCTGATGCTGGGAGGGATTGGGGGCAGGAGGAGAAGGGGACAACAGAGGATGAATGACTGGATGGCATCACTGACTCGATGGACATGAGTTTGAGTAAACTCCGGGAGTTGGTGATGGACAGGGAGGCCTGGTGTGCTGCAATTCAGGGGGTCGCAGAGTCGGACACGACTGAGCGACTGAACTGAACTGAAAAGAAGGGAAAGTAATATATATATATATATATATATATATATATATATATATATATATGCATAACTGGATCACTTTGCTTTGCAGTAAACTTTTTTTCTTTTTATTGGAGTATAGTTGCTTTACCATGTTGTGCTATTTTCTGCTGTACAGCAAAGTGAATCAGCTACAGGTACAAATATACATCCTCTCTTTTTTGGATTTCCTTACCTTTCAGGTAATCATGGAGTACTGAGTAGAGTCCCTATGCTATACAGTAGGTTCTCTTAGTTATCTATTTCATATATAGCAGTGTGCATGTGTGTATATATATGTATATATATCATGAATATATATGCATGTATGTTTATATGTCAATCCCAATTTCCCAACTCATCAAATCTCTCTTTCACCTCTTGGTGTCCATATGTTTGTTCTCTATGACTGTGTCTCTGTTTCTTCTTTGCAAATAGATTCATCTGAACCACTTTCTAGATTTCATATGTATACATTAATATACAATATTTGTTTTTCTGACTTACCTCACTCTGTATAGCAGTATGGCAGCCTTTAGGTTCATCCACCTCTCTACAAATGGCATAATTTCATTCCATTTTATGGTCAACTAATACTCCATTGTGGGCTTCCCTGATGGTTCAGCAGTAAAGAATCTGTGTGCCAATGCAGGAGACGATCCCTGGATCAGGAAGATCCCCTGAAGAAGGAAATGGCAACCCACTCCAGTATTCTTGCCTGGGAAATCCCATGGATGGAGGAGCCTGGTAGGCTATAGTGCATGGCACTGCAATGAGTCGTTGGACACGACTTAATGACTAAAGAAAAACAACACTGTAACAACATTCCATCATGTATACATGCCACATCTTCTTTATCCATTTCTCTGTCAACAGACATTTAGGTTGCCTCCGTGGCCTGGCTATTGTAAATAGTGCTGCTGTGAACATTGGGGTGTATGTATCTTTTGGAATTATGGCTTTCTCCAGATAATATGCCTAGGGTCAAAAAGTAGCTCTAATTTTAGTTTCCAAGGACGCTCCTCCATACTCTTCTCCGTAATTGTTGTATCAATTTAAATTTCCACCAACAGTATAAGAGTATTCCCTTTTCTCCACACTCTCTCCACTTACTGTTTGTAGATCTTCTAATTATGGCCATTCTGACCAATATGAGGAGATATCTCATTGTAGTTTTGATTTGCATTTCTCTAATAATTAATGATGGTGACCATCTTTCCATGTGCCTCTCAGCCATTTATATGACTTCTTTAAAGAAACGTCTATTTAGGTCTTCTGCCCATTTTCTGACTGGATTGTTTGTTGATATTGAGCTGCATGAGCTATTGGTATATTTTGGAGATTAATCCCTTGTCAAGTTGCATTAACTGCAAATATTTTCCCCTATTCTGAGGATTGTCTTTCCTTCTCATGTATGGTTTCCTTTGCTGTGCAAAGGTGTGAAAAATGTTTAATTAGGTCTCATTTGTTTATTTTTATTTTCATTACTGTGGGAGGTGGGTGGAAAAGATATTGCTGCAATTGGTGTCAAAGAGTGTTCTGCCTGTATTTTTCTCTAATAATTTTATACATGTAGTCTTACATTTAGGTCTTTAATCCTTTTTTACTTTATTTTTGTGTATGGTGATAGGTACTGTGCTAATTTCATTCTTTTATATGCAATTGTCCAGTTTCCCCAGCACCATTTATTGAAGAGGTTGCCTTTTCTCTCTTATATTGTCTCCTTTATTACTTTGTCAACAAAGGTCCATCTAGTCAAGGCTATGGTTTTTCCAGTAGTCTTGTATGGATGTGAGAGTTGAACTATAAAAAAACTGAGCACAGAAGAAATGATGCTTTTGAACTGTGGTGTTAGAGAAGACTCTTGAGAGTCCCTTGGACTGCAAGGAGATCCAACCAGTCCATTCTAAAGGAAATCAGTCCTGGGTGTTCACTGGAACGAGTGATGTTGAAGCTGAAACTCCAATACTTTGGCCACCTGATGCTAAGAGCAGACTCATTTGAAAAGACCCTGATGCTTGGAAAGATTGAGGGCAGGATGAGAAGAGGACAACAGAGGATGAGATGGTTAGATGGTATTACTGACTCAATGGACATGAGTTTGGGTAAACTCTGGGAGTTGGTGATGGACAGGGAAGCCTGGCGTGCTGTGGTTCATGGGGCTGCAAAGAGTCAGACATGACTGAGCAACTGAACTGAATTTATCCTAGATGACCATAGGTGTATGGGTTTATCTCGAGGGTTTCTATCCTGTTCCACTGATTTATATTTCTGTTTTTGCGTGAGTACCACATTGTCTTGATTCCTGTAGCTTTGTAGTATAGTCTGAAGTCAGGAGGCCTGACTCCTCCAGCTTCTTTTTCCCCCTTCAAGATTGCCTTGGTTATTCAGAATTGTGTTTCCAAACAAATTGTAAAAATTTTTGTTCTAATCCCGTGAAAATATGTCATTGGTAATTTGACAGAGATTGCATTGAATCTGTAGATTGCTTTGGGTAGTATAGTCATTTTCACAATATTGAACCCTCCAATACAAGAACATGGGGCATTTCTCCATCTGTTTGTGTCATCTTTGATTTCTATCATTATCATCTTACAGTTTCCTCAGTATAGGTCTTCTGCTTCCTTAGGTATGTTTATTCCTATGTATTTTAGTCTTTTTGTTGCAATGGAATGATGCTGTTTCCTTAATCTCTCTTTCTGATCTTTCATTATTAGTGTACAGGAATGCAAGAGATTTTACTTTACTAAATTCATTGATTGGCACTAACAGTTTTCCAGTGGCATAAAGAATTTTCTATGTAGTATCATTACAGTAGAAATTAACACAGAAGTGTAAATCAATGATACTTTGATAATTTTTTAAATGTTACTTCATTTATTCCATTTACATCTTGAGACACTAACATTTTTTAAATTACACATAGAGTATATTGTGCTCTGAAAATTGATTCAGCAAACCTTAGCACATGGACCATCACTTGCCTTCCTACTTCATGCCAACTTCCACTTTACATGCACTACAGTTAAGATCCACCAGACTGCTATATTCTACCCTTGGTTGAGCACAAGAGACCATAAGTGAGATTTTGTAAACACAGAATCAAGTGGGCTATACATGAAAACTCTTAATCAGCTGATCAGATGTAGAATCTGGCATTCTATATTTTAAATGCTCTCCTGGTAATTTTAGTAATTTTATACAGATTCAGAACTATGAAGTTGGTTCCAATTGAATCAGTCATTTCCCCCTTACTTACCCTTTATTCTATAGATGCATTTATTTCCTCTGTTGTATATATTGAAGTTCCTGCTTCTTTAGGATGGCAAACCATGCTCTTTTCGCCTTTTAATGGTTCATTTCTAACATAGTAATGGGTATATTTTAGTTACACAGTAAGTATTTATTGAATAAAAATAAAAACTTAAACTACACTTTTAATATGACAACTATATTTCCAATATGGCTTCAAAAATAGTCCAAAGGAGTAGTGGAAGACAATAACAAAGTACTAACATTATGGCCTATTTCCCCTTCTTTCTGTTCTAATTACAATGAACACACTGTGAATTTAAATTGGATAAAAAATTCTGGCAGTGTTCTGACTATAGTCACTTGAAAAGGGGTCCCTGTGACTACATTAAGTGCCATGTAGTACCTAAATGTCATTTATAGTCAGACAATTTTGTTTGACTTCACACAGCCATAAAAGCAAGCAGAAGTTTGTCCAATTAAGAAACATTAATAATGCCACCTGATTCCTGCTGAATGAAAATAATAGTAAAGGTTAGCCATCTGTATGTCTTCTTTGGAGAAATGTTTATTTAGTTCTTTGGCCCAGTTTTTGATTGGGTCATTTATTTTTCTGGAATTGAGCTGTAGGAGTTGCTTGTATGTTTTTGAGATTGGTTGTTTGTCAGTTGCTTCATTTGCTATTATTTTCTCCCATTCTGAAGGCTGTTTTTTCACCTTGCTTATAGTTTCCTTTGTTGTGCAGAAGCTTTTAATTTTAATTAGGTCCCATTTGTTTATTTTTGCTTTTATTTCCAATATTCTGGGAGGTGGGTCATAGAGGATCCTGCTGTGGTTTATGTCGGAGAGTGTTTTGCCTATGTTCTCCTCTAGCAGTTTTATAGTTTCTGGTCTTATGTTTAGATCTTTAATACATTTTGAGTTTATTTTGGTTTATGGTGTTAGAGTGACTTCACTTTCTCTTTTCACCTTCATGCACTGGAGAAGGAAATGGCAACCCATTCCAGTGTTCTTGCCTGGAGAATCCCAGGGACGGGGGAGCCTGGTGGGCTGTCGTCTGTGGGGTCGCACAGAGTTGGACACGACTGAAGCAACTTAGCAGCAGCAGCAGCAGCAGCAGCAGCAGCAGCAGCAGCAGCATGGTGTTAGAAAGTGTTCTAGTTTCATTCTTTTACAAGTGGTTGACCAGTTTTCCCAGCACCACTTGTTAAAGAGATTGTCTTTTCTCCATTGTATATTCTTGCCTCCTTTGTCAAAGATAAGGTGTCCGTAGGTGCGTGGGTTTATCTCTGGGCTTTCTATTCTGTTCCATTGATCTATATTTCTGTCTTTGTGCCAGTACCATACTGTCTTGATGACTGTGGCTTTGTAGTAGAGCCTGAAGTCAGGCAGGTTGATTCCTCCAATTCCATTCTTCTTTCTCAAGATTGCTTTTGCTATTCGAGGTTTTTTGTATTTCCAAACAAACTGCGAAATTATTTGTTCTAGCTCTGTGAAAAACACCATTGGTAGCTTGATATGGATTGCATTGAATCTATAGATTGCTTTGGGTAGTAAACTCATTTTCACTATATTGATTCTTCTGATCCATGAACATGGTATATTTCTCCATCTATTAGTGTCCTCTTTGATTTCTTTCACCAGTGTTTTATAGTTTTCTATATATAGGTCTTTAGTTTCTTTAGGTAGATATATTCCTAGGTATTATATTCTTTTCATTGCAATGGTGAATGGAATTGTTTCCTTAATTTCTCTATTTTCTCATTATTAGTGTATAGGAATGCAAGGGATTTCTGTGTGTTGATTTTATATCCTGCAACTTTACTATATTCATTGATTAGCTCTAGGAATTTTCTGGTGGAGTCTTTGACATTTCTCCAAAGAAGACATACAGATGGCTAACAAACACATGAAAAGATGCTCGACGTCACTCATTATCAGAGAAACGCAAATCAAAAGCACAATGAGGTACCAACTCATGCCAGTCAGGATGGCTGCAATCCAAAAGTCTACAAGCAATAAATGCTGGAGAGGGTGTGGAGAAAAGGGAACCCTCTTACACTGTTGGTGGGAATGCAAACTAGTACAGCCACTATGGAGAACAGTGTGGAGACTCCTTTAAAAACGAAATAGAACTGCCTTATGACCCAGTAATCCCACTGCTGGGCATAAACACTGAGGAAACCAGAATTGAAAGAGACACGTGTACCCCAATGTTCATTGCAACACTGTTTATAATAGTCAGGACATGGAAGCAACCTAGATGTCCGTCAGCAGATGAATGGATAAGAAAGCTGTGGTATATATACACAATGGAGTATTACTCAGCCATTAAAAATACATTTGAATCAGTTCTAATGAGGTGGATGAAACTGGAGCCTATTATACAGAGTGAAGGAAGCCAGAAAGAAAAACACCAATACAGTATACTAATGCATATATATGGAATTTAGAAAGATGGTAACGATAACCCTGTATGAGAGATAGCAAAAGAGACACAGATGTATAGAACAGTCTTTTGGACTCTGTGGGAGAGGGAGAGGGTGGGAGATTTGGGAGGATGGCATTGAAACATGTATAATATCATATAAGAAATGAATCGTCAGTCCAGGTTTGATGCAGGATACAGGATGCTTGGGGCTGGTGCACTGGGATGACCCAGAGGGATGGTACGGGGAGGGAGGTGGGAGGGGGGTTCAGGATGGAGAGCACGTGTACACCCGTGGCAGATTCATGTTGATGCATGGCAAAACCAATACAATATTGTAAAATTAAAAAATAGAAATTAACAAAGGAAAATAAATAAATAAATTTAAATTTAAAAAGAGAAAATAATAGGAAAGGAATTCTAATGTCTATGGGCAGCAGGGAAGAGGACATAACATTCATGAATGGCTCTTCCATCCTTCTTTCCCTACACACACACACCCACACCCACACACACACACACACACACACACACACACGAGCTAGCAACATTCTAGAAGGTTCAATAAAGTGCTTGTACGGTGCCTTGTACATGCAAGACATACAAGGATTAACACTGTGTTAGTTCACTAGGTCTACCATAAGAGTAGAGTGTCACTGACTGGGTGGTTTAAACAACAAAAATTTATTTCCTCATTATTCTGGAGAGCAGAAGTCTGAGATCAAGGTTTGAATAGGTTTGTTTTCTTCTGAGGCCTCTCTCCCTGTGTTGCAGATGACTGCTTCCCTCTTATGTCTTCACATGGTCGTCCCTCTGTGCACATCAATGTTTTAGTCTATTTTTATAAGGATACTAGTCCAGTTATATTGGATAAGAGCCCATCCTAATGACCTAATTTTAATGTAATTATCACTTTAAAGATCCTATCTCCAAATATAGTTATGTTCTGAGATACTTTGGGTTAGGACTTCAACATACAAATGTGTGAGGAGATAAAACTCAGGCCTTAATAAGTACTGTCTAGGTATCCACCTTCTGATGGATGTTACAACAATCCAGGAATAGCTGAATCTTGAAGAGGTGATATATCTATATATAGAGATGTCTTGATCTCGGGGATACATTAAACAGAAAAGATCCAAATCATAATGCTTCAAATTATGTAGCATGTTAAAAACTGTGAGTGTTATGACCACACTCAGAAATCCTTAGGAATAGTCCAGGCATCTATATTTTTTATCAAGTATTTTAGGATTATGGCATATACTCAAGTTTGAGGACCACTGACTGAAACGTGGAAGGAACAATTCGAAACAGATGTTTGCAGACTGGGAAGAACCAAGTCTGGTTCTCAATCTTGAAAAGCATGTCAACGCAGGAAGTTAGAAATGAGGAAAAACAGGATGGCAAAGACAGGGAAAGGAACTCGAGTGAATAATCTAGTTATGAGTACCACTATGTTCTCTTATCACTAAACCTTTCTGTTACTAAAAATTCACTCTAATACCACATTACCCTCTTTGTGACTTTTGCCCAGACAAAAACTTTCCATGTAGGTAATGCACAATAAGCAGAAAACTGTGCCTAAGATGTTTTTCATGGGAGGGCTGGCTAGAATTACAAATGATAATTATTTGCTTCATATCTAATACAACTCATTATCAGCTGGGTAGATTTTTTTTTTTTTTGCCAATGGATTCAAAGAACTGACCTTATTCATCTCATCTTCTTTCCCTCTGGGACAGACTGACATACATATTCACAACTCTGTAGTCTTACAGTTAATTAACAACATCTGTAGAATTATATTTCTTTACATTGTTAAAGAGTACTGGAATCAAATACCCAATGAAAAAAACATGGCAATTGTTTTTAAAACAACACATTTTATTTTTGCACTTTCTCCTTCACACACTTAATATTATTCTCTCTCTGCCTTCCATCCAATATTTATTGCAGGCCACGAACAGTGCCAAGAGCACAAAATGTAATGATAAATAAAACACAGCCCCTGCCCTTCAGGAAAGTAATGTCTGGGGGTGGGGTAGGAAAGACATGGAAACAATAACCACAAGAGAATGTGCTTTATTATAACAAGATATCCATAAGGTGCTATGGAGCACAGGGAACGATGCTAATATGGCCTGAAGTCAGAGCTTCAGAATACAGACTGAAGGGCAGAGTTAAGTATCCAGGCAAGGATTCAGCATAAGAACACGTATTAAAAAAAAAAAAAAAAAAACAAGAAAAAGGAAGGAGTGTTTAAGGAACAGAATACGTGATTATGACTACAACAGAAGGTTTACAGGAGTGGGATTTATGGTGGGTCTTCTATGCTAAGCTAAATAATGAGCACCTGAACTTGTCAGAGGCAGTCACTGATGGCTTTTTTTAAGCACCATCAGTTGTGTATTTAATTTCCCTTAGGCATAACATTTTCCCTAGGCTTGCTGCTGCTCCCACCTCCCCAGGCTGCCATTCCCCTCCCCAAAGGCTCTATTTCCACTTCCTAGCCCCATGCTGCCTGTGCTACAGAAATCAAAAGTATTTGCTGTTCTCTAAACATGCCATGGTTATTCTCAGGAGCTGCAAATGTCAAAAACTCGAAATGAGTAATATCTAAAAGTATGGTAAGACCAGTGATGGCAGCACTATGATAGAATTTTCAACAATTAAGAGAAACAATACCAAACCATTTGTGTTCTCTATATTTTGTCATTTGCTGTTCCAGTTGTTTGACAGAGAAATGTAACAAGCTGTTTGTAAGTAACATTCGGTACATTCTTCAAGAGATGGGAATACCAGACCACCTGATCTGCCTCTTGAGAAATCTGTATGCAGGTCAGGAAGCAACAGTGGGAACTGGACATCGAACAACAGACTGCTTCCAAATAGGAAAAGGAGTACGTCAAGGCTGTATATTGTCACCCTGCTTATTTAACTTTTATGCAGAGTAGATCATGAGAAACGCTGGGCTGGAAGAAGCACAAGCTGGAATCAAGATTGCCAGGAGAAATATCAATAACCGCAGATATGCAGATGACACCACCCTTATGGCAGAAAGTGAGGAGGAACTCAAAAGCCTCTTGATGAAAAGTGAAAGTGGAGAGTGAAAAAGTTGGCTTAAAGCTCAACATTCAGAAAACGAAGATCATGGCATCCGATCCCATCACTTCATGGGAAATAGATGGGGAAACAGTGGAAACAGTGTCAGACTTTATTTTGGGGGGCTCCAAAATCACTGCAGATGGTGACTGAAGCCATGAAATTAAAAGACGCTTACTCCTTGGAAGGAAAGTTATGACCAACCTAGATAGCATATTCAAAAGCAGAGACATTACTTTGCCAACAAAGGTCCGTCTAGTCAAGGCTATGGTTTTTCCTGTGGTCATGTATGGATGTGAGAGTTGGACTGTGAAGAAGGCTGAGCGCCGAAGAATTGATGCTTTTGAACTGTGGTGTTGGAAAAGACTCTTGAGAGTCCCTTGGACTGCAAGGAGATCCAACCAGTCCATTCTGAAGGAGATCAGTCCTGGGATTTCTTTGGAAGGACTGATGCTAAAGCTGAAACTCCAGTACTTTGGCCACCTCATGAGAAGAGCTGACTCATTGGAAAAGACTCTGATGCTGGGAGGGGTTGGGGGCAGGAGGAGAAGGGGACGACAGAGGATGAGATGGCTGGATGGCATCACTGACTCGATGGACATGAGTCTGAGTGAACTCCGGGAGTTGGTGATGGACAGGGAGGCCTGGAATGCTGCGATTCATGGGGTCACGAAAAGTCGGACATGACTGAGCGACTGAACTGAACTGAACTGATAACCATCAGCAGGAGAGGACACTTTTCTCTTCCCAAGACATGTTGAACAGAAAGAGACAGCACTTTAAAATGGTGTTCTTTGCTGTTTCTCTATCTTGATTCTCTTCTATTTTTTTTTTAATGTGGAGGATAATTAACTTATAATGTTGTGTTAGTTTCTGCTGTACAACAATGTGAGTCTACTAGCTATCTATTTAACTACTACTAGCTATCTATTTAACACATGGTAGTTCATATGTCAATGCTACTCTCTCAATTCATCCCACTCTCTCCTTCTCCCACTGTGTCCACAAGTCTACACTCTATATCTACAGCTCTATTCCTGCCCTGCAAATAGGTTCATTGGTACCATTTTTCAACATGTCCACCTCACCCCAACCTCACCCTGTACAGGTAACTGAGTCTCAACTGAGCTAAAGAATCTTACTTTTTTTCCAGCCATTTTTCTTTATTTTTTTAATTTGGGGGATCTATTTATTTTTAAAATGAATTTATTTTTAATTGAAGGAAATTGTTTTACAATGCTACATTGGTTTCTGCCATACGTCACCATGAATCTGCCATAGGTATACACATGTCCCCTTCCTCTTGAGCCTCCTTCCCACCTCCTCCCATCCTATCCCCCACCCCCACCCCCATCTAGGTTGTCACAGAACACAAGGCTGAGCTCCCTGTGCTATACAGCAACTTCTCATTCAGTTCAGTTCAGGTGCACAGTCGTGTCCAACTCTTTATGACTACAAGGACTGCAGCACGCCAGGCTTCCCAGCATCACCAACTCCTGGAGCCTACTCAACTTCATGTCCATCAAGTCGGTGATGCCATCCAATCATCTCATCCTCTGTCATCCTCTTCTCCTCCCACCTTCAATTTTTCCCAGCATCAGAGTCTTTTCCAAGAGTCAGCTTTTCACATCAGGTGACCAAAGTATTGGAGTTTCAGCTTCAGCATCAGTCCTTCCAATGAATATTCAGGACTGATATCCTTTAGGATGGACTGGTTGGATCTCCTTGCAGTCCAAGGGACTCTCAAGAGTCTTTTCCAACACCACAGTTTAAAAGCATCGATACTTCGGCACTCAGCTTTCTTTATAGTCTAACTCTCTCTCACATCCATACAAGACTACTGGAAAAACCATAGTTTTGACTAGAGAGACCTTTGTTGGTAAAGTAATGCTTTTTAATATGCTGTCTAGCTTGGTAACAGCTTTTCTTCCAAGGAGCAAGTGTTTTAATTTCATGGCTGCAGTCACCATCTGCAGTGATTTTGGAGCCCCAAAAAATAAAGTCTCTCACTGTTTCCATTGTTTCCCCGTCTATTTGCCATGAAGTGATGGGACTGGATGCCATGATCTTAGTTTTCTGAGTTTTAAGCCAACTTTTTCACTCTCTTCTTTCACTTTCATCAATTGGCTCTTTAGTTCTTCTTCACTTTCTGCCATAAAGGTGGTGTCGTCTGCATATCTGAGGTTATTGACATTTCTCCCAGTAATCTGGATTCCAGCTTTGCTTCATCCAGCCCAGCATTTTGCATGATGTACTCTGCATATAAGTTCTCTTGCCAGAATACTGGAGTGGGTAGCCTTTCGCTTCTCCAGGGGATCTTCCCAACCCAGGGATTGAACCCAAATCTCCCACATTGCAGGCATATTCTTTACTAGCTGAGCCACAAGGGAAGCCCAACTTCCCATTGGCTATCTATTTTACACATGGTAATGCATATATTTCAGTGCTACTCTCTCATATTGTCCCACCCTCTCCCTCCCCTGCTGTGTCCATAAGTCTGTTCTGAGTCTCTATTTCTGCCCTGCAAGTAGGTTTGTCAGTACAATTTTATTACTTTTGTACACAAAATCTGATGGAGTGGGAAAAAAAGTCCCAGCACCAAAAACTGAGACCCAAATTCCAATATGAGTCATGACACAAACTGATGAGACTAGCCAAATTACAATCCTTTCATAAGCAAATGTAGAAAATGGAATAGAAATTTTTTGAGGTCCTGTTGCCTTAAAAATCCACTTACTTACTTAAAATCCTGAGTGTTCACAAAACACTTACTTAAAATCCTGAGTGGTCTGACCACAACCTTGCCCAAAGAAATGGCTTCTTTATTTTCTTCCTTATGTCTTTGTGACTGTTATGATGATGTTGTAAAAATATTAACTGTAACTGGAAAGAAAGCATAACATCTACTTATGAAGTTCAATAATACTCACTAGCAATATCACAGGATTTATTAACTTTTTCTTACAAAAACATTAAAGAGAATTTTTTTAAATGTTGTTTTTGTTCAGTTGCTGTCATGTCTGACTCCTTGCTACCCAATGAACTGCACCATGCCAGGCTTCCCTGTCCTTCACCAACTCCTGGAGTTTGCTTAAATTCATGCCCATTGAGTCAGTGATGCCTTCCAACCATCTCATCCTCTGTCTCTCCCTTCTCCTCCTGATCTCAGTCTTACTCAGCAACAGGGTCTTTTCCAATGAATCAGGTGGCCAAAATATTGGAGTTTCAGCATCAGTCCTTCTGATGAATACTCAGGGTTGATTTCCTTTAGGAAATTCTTGTACCACTGAACCACCTGGGAGGTCCCCTTCAAATGCATTAGGAGTTTACTAATTAAAGGTATCCTGAAGTGAATCCGTTCATACTGCAAAATCAAACAAAATAAGTAAAAACTACTTGTTTTTTGATTAACCACCAATAGAAATAATACCTAAATTTATTAAGTGCTTAATTCTGTGTACTAGTTTCCGTGCTCTTGTTTTACATCTGTACTCTTCGTAGAGACCTTGTTAATGCCCACACCCTATCCTCTTGACTCATCTGTGAGTTCTCTTGCCATTGCTATGGACAGTCATACTGATGCTGACAGCTTCCCACTTTCAGAACCCACAGCTTTTCCTCCACTTCCTCCCTAGACTTCCTGGGGTCACCTTGAAAATACATTTCCTGCCCCTAAATCCTTAACCTCAGTGTCTGCTTTTGAAGAAAACCCTAATTAAGATTGTTGGTAATAGAAGTGGTACTAAAAAACAGACTCTCAGAATGGGATTCTAGAATAGTATCACTTACTGGTCAGCTGGTATTAGGGATCCAATTTCTATTGCTATATGAGTGGTGATAACCCATATGATGTCACAGCAGCAGAATGACTAAAATTCTTACCTGAGGTGGACTGAAATGTAGAAGAGGAGGAAGGAGAATGTACAAGGTTACACAACAGCTTTAATACTTGAAAGATATGGGGGCAATCATAACTGTAATATTCTGGAGTTAGTATTTGTTAACTGCTCTAAAAAGCTCTGAAGAATGGGACCAGCAGGCTTGGGTAAAACACCTACCAAAATGCAGGACAAGCTGTAAAAAACAGAATGCTATGAAAATCAGCATTTAAAGTAAATCTTATCTCCTGTGCCCATAAAGCAGACTGTACTGAAAATTAGGTCTAATATTTGACTGAGTAGCTGAGCTACAAAGAAGACTAAACATACAGCCTTAGCAGACCTCCCTTACTCTGATAAGAAGAGAGTCAGATAGTGAAACACGGGATGGTGATATTGGGTTCGTTAAGAACATTGAACACTCATTCTGCCAAAGCCTCTGGGCTGAAAGGATCCACTCCATTCCCTTTCATAAAGGAAAGCAGCCTCTAAATGCTTGGAGATTTGCAAAGGCAGTACTTGAGGAAGAAGTCCTCCTCAAGATCTGCCCTGCCTCCCTTCATCACCTCTAGACCAACAAGTTTGGTCAGATCTTATTCATAATCACTCTAATTGTGAAACACAGTCTCTACTATGGGAAGAAATAGTTTATTCATCGAAAAAGCTTCTGACCCTGTCTGACTGTGTTATTGAGAATTGGGCACACATATAGAAGTGTATGTTGAGGGTGTTAAGCTGAGGCAGGGGGAAGAATACCAAAGAGAAAAAAGTGTATTTACACAGAGGCACTCTCCTGTGATTCAGACTATAACTTCTACCAAGAAAACCTTAATGAGTTTCCGAAACAGTGATGGGATGTCAATGTGAGTTAGAGGATTCCAAAATAGAAGGCACCAGAGGTAGCGTTTAACCATTAGAAGCAAGATTAATGTATTTGGCATAAAAGACAGTAAGGTCAGAGCAGCAACCAGAGAACCTTGACCTTCAAGGCCATTTTTCTTTGTTGAGGCAAAAGAGATGGGTAGTATGTTCATTTGCTAGGGCTTCCATAACAAAGTTCCACAAACTGAGTGACATAAACAACAGATATGTATTGTGCAGGCAAGAGTCCAAGATTGAGGTGTCAGTAAGGGCAGTTTCTTCTGCAGTCTGAGAGCATCTGTTCCATCTGTCTTCAAATGGTTTGCTGGCAATCTTAAGCACTCATTGGCTGGGAGAAGCATCACTCTAATCTCTGTCTTCATCTTCATGTGGCAATCTCTTGTATGTGTTTTCCATGTCCAAATTTCTCCTTTTTTTAAGAGCCAACCATGCTGCATTAGAGGCCTAATCTATTCCAATATGGCCTCATCTTAACTAATTTTGTCTTCTATGACCTTACTTTCAAACATTCTGAAGTACTAGGGTTTAGTATTTCAACATACGAATTTTTAAGGGGCACAATTCAACCCACAATTAGTAGAAAATAACACTATTGCTTGACTTTTATAGCCAAAAAAGATGAAGGACTTAAGAGCAGAAGATTTATGTGCAGTTTCCAGATCTGAGCCAGTTCAGAGACCTAAAGCCCATCAATGTAAGGGGAGGATGAGTCCTTTTGAGCAAAAAAAAAGTCAATGTTTCTCCAATCATTCTCCAAAGGGATGTGCTGCAATTTACCAGAGTAGCTTAACAATGGTGACAGAGTAATACTCATCCAACCCAGACACTGTTGGATATAGGTTCTAAGCCAACATTGACACCAGGGTACCCAAAATACTTATATGGCCACCCAGTGAGAGTGGAAGCATATATAGTCCAGATAATAAAAGGAGTCCAGGTCCAAGTCCATCTCACAGTTGGCCCAATGGGTCTACAGACCCACCATCTGGTTATGTATCTGGCCCTTGAACACATAATTGAGATGGAAATATTTAGCAGCAGCCAAAACCCAAACATTGGTTCTCTGACCTGTGAAATAAGATCCATTATGATAGAAAGGGACAAAGGAAGCCCCTGATATTACTTACCCTTTACCCTCTTTCAGGTAGTAAATCAGAAGGAACAATGTAGCCATGTACCACCAAAAAAAAAAAAAAAAATTATGCAACTCTCAAAGAGTGGCTGCTGCAGAAAACATACAGCTCACAGATGGATCCATTTGATATGTTGGTACAAGATAAAAATACACTATTACACTATAGCCCATGCACGAATGAACTACTTCAGTGTTACTTAACATGTGGTCCACAGATGAAAGCAAGCTCACAAACTGTTTTTTATCATTCCACAACAAGTTATATATATGCAAGTATAAACAGTGAGAGTACACAGTTGAAAACATTTATATCAACTTTCAGTTCAGTTCAGTTCAGTTGCTCAGTCGTGTCCGACTCTTCGTGACCCCATAAATCGCAGCACGCCAGGCCTCCCTGTCCATCACTAACTCCCAGAGTTCACTCAGACTCATGTGCATCAAGTCGGTGATGCCATCCAGCCATCTCATCCTCCGTTGTCCCCTTCTCCTCCTGTCCCCAATCCCTCCCAGCATCAGAGTCTTTTTCAATGAGTCAACTCTTCAGATGAGGTGGCCAAAGTACTGGAGTTTCAGCTTTAACATCAGTCCTTCCAAAGAAATCCCAGGGCTGATCTTCAGAATGGACTGGTTGGATCTCCTTGCAGTCCAAGGGACTCTCAAGAGTCTTCTCCAACACCACAGTTCAAAAGCATCAATTCTTCGGCGCTCACCTTTCTTCACAGTCCAACTCCCACATTGATACATGACCACAGGAAAAACCATAGCCTTGACTAGACGGACCTTTATTGGCAAGGTAATATCTCTGCTTTTCAATATGCTATCTAGGTTGGTCATAACTTTATATTATTGCAAAAACCAAGTGTGTGATTTTATATTTTACAAAATGATCAATCATGATGACTCAAAATAAAAAGTCCTTCACATGGTCAGTCTGAGTATCACTATTCTAAAGGACAGGAGTGAAAGAAAATTCCAACATCAGGCAGAGGTTCATCATCTTTGTATGAGAGAGAAGTGGTTTGAGGTAAGGATATATATGAATTATTGGTCAATGGCTAATAACTCTGCTAATTGATCAGGAGCCTGGAAGGAGCAATAATGATAATCAGACACAAAGAGGTCTGTAAAAGAAGCATGCAGATGACGCTATAGGAGTACACAGAGTAGACACAAAGTGTAAATGAGCATCTTGGTAGAAAACATGATCCATCTTATTATCAGACAGCCTCTGTCCTTAACCATGTTGATGCTTATAGAGCAAACATGGTGGCCAGGATGGAAGTTATGTGCATGGGCACAAAAGTGTGAACTCTTTTTCACCAAGGACGATCTAGATATTTACAAATATTAACTGCCTGTGTTAGGCACCAAAGACACATACATGTAAACCACAGCCCCTGGGAAGGCAATGTCTGTGCTGAGTGCTAAAGTATAAACAGAATTTAGTTGTGAGGAGAAAAGAAGCAATGACTTCCCAAGAAGAGGAAATGGCACACACAAAGCCATTTGGAGAACCAGACAGAGTATAAGTCTGAATCCAGGGAGAATGCCAAGATAAAGGTAAAGCTGAGATCATTAAATGTTTTGGATACCTTTTAGGCTTTTATAACAAAGGTGATTGATAATTATTAAAGGATTTTAAATAGGAGAGGGTTTGGAGAAAAATAAAAGATATATTCAAAAGGGATTTTTGAAAGGAAGTCAAAATTTGGTAAAACAAGGAAGAGGAGGCTGGTGGGCTATAGTCCATGGGGTCGCAGAGTCAGACACAACTGAGCGACTTAACTCATAGCACAAGGAAGAAAGACGTCTAGGACAACCCAGGTTCTTTCCTAATCCCTACATCCCCTTTGAAGAAACTTCTTCTTTGAATCCCTATTTTATTTCTACCTTAGTGGACTTTTGTTTTTGTACTTTAGTCACATCTCTCCCCTCCTACTGATAAACTCTTTATGGGCAGACACTATGACGTATTCCCATTACATGGTCAGCAGAGGCAGAGCTTAGGTTTGGAAAATGAGGCACTCACTTTTGGGCTTATGTTATGGCAAAGCTGAATCTGGGCTTCCCAGTGGCTCAGCAGTAAAGAATCCCACCTGTAATGCAGGAGACATGGAGACAAGAGTTTGATCCCTGGCTCGGGAAGATCCCCTGGAGAAGGAAATGGCAAGCCACTCCAGTATTCTTGCCTAGAAAATCCCATGGACAGAGGAGCCTGGCTGGGCTACAGTCCACAGGGTCGCAACAGAGTTGGAAATGACTGAATCACTTAATGGAAACAACGACATATCTGAATCCCTTCATTATGGATTTTTTGCATACATTGATTTTTTTAAAACATTGCATTAAAATAGTATTTATCATGATTACCAAGGGTTTTTTTGCATCCTGTTAAATTTTCTACCCAAGGCATGATTACCGAGGGTTTTTTCACAACCTGTTAAATTTTCTACCCAAGGCAAGTACCTCACTTACCTCATTCTAGTTTACCTGCCCTGATTCTCAGCATCTAATAACACAAGCAGGTACTTAAATGCATGCTGAATGGGGAAACAGCAAACTAATGGCATAAACAACAAGATGGATGGTGATGCACCATTAACAGAGGCAGTGAATACAGGAGGAGCAACAGAGTCTGGAAAAGATGATGAGTTTATAATGCATGTCAAAACACTGCATAGTGTATTATCTTATAGATCATTTATTATTCAACACTGGCAACATTTATAATAGGAGATATTAAAGACTGACAGTACTCAAGGAATTGTCCTCAGGATACTTCCCCATTATCTTTTAAAAACATATTAATATTTGAGTTATTGAAGCAATATCCAATCTCTTAGCTCAGTTTATGAGTTAACATTACTTAGGACATCAATATGAACTGCTCATTATACAAATGTATAATTAACACTTACAGAATTTGACATTACACTACCAATACTCTGGGATTGCAAAACAGCTGGACACAACTGAGCGACTAAACAACAACCAACATCCTATCAGCAAGGCCTAACCTGACCTCTATGAAACAGCATCTTCATTACTTTATTTCTTTATCCTACCTCACTCTTATTCATAACACTTATCATCACCTAATAGAGTAATATGTTATCTATTTTTATTTCCCCTTTAAAAGATGAGCTCCATGAGAACATTGGGATATGTCTCTTTTGTTGTATCCTCAACACCTAAAATAGATGTCTTTGAAGGTGATGACAAAGGATGGGAGAGTGGTTGAAGGAAGGCTTACACTGGCACAGAAATAAGACAAAGCAAATAAATAAAACCCTGTATGGATAGAAAAGTGTAGTTAGGAGCTCAAGAGAATGTGAAAGAAATCCCTAAAAAAAATGAAACTGCAAACCAGAGCAATAAGCTCAAGAGCTTACCTGCAATTTACCTTGGAAAGGTTTTCCAGTTAGGTAACCAATGGGATTGGGTTTTTACAGCCTTTGACCAGATGAGATCCAAATCTCTGTAGAAAGCTGATACCTTACATTAGCATACAAGATGAAAAGAAATGTGTTTCAGCCTGGGCTCTGGGAAAAATGAAAAAAGTCTTCCTGAGAATTCTTGACTATAACCTACCCTCAAGACTTTCAGCTTTAAATTTATACTATCTACACACGGTCCAGGAATCCTAAGCACCAAAATCAAAACACTAGATCTGGGGTGTGCTAGTTATCAAGTTATTGTATCTCAGCTCCAAATCCTCTCTTCTCTGTCCTGCTTTGTCATGTTGGGGCTAGATTCTATAAATATTTCTCCTGTGCTTGATGACACAATGTTAAGCTTTAAGAGTATCCTGAAGGGGCAAGGTTGATCAGCCCATTAAGAGGTAGGTCAATGGCCTAACTTCCAGAGTGAGGACATAGTTAACTGAAAGAAATCTGCCCACTGATGAAACCAAACCAGATGCCTTCTTTCACTCCACCAGACCAAGGAAATGACCTGCAGGCCTGTGTTTTAAGGTTTTCAGACCTGGATTTGAAAGACACAGGTCTTATCAACCCCAGTAGCAGACTCAAAGCAGTTAGATGTCATTACAAAAAGAAATACTCATTTGCAAAGAAAAAGGCATTTGCCCCTTTGTCAAAACTAAAGAAGTTCTAGTACCTCCTTTTAAATGTAAAGAAAAATGGTGGAATCAGCAACTGCTAACAGACCCAATCAGCATCCACAGACATGTGGCAACACAACATGCTGATGAGGTTTTCCAAACCACTTGCTTTAAAGCAGCTGGCTGTGACACTGAGCACCTCCAAGAGTCTTGAGTCTGCAGATAAAAGGAAACTTTTCATAGAGGACCTTACCCATAACCATGAAGTGTCTGCCTGGCTCCCTGATATAGGCTGCTTTAGCCCTGATGAGCTGATGAATGACCGGGGGCAATGATGAAGGGGAACTTGCTACTTTATTACCGCTACTGTGACCTGAAGGATCCTGACTGGGTCTGTGCCTGGCAGACAGCTCTGTGTCAGCACCTGCACTTCACAGGCAAGCCCAGAAAGAGGCTTCACCTCTTTCTCAAGGAGCCCGGATGTGATTGAGAATCCTCATCATGGGACTCTGGAGAGCCACTACTAGTTTGTTTTGCTATGGAAGGAATGAATGGGACAGTTGGTGGAAGCAGATTAGCCACCAGACTCTACATAGAAGTGATGCTTTACTGCCCACTGTGTGAGGATTACATGTGTAAGGACAATTTTAAGACCAGCAAAGGAAGAGTTTGCTATTTTCCAGAACTGTGTGTTGGTGAGTTTGAAGAAATTGTGCCCATGGGGATCAGTCCCAATAAGACCTCCTACAAGAAGACTGGAACCCATTTATCCCTAGGTGAACTTCACAAAGTAGAAAAGTTTCTGTCTCAGGAAAATCAAGAAGAAAGTGATACAATCTTATTGGACTGCAAAAACTCCTATGAAAGCAAAATAGGACAATTCTAGGGCTGCTTAGCCCCAGACAACAGGAAATTCAGTTACTTCCCCAGCTACTTTGATGAAAATCTAGAACTTTTCAAAAAGAGGGTGCTGATGTATTGCACTGTGGCATCTGTTGTGAGTGGGGTTCAGTCAACCTCAATGCTAAGGGAGTGTGCAAGGAGTGTTCCAGCTCA
This sequence comes from Bos taurus, assembly GCF_002263795.3. Classification (NCBI taxonomy): domain Eukaryota; kingdom Metazoa; phylum Chordata; class Mammalia; order Artiodactyla; family Bovidae; genus Bos; species Bos taurus. The sequence goes on from NC_037332.1 coordinate 63,993,948, forward strand.
CGGGTGGTCCACAACTACCTGGAGGAGTTACCTGATGGCTTTTACATAGGGAAGCTGGTTGCTTTCGATGAGCATCAGGTCTTATCTTTCAACAGTGACTTAGTGTCAGAATGTTCCTACTATGGGGTCCCATGGGACCAGTATAAACTCTGCTTCATTCCCCAGTACTGTCAGCTTGCCTTGACCTGCCCTCCCTGCCAAGAACAATGATTCACAGCCTGTTGTGTCACATGTCAAAACAGAGGAAGCAGACAGTCTGCAAGCCCAGCCCAGAGCAGCTTTAAAGAAGAATGCGAGTACACAGCCCAAGGGCCACATGTACCCAGGGAGCTCTCACAGCAGGAGTCACTCCCCAGGAGCCCTGGGCCCAGGCCAGCTATTGATGAGGGTGGGCCATGCTTATGTGAGCAGTCCCATCTACATTTCCCCACACAACTAGGTTTGGGGTTACATGTACTGGAGAATGTTAGGTCTATACCTAACAGAGAAATAGAAACACAGAACTTCAGTGATCCCAGAGCCACCACAGCCAACTGGTCACCATGTCAGCCACCTGTCCTTCACAAGAGGAGGGATGAGAAATTTGGGGGCCGATCTCTTACTGGAGACATTCTGACTTAGAAGACGCAAGAGCACAGAAAAAGGCGAGCTAAGTGGGATCCCAAAGTTGCTGAGGGAAAGAGCCTTGAGCCTGGTGAGCTGACCTGCTCCTTCTGTGCCATGCAACAAGGCTGGCAGTAGTCATTTTAGGTATCCACAAACCTGTCTGTCCCATGGCAAAGGTGTGAAAGCTGCATAGCCCTGTAAGTGGACCCCTCTGAACCAGGCACCTTAGGTCAATCTGCCATCCAGCCCTCCCCTCCTCTTTTCTCTGCTAGCCTGAGAGCACTAGACCAGATAAGGATCTGTAAACTATGGCATTTGGCCCACCTCCTTCTATAAATAAAGTTTTACTGGAATAGACACACCCATTCATTTACATATGATCTATGGCAGAATCAAGCATCTACAAGAGAGACATGACCTGCAAAGCCTACAGCATTCACAGGTACACCTCAGAGATATTCAATTCCAAACCACAACAGTGAAATGAGTTACATGAATTATTTCATTTTTCAGTGTATATAAAAGTTATGCTTACATTACATCTATTAAGTGTGCAACAGCATTATGACTGAAAAACCAATGTACATAGCCTAATTAAAAATTTTTATTGCAAAAGAAAAGGTAAATTGTTTCAAATAAATTGATTTTACCCATTGAATACAATAAAACGGAAGTTTTTTTCCTTGGTGGCTCAGAGGTTAAAGCGTCTGCCTGCAATGCTAGAGACGTGGGTTCAATCCCTGAGTCGGGAAGATCTCCTGGAGAAGGAAATGGCAACCCACTCCAGTATTCTTGCCTGGAGAATCCCATGGACATAGGAGCCTGGTGGGCTACAGTCCATGGGGTCGCAAAGAGTCGGACACGACTGAGCGACCTCACTTCACTTCACTTCACTTCAGTACAAAGTTAATAACATAATTCTCACCTAACAGCCACCCTTTTCTCCCAATTAAATTAAAGCTGACTTTAATTTTTTACAAACTGAAATACTCCCTAACCATATCTAACATCCAAAGAAATTCTCAGCTACTTCTTTAACTCAATAGATGTATTTTTTAATATCTATATATTTATGTATTTATTTGGCTCCACGAGGTCCTAACTGTGGCATGTTCCAGGATTGTCAATCTTTATTGCGGGATGCAAAATCTTTTTTAGCTGTGGCATGCAGGATCTTGGGAGAAAATTTAGTTGCAGCGTAGGACCTTGAAAGAAAAGCAATGACCAACCTAGACAGCATATTAAAAAGCACAGACATTACTTTGCTGACAAACGTCCATCTAATCAAAGCTATGGTTTTGCCAGTAGTCATGTATGGGTGTGAGAGCTGGACTATAAAGAGCTGAGCGCCAAAGAACTGATGCTTTTGAACTGTGGTGTTGGAGAAGACTCTTGAGAGCCCCTTGGATTGCAAGGAGATTAACCAGTCAATCCTGAAGGAAATCAGAATGTTCATTGGAAGGACTGATGCTAAAGATGAAACTCCAATACTTTAGCCACCTGATGCAAAGAACTGACTCCTTAGAAAAGACCCTGAAGCTGGCAAAGATTGAAGGCAGGAGAAGAAGGGGATGACAGAGGATGAGACGGTTGGATGGCATCACCAACTCAATGGACATGAGTTTGAGCAAGCTCCGGGAGTTGGTGATGGACAAGGAAGCCTGGCGTGCTACAGTCCATGGGGTCACAAAGAGTCAGACACGACTGGGCAACTGAACTGAACTTAACTGAATGTAGTATCTTAAGTTGAAGCAAGCAAACTCTTAGTTGTGGCTTACTGGGATCTAGTTCTCAGTCCAAGGACTGAACTCTGTCCCCTGCATTGGCAGCATGGAGTCTTAGCCACTGGACCACCAAGGAAGTTCCTCAATAGATGTATTCTCTTTTTTTTGAAGATTTATATCCCATATCTACATGGATGGCTTTTAAGCAGGTATTTAGGCCAGTAGACTCCAGTTTCATTTATCTTAAGATTGGTTGTTTATATACTCCATTTCACATTCTAAATATCTTCCCATTTTATAGGATGATAAAGTGTTACTATGTTTTGGCTATAATAAAAATGAAAAACATTCAGAACAACAAGGCTTGCCAATTTATATATCTAATGCTTATCAGTATAATCTAAACTTGCTCTATATTAGAACTATTTAGTACAAAACACAGCCCAACCCGTATTCTACCATGTAGCACCTTGTGATGTTTCACTGTATGTGTCACCTTCACTGTGCATGGGGTGCCCAGAGATTTGGTCAAACATTATTCTGGGTGTTTCTATGAGGATGCTTTTGAATGAGATTAACATGTAAATCAGTAGACTGAGTAAAGCAGATTGCCCTCCTTAATATGGGTAGGCATCATCCAATCAGTTGAAGGCCTGAATAAAACAAAAGGGTTGGCCTTCGCCCAGGTAAGACAGAATTTCTCCTGCTTGCCTGCCTTCAAACAGGAACATCAGTTTTTTTCTGCTTTTGACTGAAGCAGAAACACTGACTCTTCCTGGGTCAAGCCTACTGATCTTCACACTGGAACTACACCATCAGCTCTCCTGAGTCCTCAGCTTGTCAATTCACCTTACATATTTTGGGACTTAGCCTCCTTGATCATGTGAGCCAATTCCTTATATTTATATTTACTATGCATATATGTGGGCTTTCCTGGTGGCTCAGCAGTAAAAAATCCACCTGCAGTGCAGGAGATGCAGGTTTGATCCCTGGGTGGGGAATATTCCCTGGAGAAGGAAATGGCAACCCACTCCAGTATTCTTGCCTGGAGAATCCCATGCACAGAGGAGGGTCCATGGGGTCACAAGAGTTAGACATGATTTTGCAACTAAACCACCGTGTCTGTATGTGTGTGTGTGTGTGTGTGTGTGTGTGTGTGTGTGTGTGTGTATCATGCTACTGATTTTGTTACTATGGAGAACCCTGACTAATACAGAATTCAAATGATCTCCTATTGACTCTTGCTAAAGCATCTCTCCTAAACAGCTATACATTCTCCAAACCTTTCCCTTTCTTCCCCATCTCAAAAGGTATTGGGATTATCATCCCCTTTCCCCATGTCCCCCAATCCCCACCGCACAACCTACTGGAAATATTCCTACCCCATCTCTAATTATGTAGTTAGAATATAAACTGGCATCTTCTTGAAAATCCTTTCTATCCTCTAGGACACTGTTGCTTGGCCAATGGGAAAGGAGGGACATCTGATTCAAGCTGAGACAATAAAAAGCTACACATACAAATGAGATTTTTTTTTCAATTTAGAAACTGAAAGAGAGTTGACTAAAGTCCCTTTTTACCATCAGCCATGCACAGTAATCAGGCCTAAGAGAACAAAGTAAACACACAGAAGCAAAAGCTAGAACTGAAAAAAGGGCCCTGCTGATAATACCCAACTCCCTTGTCCCATTCATTCCTTAAGTTTAGCCTCACCTTGCCTCTCAATCTCAGTCACATTAGTAAATAAAGTCTCTTTTTGGCCTAAACTGATCTGAATTAGGTTTCAGTTGGTTGGAGCCAGGAAAGTGAAAAGAAAGTGAAGTCACTCAGTCATGTCCGACTCTTTGCAACCCCATGGACCATATAGCCTACCAGATTTCTCTGTCCAAAATCTATGTCCTGGGGTTTTCCAGGCAAGAATACCAGAATGGTTTGCCACTTCCTTCTCCAGGGGATCTTCCAGACCCAGGGATCAAACCTGGGTCACCTGCATTGCAGGGAGACACTTTACCCTCTGAGCCACCCCTATTGTGTGCAAATCATTATGGAAATTTACATAATTGAACAAGTTAACTTCAAGTGGTTTCTATAATCACTGGATAAATTGATAAACTTTCATAAATTGATATTATTCAAAATATTACATGTGTTCAATATTTGCCCTAAAAACATCACTAACACTGAGGCTACTTAAAATGCAAAGGTTACCCAGGAATACTCTCTCTTTGCTCATGTTTATAAGGGACTTTTTAAATTAGAAAGCACAATTAAAAACCATAATGAGCTCCATGTTATCTGGAGCTTTTAATGTTATAGCATTAAAAATGTTATATTAAAAAATATAATACAGTAATACAAAATTCTATAAAGTGTTGTGATCAGTGAAACTTTCAGGAAAACCATAATACTTATAAAATGGGGTCATCAATAAATATCATTTTGGTATTTATAACTTATAAAACAAAGTTTTAAGTTTAGTATTTTCTTAAACTCATTTGGAGGAAGGCTGAAATTTATTATTTTGTTACAAATCACGGAATCCTTATTATAGAGGGCACATTTATTATGAACCATTAATACACAAGTCATATGGAAATAAACTAGTCCCCAAATTTTTATTCAATAAAATCAATGTTATCCTATTACATAGGAAAAATGATGGCTTTCATAACTAAAATTCAGAGATAAACACATAATCTTTGATACTCAGTCTTTATTCACTAATTTCTAAAGTTGCTAATAATGGTTTTAATAGCTGGTTTATCTAATCTCATTGTATGTATTTTCCTGAATGATGTGTTAAGCAGCACAACTGTGAATAAAGACAGCATGAGAAAGAAGGAAACACACATAATGCACTTTAAAAACAAACTTGATAAGAACTTAGTCATGAGGGGTTTTAAATCCCATCAGGATCATAGTTCCAGGTAACTTTTCTTTTTCACTCATTCGAATTTCACCAATTAGGAAAGGGAATTGGATACACTGAGGTAACAGAGGAAAAGGAAGCATGGAAAGAGTTAATACTTTTAATGAGGTAATTAAGACAACTAGATGTTAAGAAGTAAATAAGTTAGTAAAAGCTTTAACAAAATATAAGGCTCCAGAGTCATGTGTATCAATTAGAAAAGTTAGGTTTTTTGGTGTTTTAACTTTTTCAAAATGCAGAAAATATTATTAGCTTCACTTGCCCAATAGCATCATAAGAACTAATAACAAAGTTCAGTTCAGTTCAAAGAACTACATTTTCACAAATTCTTATATAAACTGAAAACCCTTGATCCTAATGCAGTGTTCCCAATTCCATACCCCATAAGACCTCACAGAATAACCACTCTGTCAAGAAAGTAGCAAAAGAATTACCAGAGAAGGTAGAAAGGGTGTATCTGCTAATAATAATATCCTATTCAGAAATACTTACCCATGTGATTCCTCTAATCAAATAAATATAACTTTTTTTTTTATTTGGCTGTGCTGGGTCTTATATGCAGAATGTGAGATCTAGTTCCCTAACCAGCTATGGAACCCGGGCCCTCTGCATTCAGAGCATGGAGTCTTAGCCACAGGACCACCAGGGAAGTCCCCAATAAACATGTTTTAAAGTTACAAGTCTCTGGTATTTTGGCACCCTAACAGTGAAATGTTAAGAAAGGTTCTGAGTCCATTTTAAGGAAAACATTTTAATCAAACAGTCTGTCAAAATGAAATCTGAGTTAATATAAATAACATCAATGAAAGGTTTGATGGGAAAGATTAGAATCAGGAGGTCTTAAATACTAAGGTATCTCAGAAGATTAATATAACAAAGAAAAAGACATGGATTCTTCATACATCTCACAATGAAGAAGAGAGGATAAACTGAGAGGATAAATATTATGCTAGTTTTGTATAGATAGGAAGGAAGTCATATATACAAATATACTTGTCTATGTGAGAAATAGATTTAAGGGACTAGATCTGATAGGAGTGCTTGATGAACTATGGACAGAGGTTCGTGACATTGCACAGAAGACAGGGATCAAGACCATCCCCAAGAAAAAGAAATTAAAGAAAAGCAAAATGGCTGTCTGGGGAGGCCTTACAAATAGCTGTGAAAAGAAGAGAAGCGAAAAGCAAAGGATAAAAGCAAAGATATAAGCATCTGAATGCAGAGTTCCAAAGAATAGCAAGGAGAGATTAAAAAAAAAGTCTTCCTCAGTGATCAGTGCAAAGAAATAGAGGAAAACAATAGAATGGGGAAGACTAGAGATCTCTTCAAGAAAATTAGAGATATCAAGGGAACATTTCATGCAAAGATGGGCTCAATAAAGAACAGAAATGGTATGGACCTAACAGAAGCAGAAGATATTAAGAAGAGGTGGCAAGAATACACAGAAGAACTGTACAAATAAGATTTTCATGACCCAGATAATCATGATGGTGTGACCACTCACCTATAGCCAGACATCCTGGAATGTGAAGTCAAGTGGGCCTTAGGAAACATCACTATGAACAAAGCTAGCAGAGGTGATGGAATTCCAGTTGAGGTATTTCAAATCCTAAAAGATGATGCTGCACTCAATATGCCAGCCAATCTGGAAAACTCAGCAGTGGCCACAGGACTGAAAAAGGTCAGTTTTCACTCTAATCCCAAAGAAAGGCAATGCCAAAGAATGCTCAAACTGCTACACAATTGCACTCATCTCACACGCTAGTAAAGTAATGCTCATAATTTTCTAAGACAGGCTTCAGCAATACGTGAACCATGAACTTCCAGATGTTCAAGCTGGATTTAGTAAAGGCAGAGGAACGAGAAATCAAACTGCCAATATCCACTGGATCATCAAAAAAGCAAAAAAGTTCCAGAAAAACATACATTTCTGCTTTATTGACTATGCCAAAGCCTTTGACTCTATAGGTCACAACAAACTGTGGAAAATTCTTAAAGAAATGGGAATACTAGACCACCTGACCTGCCTCTTGAGAAATCTGTATGCAGGTCAGGAAGCAACAGTTAGAACTGGAAACAGAACAACAGATTGTCTCCAAATAGGAAAAGGAGTACGTCAAGGCTGTATACTGTCACCCTGCTTATTTAACTTATATGCAGAGTACATCATGAGAAACGCTGGCCTGAATGAAGCACAAGCTGGAATCAAGATTGCCGGGAGAAATATCAATAACCTCAGATATGTAGATGACACCACCCTTAAGGCAGAAAGTGAAGAAGAACTAAAGAGCCTCTTGATGAAGGTGAAAGAGGAGAGTGAAAAAGTTGGCTTAAAACTCAACATTCAGAAAACGAAGATCATGGCATCTGGTCCCATCACTTCATGGCAAATAGATGGGGAAACAGTGGCTGACTTTATTTTTTGGGGCTCAAAATCACTGCAGATGGTTGACTGCAGCCATGAAATTAAAAGATGCTTACTCCTTGGAAGGAAAACTATGACCAACCTAGACAGCATATTAAAAAGCAGAGACATTACTTTGTCAACAAAGGTCCATCTAGCCAAGGCTATGGTTTTTCCAGTAGTCATGTATGGATGTAAGAGTTGGACTATAAAGAAACCTGAGCACAGAAGAATTGATGCTTTTGAACTGTGGTGTTGGAGAAGACTCTTGAGAGTCCCTTGGACTACAAGGAGATCCAACCAGTCCATCCTAAAGGAGATCAGTCCTGGGTGTTCATTGGAACAAGTGATGTTGAAGCTGAAACTCCAATACTTTGGTCACCTGATGCAAAGAGCTCACTCATTTGAAAAGACCCTAATGTTGGAAAAGACTGAAGATGGGAGGAGAAGGGAACAACAGAAGATGAGATGGTTGGATGGCATCACTGACTCAATGGACATGAGTTTGGGTAAACTCTGGAAGTTGGTGATGGACAGGGAGGCCTGGTGTGCTGCGGTCCATGGGGTCGCAAAGAGTCGAACACAACTGAGAGACTGAACTGAACTGAACTGATGTATAGAAACTCTACAGAAAGATACATCAAAAACTGAAAAGAAAGGTTACCTCTGAACCAAAGGACTAGGGGACTAGTGAACTGGACTAAAAACACTTTTCATCATACATTCTTTCAAAAGAATATTTTGAAATATTCTTTTCAAATATTTGGAATATTTGAAAATATGTATTTCCTATTCAAATCAAAAAACAAATTTAAAACAAAAAGCATAAACCATGAATACAAATAATTCTTATACAATTAAAATATGTAAGTGACATGACAAAGATACAAAGAACACTACAGATTCAGGGGACAAAGAGATGGCTTTCATCTACACAGATAGAGAAACTGTAAACAAGGTGATGGCACATGAGATGGGCCATAAATGAAGGCTAGAACAGTTATAACAGAAATCATTCCAAGGAAGAGAATACCTGAGTATAGAAACAAAGCTGGAAAGAGATGGAGCATGTTTAGAAAAGTGTTAATGTAGATATGTACCCTATATATAAGGTGCCATACTCTTTTCTATGACTAAATAAAAATTACTCCATGGTTAGCAGCTTAAATCAACACAGATCTATCATCTCACAGTTCCTGTGGTAAGGAGTCTGGGTTAGCCGGGTCCTCTGGTCAGGATCTCACTAGGCTGAAATCAGTGTCTATCAGGGCTATGGTTTCATCTAGAGTGTGGGATCCTCCTCCAAGATCACTGGTTGTTTCAGAACTCAGTTCCTTGCCATTGTTAAGACTGACCTCCATTCTCTTGCTGGTTGTCAGCCAGAAGCCACACTCAGCCCCTTGATGTCACCCCCAATTCCTCACCACATGGTCCCCTCAGTAGGCCCTCTAATGCTACCAAGTATTGAATTTCTTGAACTGCAGGAAAAATCCTTTTAAAAGCTCACCTTATTGGATCAGGCCAGGTTTTTTATTAAAGTGGACTGAGTTGTAACCTAATCACAGGTGTGATGACTCAACATATTCACAAGTTCTGCCCAAATTCAAATGAAAAGGATTATAGAGGAGCCACTAAAGAGAACCATACCAAACAAGCACACCAGAGAATAAGAATCTTGGAGGTCATCTTAGACTCTGCCTAGCACAGATGGTAACAAAAGATAAAAATAAAATCTCTTCAGAACTATACCAAAATTCATCTAAATAGTTTTCCCTCCTAACATATATGCATAATTACGGCTGCATCTGAGGACCTCACCACATTTGGTAACTGTGTCTTCTTTGGTTATTCATGGTACCATTTACTATGTGGTTATATTTAACAAGTGGGAATATTTGCCTCTCTTTCACATTCAACATGAACCATCCCTCCCTCTGATTATCATATATTGTACTCCTGCCTAGTTTCTCTGTTACTATTAGATTCATATTGACTTACTAAGGTCTTCCCTCATTCCACAAAGACCCAAAATCTTTGTTGCATATTTCCCCCTCATTGTTGGACTTTATTTTTCTGACCTTGTGTGTTAGTTCATGCTATAAAACTGTTTGTTGGCATTCTATAGTTATCTAGCTTCCACCTTATCTATTCAAGGAAAAAGAACTGCAAATGACACGGCTTTGCAAAATGTCTGCCTAGGGCCATATGGATATTAAGTATACACATAATTAATATTTCTACAATGCTGAATATGATTCTTTAGAAGCACAAGTCTCAGAGTTAGAAATGCTTTTCCTTTGATCTGGCAGCTCATAATTTTTCTCACAGACAAAAATAAAAAGCACTTGCTAGTTTTGCCTGCTGATCTGGAAAGAAAACATTATGTTGACAGACAAAGAAACAAAACACTATGAAAAGAAGGAACACCTTATATAGCCATTAGTCTCTCATAACAATGTGGCATAAGATTCAAGATCTTTTTCAGACAACTATTACCATTGCTATATTGAGTTAACAAGGTAATCTGTATTCAGCTTTAAATACAGCACTAGTATAGCTGTTTTCTGAGAAGGAGGGATTTATTTAAAATTACTGTTTAATGGAAGAGATGACAAAATAGACTTTGCTAGAAATAATTAAAATTTTAACAGTCTCAGTTCATAAACAATGGCTTTCAACTTTCAAAGAGTCAGACTGTCAAGCCAAGTACAAGGGAATCCACTTTCTTTGATAGCAGCTTTATAGGATAATAATTAATTAAGCCTACAAGTACCAACCAAGTCCCGACTAAATATAAAACACTATCTAGTAGGTAGGTGATGGGGAAGACCAAAAGATTCAGAATGAATCAACCATGAATCCTGCCTTCAGGTTATTTATAATAGGTCAAAAGAAAATCCTGAGGGCAAGATAATCCAGTTTTCTTTTCCCTTTTATAGCAGACACTCCATGATCCCTAACTCTTAGTAATCCTGCCCTTGAGTATGAGCAGGGACTTGTATCTAATTCAAACAATTTGGCAAAGGTGATAGGAGGTAAGTGATTACCTGTATGTGATTATGATTTGTAAGACTGTGGCACTCTTTTTTTTTAACATTTTTTTAAACTGAAGTATGACTAATATACAAAGTTGTATTAAATCCATGTGTATGGCAAAGTGATTCAGCTTTATATATACATTGTTTTTCAAAGTCTTTTCCATTATAGGTCATTACAAGACATTGGATATAGTTCCCTACGCTATATAGTAGGTCCTTGTTGTTTACCTACATATGGTGGTGGTGGCTTAGTGGTGGTTTAGTCACTAAGTCATATCCGACTCTTGCACCCTCATGGACTGTACCTGCCAAGCTTCTCTGTCCATGGGATTCTCCAGGCAAGAATACTGGAGTTGGTTGCCACTTCCTTCTCCAGGGGATCTTCCCGACCCAGGGATCAAACTCGCATCTCCTGCACAGCAGGCAGATTCTTTACCACTAAGCCACCAGGGAAGTTTACGGTAATATTATTACTGAGCAACAGACAACCATATATATCTTCCTTCTTACATGAGTTGAGTTGTCCACATATCATAAGAGGTAAATGCAAGCATTCTAAACATCAGATCACCACTGGCAATATGAAACCCCTAGCTTATACACCAGAATCAGTCACACACTTATACTCTTTGTAAGATTCAAACTCCAATTTGTTGCCAATATTGCCAAAACGGCCAGTAACTTGATTCAACAGATCAAAAACCAAAGATCAGCTGCATATTCTTACTATGTACATTCTCAGAGAGCAAGCAGTTTCCATTTCCTGACTAAATTATCAGAACAAGCCACTAGGCTTATTAAGTACTAAGTATGAGGTATAACTGACAAAATTATAATATTTAAAGTATACAGCATGATGATTTGACACACATAAACACTGTAAAATGATTCTCACCATCAAGTTTAATTAACACATCTGTCACCTCATATATATATATATATATATATATATACATATACATATATACACCCTTTTTTTAATAATCTTCTTTTAAATGACAATTAGCCCCTGATTTGGGCTTCCCTGGTAGCTCAAATGGTAAAGAATCTGCCTGCAATGTGGGAGACCTGGGTTCAATTCCTGGGTTGGGAAGATCCCCTGGAGAAGGGCATGGCAACCCACTCCAGTATTCTTGCCTGGAGAATCCCCATGGACAGAGGAGCCTGGTGAACTATAGTCCATAGGGTTGTAAAGAGTCAGACATGACTGAATGACTAAGCACACACAGCCCCTGTTTGAGGACATCTATTCATCATAAACAAATTAGAGTAAGCCTACATACCATCTGAAGGTTCTTACCATCATTCTCTCAGAAATTCCATCATCACAGGTTCATTGTAGCACAAATATTTTCACAAGAAATTGAAAGGATATATTAGCACAATTTTTTTTCAGGAGCATAAATGTAACTAAAAAAAAAGCAATTAAAAAGATTTATTTTTTATTATTCAACAGTGAGAAAGATACAAAGTACTCGCCTGTCACTGTATTTATTTAATGCTCACTTTTTAAAGAGTAAATTCATTTAGTTACTTGTAAAACACAAAATGTGGGACAAAATATATGCCTAGAATAATGTAGTTTTCTCCTTTGTAAAAGAAGATACACTATGTTATTTTATTTAATTTTTCTGTGTACAGGAAAAGTGAATCAATAACCTATTTCCAAATGGGCAACTAATTAAATTAACTCTTATTGCATATTAAGAGAGTTGTTTTAATTTCCTCTAATTACACACAATAAAAAAGGCTTTTTGTAAATCATTAACAGTTGAAAAGTACTTTCATTGACAATTTAGGTAGATAAAATATTCACGGCTGTGTGAGAAAATCATTCCTGTAATATTAGTAAATGCATAATCACATTTCCAAAACTAAGGAAATAAAAGCAAAATCACTGGAAAGAATATATACTTACTCTAAATAAATCCTGAGAACATGCCCAAGGATAAGTGTACAAAGCATAACCATAACTCGATTATGTGCCAACAGTGCCTGGAGGTATCTCTCTCTGGATGCCGTTTCTGAACATCTGGGTCAGTCCTATGGCTGAAACAACAATGTCCTAAATAGGGCGTGAGAATAAATGAAATGCACAATAATGTAAACCAAAAAATCTCCTGGATACAAAGCGGCACTAAATGTAATAATGTTTAAAATCAGCATAAGCTAAGCTAAGCTAAGTCGCTTCAGTCGTGTCCGACTCTGTGCGACCCCATAGACGGAAACCCACCAGGCTCCCCCGTCCCTGGGATTCTCCGGGCAAGAGTACTGGAGTGGGTTGCCATTTCCTTCTCCAATGCATGAAAGTGAAAAGTGAAAGGGAAGTCGCTCAGTCGTGTCCGACTCTTAGCAACCCCATGGACTACAGCCTACCAGGCTCCTCCATCCATGGGATTTTCCAGACAAGAGTACTGGAGTGGGGTGCCATTGCCTACAGAAGCCCAAAACAAAACAAAAATATTATAAGGCTTTTGGAAAAAATAGAAAAAAAAAAAAGAAGGGTAAATTGAGAATAACCTACAGATCTCTGACAACAGTGAGAGGCTTTATTTTCTCAGGCTCAAAAATCACTGCAGATGGTAACTGTAGCCATGAAATTAAAAGACACTTGCTCCTTGGAAGAAAAGCTATGACAAACCTAGACAAAATATTAAAAAGCAGACACATTACTTTACCAACGAAGGTCCATATAGTCAAAGCTATGGTTTTTCCAGTAGTCATGTGTGGATGTGAGAGCTGAACCATAACAGAGGGCTGAATGCTGAAGAATTGATACTTTTGAAATGTGGTGTTGGAGAAGAACTCTTGAGAGTCCCTTGGGCTGCAAGGAGATCAAACCAGTCAATCCTAAAGGAAATCAATTCTGAATATTCATTGGAAGGACTGATGATGAAGCTGAAGCTCCAATACTTCAGCTACCTGATGTGGAGAGGGGACTCATTAGAAAAGACCTTGATGCTGGGAAAGACTGAAGGCAGAAGAAGGGAACGACAGAGGACGAGATGGTTGGATGGCATAACTGACTCAACGGACATGAGTTTGAGCAAGCTCCAGAAGATGGTGAAGGACAAGAAAGCTTGGTGTGCTGCAGTCCATGGGGTCACAAAGACCTGGACACAACTGAATGACTGAACAACAACAGATCTCTATTCTTGCCTCAGTTAGGGACAAGAGTCACATACTGGTCTCTCACCTGCTACTTCTAGTTATGAATAGTATCTGATGAACCAAATTCATGAGCATCTAGCCCACAGTACAAAACAGAGTAGCTTTGTCCTAAAATGGTTATTCTATCCTATTTGCTAGAATTCATTCAAGAGGCCTCTGGATCACTGCTTTTTTCAGACCTGTAATATGCACCAATAATTGACTTAGTCATTGATCTCTCCTACTAAGACATACAATAATATGACTGGCCAGTCTGCCCTAACCCTACACCCTGACCTGCACTAAGCATCTCACATATGCAACAGAATGTCTTAAATAGGCCCTGTATTACACAAAACTTTACAAACTTTTCTGTAAGAGGTTTACAAACTTTTCCTATAAGATGCCAGATAGTAAATATTTTAGGTTTTGCACGCCATACAGTCTCTGCAAAAGCTATCCAACTTGATGGCGTAAAAGCAGCAATAGAAAATATGTAAATGAATGGGTATGGCTATGTTCCACTAAAATGTTATTTACAAAAAGCAAACTACAGGCTTGGACCACAACCCATAGTTTGCCAACCCCTGATATGAAAACTCAGAGAACCCACACCTCAAATCTTTCTCAGTCTAATAAGAAGCTAAAAAGTATGCCTTTGGTAGAGAAGAGAAGAAAGACTAATATTTTTTATTCTGTCTTTAAAATACCAAAAGCATATCTAGCTCAGACCAAAGGACTTGTGACACGCTCTGAATGAATAAACTAAGACTTTATGGTAGATGACAGATGATGAAGAGTGAAGATGGTCAATAATTTGAACCAATAACAAATGGTTACTGAAAATCATTAGAATCATAGAAATTCTAACCTAAAAATGTTACATTTTTTTCCTGTCAATATTTAACAACACATACCCTCCCCTCTCCTACTTTTTCACTCCTTCCATTGATTACCTTCTGTGATGACAGATAAAACAAGCAGCTGATAGTAATAATAGCTTCCAACTAATCTCCCTGCTTCCAGGAATGAAGTATCTAAAACACAATTCTGTTCTCTTATGATAAATTGCCAGCTTAGTGATGGTTAAGTCTACAGACTCTTGGATCAAAGAGAACTGAGTATAAGTCTAGACCATCATTTACTAGCTGTGTGACCATGGCAAGTTATATAACCTCTCCAAGGTTTCCCTTCTTTATCTACAGAATGGTTATAAAGTAGCAAAAAATTCATAAAGTCATGGTAAGGAGTATATAAGGTAATTCATATAAAGTGTTCATCAAAATACCTGATACATTAAAACCATTCAACAAATGTATATAATATGATTATGGTAACTGGAGGGTTTAAAACAGTCTGCAAATCCTTTGACACTCTTCCCATTGAGATGTAGGATCTATGTGTCCTTCCTTTGAATCAGTCAGCCTTGCTAAGTTGCTTGTAACAATGAGAATGCAACAGAGCTGACAGTGTGATTTCTGAGGCTAGGTCAGAAAAGGCCATACAGCTTTATCTGGTTCTCTTGAAACACTCACTTTAAAGCCACATAAGAAATCCAAGTACCTTGACATTGCCATATTAGAGAGACCCATATAAGCACTCCAATCAACAGATCAGCCTTACACCCACCTGACAATACCTGCTACCAGCATGTGAGTAAGCCATTTTGGTCAACCTTCATGACAGAAACAGGGGAGGAGTAGAATGGAAGGATGTTGGGGAGGCTTTCTACCAGGTCTATTATATTATTTCATTTCCTCTGGAAGATTAGTAGACTTAACAAAGGTCCATGATTGGCACTTCATAAATATTTATTTAAAGAATATTTTATGCATCTTTGTCTCTTTACTAGCTCCTTTTCCTCCTTCTCTCTGGCTCTTTCCTGTCAAAAAAAAAAATGTTGCTACTAATTTTTGTTCACTTAATTCTTTCCACCCCACTACAAAATGTAAGTCATGTAGTCTTTCTTACCCTAAAAAAAATCATTCTCTGTTTCTATACTCCTCAACTTACTGGCGCATTATTTTTTTTTCTTCACTGTCAGACTTCAAGAAAGTAGTATGCTCTACCTATCTTCACTGCTTCTTCACTCACTGATACTTCAGCTCCTTGTAAACTGAATTTTCTCTTATCACTCAGCCATTCTCTCAAATGTCCCAGGTATATTTCTTTTGTTCCCAAATTTAGTGCCCTTCTTCCTCAGTCCTATTTTCCCACGATTTCTTTGCTTCATCTAGTGCTGCTGAAGGTTCATGCCTTTGGAAACACTTCTCTTTGTCTTGATGATACTTCTGCTTCTCTGATTGCTTTGTTGTGTCTTTTTTGGTTTTTTTTTGTTTGTTTTTTGTTTTACTGAACTCTCCTTTACCTTCCCTGATCTCTTCAAATGCAGACAGTCTCCAAGGTTCTACCTATACCATACTTCCTTATCTTTTCTAGCTCTCAACCTCACCTGTCATAATATGCTAGATGTTTCCCAAATCACAAGTCCTTACCTCTGTTCTGTTTTCCAGTCATTAATTTGTAACTGCTAGCTGAATATTTTCACCTGTATGTTCTCTCAAAGCCAATATATCAAAAACTGTCCATATTATTTAAATGCTTTCTTCTCTGTAATCACTCTCTTTTTCAGTTTAACTTGATTGAGGCTTTTGATAGCTAGGTCGAAGATCTATCATGGTAAATGTCATACTGCACTTGAAAATATGAGGGTATTTCAAATATCTTTTGATATTGATTTCTAACATAATTCCACAGTGATAAGAGAACAGACTCTGTAGGATTTCAATAACTTTAGACCATGAGATGCTTGCACCTTCTTTTATGCTTTTGGATATGTTACAGTGTCTCCTAGTTTACAGTCCATGGACACTTGAATAGAATTTGTATCCTGTTGTGTGAAAACTGTATAAATCTTAATGATATTGAATTGGTTCACAGTGCTTTTCAGGTCTACTATATCCTGAAAGTGAGTGAAAATGAAAGCCACTCAGTCATGTCCAACTCTTTGCGACCCCATGGACTTAGTCCATGGAATTCTCCAGGCCAGAATACTGGAGTGGGTAGACTTTCCCTTCTCCAAGGGATCTTTACTTCTCTGTACATTCATTCTATTAATTTTGGAGAGTTTGATATTGAAACTCTAACTAAAAATCTTATTTATCTACTTAAAAATTGTAACATATAGTAGAACTATATGTAACCTTACTGTGTATTTTCCAAGTTTCCTTTAAATGTGTTACCATACTTTTATAATTAAAAAAAAATTTTTTTAAGCTGTCCATATACTCTTCCCTGCCCACCTTCTGGTCTGTGCTAAACTCTGAATGATGTTACCATTCTCTTAGTCATATAGATTCAAAGCTTATGAGAGTCTTTGACTTCTCCCTTTGTTTACTCACCATAGCTTCAGTTTTCCCTACTGGAACTGCTCAGAGAAACTGTCAGCTCTGTAAAGGACAGGACCATAGTATGCTTATTTTTCCTGTTTCCAGTTCCTAGAATAATATCTGGTAGATACATAGCAGGTGGTGTTGATCTAATGGATGACTGATTTTCTTATTGATTTTATCTGTGTAATACCCCTGTGATTGGTATTATTTTTTTAACTTTAATTATCACTGTTTTTATTCTAGTTCAGGTCTCTGTCATCTTTGATTTGGTCTCCTGTAATGATCTCTTAATTACTTTGTCTCCTTTTTTGCAATTTACTGTATATATTATTTTATATATACTTTCTAAACTACAGACCTAGTTATATCATCACACTCCTTAAAAACTTTAGTGACTCATTTCCAAACCTAATAAAAGTTGCCCAGTTTGATTTTCAAGTTCTTCCATGATTTAACCTTAAATAATCTTTCAACCTTTATGTTCTTTTCTTCTTTATTTTTTAAGTAAATAAAAAAGTCAGAATCATATAGTATTACAAAAGAGAAAGGAAGAGACAGAGAAAGAAAGAAAGAGGGAGGGGAGGAGGGGCGAAGGAAGGAAAGAAATCAAGGAAAAAGTATACCATCCTAGCCATAGCAAAAAAGGAGGAGGTTTCTTGGAGACTGAAAGAATGATAAAAAGAGAGGGGGAGGCAAAAGACAGCATTTATGCCAGCTATTTACTTAGACAAACTTAGTACCGTTTTAATTTAGATACAAAGAGACATATTCTCATATTCTGGCTCTTTAAAAAAGTTCTTCCAGATGGTCTCACCTCCCTAGAGTGACAGCACCCAGTGTAGCCTTACACATATTGGGAATTCAATTAAACACTACTGACCATCTGATTGAGAATTCGCAGTCTGGAGTAGCTGACTCAATACAAACATATGGCTTAGTCTCCATCAAAGGAAAAATCAAGTCACTGTATTCACTTCTCCAATGCTGCATCTCCTTTGCAATGTGGGAGAAAACAGAAGTGAACTAATAAAAATAGACCATGTAAAGAAGATTAGGGAACAAACTATAGAATACAAAATTTCTCTAATTTTATCATAAAATCAGTATTCTTCAGCTAATCAACACTGAAATATTTCCTAATTCAATTAAATCAATGCTTACTGAGTACTACTTCAGAATATTTAAAATGAAGAAGGCACAATCAGAGCTCACGCTGCAAAAAGAGAAGCACAGGAATGATTATAATGTGAGGTTGAATGATTAAGTATGGAAAGTGAAAAAAAGGGAAGAAAACAATATTAAAACATTTTAACCATATAAAGAACCATATGAAATATTCACAGATAGCAAAACAAAGGTTCAGACAGGATAAAAACATTTATCAAGGTCATATAGCAAGTATACAGTAGAGTATAGATTCAAATTCAGGACTGTGCTTGCATGGTAAGTCACTTCAGTTGTGTCCGACTCTCTGCAACCCTATGGCCTGTAGCCCGCCAGGCTCCTATGTCCATGGGATTCTCCAGACAAGAATGCTGGAGAGGGTTGCCATGCCCCCCTCCAGGGGATCTTTCCAACCCAGGGATTGAACCAGCATCTCTTACATCTCCTGCATCGGCAAGTGGGTTCTTCACCACTTGTGCCACCTGAGAAGCCACTAAATTCAGCACTACCTGACCCCAAAATTCAATCTCTCCCAAAGGACAGATAAATCATCTCTGGTTGGCTAGTTGGATGGAGGTTTGGAGGCTGGTAGAGAGAAACAAGGAACAAGTTTCTTAGGAAGGCAGCTGTTTCAGGTAGCACCTGGAAAGATACAAACAATTTTGAAAAGCTAAGATGTTAAGGAAGGAGAACAATTCCAGGGTAGAGAGAAACAAGAAACAAGTTTCTTAGGAAGGCAGCTGTTTCAGGTAGCACCTGGAAAGATACAAACAATTTTGAAAAGCTAAGATGTTAAGGAAGGAGAACAATTCCAGGGTAGAGAGAAACAAGAAACAAGTTTCTTAGGAAGGCAGCTGTTTCAGGTAGCACCTGGAAAGATACAAACAATTTTGAAAAGCTAAGATGTTAAGGAAGGAGAACAATTCCAGGGGAAACAGATAAGGCACAGAAATAGGGTCAATATTTGGAGAATGTATTTACTTAGTTACTTGGTTCAGATAATCTACAGCACAAACTCTTTACAAATAAATATTAAATTGGATACACATTTTCAGGGCCAAATATTGAGGTTAAGTGATTATGACATTGATCCAGTCAAAAGTCTAAACTAGGATCTCAGCAGTTAAAAAGGAGAGAGGAGACTGATTTGAGAGGCAATATGCAAAATTACTCTATATTTACTCCACATTTAAGGGAGGAAAAGGCAGGGAAGTTCAATAAATGAGCTTGAATTAGGAAGGGAAAACTATCCCTGTCCTACCCCTCTTTACCCTCATAGGCAAACTGGCCCACAGGCAATACCTATCCCACCCGCTGTTTTTATAAATAAAATTCTATTGGAACACAGCCATGTCCAGTCATTCATGAATCATTAATGACTGCTTTCACCTTACAACAGCAAAAAACCATACAGTCAATTAAAATCTAAAGCATTAACTTTCTAGCTCTAGCCCCATACCTTATAATCCACTGTTCCAACTCTTTCAGCAGTTTGTTCTGATCTAAATATGAAGCGTATAAAGCTATTTCTTAATTGATCAATTTCTAAGATTATCATTTTAATTCATATCACAGTAGAAATACATATTTAAAACAGTAATCATAAGGCAGTTCTATTTCCAGTTTTTTAGGGAATCTCCACACTGTTCTCCATAGTGGCTAAACATCACTATGATTTTCTTCATTATTGAACCTAACGATGAAATGTGACTGTTTTCATACTGCTAAGTCACTTCAGTCGTGCCCAACTCTTTGTGTATCCTGCATTGGCAGGTGGTTTCTTAATCACTATCACCACCTGGGAAGTCCAGTTGTTTTCATATTCATAAAAATGTCTTTCTGAAGTTAGTAATTATCACTTCCATCATTTACCTATCACTATTTTATTCCAAATCCAACACGTTTGTCAACTGTCAATTTTTTTTTCAAATGTTCAAACATACCAAATACTTCATTGTTCCTCTCAAAAGCTTCCACAGTCCTCCATCCTTTTTTCCAATCTAGACCAGTTGCTCTCTAAGCCAAATGAACAGTTATTTTCATAGAACCTCTTTTCTTTGCCCTCCTATATTGAATTCTTTGTTTTCTTCATTCTGTGTCTTTTTCTTTATTGATTTCCTTCTTTGTTTTATGCAAGCTAAACCTTCAGAAGCTTTCTATGAAAGGACACATAAGACATAAATGCTTTAATCCTTCTATGTCTCAGCACTTCTTTATTCTACCCTCATATCTAATCAATAGTTCGGCTGAATAAAGAAACAAAGCTGAAAATTATTTTCCCTCATAATTCTAAAAGCTTTGCACCCTTGTCTTTTACAATCCACTGTTGCTCTTAAAAGTCTGATGTTATTCTGATTTCTATTCTTCTCTATGTGACTTCCTTCTGTTTTCATTTTACTTTATATATCCTCCACAAAGCTTCCAGGATTTTACTTTAATCCATGATGTCCTTAAATTTTAGCATGATGTAGCTTCATAGTCTTTTCTCATTAATTATGCTAGAAACTTGGCGGGTGGGGGAGCGCTTTTCAGACTAGAGACTTTAATCCTCCAGTATGAGGAAATTTTCTTGTAATATTTCTTTGATAATTTCCTTCAGGCCTTATTTTTGTTCTCTATTTGTATCATTATCCATGGCCACAATAATGATGCCTAACAAAGCATCCTAAATTTCAGTGGCTTAAAATAATAACCATTTATAATCGTTCTGGATTCTACCAGTCAGCTAAGCAGTGCCACTGATCTTGGTTGGGTTTGTTTAGACAGTTCTTTCTGGTCTTGGCTGGGCAAGAAATTTTGTGGTGGCCTGGCCATTAGCGGAATTAAAATGGCATTGCTAAGATTAGGTCTGTTCCATGAGCCTCATCCTCTAGCAGGGCAGCTCAGGCAGTTCTCATGATAATCACAGAGGTTTTAGACAGGAAGCAGAAATGTATTTTAAGCTTCCATATCAAATTTTCTACTCCTCATTGACCAAATTAAGTCACAGAATCAAGTACAAAGCAAGTATCAGAGAGTACAACCAAAGAGCTTGGATACATGGATTCATATATGGAATTCCTATTAGTTAGATCTCAAGTATGCTGGATTGATCTTCTAATTTTCTATCCTCCTGGCCTCCAATGTCTAGCACAGTACTTCAGTAAATATTTTGATGACTTTAATAACTTGGAACTCAGTCCATCTACATGTATGTTCTCTGTAATCCAAGCTATAGGCTTTTGGTTCATGTTTTTTTCAGTGATCATGTAATGAGCTCTTAAAACCCATAAATGGCTATTATAGAAACAGGCAACAGCCTCGAAGGTGACTACAAAAAGAAGATATTAAATGTCAGGTCTCCAGAGTTAGACAGGGGAAGGCCTTTTAAAGGCTGCTCTGATGTACAGAGTCAAACCATATTGTTCCCCCTGGGGGGCAGGAAGCAACAGATGATTAAGATTGGTCAGCATGGGTTGGAAAGAAGACTGTGTAGAGATCCAAGTCCAGAAAACAAGAAATTAAAGTCTCCCCCATTTTCCATGGTGAAAAACAAGCCAAGAAGTCTGGGAACCAAATGGGGGCAACAGTGTCTGAGGTGTCAAACGTCAGGAAGGAGTAAAGGACCTGCAAGCCAGTATATTACAGCATTGTTGGGAAAAAGGGCAAAGTCTCAATGGTGAAGGCAAAGAGCCTGGGAACATAGTAGGTCAAAGAACAGAAGACAGAGTGAGTTGGAGCCTAAGGCAGGTTTCACTTGATGGTTAACTATTTGCCACAAGGCTTAGAATATGAGTGAAGTATTTTTCAACTGGATTTCTCAACCTTGGCATTACTGACATTTTGGGCCATTTAAGTCTTTGTTGGGGGTGGGGCACAGCTGAACTTTGCACTGTGGGATTGCTGCATCCTTAGCCTATGTCCACTAGATGCCAAAAAAATGCCTTCAGACATTGCTGAGTGCCCCCCCCCCTCCCCGCCCCGGGCACAAAATCACTCCTGGTTGAGAACAAATGTTTTACCTGGTTGAATCAAGTGGCTACTTTTGACTAAAGAAAGGGTGAGGGGAAACAGTGATTATAAGTGACCGTATTAAGACACTTTCTCCTTGGAATAAAAGCAATGACAAACCTAGACAGTATATTCAAAGCAGAAACATCACTTTGCTGACAAAGGTCTGTACAGTCAAAGCCATGGTTTTTCCATTAGTCACGTATGGATGTGAGAGCTGGACCGTAAAGAAGCCAAAGCTGAGAACCGAAGAATTGATGCTTATAAACTGTGGTTCTGGGGAAGACTCTTGACAGTCTCTTGGACAGCAAGGAGATCAAACCAGTCAATCCTAAAGGAAATCAACCCTGAATATTCATTGGAAGGACTAATGCTGAAGATGAAGCTCAAGAACATTGGAGCTGATGTGAAGAGCTGACTCATCAGAAAAGACACTGATGCTAGGAAATATTTAAGGCAGAAGGAGAAGGGGGAGACAGAGGATGAAATGGTTGGATGGCATTATCAACTCAATGGACATACGTTTGAGGAAACTTGGAGAGATGGTTAAGGACAGAGAAGCCTGGTGTGGGCAGTCCATTGGGTTGCAAAGAGTCATACACAACTGAATGACTAAACAACAATAAATGTAAATGTTACATCTTTTTGTGTGAATTCCAAAAGGAACCAGGACCAAAGGTAACCTAAGATGAACACAGACCAAGAAGCAGCCTTGTATTTGCAAGTGCATGGAAATGTGAATGATTTTAAATTATAGTGAAGAAACAGTGTTTGGAGAAAGAAGATTGGAGTTGACATAATCAATAGCTTACAACTTAATATATAAGACAGATATGTAAATAAATTATTCATAGTTAGACTGATTACAATAAGATTATCCCTATTTTATAGATCAAAAAAAGAATTCCTTCCTCAGAATTGACAGAAATAACAGTCCCCAAATAAAAGTATATAGAATGAATGAATGAGTAAATAACCAAGCAGATGGATAAATGAGAAACAAAACAGCAAACTAGTAAAGCTCTTTGGGGGTCTTAGGCAAGGTGGTACATCATGTAAATGAGAGCTTCATTATTCTACTACATATCTTCATTTTCCTTAAATGTCATTCTCACTATAAATGCTAATTGGTTTAGCATATATAATAAATTAATCTGGTGGTAGAAGAATTCTGTAATAATCCATGCTGAAAAATCTTTGCTTCTCAGCTTTGCAGATAATTAAACTTCTAAAATAGATTGAGCCCATTAGTCTGTGCGTAGACTAGATTGATACCGGACTAGAGTACACCATACAGCCTCTCCAGATGTTTACAGCCAGTTGTCCATCTGATTGGTCAGTCTTTGTGCATTATTGGTTGTTAAACAGTTTTAATGTCATGTTGGATTGGCACAGTCTCTGAATTTTAGAGCAACAGGCAGAGTTTCCAAGAAAAGAGATAACTGTACTACATTCTTTCTACCTCTAAAACTATAAAATACTAGTTATCAACTGAAATAGCACAACAGATCCAGAGTTAGACTGATTCAGCCTCTGTAACACCTTGTTAACTCATGATGACCGTTCATATTTCAGTTGCCTTGAAATATCTGATGCTACGGCTGAGATTATCTCTGTTCTTCATGAGATGGAGTCATATAAAGCTGGGTTTGAACCTGAGTACCATCAGGGTCTATGTGACTGTGACTAAGATGTTTAACTTCTTTTAAGGCAGAAGTGTATATGGGACTCTAAACACATGAAAATGAGGATAATAATATCTCATAGGTTTACTGTAAGAACTATTAAGGAAATGATAAATCTATGACTAGCACATGCTAGGTGCTCAATGAATAAAAGCCTATTTTTTAATATAAATTTACTGACCACACTATCTTACAACTCTTTCCTCTTGGCTTCACCTTCTTTATATTGTTCCTCTTTATCAACTTGTCATTCATTCTTTCCTTTATTCAAAGTTATGAAGAGTATACACTTGCCACTGCCTCTCCTAAAATGTCTTCAGATATCTCTGGAATTCATAGTGAAAAGTAGAAGTTAAGGTTCCAAACTGGTCTCCACCCTTAAAAATAAAACTGCTTGCTTTTATTGTAAAGTGCCCCCTCCACCATCTCTGATAATTTTCCAGCATTGAGTAAAGAATATTTCTGGCTTTTAAGTCAAGCAGTAATGGATTTCAAATCCAATTGTGTTTCTCACTTAGTCAAGTTACTTGGTCTAGTTACTAAATTTCTGAGTCTCAATGTCCCATAAACTAACACATTTATGCCAATCAGCACAGTGCCTACAAAATAATAGGTACTCTAGCAAGTGATTTTGGAGAAGGCAATGGCACCCCACTCCAGTACTCTTGCCTGGCAAATCCCATGGACGGAGGAGCCTGGTGGGCTGCAGTCCATGGGGTCACAAAGAGTCGAACACGACTGAGCGACTTCACTTTCACTTTTCACCTTCATGCACTGGAGAAGGAAATGGCAACCCACTCCAGTGTTCTTGCCTGGAGAATCCCAGGGATGGGGGAGCCTGGTGGGCTGCCGTCTATGGGGTCACACAGAGTCAGACACGACTGAAGTGACTTAGCAGCAGCAGCAGCAAGTGATTTAGTTTTTCTCTGCACTGAGGTTGCTAACCAAACCTATGTTCTCAGTCAACAATTTCTCTCAAAGATACAATCCATAAGGATATAAAGTCTAAACTATGTGTCATTATCATGCCCTGTTCCACAACTATTCACTCATTTACTTATTCAACAATTTTCTAAATGCCTTGTGGTTCTAGGAATAAAACAATATTTATATAGCACTTTAAAAGATAACTAAGCCAAGGTTTCAGGACTGAAGCAGCTCAGGGTCTAGTGGGAAGGCAAATATGCAAACCAACAATTACAATGCAGTATTCTAAGTGCTAAAAATAGAGATGTGTACAAGGTGCCCAGATGCATAAAAGAGAGATCAGGCAAAGCTTCCCAGAAGAGATGATTATGCTGGAATTGAGTCTAGGAGGATGAACAGGGCTTCGCTGAGCACAAAAGGGAAAGATGGGTATTCCAGGGAGAATAACAATGGAAAGTGCATGATGCCTGCTGACAACGCCAAGTACAGGAATCAGATATGATTGGAAGATGCTATTGCAGAGGACTGGTGGAAAATGAGGCAGGTTGGAAGGAGCCAAATCACAAAAAGTCTCAAACAATATGCCAGAGAGTTTAGACTTTATTCTTTAAGCAACGGAGAATCATTGATTTCTAAGTCAGAGAATAACATGTTTTAAAACAATTCCTCTAATGGCAGAGGAAGGAAAGCGGAGGGAGGGCTGACACTGAAAGTGGTGATAACAAATGGATGCAAGCAGAAAGAGAAAGGGTCAAGGATGGCTCTAGGGTTTCTAGTTTAGACAAATGGTGCATGGTGGTTCCACTGACAACAAGGACCCAGACGTGGCAGAGCAGAACTGTGGGTAAAGATAATGAAATTTTGGAGTTTCATACCTCTATTGAGGAGGAGATGTTCAAAACATCATTGGGAACAACACGTCTGAAGTACAATAGAGAGGACTAAAATAGAGATTTATGATTTATGATCGATATTTGTGAGAAATAATTTTTAAAATCAAGGTACATGATTTTTAAAAGAAATGTAATTTGTTTAGGCCTCTCTAGGCTTCAAATAAAAAGATTATAAATTAAAAACTTTAAATTACTGTCTATTCCACATATATTAAATTTTAACATAAAAAACATAAAAAGACATCAACATATTAATGAAAACAATAAACTCTTACCAAAGATAAGTATTTTATATTAATTTACTTATCACTTTTTTAAGCAGTCTTCTAATAAAGACATTCTCCTTACCTATAAAGTTAATATAGCTCTAAAATAATGTTTTCATGGCAAAAAAAATAAAGCATGCTTCATCTTCTGAATAATCAAGTATGTTTAATTTCCTGAGTAAATATTACTCATACTTGACACTGAACAGAGTCCAAATTCACTGAAGGAGCTAAGAAATTTCTAAAATCCTAGCAGCAATAAGCCTCACCCAGAGAATATAGTCAAGAGCTTATTATAAAGAACTAAAAGTCAGTGTCACACCAAAATTTTAAGTAACACCGTGCAACCCTCTACTTAATAAATTATTTCAAAATCAGGTCACAATTGACACTATCTCAGGCAGACGGGAGAGAGCAGATAAGCAGAGAAAATTTCCTTTTCTCTACTGAAGCATGTCCACCAACTGTCATATCTGGAAAATAGCCAAAATGAGCACTTTGTTTGCAAAAAACCAGGAGACTCGAAATATTGGCAAAATGTGTGGTTATAAAATATGGAATTGTAGAGAATTCTATTAAGAGTCTCATTTATGGATATTTGGAAACATTTCTAAGACATAGATTACAAGCATAAGTCCATCCATGTAACAAGCTCTAAAAGCCAAAGGTAGAGCCCCATGAATCCCTGGGGATAATCTTTACCCTTTTCTTTCAGACTATGGACATCTAGCCAGGGTTAAGGTCCCCTTATACACTTCCAAGCCAGATACCTGCCTCATAGGTGTCTACCTGAATTAGCTACATGAATTACCTTGGGAAACCATGGTCAAACTATGTCTCTTTCTCTTAACCTTCTTTTCCTTATGTTTCTTAATCCTTCTATTCTTTCTTTGTCATGGAGCATTTTCTAGTTTCCTTACTACAGGGTTTACCAGAGAAAGCTGACACAGCTGAGAGTTTGCTGGAAAAAAACAGCTGAACCATTAACAAGGCAGAGAGAAAAGAGGAAGGAAAAACAGAAATGTTAACAACTGAGAGGAAAAGCCTGGACTTTGTTCAAATTTGTGTAAACTTATAACTCTAGATTAATGTTCTCAATTCAGATCAGGGGCCATGGGCAACTAAGAGTCACAAGGGTTTTCTAAATGGACTTCTCACTGACTTAAATACATTTTAGCACAGGGAACTCTGCTCAATGTCATGTGACAGCCTGGATGGGAGGGGAGTTTGGGGGAGAATGGATACATGTATATGTATGGCTGAGTCCCTTTTTTATCCACCTGAAACTATCACAACATTGTTAATCAGCTATACTCCAATACAAAATAAAAAGTTTAAAAAAATAAGATACATATTTTAAAATGTAATACTAGGAGCCAGGATAATGTTCACAGCTAACAACCAGGGAAAAGAGAATGACAGACGATCATTTTGAGAACCTTTACTATTAGAAACTCCCTGGAAGTTATAACATTGCTACTAACACCACTGTCATCTTAGACAAGATAACAAGCCCAATTGTGTCACACAGTATTCTGGCTCTTTAAGTAAGTGAGGGACAAATAACAGAGAGCAAATGGGAAAGATAAAGTGAAGAAAGACTTCTGGTTTGGATGTATTCCCTCAAGAAGTTCACAAAATAGTCAAGGTAATAAATTATTTTCTGCATAACCTTTTTCTGAGATCTTGTCCCCTTTCTCCCACTCCCAAGCATGAGGTTGAGCCCGAAGAGATCCAGCAGACTCTAGTATATACTATATGCTCCTGTCCCACTGATCTTTGCTGCCTTGACTCCTGGTCTTTCCAGCTCCTGGCAGCTCAACTTCTTGATTCTAAGAGTTCCATACAGTTGTATAAATTCCTATTTCCATGTAAAGAGCAAGCAAGCAAGACTTCTGAGGAAGGTTACATTAGATATGGATCTTATAGTCTTTTCCTCAACTACTTTCTGTCAGAGAAACAATATATGGATTACATTGCTGACAAAATAATTTCAATCCCAGATTCAAAAGTTTTGGAAGGATTCTGAAGGGAATCAGGAAGAAGTTGGATAGCTAATCTGTGTAGTCACACATTCTGCTAACGTATGTCACAAAGTTCAAGAACCATTTCTATGGAAGCCCAAAGATTCCATAAAAATAGAAATCCAAGATACAAAATACTATGAAAAGGTAATATGGTATTAGAGATGTACTGATGATAAGAAAAGATAAGAAAAGAGTAGGAGTGATGATCTCTTCAGATTGCTATAATGTGTATTATCTTCCACTTTAAGTATGTTGTTTAAATCCAGACTTGTTTGGTTCTGTTATTTGGTAGTAAAACCAAAATTCTAATCATCTTTCCATTAAACTTGTTTTCCCAGACCTAGAAAAGGAGGGCAGTAATTGATAACACTGCCTGCTGCTTAGTTTTTCTTGGATTTGGCATGAAAAGCTGAATGGTCTTTTAAAGTACAGACTATAACTGCAGTAAATTATTTCTGAAGTTTTCCGAACTCTCTCTTCCCACTTTTAACAAATAAAGAGAGTATTTTTCAGCTATATCAAATGCTTATTAAAGAGCTTCCTGGAAGTTTCTTTGCTTAGATTTGTTTCAAGGAATTATGGAATCCTGGTAATATTTAAAGTCTGGGAGATTCCCAGTACTAATTACCTACTGTCTTGGTTCATTTGCATCAATAATCATTTTTAGAAGAACTGTACAGATTTACCATATTTTTTAATATGTTTGGTCAATTTTCTAACATAATATTTTGTGACATCTTAAAAATCATAATGAGAAATATCATGTAACAAGAAAAACCTACTTGCTGAAATCCTTATGTCTATCAAATTCTGCAAACTCAACTCCCTCAGCAAATGACAGTTACTATCTCAGTGCTTTTATAACTCTTTTTTTCTGCATTATCATCATCTTACTGAAATTCCTGAGAATGCACTTTGCTGACAATTATGATAGAGACTTTCAGCTAAACAGAGCAAAAAATACATAAAGATTTTCTGTCTCCTAGTCAATCTGGACGCCTACTACATATCCACAACAATACACATGAAAGAAGAGCTCATAAAAAATGCAAAGCACTGACCAGCTGATCAAATTACATCATCTATCCTCCAAAATACAAGGAGAAATAGTGTCCAGGAAACACAGTACTCAAGCTTTAGTCATAATCTCCAAGTTACCTAGAATTCTTACATGCCCACAGCCTGATTTTCTTCCAACACAAGGCTACAGACACTGCTGACTTGGAGAGATTAGCAGTAGTAGTAGTAGAAGCAGCAGCAGCAGCAACAACATTAATAGTATCATCATCATTGATTTTTTTAAAAAGAGCATTATGTTATTCTCCTCTTCCACTTCCTCTTCCACTCTCCTCTTTTTCTTCCTCATCATTTCCCTTCTCTTCTGGAACAATTTAGTCCCTAGAGCCATTAAGTAAGGCAGAGAAAAGTAGGCATCTAGATCAGAAGAAAGAGGGAAGTTGCAGTGGCCTACAGTGAAGCAACAGAGCCCAAGCCAGGGGAGAAGCATGTTCATATTGGGGACAGCTGACTGTGGGGTGTCAGAGCTTAAGCAAGCTGAAGGAGGGTATCCCCAAGGAGGAGTGGATAATGTGAGAGGGTCAGAGACCAAATAGGATGAAAAATGTGTCCTTGTGGCAATGGCAGAGGGAAACATCCTGATGCAGGGTGTCAGAGTCCAGAGTGAAGACTATATTCATATACAAGGGTCACACTCAGTGCAGGGGGATTAAGCCCTAAGAAGAATAAAAAAGTTATCTTTCTGTAGAGGCCAACTGGCAGGAGTCAGAGCCTGAAAAGGACAAGAGGCTTTCTGTGTAAAAGGTAGTCTAAAATGGGTGGCAGAGCCTATGCAGGGCAAGGAAGACAATGACACTGGAAGGGTATCACAATAGAGAAGAGGACTGGTTACATACAGAGAGTTTATCAAATACGTATACATATTAAAGAAACACGAGGCCAAAGTTTTCACTATCTGAAAATGGAAGTTATAAACACAGGAAGGGAGACTCTAAAATGAATCCTGCCTGTGGAGCTGGACTAGAATTAGACATATCATTGTAAACTCATTGATTACGATAAATATATAGATGAAAATGTGTGTATCTTTGTATGTGAATTTTTTCTTACTCCTTTGCTGAGATAATCTGAGACAGGAGACACTCCAAAAGCAATGAGCATACCTAGCACCCAAAATCTATCTTCTAATTACCTCTGTCGTTCTATTTTACTTCACTTTATTGCACTTTGCAGACACTAGAATTTTTACAAATTGAAGACATGTGACAGCCCTGTATCAAGCAAGTCTATCAGTGCCATTTTTCCAACAGCACTGGCTCAATTCATGTCTTTGTGTCACAATTCGATAATTCTTATAATATTTCAAACATTATTATATTTCTTATGGTGATCTGTGATCAATGAATTCTGAAGTTACTACTGAAAATGTTTTGAGGTGCCATGAACCATGCAACAAACTCAACAGATAAATCTTGTGTATGTTCTGACTGCTTCACTGACTGGCCATTCCCATCTCTCCCTCTCCTTGGGTCTCCCTATTCTCTGAGACACAACAATCTTGAAATTAGGCCAACCAATAACACTAGAATGGCTCTAAGTGTTCAAGTGAAATGAAGAGTCACACATCTCTTATTTTATTTTTTTTAATTTTTTTCCAAAGGAGCATTTTTTAAAATTTTTTTATTTTTTATTTTATTTATTTTTTTTACTTTACAATATTGTATTGGTTTTGCCATACATCAACCCATGTATCCGCCACAGGAGTACATGTGTTCCCCATCCTGAACCCCCCTCCCACATCCCTCCCCATACCATCCCTCTGGGTCATCTCAGTGCACCAGCCCCAACCTCCTGTATCCTGCATCGAACCTGGACTGGCGATGATTAAGTTTAGTGAAAAGCTTCAGTTCAGCTCAGTTCAGTCACTGAGTCATGTCCGGCTCTTTGCGACCCCATGAATTGCAGCATGTCAGGCCTCCCTGTCCATCACCAACTCCCAGAGTTTACTCAAACTCACATCCATCGAGTTAGTGATGCCATCCAGCCATCTCATCCTCTGTTGTCCCATTTTCCTCCTGCCCCCAATCCCTCCCAGCATCAGAGTCTTTTCCAATGAGTCAACTCTTCACATGAGGTGGCCAAAGTACCGTAGTTTCAGCTTTAGCACCATTCCTTCCAAAGAACACCCAGGGCTGATCTTCTTTAGAATGGACTGGTTGGATCTCCTTGCAGTCCAAGGGACTCTTAAGACTCTTCTCCAACAACACAGTTCAAAAGCATCAATTCTTTGGCACTCACCTTTCTTCACAGTCCAACTCTCATATCCATACATGACCACTGGAAAAACCATAGCCTTGACTAGACGAACCTTTGTTGGCAAAGTAATGTCTCTGCTTTTCAATATGCTATCTAGGTTGGTCATAGCTTTCCTTCCAAGGAGTAAGCGTCTTCTAATTTCATGGCTGCAGTCACCATCTGCAGTGATTTTGGAGCCCCCCAATATAAACTCTGACACTGTTTCCATTGTTTTCCCATCTATTTCCCATGAAGTGATGGGACCAGGTGCCATGATCTTCGTTCTCTGAATGTTGAGCTTTAAGCCAACTTTTTCACTCTCCTCTTTCACTTTCATCAAGAGGCTTTTTAGTTCCTCTTCACTTTCTGCCATAAGGGTGGTGTCATCTGCAAATCTGAGGTTATTGATATTTCTCCCAGCAATCTTGATTCCAGCCTGTGCTTCATCCAGCCCAGCATTTCTCATGATGTACTATGACTTGACATACTCCTTTTCCTATTTGGAACCAGTCTGTTGCTCCATGTCCAGTTCTAACTGTTGCTTCCTAACCTGCATATAGGTTTCTCAAGAGGCAGGTCAGGTGGTCTGGTATTCCCATCTCTTGAAGAATTGTCCACAGTTTATTGTGATCCACACAGTCAAAGGCTTTGGCATAGTCAATAAAGCAGAAATAGATGTTTTTCTGGAACTCTCTTGCTTTTGCCATGATCCAGCAGATGTTGGCAATTTGATCTCTGGTTCCTCTGCCTTTTCTAAAACCAGCTTCAACATCTGGAAGTTCACAGTTCACATATTGCTGAAGCCTGGCTTGGAGAATTTTGAGCATTACTTTACTAGCATGTGAGATGAGTGCAATTGTGCAGTAGTTTGAGCATTCTTTGGCATTGCCTTTCTTTGGGATTGGAATGAAAACTGACCTTTTCCAGTCCTGTGGCCACTGTTGAGTTTTCCAAATGTGCTGGTATATTCAGTGCAGCACTTTCATAGCATCATCTTTCAGGATTTGAAACAGCTCAACTGGAATTCCATCACCTCCACTAGCTTTGTTCATAGTGATGCTTTCTAAGGCCCACTTGACTTCACATTCCAAGATGTCTGGCTCTAGGTGAGTGATCACACCATCGTGATTATCTTAGTCATTAAGATCTTTTTTGTACAGTTCTTCTGTGTATTCTTGCCATCTCTTCTTAATATCTTCTGCTTCTGTAGGTCCATACCATTTCTGTCCTTTATCAAGCCCATCTTTGCATGAAATGCTCCTTTGGTATCTCTAATTTTCTTGAAGAGATCTCTAGCCTTCCCCATTCTGTTGTTTTCCTCTATTTCTTTGCATTGATCGCTGAGGAAGGCTTTCTTATCTCTTCTTGGTATTCTTTGGAACTCTGCATTCAGATGTTTATATCTTTCCTTTTCTCCTTTGCTTTTCGCTTCTCTTCTTTTCACAGCTATTTGTAAGGCCTCCCCAGACAGCCATTTTGCTTTTTTGCATTTCTTTTTCCATGGGGAATGTCCTGATCCCTGTCTCCTGTACAATGTCACGAACCTCAGTCCATAGTTCATCAGGCACTCTATCAGATCTTGTCCCTTAAATCTATTTCTCACTTCCACTATATAATCATAAGGGATTTGATTTAGGTCATACCTGAATGGTCTGGTGGTTTTCCCAACTTTCTTCAATTTAAGTCTGAATTTGGCAATAAGGAGCTCATGATCTGAGGTTAGATATGTCAAAACCTGAGATAGACTGAAAGCTAGGAATCTAAAGCCAAACAGCTAGCCAAGTTGTGAATGCCAAATAAAAATTCTTGAAGGAAATTTAAAGTTCCAGTCTAGTGAACACACAAACAATAAGAAAGCAAAACAGTCTTATCCCTAATAAGAAAGTTTTAGTGATCTGGATAGATCAAATGAGCCACAACATTTGCTTAAACCAAAGCCTAATCCAGAGCAAGTAAAGGCTGAGAGAGAGGTGAGAAAACTGCAGAAGAAAAGTCTGAAGCCAGCAGAAGTTGGTTCATGAGGTTTAAGGAAAGAAGCCATCTTCATCACATAAAAGTGCAAGATGAAGCGGCAAGTGCTAATGCAGAAGTTGGAGCAAGTTACCCAGAAAATCTAACTGAGATAACTAATGAAAGTGACTACACTACACAACAGATTTTTTTTTTGTAAATTAATTATTTTAATTGGAGGCTAATTACTATACAATATTGTAGTGGTCTTTGCCATACATTCACATGAGTCAGCCATGGGTGTACATGTGTCCCCCATCCCTCAAGGGTCATCCCAGTGCACCAGTCAACAGATTTTTCAATGTAGGAAAATCTTACATTAGAAGACAATGCCATCTTAGATTTTCACAGCTAGAGAGAAGAAGTCAACGTCTGACTTCAAAGCTTCAAAGGTCTGGCTGACTCTCTTGTTAGGAGCTAATGCAGCTGGTGGCTTTAAACTTAAGCCAATTGTAAATCAACTATACTTCAATTTTAAAAATAATTAAAAATAAAATTAAGCCAATGCTCATTTACCACTCTAAAAATCCTAAGGCCCTTAAGAATTATGCTAAATCTACTCTGTCTATGCTCTCTAAATGGAACAATAAAGCCCGGATGACAGCACATCTGTTTACAACACAGTTTACTGAATATTTTAAGCCCCAGGCGTACTGCTGAGGAAAAATATTCCTCTCCAAAAATTACTGCTCAATGACAAAACACCTGGTCACCCAAGAACTCTGATGGAGATATACAATGAGATTAATACAGTTTTCACACTTACTAACACAACATCCATTCTGCAGTCCACAGATCAGGGAGTAATTTCAACTTTCAAGTCTTATTATTTAAGAAATATATTTTGTAAGGCTATAGGAGGGATTGGGGGCAGGAGGAGAAGGGGATGACGGAGGATGAGATGGCTGGATGGCATCATCAACTCGAAGGACGTGAGTTTCAGTGAACTCTGGGAGTTGGTGATGGACAGAGAGGCCTGGCATGCTGGAATTCATGGGGTCGCAAGGAGTCGGACACAACTGAGCGACTGAACTGAACTGATAGCTGCCATAGACAGATAGAACTATAGACCCTGGCAAAGTTAACTAAAAACCTTCTGGAAAGGATTCACTCTTCTGGATGCCATTAAGAACATTCTTGATTCGTGGGAAGAAGTCAAAATATCAACTGGAATAGGAATTTGGAAGAATTTGAATTCCAACCTTCATAGGTTACTGAAGGATTCAAAACTCCAGGGAAGGAAGTAACTACAGATGTGGCAGAAATGGCAACAGAACTAGATAGGGAAGTGGAGCCTGAAGATGTGACTGAACTGCTGTAATCTATCTTGAAAAGATGAGGAATTGCTTCTCATGGAACAGAAAATAAAGTAGTTCTTGAGACAGAATCTACACCTGGTTAAAATGCTTTGAAGACTGTTGAAACTACAACAGAGGATTTAGAATATTACACAAACATAGTTGCTAAAGAAGCCACAGGTTTTGAAAAGACTGACTCCAGTTTTGAAAGAAGCTCTATTGTGGGTAAAATATGAAATAGTATTGCATGCTACAGAAAAATTATTCATGAAAGGAAGAGTCACTTGATGTGGCAAACTTCATTTTATTATTTTAGGAAATTGCCATAGCCACCCCAACCTTCAGCAACCACCACCCTGATCAGTCAGCAGTCATCAACATCGAAGCAAGACCCTCCACCAGCAAAAAGATTACAACTTGCTGTAGGCTTAGATACTGTTTAGCACTTTTAGCAATAAAATATTTTTAAATAAATGTATGTACACTGTTCTTCAGACATAATGCTATTACATACTTAGCACACTATATAGTATACTGTAAACATAACTTATATATGCATTGGAAAACCAACAAATTCACATTACTGTAGTGATCTGGAACTAAACCCACAGTACCTCTGAGGTATGCCTGTAAATAAATAAACGAATAAAATAAAGCTTGATGAAGAATGGGATATTCACATAGTTTAAAGATATCTCACCACAAAACAGTTTTTACAAAGGGAAAATGAATAATTGTATATACAAAAGTCTGAAAGACACTAGCATAAGCAAATGATTAAAGAAAACATTATCAGCAATATGATGAAATCAAAGTCACATACCATCTGATAGGATGCAATGAAAAGAACACACCATCCCTCTGTGAAATTCTTACCAAAATGTATAAGAAAACATCAGGAAAGCCAAAATTGAGACTCATTTTATAAAATAATTGGCCTATGGTCTTCGAAAAATATCAAGGTCATAAAAGTCAAGGAAAGACTGGGAAACTGTACCCTAGTGAAGAAGATTAAAGAGGTATTACAACTAAATGTAATGGGTGATTTTGAACTGGATTCCAAGCGATGCGTACAAGTGGCACAACTGCCAAAACCTGAGTGGGGGACAGTGGTTATTTCCTGATTTAGTGGATATATTCTGGCCATGGGCTTTCCAGGCGGCATACGTGATTTTTTAAAAAAATCCACCTGCCAAAGCAGGAGATGCAACAGACATGGTTTGATCGCTTAGTTGGGAAGATTCCCTGGAGCAGGAAATGGCAACCCATTCCAGTATTCTTGCCTGGAAAATTCCATGGACAGAGAAGCCTGGCGGGCTACAGTCCATTAGGCCACAAGAGTGGAACATGACTGAGCGACTGAGCACATTGTGGTTGTATATGGAAATATCCTTGTCTTTAGGAAATAACTAAATACAAACTAAGGTATTTTGGGGTACCAGTACATTAGGCTGGCAAGTTACTCTCAAATGATTCAGGAAAAAAAAAATAGTTCTTTGAATTATACTTCCAGATTTTCTACAAGTGTTTGATTATTTTAAAATTTTTTAAATAAAAATATTTGAGAGTATATAGTTCTATCTTCAGCCATTAAAGAATTACTTAAACCTTATTTATGATCAGATTTAGATCATACACTGATATGCAATGGAAAATGGGAGCCCAGTGTTGACACTGGACTAATCCAAAGAAAAAGTTGAATTTATTCAGACCTTAGTAAAATTAGATACTACTATATAGTTAGCTATGGTCATATGCATGCAATTTCTGTAAGGGCCTAAAAAAAAGTCTATTTTTTACCTTCCAAAGCACCACTATCACACTAAATACATAGTACACACTCTCAAAATATTTGTTGATGAAGTTTTAAAAAGAAAGATAAGGAACATATTAATGATAGGCTTATTAAAAACCCATTAACAACATAGATTACAGCAGAGTATATACAACTCCAGGTTCCCTGGTGGCTCATTGGTAAAGAATCCACCTGCCAATGCAGGAGACATGGATTCAACCCGTGGGTCAGGATGATCCCCTGGAGAAGGAAATGGCAACCCACTCTAATTTTCTTGCCTGGAAAATTCCATGGACAGAGGAGACTGGCGGGCTATATAGTCCATAGGGTTACAAAGAGCCAGATATGACTAAGTGAGCACATACATTTCCAACAGAAAATAATCTCTTTCTGTTGAAATTAGCTTTGTGAGAAAAGTAGAAGGTATGAACAAAGGCTAAATATTTGGTGATCCGTACAACACCTAAACGTAGGCAGGAAAAAGTAATCCCTATCTCTGCAATCAAGATTAGACAAATTAGCATCCTTAATAGCCTGTCTTGGTGCCTATACCATTAAAGATTCAGGCTAAGACAAAGTCCCTAAGAAGTTACATATTAAAATGTAAATATCCCAGAGTCCTCATTCAAATACAGATACTTGGAAATCTATATAATTATTCCCTGCACAGCCATTAATGTCTTAGTAATAATAATAATCATAACAAAAGAATCACTGAGCTAGGTGCTTTATATAAATGATCGTTACTTCTTGCAACTCTACAAGAAAAGTATTATCATTGCAACTTTATAAATAAGGAGAAGCCCAAGCAAATAACTTGCTAAGGGCCAAGAATCCATTCAATGGCAGAGTTTTCATTCAAACTCAAGATTCAGATTTTTTCCATTATGTCTTGCTGCTTCTTTCTACTGCACCATTTACTGTTTTTGAAAATGGAGATCTAAGGCACAAAGGTTAAAATGAAATATAGGAAACTTTTTTTGGTATAGGATATAACTGAATGAGAGTTCTGAGTTTCAGATAAAGGAATCCAAAGAATGCCTCAGAACCAAGATAGGAAGAAAGGCTCTGAAAAAGGAAAGTGGTGAACAGAAAGAAGGGAGGTGAAGGTCCTGAGAATAAACTGCCTTGGTTCCTTGGTTTTTCTACACAACCTAATACTAGATTTGATGAGGTTCCTGAGTTGTTAATGAGCTCAGATTTATCAGCTTGAAAGACAGAAATTATAAAGTTTATTAAGTGAGGACCGTGAACTTCCAGATGTTAAAGCTGGATTTAGAAAAGGCAGAGGAACCAGAGATCAAATTGCCAACATCTGCTGGCATGGAAAAAGCAAGAGACTTCCAGAAAAACATCTATTTCTACTTTATTGACTATGCCAAAGCCTTTGACTGTGTGGATCACAACAAATTGGAAAATTCCGAAAGAGATGGGAATACCAGACCACCTGACCTGCCTCTTGAGAAACCTGTATGCAGGTCAGGAAGCAACAGTTAGAACTGGACATGGAACAACAGACTGGTTCCAAATAGGAAACAGAGTATGTCAAGGCTGTATATTGTCACCCTGCTTATTTAACTTCTATGCAGAGTACACCATGAGAAACGCTGGGCTGGAAGAAGCACAAGCTGGAATCAAGATTGCTGGGAGAAATATCAATAACCTCAGATATGCAGATGACCCCACTCTTATGGCAGAAAATGAAGAGGAACTAAAAAGCCTCTTGATGAAAGTGAAAGAGGAGAGTGAAAAAGTTGGCTTAAAGCTCAACATTCAGAAAACGAAGATCATGGCATCTGGCTCCATCACTTCATGGGAAATAGATGGGAAACAGTGGAAACAGTGTCAGACTTTATTTTGGGGGGGCTCCAAAATCACTGCAGATGGTGACTGCAGCCATGAAATTAAAAGACGCTTATTCCTTGGAAGAAAAGTTATGACCAACCTAGATAGCATATTGAAAAGCAAAGACATTACTTTTTCAACAAAGGTCCATCTAGTCAAGGCTATGGTTTTTCCAGTGGTCATGTATGGATGTGAGAGTTGGACTGTGAAGAAAGGTGAGTGCCAAAGAATTGATGCTTTTGAAATGTGGTGTTGGAGAAGACCCTTGAGAGTCCCTTGGACTGCAAGGAGATCCAACCAGTCTATTTTAAAGGAGATCAGCCCTGGGTGTTCTTTGGAAGGAATGATGCTAAAGCTGAAACTCCAGTACTTTGGCCACTTCATGCAAAGAGTTGACTCATTGGAAAAGACTCTGATGCTGGAAGGGATTGAGGGCAGGAGGAAAATGGGACAACAGAGGATGAGATGGCTGGATGGCATCACCGACTCGACGGACATGAGTTTGAGTGAACTCTGGGAGTTGGTGACGGACAGGGAGGCCTGGCATGCTGCGATTCGTAGGGTCGCAGAGAGTCAGACACAACTGAGTGACTTAACTGAACTGAACTGATGGTTAATACTCACTTTTCCTTCTTTTATAGGAGGGAAAAAATAAGGAGATGTAAGTCAGACCCATCTGAAGACATGGGGTAGACAAGTTATTAGACCATCTTTGAAGACAAAGGAAGTACTATAACATCAAGTGCTCAATTTTGGATAAAACAATTCCACCCTGTTTAATGTGAAAATAACAACTGACAAAGTAGTATTTTAAAACATCTTTAGTTCAACACTGAATTCAGTCTACTATTTATGTACTATCAAGAAATAAATGTAGGAGTCCCCTGGTGGTCCAGTGGTTAAGAATCTGCTGTCAGTTCAGGACGTGGGTTCGATCCCTGGTCCAGGAATATCCCACATGCCATGGAACAACTGACCCCATACTACTGAGCCAGTGCTTTAGAGTGTGCCAGCCACAGCTACTGAAGCCCGCAGGCTTACAGCCCATGCTCTGCAACAAGAGAAGCCACTGTAATGGGGCGCCCTTGCACTCTGCACTGCAACAAAGAGTACCTTCCCATACCCACTTGCCACAACTGGAGAAGGCCCATGTACAGCAAGGAAGAGCCAGCAGAGCCAAAATAAATAAATCTTATTTAAAAAAAAAAAAGAAGAAGAAATGTAGGACTTCCCTGGTGGTCCAGTCCAGGAAAGTCCATGCTTCCACTTCAGGTGACATGGGTTTGATCCCTGGTCGGGGAACTAAGATCCTGCATGTCACGCAGCACAGTAACTTAGTAAATTAAAAAGAAACAAATGTAAAGCAAAATAGTGCCTATGATATGAAACTGTATGATAAACAAAAGCAAAATTAATGAGAACTATGCAGGATCTGTAATACGTTGCTATGTAAGTTTGTAGAAAATATCCTTTCTATTTATCTAATGGAATCAAATTGGTATTTTCACAGCATCACCAACTTGATGGACGTGAGTTTGAGTGAACTCCGGGAGTTGGTAATGGACAGGGAGGCCTGGCATGCTGCCATTCATGGTGTCGCAAAGAGTAGGACACAACTGAGCAAAACTGAACTGACTGACTGAACCAAGGATACACATTGACCCCTATGAAACAAGGAAGCAATGTGGCACAAAAAAAGATATCGGGGATCAGAAAGACCTGAACTGGAATCTTGGATCTGTCACTTACTAGCTTTGTAACATTGGGCAAGTTATTCAATTTTTCTGCTCTTTCATCCCACATATAAATATGGAGTTAATAACAAATACCTTTCAGAATAATTATTCCACTTCTAGAAATGTATGTTAAGGGACTAATCCATCCCAAACTATACCTTCCCTTCATTCCTCCCCGCCCCCCACCCCCGAGAGCCATAAGTTTGTTCTCTAAGTCTGTTTCTGTTTGTAAGTTTATTTGCAGCATTTCCTTTTAGATTCCACATATAAGGGCTATCATACAATATTTCAGTCTCTTTGCTGTTCATCTGAAACTATCACAACACTGTTAACTGACTATACCCCAGTACAAATAAAAAGATGTTATGAATATCAATTCAGTTTAGTCACTCAGTCGTGTCTGACTCTTTGCGACCCCATGAATCGCAGCACACCAAGCCTCCCTGTCCATCACCAACTCCCAGAGTTCACTCAAACTCATGTCCATTGAGTCGGTGATGCCATCCAGCCATCTCATCCTCTATCGTCCCCTTCTCCTCCTGCCCCCAATCCCTCCCAGCATCAGGGTATGGTCCAATGAGTCAACTCTTCACATGAAGTGGCCAAAGTACTGGAGTTTCAGCTTCAGCATCAGTCCTTCCATGAACACCCAGGACTGATCTCCTTTAGGATGGACTGGTTGGATCTCCTTGCAGTCCAAGGGACTCTCAAGGGTCTTCTCCAACACCACATTTCAAAAGCATCGATTCTTTGGCGCTCAGCTTTCTTCACAGTCCAAATTTCACACCCATACATGACCACTGGAAAAACCATAGCCTTGACTAGACAGACCTTTGTTGGCAAAGTAATGTCTCTGCTTTTGAATATGCTATCTAGGTTGGTCATAACTTTCCTTCCAAGGAGTAAGCGTCTTTTAATTTCATGGCTGCAATCTCCATCTGCAGTGATTTTGGAGCCCCAAAAAATAAAGTCTGACACTGTTTCCACTGTTTCCCATCTATTTCCCATGAAGTGATGGGACCAGATGCCATGATCTTCATTTTCTGAATGTTGAGCTTTAAGCCAACTTTTTCACTCTCCACTTTCACTTTCAAGAGGCTTTTTAGTTCCTTTTCACTTTCTGCCATAAGGGTGGTGTCATCTGCATATCTGAGCTTATTGATATTTCTCCTGGCAATCTTGATTCCAGCTTGTGCTTCATCCAGCCCAGCGTTTCTCATGATGTACTCTGCATATAAGTTAAATAAGCAGGGTGACACTATATAGCCTTGACGTACTACTTTTCCTATTTGGAACCAGTCTGTTGTTCCATGTCCAGTTCTAACTGTTGCTTCCTGACCTGCATACAGGTTTCTCAAGAGGCAGGTCAGGTGGTCTGGTATTCCCATCTCTTGAAGAACTGTCCACAGTTTATTGTGATCCACACAGTCAAAGGCTTTGGCATAGTCAATAAAGCAGAAATGTATGTTTTTCTGGAACTCTCTTGCTTTTGCCATGATCCAGCGGATGTTGGCAATTTGATCTCTGGTTCCTCTGCCTTTTCTAATACCAGCTTGAACATCTGGAAGTTCATGGTTCACGTATTGCTGAAGCCTGGCTTGGAGAATTTTGAGCATTACTTTACTAGCGTGTGAGATGAGTGCAATTGTGCAGTAGTTTGAGCATTCTTTGGCATTGCCTTTCTTTGGGATTTGAATGAACACTGACCTTTTTCAGTCCTGTGGCCACTGCTGAGTTTTCCAAATTTGCTGGCATATTGAGTGCAACACTTTCACAGCATCAATATAATTTTATTAAAAAGGTAATTTGTGTAACAATGTTCATCATAATATCATTTATAAAAATAACAAGTAAACTAATCTAGTATTAAGGGAATGTTAAGTAATGGGTATATACATCACCAGATCAGTGGTTCTCATACTTTATAGAGTACATAACAAACTAAGGAAGCTTTGTAAAATGTATATTCTTAGACCCTATACTTAAAAATTCTGACTTAGTAAATTTGAGATGAGAAAAGGAAATACATTATTTTGAGCAAACAACCAGGAATAATTGTGATGGAAGGGATCCATGAAAAGTCTGCATTAAATGGAATACTACTGTGCAATTAGAAATATGATTATGAAGACTTTATAATAACACTAAATTGTTTGATATATTTTTAAGTGAAATATTTAGGATTCAAACTGTATACTCTATCTAATAATAACCACATTAAACAGACACAGAAAAAGGTATTTTAGCAATAGGATTGGAACAATTTTTTTCTTATACTCAATTTTTTGAAACACTGTCATGCTATTATAAATGATTAAGCAACATATCAAAATTTAAAACAAAGAGCCAATGAATCTCCATGGCCTTCAGATTTAAATTCAACTCCTAAGGGCAGTACACAAGTACTTCTATTTCCAGACTTACTTCATACCCATGTTCTATAACAAAGTACTTCTAATGCCCCAAATTATATATATATTTACATTTTTATACAAATTATTAAATATACTGTTCTTTTTGCCTGAATTACCCTTCCCCAAAAGTGTCAGCCTAACAAACTCCTACTCATTCAACAAGATTTAAGAATCATCTCCTCTCTGAAGTTTACCCTGACTACTCACTCCTCCAACAGATTAAAGGTATCTCCTTCTTCCTCCTGTCATTCCTGAAGCATTGTTTGAGACTTTCATTACAGCACACATTACAGTGTATTAAATCTTTGTTAATATTCTCCCATTATTTTACAAGTACTTGTTCATAATTATTCACCTTCTCCATTATGTCTCCAAAGTCTCTATGAAATTCAGAGTAACAGAACACTCTGTCACTAGCCAAAGCAAACCAACAGGAAAGACTCTGTTATACATTACACCCCCACTGGAGAGTTTACCATGCCAAAGAACATCTCAGCATAATTCCTGCAGCTTCCCCCAAACACACTCCCATTCACTCCTTGCCTTCATAATAGCAGCAAAATATTTATACAAAACAAGGATAATTCTGTAATTTAATACAGCAGTTTTTTTAGTATCTTCAAAACACTAATAAACTACATTTAGATGCTATATAAAACATTTCAAATGCAGATTAGTAACTACAGGTATCAAACAAGGATTCAAAGTGGCTGAATAGTAATTTGGTGGTAAAAGACAAAAAGAAAAGAAAAGTTTAGTGTGGAAGAATGCTAATTGGGATGCATGGGTCAGAACTTCAAACACCTCCCCAACAATGAAACATAGGTTTTTGAAAAAAAAACCTATATATTGAGTAAACTTAAAATATGAATTTAATAAGAAAATGGATGTAAAAGAATTTGAATCTCAAACCATATTAGACACTGAAGCTCTTATACAATTATAGTCTACATCTCTGTCATAATAAATAAAAACACCTAAGGAATAACTTCTGGAAACAGGCAAAAAATACAAAATATGCTGATACCTAAGATGAGTATATAATATAACAGATATCCAATAAAAAGTTCTAGGGACTAATTTGATAGCAATAAAAAAAAAGGCTTTTCCAGCACTGCCCCTGTGCTATCCTATTTCTCTTCAATCAAATCCCTTTCCCCTTCAACAGCACTAGCCTTATAAGAAGAAAGGATAAATGACCACCTTTATCCAACCCATTCTGAAAAAATCCACTCCATCAACTCTGCCATTAGAGCTTCATAGCTTTAGTATTTTGGCCGGAAGTTTGTTTCCTGTTTTGGAGAAGGAAATGGCAACCCACTCCAGTATTCTTGCCTGGAGAATCCCAAGGACAGAGGAGGCTGGTGGGCTGCCGTCTATACGGTCATACAGAGTCACACGACTGAAGCGACTTAGCAGCAGCAGCAGCAGTTGTTTCTTCTTTAAATGAAAATACTAAAAGAGCTTCCTAAAAGCCTTTACAGTCAATCATACTTCAGTATGAATTTTCAGCACCCACAAATAGTT
Organism: Bos taurus; assembly: GCF_002263795.3. Taxonomy (NCBI): domain Eukaryota; kingdom Metazoa; phylum Chordata; class Mammalia; order Artiodactyla; family Bovidae; genus Bos; species Bos taurus. Next base: position 64,038,080 of record NC_037332.1, read on the forward strand.
GCTGGTGGTAGGAGAAGGTTAGGAAAGACACATGGACACAGAATCTGTGAGGTGAGAGGAGAAATTAACACTGACATATGCAGGAAACTAGAGATGATGAAAGCAAACTCTGTAAGCTCCAGAATTGTGAAGGTTCAATTTTTGTTCCTAATCTACTCACTATGCACAGCTCATTCTAGCTCTGCTCCTCACACAAAACCTGCAACCCTTGGAGAGGGGCAGTTGACACAAAAACTAGAGGCAGGCTGAACTTGTGCTAATTTCAGTAGAGAAGAGGCTTTCTTTCTAAAGAGAAAGAAATTTGAGCCAGAAGTGTTAGAAGAAAGGTGGTAGAGGAAACAGAAATATCAAGCAGATAGCAAGAAATGAGGTTGGCTGTTTATGTCCACAACCATCAATCAACAGATGATCCAATTTGACAGCGACAAGTTTACTCTGATTGTTTCAGCTCAGTTAACTAGAAGTAATTAACCGCTTTAAATAAAGCTGCTCTCACAACACAGTAGAACCCAAATAATTCTATAGCACAACTGAATCAAAATTCATTTTACAGATTCATAAGGATGTGCTGTTAAATAATAAAGTATTACCTATAAGAAACACTTTCAGAGATGAACTTTGGAGATTACAACAGAAGGAAATGAGGAAAATAAAATTTATCTTTTAACCATATATTCTGACTCATCCTCAAAAATCACAAAACTGCAAGCCTTACCCAGGTTTAACACAAATGTAGAAGTCACTTGCTGTCCTACTGACACAAAGGAAAACTGGGCTCTAAGAAGAGTTTTTAGATCTGTGTTACACAAGAAAATGCACTGGGCTGTCAACTGGCACTGTGCCTTGGGCTGCCATATGGTTTACACGACCATGTCATCACATACAAGAGAAAGAACTGGCACACAGATATGTCTTCTGGGTAAACTCCTGCTTTTTCAAACGAGATAATCTCTAATATCAACATAAAATGAAATGACCAAAACTCATATTTCAATTAATTAAAACTACGCTGAAATATGTTTGAAATGGAAACCAAAGACACACTAAAATGCATTAAATGTTAAATAGCTTCAGATTCTGTAGGCTGAAATTAATTTTTTCTAACCCATGATTGAATTATAGTCAGCTTCCATTTCTAGTTAAACACTCAGGAAGAATGTTCTATAATAGACTCTGAAAGAACTTTCCAAAATTACCTCAAATGTATAGTGAAATAAATTATTTAAGTACACAACTGAGCTAATAAAATTCTGTTTACTGTCACCTGAGAGGTTAAATTGCTAAGGTTAGTAGGCACACTACTGAATATTGTAAACTCCTGCATTAATGTCAGTGAAGACCTACTTCACTCTTCTGTGACTATAAGAAACCACTGAGATGCACTGTGAATTGGGCAATGCAAAAACGACAGGTTGAGTAGTCAGTCACCAGTTGGTTGTCCTAATTCCCTGCTACACAACATCCTCACAGTTTCGAAGAGGGAGCTGAAAACCCTGTAGTTGAGAAAGAGGTCAATACCAAAATTCTCTCTCCTCTCTCCTTACTCCCCATCATGCAGCTGGCACTGTTCACTCAGGCAGACACAGCTCGCTGAACAGAATGGTGCAATCACCGCTTCAAACATCATTACTATCTAAAATAGATAACCGACTTGCAACTTGACTATTTTTATAGATATAACATTTTCATGCAGTTTAACTGCTCTATTTGTGATTTATTCCATTTAACCAATACAGCTTCCCTGGAAGTGAGTATCGTATATTAGTCTCAACAGCCATAGCTGCCCAAATAGTTGAAAATTACAATACTTCCAAGTTGCCATGAACTGAATCCTGAATCTGAAAAACTTATAAGCTGTCTGGTTTACATATCTTTGGTGACAAGATTACTTTTCCCTCAGTTCTTACAGATATACTTCTTCACATGGAGGTCTTGAGAACTGGATTCCTTGTGTTTCACAAGAATTTACTAACTATACTTTACATAGTATCTGATTCTTTGAGGCATTGAGAAAATTAAGTAAATTTGAGTTATTAACAAACTTTTTTACTGCTTTATCAAAATATAAATAATTCTTAATCTAGACTAAAAAAGAAATAATTTAACACAGTTTAAATGGGACTTATTTTTGTTTAGATTAAAAGGTAACTGTGCCAAAGAGTAAAATTTTAAAAGGCTTTGCAGCTATCTCATGAAAGATATGTTAAATAAAATGAAATTTCATACATAATATGAAGGAAGAAAAGGAGAGAAGCAATTCAATTTGAGTACTCTAATGAGCTCTGATGAGTTCAGATTTTTTTTTTTAAGGATGAAAGAGGGTGTAAGATAAAACTGAAAGCAAACACAGAAGTGAAGTATATACTTGCCGTGGAAAAAGGCTAATGTCCTTTTCAGCTAAGTTTGAAAAAAAGGAGAGAAGAAATAGAAGTTCACTGCTATGACAGCTAATATAATCTTAATCTCTGACATATTAAAACTGCAGATGGTTTACACCACAAGAGAATTCCCTAAAACATCTAACAAAACTAAGAATCTGATTCTTCTCAACTTCTATTTTGCTCTTATCCCTAGTGAGAATAATTTTCAACCCAGAAAGCATAAACAATGCTAAGATATTACCAAAGCTCCAGAAACACTGAGATCATAAGAGGCACTTAGCCGCTTCAAATGGGTTTAAGTATCCAGATTCAAAAGAATTAGAAGCAAAGGGGTACAAAGAATTTGCAACAATACTAGGCATCATTAATGGTTTGCTATCAGAAACAAGTTATAACAAAGTAGCTTAAGTTTGGTGGAATTTATAGACACACTAGGCTTCCCTGGTGGCTCAGAGGGTAAAGAATCTGCCTGCAATACAGTAGAGGTAGGTTGGATCCCTGGGTCAGGAAGATCCCTTAAGAGAAGGGAATGGCTACCCACTACATTATTCTTGCCTGGAGAATTCCATGGACAGAGGAGCCTGGTGGGCCACAGTCCATGGAGTCACAAAGAGCTGAACATGACTGAGCAACTCACACACACATACACATAGACTTCTACTACAGGGGTAGATCAAAGGAATGGAATAAACAGAACATAATGTGAATACAGAAAGGCAATAGATAAAATACCTCATAATATTCAAACAGATACATTAGAGAGAAATAACTGGTTCTATTAAGTGGCCTCAATGTTGGTAGAAAGACCATGCATAAAGATGGTCACTTTCAAATTTATACTAATTTGAAGTTCTTTAGGAGTATATCATAGTTGTTGAATACCAGTTATAGAAAACATGCTTATTAAATCTACATATGATGCAGAGAAGGAAATGGCAACCCACTCCAGTGTTCTTGCCTGGAGAATCCCAGGGATGGGGGAGCCTGGTGGGATGCCGTCTATGGGGTCACACAGAGTTGGAGACATGACTGAAGTGACTTAGCAGCAGCAGCAGCAGCAGCATGATGCAGAGAAGTGACTTTAATATACTGGAAAACAGACTCAAGAGCCAAGAGAGCTAGATATATTATAAATATAGGCTAACGTAGGTTAAGATTAAATATAATAGAAATAATTTAAGTTCAGTCAACGCTTTCACAAGTACCAGACAGGGGAACCATGACAAGTTGACAAGTCATTGACAACCATGACAATGGCTTGACAAGTCACTGGGGAAAAAAAAAAAAAAAAGTTGAAGTTTTAATTGACTATCTGCTCAATGTGAGCCAAAGGCACCATACAGCTTAGAAAATTTTGACCTGTACTAAGGCAGGTCTTAGATCAATAATAAGAAAGTAATAATTTCATTGTACCATGTTTTAAATAGCTGCTATTTCATTTTCATTGCACAATACAGGTTTACTCTAAAATATGGGAAAATATATATAAGCCAAAAAATAAAGATCACTCACAATTCCACCACTCACTAAATAATCCTATTCCTTCTCCAGAGGATTTTTGCAACCTAGGGATCAAACCCTGGTCTCCTGCATTGCAGGAAGATTCTTTACTATCTGAGCCACCAGGGAAACCCAGTAACTACATTCTTGTGCTTATCATTCCAGACTTCTTAACATACAATATAAATGTTCACACACATTTATTCTTTGTTAAAGAAAAGGATCATACTAAATATGCTGCTTTGTAATTTTTTTAGAAATTTAAAATATATTAAGTCCCACTATATTCTACACTGGTCAAATGACAACTATTGCATTTTTTTCATTTCTAGTCACCATATTTGAAGAGAGTCATTGAAAATTTTGAGAATAGGAAAAAAGTATGAAAATGTTAGTTCTTAACATGCTTAGTCGCTAAGTCATGTCTGTCTTTTTGTGGTCCTACGGACCATAGCCCACCAGGCTCCTCTGTCCATAGGATTTTCCACGCAAGAATACTGGAGTGGGTTAACATTGCCTACTCTAGGGAATTTTCCCCACCAAGGGATTGAACCCACGTCTCCTGTGACTCCTGCATTGACACACAGATTCTTTACCATCGAGCTACCTGAAAAGCTCCAAGTTCTTAACACCTATGCTCTATTACCACGTGGCAACTGGTTGTTTAAATCTTAGAAATAAATAGAAGATTCATATGAAAACAATATAGCTAAATATTAGCTGAAGAACTGCCCTGGCAAACTAAACTACTTTATACTGACCCATAAAGCCAAATTAGTACCAACTGCTGGAAATTACAGGGAAGTGAATTTTAGGTCAATAAAAGATGAATATTTTAAGTAATTAGAGCCATCAAGAAATAGAGTGGATGGATCTAGCCATTGCAGGGTTTAACAGAACTGCAGTAAGTAACTGGTAAAGGATGTTATAGGTAAATTCTCCAGGTAAGAAACTAGATGAAAAGACTCCTTTATATTTGAAGATTCTGTGATTCTAATGGAAAACTTACTATAGAAATTTACTCCTTGTTGAAGGAAATGGCAACCCACTTCAGTATTTCTGCCTGGGAAATCCCATGGACAAAGGAACCTAGCAGGCTACAGTCCATGGGCTCACAAAAGAGTCGGCCATGACTTAGCAACTAAACAATAACTAATTCACGATGATGAACATTTTTGTGTTCATTGGCGGGTATATGTCTTCTTTGACATAGTGTCTGTTTTCTTATAAATAACTGAAAAGACAACAAGGCGTTGGAACTTGAAAAAAAAGAGAAAGAAATTTACTCCTAGTACCATGTGAAGCCAAAGTGTTAGTCACTTAGTCAGATTCTTTGTGACCCCGTGGACTATAGCCTGCCAAGCTCCTCTGTCCATGAAATTGTTCAGGAAGAATACTGGAATGGGCAGCCCTTCCCTTCTCCAGGGGATCTTCCTGAAGAAGGGGTTGAATCCAGGTCTCCTGCATTGCAGGCAGATTCTTTACCATTTGAGCCACCAGGGAAACCTAAGGCCTTTAGAAATAGTCAACAAAGTGATAAGAAATTGGAGATACTTAGTCTTGATAAAGTAGGAAGAGGAGGCACTAAGACCTTAAAAGAGTTGTACACAGTGTTGAGATTAAATTTATTCTGGAAAGCCCCAAAATTAAAAACAAAATGTAGATGTTCAAGAAAGGAAGATTTCAGCTCAAGGGAAAGGAAGGATTACTAATAAATTAAAGCTTTCTAAAATGAACAAATAACAAAGAAAAGAAATAGAGTCAAGTATTCCAGAGTTCTGTGAGAAATCACAGCACAATGATGAATACCAGTGTGCTAAATGCTTTGCATTAATTTCTATACCCCATTTAACCCTTACAATAGCTCCATATGATAGGTATTCTTACTATCTCCACTTCATAGAAGAGCACAGTGAGGCTTAGAAACATATTTACTCAAGGTCATTTTTTCACTTTTGCTGAAAATCACAGTGTCAACCAAACATGCCTGATTCCCCATTATACAGTTACTGCTCACTTAGTAGGTAATAAATAATCAAAAGCATCTTCAGAAAGAGTATCTACTGATTCTTCAAAGGGCAGTCATGAGTTGCTTTTTTTAAGGATGTAAGGATTTCCAAATTATTATTCCTACAAAGAAGTGTTCAAATTAGACACATTGGCCATGTACTTTAAACTTTTGTAAATAAAACAGATTCAATGAATAAGACTTAAGGCAAGGTAAGGCAAATTTGAATCACAAAACTTAAAATCCTTGCCATTACTAGTTATGTGATCTTGGGCATGTTCTTAATCTTCCTATCTCTTTAGTCCATCATTTGAGAAATGAGGACCAAGCTCTTAAGGTTGACATAAGAACTGAATGAGATGATATACGCATTTAGCACAGGATCTGAGCCTATTATTACACAACACAAATAATAAAGTAGGGCAATGTTAAATCGCTTCAGTTGTGTCCGACTCTTTGTGACCCCAAGGACTATAGCTTGCCAGGCTTCTCTGTCCATGAGATTCTCCAGGCAAGAGTACTGGAGGGGGTAGCCATTTCCTCATCCAAAAGTAGGGCAGAGGAGTACCAAATCTATTCCACAATTCCAAAATATTTTAAAATTTTGAACTGTCTTTATGTCTGAAGGTAAAGAGATAATTTTCTATTATCTTGTAAATAAGCTTTTGATGACAATCATCTGTGAAATAAAATGACAATGAAATAAAGTATGCTTTCTTAGGAATTTCATTTTATGTAAAGAATCACCCAAAGAAGATAATTTCAATTCTCATTTTCTTCAAAGGCACTATTTTAGTTGTTTATTCAATATGATATAGAAAAATGGAAGTTTAAAGGTTACTGGTTTTGATTTTGCTGTTTTACAACTTGGTTCAAACTACTCTAATGAACACACATTTTTAAGGTTTTTTGTTTTGTATTCTCACTGTTGAGCTACTACTTCTACCTCTGACAAAACCAGCAAAAGAGACAGCCTCTCATTCAAGAAGTACATTATAGTCACAATTTTCATGTCATAGTTGATGTTTACCAACACTAAATAGTTGCTATTCTATTCCTGAAATTTTACATTCTCTTTTTAAAATGACACAACTAAGAAGGCATTTAAAAGATAAAGTTTAACTTCTATCACAAAGATAAGTTTTTTAAAACACCATTCATCTCAAAGGAATCAACTGAAGTTCTCCCTGCTCTCAAAGAATTCTTTAGTGTTTTTGTAAAGAAATTGATTATTTTTAGAAACCTCTTTCATGATATCAGTTTCTAACCATAATGATATTTATCACTGATATGATAGCAAACATTTATTTCACCTGCAATTTAAAACTATACCCAAATAAACTGCTTCTGTATAAACTACCTGTGACTAAGGGCAATTACTAGATCTATAATCTGAAATTTGTACAAACTGTCTACCTGTGATTGAAAGTGAAAATTACTTAACAAGAGAGTGCACACAAGAGTCATCACTTCTAAATATTTATAAATATTCACCCCATAAATATTCATTGTTCCGAAGCGAACTATCATTCCAATAAAATGCCACTGTCAACAAGTACAGATGATCATTAAGTGGAGCTTTCTAAAATCCTATCAATTATTTTCCAACTAAATTCATTTCACCATAACAGGAATGTTCTCATTTACCCTATTAGCCAAGACTGTAACTAACTGCATTATCTGACCACCACAACACATGAAAACTTGTGTAAAGAACACAATGTCATCATCCAAAAGTTTGTATTAAGCACTGGTCAAGAGCAGCAAAGAATAGTTTATGAAACTGTTAAAAACCAAGAAAATCACTTGAGCTTAAAAAATTTTTACAAATAGAGTTAGACTTAAGAGATGTTTTAGGGTGAAGATGTGAATGATGATCGATGCCTCCAAAAACATCCAGGATAAACTGAATAGCTGTGATTTTAGAAACTAAATAGCTTTCCTTGAATTTTATCTAGTGAATATTCTTCAGGCTTCCTCCCTCACAACTGATTTCATTTGCCTATCAATTCATCGTTTAAATTAATTGTTTTTTCAAATATGTAAATCAATCCTGCTATTTCTAAGATACTGCCTGGTGAAAAAAAGACCTTGTGTGTGTGTGTGTATGTGTGTGTGTGTGTGTGTGTTTCCAAGCAATATTAAGTCTCACCTGGAACATCTTCACATTAAAAGCCCTCTACTATATTCCATACACACTTTCCCAATCCCAACCTGGCATTCTTCATCCTGAGATACAATAAACCAAGTTTTACTCAGCCATATCCAGGTGACTGAAAGTACTCCTGGGGCTGCCTAACCTGCCTCATCAAGTTTTACACACACTGTACTGATGACATCTCACCAGAAGGCTCACTCTCATTTTGTGGGATCATATCCCACAGCACAGCAAATGCCTTCTGCAAGAGAAGGGAAGCAGCAACCAAGGGCTGTGGCTTTTGCAGGATAATAGCATGCACGCAAAGCTTCTCTGCCAATTTCATTTAAATAGCAGAAAAGGGAACGGTGGGGCGGGGGTGGGGGGGTTGCGGTGCGGGTAGGAGGCTGGATTCGAAACTGAAAACATGTAATAAACATTGATGGAGAGCGGGTGAGACGCAAAAAATTCTTCCAGCAACACTAGGGCTAGTGCATGTACAAGTTCTGCACCACAGCTCACAGAAAAGTAGCTACTGACGCATTGAAGGAAGGCTATTTTAAAATTACTCAAAGAATCTGAGGCATCTATCTGACAGGGAGGTTCATGCCTCCTCTCCATATACACATTCTGTTTTCCCACCTAATTTAAGAATGAATCGCTGGCAGCCACCAGGTGCAATAACCGTGAGGAGGAAGGACGTATTCATCACAATGCATAGCGAGGTGTGCAAACGCGGAGCCGGTTCCGGTCCTTACCTTAGCAGACTAGACAGGGGCAGGGGTCCGGATCCACCGCCCAGGATCCCTCCTTTCCTGCCAGACAGGAGTTTCTCCACCAGAGCCACATTTCCAGTGCGAGCAGCTTCCAAGAGCTCCTGGTCCTTCCCCATAGTCTCTCAACGACTCCCTCTCAGAGTCCTTTCCCTCTTCGGGTCCTCCTCCCCGCCCACCCCCACTCCCCACAAATCCAGAGCCCTCTCCGCCCCACCCTAAGATAATGCCAGAGCTCCAGCCCCTAGAGAGCCCTGCAGCCCCCAGCCGGGAACACTACTCTCCGCTCCTCTTCGGGGCGCAGCTTTTACAACGAGGACCAGACCATGTCTTGGAACAGGGTCTGGCTGAGCTGGGAGCCGCGACGCGCCCCCACAGCCACTCCCCTTAATTCCCGAGGCCTCCTTCCCGCGGGTGGGGTGTCAGGGGGTGGGGACCGGGGATGCTTTTTGAGAAGCGGGAGGAGGATGCTGAGGAGTGAGGAGGTCGGAGGAGGAGGAGACGGAGACCGTCCTCGCCTGAGCGCGAGCGCCGCGAACGCCCGTGGCGGCTGCGGCCCGTGCACCCTCGCGCCCCGGCCGGGTTCTCCTCAGCTTTTGCGCCTGGCCCGCTCGGCGGTTAAGGAGGCGGCGTCCGCGGGCCCCGGCCCGCGGCGGAGAGGAGCGCGGCGGCTACGGCTCCGGCGGCCGCGGCCCGCGCCGAGGCCGCGCGGTGCGGCTGAGCTGCGGCGGGCGCGTGCCGAAGGCGGCGGCAGCTGCGGCGGTAGTGGCGGAGGCGGCTCCGGGCTCGGGTAGGGCGGGCGGGCGCCCGGGTCCGCCGGCGGCGGCGGCGGCGGCGGCGCTGAGGCCTGGCGCGCGGGGTCGCGGGCGCGCGGGGGGCGTTTGAGCACCGGCAGGTGCGGCCCGTGAGTCCGTCCGGGGGAGGGGGGGCGCGGGGGGCGGGGGGACGAGGTGGGGGCGGGGCGCCGGGACGAGATTCTCTCGGTTTTCGTGGGCGGGGACCCTCCCTCCTCCAGTCTCCTTGGGAGAGGTTTAACCGTGTGAGGACTGGAGTTCTCCGGGCCTCTGCTACTCCTCAGCCCGGCGGCCGCCGGCGCCACGCCTCGGGTCAGTCACGACGCGTAAGGAAAATCCTCCATGACCGGGATGCGAGGCCGGTGATGCTGGGGAGAAGCCCTCCTGCCACCGCTTGTGTCGGTGTCCAGGCGACTGGACCGGCTTTTCGTCCGTTCGTTTACCTGCCTGAGACCTGCCCTTGTTTTAGTTTAGTTTCAGTGGCCCTGGCCATTGCATGGTTTGTGACTGCTGCAGTTTTTCTAGGGTCTTTCATCAGCCCTCTATTTCAGTTGGGCTTTGAGGATCTGCTGACTTGTGAAAATACCAGGAAAAAGGCTCTCATTGAAAATTCCTCCACATTCACACTGGGAAAAATATAAATGAGCACGGATTAGAGACCCACTTTAATTTGCATATTCATCAGCAATTCATTGTGTATGGTTGGCTTGATTTTGTTAGCTGTTCTCCTTGCCCGCGATGGAGAGCACGCATTTCTGTTGAAACTTCCTGTAATACCCTGTGCTTTGCCTTGCCCTTGGAATAAACTTCATAAATGTTAACTTGTTGATAATCAGTTGGGAGGAAAGGGACATAAGAGTCACTTTCCTCACAACTCAGTGAACTGGATATTACTACCATATATCCATTTTGGTAATGAGTAAATATTGGGTCAACGCGTTAATTAAGTTTCTCAAGATGCTGCACAGTTAAGTGGCTGAAAGAACTGGACCACAGAACTGACTCACTGACTCCCAATGCACCTTACTGCCCCCATGAAAAAAGTAAATGAACAGACAGTAATGATCAAAGACATCTCATGAGCAGTTACTAGCGACCAGGTACTATTCTGTTTTTCATCTGTTGTCTTAACCTTGAGACAATCCCATGAGATGGATACCACTTTTATCTTTATTTTAAAGATGAGGGAACTGATTAGCACAAAATCATGGGGCTAGAAAGTGAGCCAAGACTCAAATACAGGACTGCCTGCTACAGGCAGAAATTTTAAGTAAATAATTGGGAAAAACTTAAAAGACATTCAGGGATAAGCAACAAGTGTAGTTTTTAATTTTTTATGAAATTTAGTATTCTGAGATTTTATTTGAATGGCTCAAAGTATTAGAAATATTATGGCTAAAGGAAGCAGGTTTTGAGCTAGTGGTTTTTGTTTTTTAATCTGTTTTAATAGTAAGATGATATTATATATGATAATAATATGATCTCTGACATACTGGGACTAGCAGACCAGTTAAAGAAACAAGAGGTAAGGAGCCATTCATTTCATTTTGAAAATGGTATGGAGAAATCCTTCTTCCACTTTCCTAATGTTGCCACCTAAGCAAAACACATCTTTCCCAGAATAGACTGTAAGTATTCAGTTGGTCAGAGCTAAAAGTAACCCACAGTTTTGACAAGCAACAACAGTTAATCATGACTGAGTGATCAAGAGGGTTAACCCCCAATGGGAAAACCATTAGTAATGATTTACTAAAGGTCAGTTCTACCGTTTCATATACTCTAGTGGTATATGATACTCAAAGCCAGTTTTCAACTCCAAACTCTTTGTAGTTACATCATTGTTTCTTGTTGAAGAGGACAAAGGTTTGACTGCATGTGAACTAACATGCAAACAAAAAGTGAAAACATTCTGCCAAAAATCTGAAGAGGCCATGGACTTCCCTGGTGGTCCAGTGATTAAGAATCTACCTGGCAATGCAGAGGACACTCCCTGCAGGGTTCAATCCCTGGTCCCAGAAGATTCCACATGCCCTGGGGCAACCAAGCCAATGCACTTCAAATACTGAGCCCTCAAACCTAGAGCCCACAGTGAGGAAGAGGAGAAGATAATGTCGCATAGCATCAAGTTAGCAACTGAGCTAAGATGGGATTACTCTGTGATTTAGGGAGTAGATTTGGAAAATATCTACTTTCTCTCCATCTTGAGCTCTATAGTTACTCTGTGTAACTGGGACTATGATAGGCTGTGGGACAGAAGTTAGCAGCTCCAGGCTACAAAATACTATGAAGATATTAGACATCTAAATAGAACATCGAGTTCTAAGTTTCTGCATTCTATGTAAATTTGTCTCCTCATGCCTATATGGCACAAATTCTGTCCTTCATTATCTTCCTGAGGAGACCCAGACATCAAGTATGTTATCAGTCTTTCTAAATTTATGGTTATGAGTATTGAAGGCCATGGAATGTCAATCGCCCATCTTCTCCAAGTTCTAACCAACTGAAAGTAGACATAAGGAACCAAATGAGCATCACATTAGAGTATCATCAGAAGTTTCTTCCTCTCTAGGGAAATTTGATGTGGAAAAATAAGAGCTCCTCCAAGAACATCATGGCTTCCCTGGTGGCTCAGCAGTAAAGAATCTGCCTGCAGTGCAGAAGATGCAGGTTTGGTCCCTGGGTCAGGAAGACCCCCTGGAGAAGGAAATGGCTACTCACTCTAGTATTCTTGCCTGAGAAATTCCATGGACAGAGGAGCCTGGTGGGCTACGGTCCATGGGATTGCAAAAGAGTTGGACACGACTTGGTGACTTAACAACAAAAATCATCACATCACATAACATTCCACCACTATCCTGCTGATTCTATCATTAGCTTCCTCCTCTCTTAGAGCCCCCCTGCCTGTGTGCTCCTACCTTTGAAAACCTGTATTCCCTACAGGTGACCCAGTACACAGCCCACTGAAAAATGTAGTCTTGTCTCAAAACTATTTTTCCTCACAGAAAGAAACCCCTGAAATTCCAAAAATAATTTTTCACCATCTCTTTTTATTTCTCAGTGAGGAAAAGGGCTAGCATCCCAATAAACCTATTATGCAATCTCTCAGAGGGGTGTCTAAGAAGACACAAAGAACACAGTATCCATTTTGGAATCTCATCTCTCAAGGGCTAATCTCAACCTACCTCATTCTTATACCCCATCTTCTATTTCTCTCTCTCTCCTACACATGGGTCACAGACTTTTTTGGTAAAGGAGCAGAGAGTAAATATCTTCAGGTTTATGGGCACTATCACACTACACTCAGCTCACCATTGTAGCATGAGAGTTCGTGTGTGTGCTAAATTGCTTCAGTCATGCCGACTCTGCGACCCTATGGAATGCAGCCCGTGAGACTCCTTTGTCCATTGGATTCTCCAGGCTAGAGTACTGGAGTCGGTTGCCATGCCCTTCTCCAGGGGATCTTCCCAACCCAGGGACTGATCATGCATCTCCTATGTCTCCTGCATTGGTAGGCAGGTTCTTTACCACTAGTACCACCTGGGAAGCCCTGTAGTCATAGGCAATATTCAAAACAAATGAGTGTGGCTGTGAACCAATAAAACTTTCTTTCTGGATACTGAAATGTGAATTGTGTATACTTTCCATGTGTCACAAAATATTCTTTTAACTCTTTTTCAACCATTTTAAAATGCAGAAACCAGTTTACTGGCCATATAAGCTATGGGTAGGACTTGGTCCATGAGCCATAAGCCTACAGATTTAGGAATGACTTATTCTAAAGCCCCTTTATGGGATTCTACTTCTTTGCTTGGCCTGATTGTTTAGAAGGGGGAGAAGGGCAGGAGCCAAGAATCAGATTATCCCCTGAGGCAGCCAAATATTCCCAGTTTAGGCATAAAGGGAACCCTTCCCATCAGCAAATCCTCTCTCATTCTCTTCTATCTCAAGGAAGATCCTTTCTTGAAGTGAAGACCTGTCACCAGAGGAGACATTTAAACTGAGGCTTGAGAAATACATGGCAAAGGGAAGCAGGAAGTGAAGAAAGAGTGTTCCATGCAGAAAGCTATTTGGGAATCAGTAGGTAGAAGTACTCTCAGAACTAAATCCCTATGTCACCTCCTGCCATCTTTTTCTTTACCTCTGTTTCTACCTTGTTTTATTCACTCATATCGCCCAATCATGCTTGCATTGTTTATGAAAATTGTTTGTTATTGTTGTTGAGTGTTTTTAATTTCAAAATTAAAGTCTTTACACTTTTTCTAAAAATAAAGTTGCTTTTTCACTTGTATATGGTCTCTGATTCCTTTTTAACTGATGATATTTGCCCACTTCAAAGGAGCTTCCCTCTTTCTTTACATGAAAAACACTAAAATAAACCATGGCTTGTTCATTTTTAAATATCTATGTATACATTATGGATCAATGAATAGGGATGGGAGTTAGTTGCATGGAACAACTTAAAAACAAAGCTAAGCTGAATATGAAAAAAATGAATGGTTAATTCTAACTATAATTGTCCAGCATACATATGCTTTTTAATTCTCTTACACTAACAAAGAAACATGTGCAACCAATTCTCTATTTATTTGCCACAATCCAAAGTCCTCCCACCTTCCATATTCATGGACCAGCTTCTTCCTATTACCCAGCTGAGGTCCAAGCCTGCCAACTGGGGGACCAAGCTGGGCTGGATTTGCAGCCAAGAACAGAAGGGGAGTAATTGTGAGATTTTCCTGGACTCAGTAGCTAACATTATCTGACTAAATGTGTCATCTTCTACATTGGTACCTAAATGCTTTCCAAAGCACTTTTCCCACAAATTAGTTTTATAATTTAAATACACACAAACATACAATAGAACTATGGTCAGAAGACCTGGGTTTTGATCATAGTGCAACCTCTTCTTAGATTAGAAGCCTTCTAGAGCCATCAGTCCATAGAGAAGAACAATACATACCTTTACAAGTATGTCAGTTTGTTACCCTGCTGCAACAAAGTACCACAGACTGGGTGGCTTAAACAAGAGAAGTTTATTTCCTCACAATTCTGGAGACTAGGGTCTGAGATCAAGTTGAAGGCAGTGTTGGCTTCCTTTGAGTCCTTCTTTGGCTTATAATAGCAGTCTTCTTCCTATGCTTCACATAGTCCTCTATGTGCATATGTCCTAATCTCTTCTCGTAAAGACAAAAGTCATATTTGGTTATGGCCATTCTAATAATCTCACTTCAACTTACTACTTCTTTAAAGACCCCCATCTCCAAATACAGCCACATTCTGAGGTACTGGGCCTTAGGACCTCAATATATGAATTTGGAGAGGATACAATACAGTCAGTAAGAGGGTTGATGAATGTTTTGAGGATCAGATTGAATGAGATCAAAAAAGTGAAGATATTTGGCTCTTAGTAGATATTTGATAAATGCCAGTTAAATCTAAACAAGTAATTTTTAAAGTATCCATTTTATATCATTATTTACTACAATTTTATAGTATCTATATCTAATGTAATATTGTCCAGAAACATCTGATGTTGAAGATAGATTTTTAAATAAGAAATCTATACTTCTTATAGGGATGCACAACTGCAATCCTATAATAAAATAATTCAAACTCATGAGTTAATTCCTTTGCTGCCTTTGAGATTCAGCAGTAACCATGGAGAAATTACTTCCCTTCAGTATCCATGTGATCATACTGCTCATGAAAATCATAAAAATTTTCTCTTTGGGGGAGTTCTGAGTATTTTAAAGAAAGTGAAAGTGAAGTCGCTCAGCCATGTCCGACTCTTTGCAACTCCTCCCTCCATGGGATTGTCCAGGCAAGAGTAATGGAGTGGGTTGCCGTTTCCTTCTCCAGGGGATCTTCCCGACCCAGGGATCGAACCCTGGTCTCCCACATTCCAGACAGACACTTTAACCTCTGAGCTAATTGGACTTAATTTTCTTCAAGGCCCTGTATCTAAAGAGTGAAAATTTTAAGTTTGATAGTTTGACTCAAATCCAAGATGTGTGTAAATGTGTATATATGTGGTTCCTATGCATGTAGAAAAACTGTAAAAATAGAAAAATCCTGCATAATACTAATAAATACTTTAATAATCAATAAATACCACATCAATAAATGCATTATTACTGTAATTCATACATAAAAAATAGATGAAACTCTCAATACTTTTCAAGGGACTAGTCTAGGCAGGGGCTTCCCGGTGACTCAGCAGTAAAGAATCCACCTGCAATGCAGGAGATCAGGTAGGAAATGGCAACCCACTCCAGCATGCTTGCTTGGGAAATCCCATGGACAGAGGAACCTGGCAGGCTACAGTCCAAAGGGTCACAAAGAGTTGAACATGACTTGGGGACTAAACAACAACAGTCTAGGCAGGAAAGAGAAAAGATAAGGACCTCTCCAATATTTTCATCACTGAATTACTTTTCTTAAAAACTATCAGCTGCAGTTTTATGATGATTTTTAGTAGCTATGAAGTGTTCATTTAATAAACAAATATCACATATACTAATAGAAAAATACAGATATCACTTGACTCAAGTAAGTTTTCTCTATGATTCTTAGTGAAGGAGAACAAAGAAATCAATTACAGAACCTGCAACCTGAAACAAGCATTTCACTTGTATGTTTCCTCATGTTGGAATATGTTGTTTCAGGTGAAGGAAACTATGTGTAAAGTAGATGGCTGGAGCCCAACTTGATAAGAAAAACATTGTAAACACCTAGAGTCTAGAAAAAAACAGAAAAAATGAAATTACTTTCTAGTGTCTATAATTATAGAGGCAGCATGGAGAAAATTCCAGAGTCCAGGGAATTTGGGAAGGATAGGAAATACTGAGCAATTCAAACTGCTAGAGTAGGTAGGGACTCAGTGAACTACTACTCTTAAAGTGAGATAAAGGTCAGCACATTAAAAACACCCCCCATATAAAACTTTTAAAACTCATTCTTTTGTATACTCTTCTCTAGATATACATCACTTATACTTGTAAGAATGTGACAAGATTAAAAAACAGAAAATCCGCTCCCATTCCCTTTCCATTTGGTCTTCAGCTTCAGCAGTCCATGCCCCATCAGGGGAAAAAAAAAACCAAGTATTTCATTTGTTGGGCTTCCCGGGTGGCACAGTGGTAAAGAACCCACTTGCCAATGCAGGAGATGCAAGAGATCTAGGTTCAATCCCTAGGTATGGAAGATCCCCTGAAGTAGGAAATGCAAACCATTCCAGTATTCTTGCCTGGAAACTTTCATGGACAGAGGAGCCTGGTGGGCTACAGTCCATAGGGTCGCAGAGTCAGAAATGACTAAGCAACTAAGCACACACATTTCATTTGTCAAAGGAGGTACCTGGTAAATAACCTTTTCTTCCCTGCTTTTGGCTTCCAAAATCCTGGGCCCTTAAGAGAAGGATGAGGCATTTCAATTCTGGAATTGAGGCTAACAGGGCTCCTCACCTCACTTCCTATCCTAGGATAGAAAATTGAGACGATTCACACTCCTGGCTTAACTATTGGCACTGAGAACTGAGGTCACCTGTGTCAAATGACAAATTTACTCCAGGCAATTATTTTCTAGGAAGACAATTCTATGAAATAGTAAATAATTTCACCATTTCCTTCAGGAACTTCTTAAAATGAGGTGTAATATTTTATCTTCTCATTTTCCCATATTCTTCCTTCCCAAATTCTTCCAATTTTTTAAGCTTGCTTTATATTTTGAACTAAGAGGCAAATGATTATTTTCAAGATAATTATAAAATAAATGGCATTTTGAAGGTAAGATTTAACTTCAAGTTATTTTATGTTATATTTAGCTAAAAGGAAAATTTTCTCTCCCCATCCCGCAATATTTTTTTTATATACAGCCCTGGAATTTTTTATTTTAAATGTTAAGTGACTGTTATACATCTACTTAAATTACTTTTAATACAATTCACAAGCTATTATTCCTGAAAACCATTTCTGAAATGCATTGAAAGTTGGCAATGTGTTAATTTCTTTGTTAACAGAAATGCCATTATTTTGGACTGCTCCTAAAGTCATATAATTAGAAATTTTGGTCCAGAACAAGAAGTAAACAAAAAATGTATTCATCTAATAGTAGATGATAATAGTTAGAGGTGGCAAAGATGATGAAAAGTAATACACAACTAAATATAGACATTCATTTTACATTTTTATTCCATGTGTAAATTATTCTATTAATTTTAGCAAATAATACACTATATTTTTCAGTGACTTAACCAACACTTCTCTTAAAAATGTCTTTATAATTTTAATGTATAGACATTATGATCTCAAAATGAGCTGTACAAAATGTATTTTTATTATTTACACGTTCCTGAATGTGTTACAGACATATCAGATTAAGAGATAACTAAACTTCAAATAAATGAATTTTACTGTAAAGTTTACTATTAAATTCATAATCCCACAAATCATAGTCTGTTACTCAAATCATGGTAAGTATCAAATTACTTATAGTATGATTAAGATTTTAAAATATTAAAACTAGACTGCACAAAGATAATTGTTTTGTAGAAAATGGATTGGTAGGCTAGGCATTTTAAATTGATCTTATCAGCAACAAATTTTTTGCTGAATAACAATTATCTTTTTTTGTTAAAAAACTCTCTTGAGGCTTAATGTATATACTTTAAGATCATTTTGAAGCATATTTATATAATATAAAATTTACCCATTTTAAGTGTAAAGTAGTATGGTTTTAGTAAGTATATAGAGCTGTGCAACTACTACAGGAGTAAGCTTTGGAACACTTTACTCACCCTCCCAAAATCCCTCATTCCCCTTTGTGATCAAGTTGTACCTCACCCCCCAGCCTCAAGACAAGCACTGGTCTGCCTTCTGCTGTTGTATTTTGCTTTTTCCAGGACTTCACATTCATATTTCCTATGTCTTTTGTGTCATTTGTTTTTTCACTTGTCATTACATTTTTAAGATATTTCTACATTGTTTTGTGTGTCAATAGTTTATTTTGCTTTATTTGCAGTTGTATTCTGTTGAATGCATATGCCACATTTTGTTTACACACGGACCAGCTGATAGGTATTTGAGTGTTCCTATTGTTTGGTTACTATGAATAACGCTGCTATGAACATTTGTGTACAAATCTTTGTGTGGACATATATTTTCATTTACTAAGGTAAACCCCTAGGAGTAGAATCACTGGGTCATGTAGTAGGTGCATGTTTCAATTGTTAAGACACTGACAAAACTGTTTCCAGTAGCTGCACCACTTTGCACTTTCACTAGCAGTATACGGGAGTTTTGGTTGTACCATATCTTCACCAACACTTGACATTTCGGTCTTTTTGAGAAATTCTAATATGAGTATAGTAGTATCTTACTGTGGTTTAAATTTGCATGTCCTTAATGACCAATCATGGAGAAGGCGATGGCACCCCACTCCAGTACTCTTGCCTGGAAAATCCCATGGATGGAGGAGCCTGGTAGACTGCAGTCCATGGGGTCGCAAAGAGTCGGACACGACTGAGCAACTTCCCCTTCACTTTTCACTTTCATGCATTGGAGAAGGAAATGGCAACCCACTCCAGTGTTCTTGCCTGGAGAATCCCAGGGACGGGGGAGCCTGGTGGGCTTCTGTCTATGGGGTCGCACAGAGTCGGACACGACTGAAGCAACTTAGCAGCAGCAGCAGCAGCAGCAGCAATGACCAATCAAGTTGGACATCTTTCTGTGAAGTACCTGTACAGATCTTTCCCATTTCTTAAAATTGAGTTGTTTTTATCATTGAGTTGTAAAAGTCCTAAATTAGATCTGGACACAAGTCCCTTGTCAGATATATGCTTTACAAATATTTTTTCCCCAGGCTGTAGCTTGCCTTTTCATTTTCTTAATGATATCAATAAGCAAAAAATTTTAATTTTTTTAAGACTATTTATCAGTTTTTAAATTTATGGTTCATGCTTTTTGTGTGTTGTCTCAAGGTCACAAAGTTTGTCTCCTATACTTTGTTCTACACGATGTATGTGGTTTTGCTCTTACATTTAGGTCAGTGATCTATTTTGAATTAATATTGGTATATGGAGTGAAGAGAGATAAAAGTTCATTTGTTTTCCATGTGGATATATAGTTATTCCAGAAACATTTCTTGAAAAGCCTATTCTCTTCCGATTGACATTCTTTGATACCTTTACTGAAAATCAACTGACCACATAAGTGTAGATCCATATCTGGATGCTCAATTCTGTTCCATTGATCTATATGTCTATCCTTAATCCTGCAAAACAGGATAATGTTTAGAGAAAACTAATCATGTTCAATACCTTTCATTGAAACATACAATTTCTCTAAATTTAAATATAATAATAGGCAAACAGGATGATTAATCTTTCTTTACAATGTATTCTTTACTACCGTCCAAAACAAAAGTGATAATTAGATCGTTTTGGATATTTTTACTGGATGTGGAAAAAATAAAAGGAAAAACCTATTGTCTGTGGTAGTAAAACTCTTATTAACTACTTTGAAGGGTAAATTCATTAAGAAGAATAATTTCCAAATTTAAGAGGGTTAAATAAATATGATTATGAGAAAACTAAAGCATAATAAGAATACACATAGATCTATTAAACTGGTTAAAGTCTTTAACCACAGATGAATTACAACCATGGGTATAAAACATAACATTAGGTGATGTAATAACAGAATCATTGTAATTTTGAGAAATGGAGACCACAAGACATGACAGAAGACTGAAGATGCACAGATGTTTTCATTCTCAAAACATAAAAAAAATAGATTCTAGAAACTGAAGGCTAATAAGCATAATACTTAAAGCTGGTAAAATTATAGAAGAGATAAAGCATATATTTTATCAACAATTTTTTCAAATGATCACTGGGAGATAAAATAATGTTTCACCAAACTAAATCCCTTAAATTACACACCTGAAAATGACTAACGCAGATCCTGAATTACTGTGATTAGTAAATATCTTTTTTTTTTTTTTAAGTAAAGCAAACTTTTTCATGGGAAAGGAGGGTTTACTGTTTTCTGATCATCACAGGAAAATACGTTTATCCAGCTCTAAGATTTCGGGAAGATGCCTTCACATGCATCTTGCTATATATCTTTTAAGTATATATCTTACAGATGTTGGAACTAAAGACTATGAGTTTTGTAAAATATAGATTGTACGACCAGTAAATAATGCAATGGACTCTCAACTTGAGTCAAGTTCTGACTTTGATGTATATACTCTTCTCATATGTTACAATTTCTTTGGTTAATCCAAAGACAAAAAATTGACTATCACCATCTTAAAAATAAATAAAGTAAAGCAACCTCAAACCTTTCTCTGAGAAATCATACAATGGAAAGAAAGAAAATAAATGAGGTAAACAAACAATGGTACACAAACAAAATTGTTTTTAAATATTGTGTACAATTCTAGATTTAAAAAACAGAAAAACTTGGGACTTCCCTGGTGGTCCAGTGGCTAACACTCTGCACTCCCAATGCAGGGGGCTGGGTTTCAAGCCCTGATCAGGGAACTAGATTCCACATGCCTCAACTAAGAGACTTCACAAGCCTCAACTAAGACACGGTTCAGCCAAATAAATAAACATATAAAAATAAATATTAAAAAAGTAGAAAAGCTTGCTGAATGGTACTGTTCTCAAATTATCAAAATTGACGCCTCCTTCTCTGTGCATGGTAAGCCTAGAGACATCAAGTATACATGTACACGCTCAGTTGCTCAGTCATGTCTGACTCTTCGTGACTCCGTGGACTGTAGCTCACCAAACTCTTCAGTTCATGGAATTTTCCAGGCAAGAATACTGGAGCAGGTTGCCATTTCCTCCTCCATGGGATCTTGTCAGCCCAGGGACTGAACTCATATCTCCTGCACCTCCGCCATTGGCAGGCGAATTCTTTACCACTGAGCCACTTGGGAAAGGGACACCAACTATAAACTAAGAAATACCCAGAAGTTGAATATATGGATTTTGAAGTTCAGGGAAGAGTTAAGGCTAGTGATATGAACCTGGACCAGTCAGTCATTTGTGATATTTAAATCCATGAGACTGAAGAGATCACTAGGAAGTGAGTATAGACAGAGAAGACCAACAAGTGGGTCTTGGGACATTTGGGAACATAAGGAAGATTCATTAAGCAAGACTGATTGGAGGCAGCCAGGGAAGTGAAGAGAAAAACACAGAAGGACTGGATCCTGAAAACTAAATGAAGTGTTTCAAAAGATGGAAGTGGTCCACTGTGTTAAATGCTTCTGAGAGAGCAGATTAGATAAGACCGAGAATTGAAGCAAAGTGGAGATGGGACAAGAACAGTGTCAGAGGAAAGAGAGGGACAGAGCCTAACTAGAGTTGGTTCAAGATAAAATGAGAAGGGACAAAACAGAGACAGTACTTTTAAGAGTTTTTCTATAGAGAGGAGCAGGAAAAAAAAAAAATCAGAAGTTGAAGGGCAATATATGGTCAATGGGCAAATTTTTTGTTTTTTAGGTTGAGAAATTTTATAACACGTTTCTAAGTTGTTAAAAAAAATTATCCTATAGAAAAAGAAAAATTGATGATGTAAAAGAGAGGGGAAAACATTTTAGCAGAAAAAGCCTGGAGTGGTTTAGAAATAATAGTATTTGGTGCACAAGTGGAGGATTTGGCCTGAGTTGGCAGTCCATCCATTTCACTCAAGCAAGGCCGTGTATTCAGGTTACAGATGTTGTTTGACCAATAGATTTAAGGAGGGTTTCAGGAAGCAGACACTGAGAAAAGTGAGGAACCTAAAATGATTACTGGGGAGTGACTTCTAAGAAAGGAAAAGACATGGGTCAGGGGCAGCCTTCAGACCACTATGTAAATAAAATAAAATAACTACTAAGCTATCATTTTTTATAAAGACATATTCTCAGACATAAAAATACTTTGAAAAAATATACTACACATACAACTGTCCAGAAATTTTTCTTGAAAATATGACAAATGATTGAGAGAATAATCAAAACAACTCACAGAGGGGAAATTGTGTTATGAAAGAGCTGGTAATCAAGTAAAACAAAATTAAGTCTAATTACTTGTTTTTAATAAATATCGCTGCAACTTATATTAAAAACCAAAGGCTTAGATAACATTTAAGCTGGGATCTGAAAACAATATTTAGACAGATGAAGAACTGGGAGAAAAGCATTATAGACAGAAGGAACAACATGGGAGCATTTCCTTAAGCCTGGAATGGAGATAAGCACAAATTAGATGTGACAGGAATCAGATCATGCTGGGTCTTGCAAGTCATGTTAAGGATTTGGAGATTTAACTATACTGAAAATTGGTCATATATTTTAAGTAGAGGACTGACATATCTGCACTCTATTTTAAGCAGATCATTCTGGTTGCTCTTTAAAAAGGCAGGTGGGAGGCTGGGCAAGGATAGCTGAGTGGCTAGTGAAGGTAAGAAATCATGTTGCTTGGACCGGGAAGGAATGTAAAGAAGTAAGAAGTGGTAAGCAATTGATAAATCGGAACTCTGTATAGAGAGGCTCAACAGGACAAGCTAATGGACTGCATGTATGCGAGGAAAAGCTGAGGGAGACTGTAGAAACAAAGATCCAGAATTTTGACTGGGAGGGTGGTAGTGCTATTTACTAAAATGAGAAACAGAAGATTATCATGGTGGATGTTAGCATGGGGCAGGGAAACAGGGACCAAAAGCTCTACTTTGAACATTTTAAGTGTGAGATGCTTTGGAAACATCCAAATGAAGATGTTAAGAAGTTCAGGATAGTGGACTGAGTAGAAGATACATTTTTGGAAGTCTTGGTGTATAGAAGATACTTACAACTACAGTAAATGAATATTACCTACAAAATGAAAAATGAAATCCTAGCATACAAAGGTTAGATAGAAAAGAAGAAAATAAAGGATATGTAAAAGAAACAATGACTTAAGAGGAAATCCAAGGGAGTGTTATAATCATGAGTCAAGAGCAAGAAGGGAGTATTCAGTTGTGCAAAAACTACAAAGAGTCTCATAAATACGAAGACATGCACATTTTTGTCAGATGTCGCAACACAGAGGCTAATGATAACAAAAACAGTTTCAGTTGACTTGCATTGGCAGGGGTGAAACCTCAGGTTGCAGTGGAATTGAGAAAAAAGAGACTGTGAGGAAGTGGAGACAGCTTGTTTCACTTCTGAGAAATGTGGCCATGAAGAAGACTGGAACAACACCTTGGAGAAAGACCAGAGAGAGACAAAAGCTCCAGAGAAGTTTGTTGGTTTTTGATTTTCACTTTAAGGATGGGAGATACAAGTATATGTTTGAATACTGATACCTAATCTGATAGGAAGTAGTTGAAGGTATGAGGAAGATGGGGTTTAACTGAAGGAGTGAATGTCTTCAGAAGGCTTTAAACCCACCAATAGATTGAGAGAATGTAATCTTGTTTTCACCAGTCAATACAGTTTTTGAGTGCTATATGCCAAAACTAGTATATGAGTCACTACTAGGCACCAGTGCTGTAAAAATGAAGAAGATAGCCAATAAGCCTGCCCTCAAAGACTGTAATTTTTAATGTGGAAGAAAGAACACATGTAAACAAGTCAATATTTTGAATATTAGTAATTGCTATAAAGCAGTCAAGAGAGTCCATGTGCTAAAGCCAGACCATGCTCTGCATGCCTCTGTGTGTTTGCCAAAAACCAAAATCAAAGAGGAGCTTCCAAATCTTATGTGACCCAGGCAAAACTCCACTTCTCTTTCCTTTAAAACTCACAGCCTCACAAGCCATTCATCACAAGCCACGGTCTCCATACACATCCCTCACTATCCAGCCATTAATCCCTATACTGATTTGTACATCACATTTCCTGATTCAATCTTCCATCCCTCTCCAGCACACAAAACCTTTCCACTGTGAGTCCTTCTGGAACACAAGTCATCAACCAAATCATATTTCCTTAATGTCTTCTTTAAAATATTCCTTCTACTAAGTTTATCTTACTGAACCCTGTCTCTTCGCTACAGCCCCTGCTTCAAGCAGTGGCAGTTTTTCCTCCCTGTCTTCATATCACAGATCCTGGCAGTGCGGTAGGTGTTTAGTGCTTTATTAATGCTTCCAGAACATTTTCCTTCCCTCTTCCCTCATCTTTGAATCTTGTACCGTCAGACTACTGCACCCATTACCACTCTTGAAGTTACCTTCCAACCCCACAGTTTACTCCTCCCTTGATCCTTGAACACTTTAGCTCCTGGACCACTTCATTCTAAGATTCCTCCTATTCTTACTCTTAGGGATTTTGAGATTCTCACTATAATCCATCCAATACCTTGGCCTCTCAGTTCTTTAGTCTCCTCTCCTCCAACAACATTGCCTTTTACTCTATTACTCACCCTAAAATCATTCTAGATTTTTCATTACCATTAATTAATCTCTACATAATCTCAATTTCCCTGGTGGCTCAGACAGTAAAGCGTCTGCCTGCAATGCGGGAGACCTGGGTTCGATCCCTGGGTCGGGAAGATCCCCTGGAGAAGAAAATGGCCACCCACTCCAGTACTCATACCTGGAAAATTCCATGGACAAAGGAGCCTTGTAGGCTACAGTCCATGGGGTTGCAAAGAGTTGGACACGACTGAACGACTTCACTTCAATCTCAATTTCAAACATCCCATCTTTTAATCTCTACCTTATTTCTAGAATCTCAATTCCAGACACCCTTCAATACCATTGGGATCTACAATCCATTGATCCTACCACTATCTCATTGTCTCTTATCCTTTCACTCATCTCCTTATTTCTTTCTCTCTCCCCTTGGTATTATGGGTTGAACTGTGACCTCTCTAAAAATATGCTGAAGTCCTAGTACGTGTACCTAGTAGTCCCCAGCAGCTGTGAATGTGATCTTATTTTAATACAGGGGCTTTGAAGATGTAATCAAGTTGAGGTCATTAGGATAGTCCTTAATCCAATATGACTAGTGTCCTTAATAGAAAGAGGAAAATTTGAACACCAACACTCAGAGGGAAGACAACCATGTTAAGACAGAGGTAGAGATCTGAATTATGCAGGCACAAGCCAAGGAACATGTGGAGCTATCAGAAGCTGGAAGAGGAACAAGGCCCTGCCAACACCTTGATTGCACATTTCTAACCTCCAGAACTCTGAGACAATATATTTCTGTTATTTTAAAGTACTAAGTTTATGGTACTTTGTTACAGAAGTCCTACTAAACTAATACACCAGGTTAAACTATATATGGACAGATAATGACATTATGATAGAAGGTATTAAATGGCCAAATGATAAAATCATTCCCATGCATACATTCTGAATTAATTCCCTTGTCTTTCTCTTACTTTATTGTACTTAGCTAAACAATAAACACTGATTAAATTCCATTTTCATCTTTCTTCATGACTACACTTGCACAGTAAAGCCTGGTTTAAGAAAAATACACAACCATATTGATTGATCTTACTTAAAATACATGGTTATTAAATGCAATTGGACTCGAATGGTACTTGGCAATTATACTGCATTTCTCTACTCCACTCATTCCTCCTTTCTCCTATGAAACCATTTCATGTCTCTCTTAAAATCTCCAAAAACTCCTCCCTAATCCTTACTCATAGTAAATGTCCTATTTCGATAACCTTTCTAAAAACATTTCCACAAGCTCCCAGGACATCATCTTATCCTCATGTCCTCATGTTTTCTACATGTCCATCATCTTATCTACAGGTCCTCACATTTTTTGCCTTCCATCTGGGTTCTTAGCCCTTCCCTTTACACAATACATTATCCCCTCTTCTCTACTCAAAGAAATTGCTCTAAAAATGTCCTTTCCTTCCTCTACCATAAAACTTTCCTTCCCTACCAGACCATTTCTACTAGCTATTATTTCTCCCTTCTTAAAAAAAAAAAAAAAAAAAACAAATCAACACTTTTTCTTCCACTTCACTTCCAGCCATAGCCCTCTCTTTTCTCCATAAAATAACATCTACTTCAGTTTACCATGACAGTTGCAGTTTACATTTTATTATTAAATACTGGTTTAATTATTAATAGTGCCCTTTTCAAATGCATTCCAGTTTGGATTGTAAATTACATAGCTAGCTTACCTCTTGGTGTAAAACTCCCTAAAACTGTTGTCTGTCTTCATTCTCTCCAATGTTTCACCTTTTATTTTCTCTTGTGCCCCACGACAAACAGATCTTGCCCCCACAATCTTTTTGACCTCTGAGCAGCATTTAACAGTCAACCATTCCCTCCTTCTTAAACAACATCTTCATTAGGCTAAATTTTAGGGCACCACTGTCTGATTTTCTTTCCATCACCACTTCATGGTCTCCTGTCCTGGTTTTTCCTCACCTTTCTGGCCTCTGAACACTGGACTGGCAAAGAGCTCATTCTTTAAACTACTTCTTTTTATCTATATTCATTCTCTCCTTACTATTCTCCCAAGCTATTTAGGGATGGAACTAAAATCCATCATACCTCCCCAACAACACACACTCAGAGTAAAGAGATGCTAAAATAATAATAGATGGTTCTCAATTTTGTCTAAGGAAGAGAATTATCTTCAAGGATTTTGCTTTGCTGAAGATGGGTGTGTACATCATAGCTGAGTGTTTCAGATGCAAAGGCTGAACATTCTACTAGGAATTTAAGTAAGTTGCTCAAGTTAGAAACCATGGATCAACCCTAGACTCTTAGCTTTTATATACCATGTCCAATCCAACAGCAAATTCCCTACAGCTGCACCTCCAAAATGCATCTAGGCTCCAACCACTTCTCACCACTTCTGTTCCTTTAACACCTTTGATCCTACATTTTTCAGTTGCTAATGTCATACAAAATTAACATCATTATACACTGTGTCCAAAAACAAAAACTAATAATTTTTAACGCATTGTCCTCAAATTATACAGAAAATAAAATCTGGAGTTACAAACCAAAGTTACAATAATACTAGCTATTGGACTAATAATTTTTTTTAACATATTAGTCTCTTAAATCTTGTATAAAACAAAGAGTGGAGTCACACACCGTTATTACAATAATACTAGATTTTATAACTGTCTATATATTTACTTTTACTGTAACTTTTATTCCTTCATATGACTTCGAGTTACTGTCTAATATCCTTTCATTTCAAACTTTGTATGCCTTATTTTTAATGATGACAGTCACTACTGGTAAGAGTGCTCCTGAGGATACAAACTTTGTTCAAGCCATTTGGAAAGTAGTTTCTATCTTGGAAAATTCATGGTCTTTGATGCAGTTATTCTACTTCTGGAAATCTATCCTAAGAAAATAATCCCAAAATATAGGCAATCTTTTGGAACAAAAATGTTTGTTAGAGTTACTTACATTAGTGAAACACTGGGGAAGACCCAAATGATTAGTAACAGAGCAATTGTTACATAAATTTAGTATATATACTCAATAAGTCTTATATAATAATTAAATTATATCTATAATGCATTCAAAGTGACATGGGGAAATGGTTCATAGTATGTTAAGAAGAAAAACTATTCCATGATTACACAAATGTAAATGCCAGGCAATTTGTGTAATTACAAAATAGAATAATGAGATGTAACACTGATGAAAATATACTTAGTATACTCATATCATTAAGATACTTTAGAAGTGGACAATACAAGCAATTATGCTAAAAAAAAATACAATGAGGTTGTGATAGGTAGAATAATGCCCCCCCCCCAACAATTCACCTCCCTAGAACTTTCTGTTGTTTTATGTGCAAAAGGAACTTTGCAAATGTAATTTAGACTTTCAAACATGGAGAATATTCTGGATTATCCAACTAGCTCAGATCTAATCATAGGAGTCCTTAAAAGCTGTGAATGTTCTCTGGGTAGAAACAGAAGAGATGAGACAGAATGGGAAGGTCAGAGAGATGTGAGGTGTGAAAAGGACTCAACCTACTGTTGCTCACTTTGAAGATGGCAGAAGGAAGTCTCAAGCTCAAGGATATGGGTGGACTTTGGATGCCAAGAACAATTCCCAGTTGGGAATGACAACCAGCAAAGAAATGGAACCTCAGTCCTCCAAACCGCAAGGAACTGATGTTGGCCAACTGAATGACTTCAAAGCAGATTCACCCCAGAGCCTCCAGAAAGGAATGCAACTGGATAACACCTTGCTTTTCAGATTCTTGTGACTCTCAGAAGTGTTCCCAACTGAACCATACTGTACCTACTGAACTGTGAAATAATAACCTATAGTTTCTTATGGCAACAGTAGGAAACATTCAGAGGGTGAAACAGAGGAGGTCAGCTTAATAACAAACAACATCAGCACACTATAAAGAGGAAAGGAACACATACCTTCACTTTTGTTGTTTTGTTTGTTTTTGTTTTTGTTTTGCTGTGCTACACAGTATACAGGATCTTAAGTTCCCTGACCAGGGATCCAACCCGTGCCCCCTGCAGCAAAACGCACAGTCTTAACCACTGAACCACCAGAGAAGTCCCACCTTTCAAATATTTTTGATCATGGAGACAACATGCATACTATAAAAGGAAGCTTAATAGTATTCCTGGATGGACTGAGAGAGTATTGTGCTTAATAAAATATGATAAAATAAGTAAGACAAAGGAAAATACTTTGTTATTGCTAATATGTGGAATCTAAAAAATAAAACAAATGAACATATTTTATATAACAAACAGAAACAGACTCACAGATACAGAGAACAAACTAGTGGTTATCAGCTGGGAGAGGGAACGGGGCATGGAAAAGACAGGGGTATATTATAGGATACACTGTACAGCACAGCCATTCTTATTCTGTAGTAACTTTAAATGGAATAAAATCTATAAAAATATTTAATCATTATACTGTACACTTAAAATAGTATTAATAAGCTATCACCAAAAAAGGGTTAGAAAGAGAAAAAACAAGGTTGTCATGGGTGTCAAACCACTCTAATACAATGATTTGATAATGAAAAGATCAAACGGTCTGGTCATTCAAGGCAGTTTGGGAATTTGGATGCAATTAAGAAAGGTAACTAAGCAGTGGATTGTTAAAATACATATGTTGATCCAACTTGTGAGCCTGGGTATTTGGAAGTAAATGTGCTGACTCTGATCAAGTCACATGGTTAACAAAATCATTTAATTATACTTGATTTTAGCCAAAAGGCCGAGAAGAGGTATTAAAATCATTTTATTATAGATCCACATTGTGTCACTCTTTTCTCAGGTCAGCACCTCTAGATGGAAGACTGACTGGGAAGACATGGAACTCATTTTCCTGGTGCAGTGTGCAAGTTACTTGGGACTAGAATAATACAGGTAGTCTAGGTTTAAGATAGGAACTGGCAGGCTATTGCCAACTGCCTATTTTTGTAAAGTTTTACTGCAACATCGCCATATCCATTCCTTTTCATATTGTCTGCAGCTGTTTTCACTCTGCGATGGCAGAACTGAGTGGCTGTAACAGATACCACATTGTCCACAAGATACCATTTGGCCCTTAACAGAAAAAAAAAAAAAACAAACCTACCTGCTGACTCCTGGACTAATGAATATAGGGCTTAAATGAAATGAAGTAAATGGAAAAATGTACACTGAGGTTTAAAAAAATAAATTACAAATATAAAGGACAGGAGAGACCTGACTCAGCAATAACACACATGAACGAAAAAGTCCTAATGGTTACAAACCAGCACATATTTTGTATGGACAGGAAAAAGTCCTTAAAAACCAAGTAAATATACTCTTGTGCTGTGCTAAGTCACTTCAGTCATGTCCAACTCTTTGTGACCCTATCGACTATAGCCTGCCAGGCTCCTCTGTCCATGGGATTCTCCAGGCAAGAATACTGGAGTGGGTTGCCGTGCCCTCCTCCAGGGAATCTTCCCAACCCAGCGACTGAACCCATGTCTTCTGTGTCTCCTGCACTGCAGGTGGATTCTTTACCCACTGAGCCACCTGGGAAGCCCCAAATGTACCTTCAGATTACCCTAAAAGAAACAGTATTTGGACCAGTAGTTGCAGTTCTTCTGGCATTAACCATGCTCCAATACCTACTCTTCTCTCCAACCTGTTCTCTGCCTAGAACCTTATCATTATGGTAATGAACACATCTTTCAGACTTTAGCTTAGATATCATCTCCTCTGCAAAGCCTTTGATTCCCCAACAGTAGGTTACATGTCCTTACCTATCATGGCATTTAACTCATCATATTAAAATTGAAATTTACTTGTCTAGCTCCCTGTGCAGGAGATTTAATCCATGTGGGCAAGGACAGGGAGCTGGTATCCTAATACCAGACTCAATACCTGCCATGTAATAGTTTTAAACATGTTTTGGGTTAATAAATCCCATTATAGTTCTCATCAGTCAGACCACATGGTATTAAGTATTCAGTCGAGCAAACTGCTGGTTCCCCACTCAAATCTATCACTTCCCTGCAGGCAGAGCCCCAGTTTTAACCAGTGGTGGTTTTGGCAAGAATGTGATATACTTCAGTAAGGGACATGAGGGCACATCTGATGAGGAATTTCTGAAAAGGAATTTTACTTTTAAAAATAAATAAAGTCACCAGTGTACATTTTTATATTATTTGTGCTTCAATTTCTAAAATGTTCACACAAATGGCCTCTGGGCATATTAAAGAACTGCACAAAAAGTGGATCAAAACAAAATCAAAGCAGAAGCTGACTCAGCAAAATATATTAACAAGACACTGAATTCTGAAGGCAAAAAGTGGGGTAGAGGACTTAATAAGCATGTAAGAATTGTGAAGTATTAACTGGACCCCCACTAAAATTATAGGAAAGGCTTACACATATGATTACAGTTACTCTTAAACATCTGTGCTAATGCAGCAAATATCTACCACTTTTAAAAGATATACTTGGCATTGGCATGTTTTTATACTGAGAATATGGCAATGCCTAAAGTTCTGTAAATTTACAGAAAAAGGAAACTAAGAAGTTGCTTAGCTTGCTCATTCTGTTTCCCTCTTCAGAACTCTTTTGCCTTCCCTTCATAGTTCTAATGCATCATACAGAAAACCTCTTGTTCAACAGCAAGGAATGGAGAAAGTGAAAATAAATCAGAGTGAAGAAAGCACCAAATGATTATCACAATGTTACATACACTATTAAGAATTATGAAGCAAACATATTGAAGACAAAATGCTAAGATGCCACAATATTATTGCTATGCCAATAAAATTTCTCCAATAGCAGCAAGCTATTGGAAAAGTCCTGACTCACTTTTCTGTAGAAATTGGAATCTTAAGATCCCTACAGATATACTTTTGTGGGCAAATCATTTATGGAAGAACTGACCTTTGCACACTGAGTTGAAGACTGTCCGTTCCCATTTTGTTCCTCAGACTTCAGTTCATATGACACACCAAGTGAATTTCTTGTCATAGATTTCTCTCTTAGTGACGGGAATTCTGTTCAACATCATTTCCTTACACTGGATTTGCTCCCTATGGTTACTTTTAAAAACTTCTGCCCTGATTATACTATGTATATTTTAATTGGAGTTATTTTAAGTATTGTGAAAAGAAATTTGACTTTAATCAGATCCCTAATGCATTTATTTCACCTACATCCTTCAGGGGTAATTTTGATCTCTACTTATTCTTTAGTCATATGCCTTCTTATTTTTGCAATTCTTAAGTCTTGATAGCTCTGATTCAGTATCTTGAGTTTTTTGTTACATCAATAAAACAATTCTCCTAAATGGCTGAAAGAAGGTTAATCACTTCACTGTATAATCCTAACCTCCAAAATGCTCAAGTATATTCCTTCCCCTAAACCATCAAATATGTCTTCACATAAAACTGAAGAATTAAAGTCAAGAATGAGAAATTTTACTTACCATTCAATAAAATGAAAATAAAATTTAATGTATAAGTTATTTAGTATCATCTTTTTATTTAAACGGTTTCAAAATCTTTTAAAACCTATTACTCCTCTTGCTGATTCAGTGATACTTTTTCTTCTAAGACCAAAAAACTATCATACAAATGGAAAAAAAGACATTTAGTTGATTTCATATTAATATTTCTTAACATTATTCTCCTAAAAGAGTTTCAAATGCTCAGACCTACCAAAACTACACAGGAGTGTTGGCAACACTTATGCCGAATTTTAATACTGTAACATTAACATGAATTTCCCTCCACTGTACAATGATCCATTGGATAATACCTAATGGTTTCTAAAACAACCACACATACATTTTTGCTTCATATTACCTTAATTTTTGTACTTCTCAAAAAGGCAGCAAATTTTTTTTAAATGTCAAGTATCATAATTTAATGAAATCGGTGTTTTGAAAACATTACTGCTTTAATATTTCTATATATCCTGTATGATTCCAACTTTTCATATTTTATCCTAAAAGGAAATTGAAATATAGCTCAAAAGTTACTCTCTTCAGCATCCCTGGGTACAAGGTCAAATGAGACTGTTCATACCTTAAGAAATAAGGCACAACTGATCCTAGGTAACAATTTCTAAAAACTGAAAACTATTTCGGCCACTACTCTTTTGGCCTTACTTCCATTCTGTTTAGCTAACAGGACTGGCAGATCTCAACAGCCACAACACCATATGCTACAATCAAAGCCAGATGACATTCTGGCACTGGCAGTTGTAATGAAGTGGTGCTAATTTTCAGTTCTGTGATGATTTGTGATAAATTAAGTAGAATTTCAGATTCTCAAAACTCAGAAGAGCGTAATAGAGCAAATTTCTCCATTCTCCATCTTTTTTCTTTCTCTATGGACACAAGGAGTCTGTCACTTTTAATAACTACCACCTCCTACGCTTATGCCTTATGTTTCATGTCCCCTCAATCCAACTGAGAGGAAGAACTCAATACCTGAAAAACATCCTTGATATCTCATCCATTATTTTATTATTTCAACAAATTTATTGAGAACCTACTACTTGCCAGGCACTGTATGAGGCACAAAAAATACAAAGTTGAACAATGACACAAAAACACAATTCCTGTCCTCATGGAGTTTACAATCTGGAGAGTCTACATTAATCAAACAAATATATATAAAATTACAAAGGTGTTCAACATTAAGTAGAGGTCATGTGATAATGTAATTTTTTTCTTACTCTGAAAAAAATTAGGGAATGCTTCCCTGAGGAAGTAGTGAATGAGCTGAGATCTGAAAGACAAATAGGATGCCTTCACATCACAAAAAGTGATGAAGGCATTTCAAGCAAAAGAATAGCATGAACAAAGGTTCCTTTGGTGGAAGAAGCACTTTAATTCTCACTAATTTCAGATATTTAAAGTGCAATAAGAGTCAAATACAAAGTAAGTGAAATAAGGAGCACAATGAAACTAAGAAGTAATAATAGCTAACTTCTCTTAAATGCTTTTAAGGTGATGTGCCAGTCACTGCTTTCATGTTTTTGAGGTATTAACTCTTTCAATGTTCAGAATTATAAATAGCAGCCCTAATAATTGATAACATAGGTAACATAAAATATTTTTGTTCCCATCTAGGGTTAGGTGAGTTACCTTGATTAAAATTGCACTTAAAAAAAAAAGAGAGAGAAATCTGCCTGCAGTATAAAAATGAATCAGAAAGGTCAGGGTAGCTTAGGAAGACCAATTAGGAGGCTATAGAAGTAACTGCAGGCAAAAAGTGCTAATGTTAGCTTAGACCAGAAAAGAAGAGAAGTAGACAAATTTACTAGGCAAAATGAAAGGATGTGGTAATGAATTGATTGGGGGGGGGGCGGGCCGGTGCATGGTTAGAGAGACAAAGTTCTAGGTTACTAACTTAGGAACCACTGTGATGGTGGAACCTTAGATTGGATACATTAATAAAAACTTAAAGAGGAATATTTAACCCTTGTATTGACAAGTACTGAATAAAAATAACCACAATAAAAACCCAAAAGAAGTTTCTGATTAATTTTGTCATATATTTGCCTGCAATCATATAAAGCTATTCTTACATGGCTTAAATAATAATGTTTCATTACAACACGGTGATCTTCTGAATTCTACAATGAGAAAAGATAAAAATACAATACCAAGAATATGTTTTTCGCATATATGAAATTTAAAAGAAAAACACTAATATAATTTTCTTCCCCTGATTACTAACATCTCTGCTAGGGATTTAGCAAAGACAAGGCAACTTTAATTTTAATTTGTGGTCATTTAAAAACTCTGATAAGTTTATTACAGGTTGATTCTTATATTTCTCATACAGCAAAAAAGATTGAGACTAACTTAAACAAAATTCTCCCCTTGTTTTTCAAGTAGTTTGTTTTTATATACACACACATCTTTTAAAAGCATTATATTCATCTTAAAAAAAAAAAAGATAAAAGACCAATAAGTGATTCCTTTCCCTACCTCTGGAAGAATATGTGAAATAAGGAATAAGGTTAAATAAAAACATATAATTGGGATTTCAGTGAAAAGAGCAGGTTATTAATTGTGATTTCAGTCATTTGTTCTTTCTGAGCCATAAGGTCTTTATTAAACTTTTAAAATGTAAATAACACCTACCTCACAGGCTTGTTGTGGGAATTATACAATGTTTTTGGAAATGATTTATGAATTTTAAATCTCTATAAAAATAGTAATCACTATAAATTTTTAAAAATCTAACAAAGCATATAGAATATTCAGCTTCATATTAATTATTATCTCTACTGTTTATATGATTTTCTTGAGATGGCCAAATAAATTGAAAATAAGAAAAACATTCAGGATCTATAACAGTAATTAATTATAATACATCATAAATTTAAAGTTCATATGGAGCAAATATGTCAAATCTGAAAACCACTGCAAGTTCTAGAGAAGTTCATGTACCATCACCTTGCTTTTCTATAATAGAGACTGCTTTTGTTGAATATATACCTATAGATCAAAAGTACTCTACTAAGGATATAAGCTATACATTCAAAATATTTAATTAGACCTTTGCTTTTAATCTAAAACTATACAATAGTTTTAGATTAAAATGGTTTAACATGATTACTAAAATACTCTGAGGTAAAATAATAACAGTTTAACTTGTTCTTTGCTATATCCTTAGCTCGCAAAACACGGCCTGTATTTTTAAATAATGTTAATGAAAATGGACATTAAAGACAAAAAAAAAAAGGCCAGTACCATTTTCAATAAAATATAAAATCACTCTAACACTTAATGTAAAATGAAACGTATTTCCTTCCAAGTATTTAGATATAGGAATGGCTATGTAAGTCATGCCAACAAGCAAAGCACCATAAAGTATCCTCATGTGGTTGAAAATTTGAAATTTTTCAAGTAACTTAAACAAAGAGCAGTCCAGCTGTTTCAGTTCCATCTTGAATATATTTATGTTTAAGAATGTGAATTTTAAAATAGACCCCACTTAGTTTAATTTTACCCGAAATATATTTTAAATTGTTAAAAGCCTCTGTTTCTTAAATACTCATAAACTTTTATTTCATAATGCATGATTGAGACTCTCTCTCATGTTGGTTTCAACCTTAACAACCCTAGAAAATAGAATTCAAAATTTACCAGTTATTCTTTTTTCAATATATAAGTCACATAGAACTTTAATCAAAACTAGCATTATAAATTCAACATGTGCAAACAACCACCTGTTAAGATACTGTAGGAATGGTATGAAATCATTTTATGTATGTGAAAAGAAAATTCTCTGAAAACATTACCCTCCTTAAATAGAGGAAAGATGAAGATAAAGAAATAATATAAACAGTATTAATTAAAATTCTTATAGTTACAAATGCTGCCAAATTTAGCAGGATAGTTAAATTACTCTTTGACATCTAACAATACATGTTTAAAGGAATGTACAAATAATGCTTTTTAAATCAGTTGGCCATATACTCTCATGCTTTGCTTTTTTATAGTTTGTGCTTTTTATTTTAACATTTGTACCATCTTCTTTGTTGAAAACTATAGCTTCAACTTATACAGCATACCCATCACTTAAAATGATTCTTTTTCACATTTTAAAGTTACCTCCTACGTTCCGTAGGGTGATGATTTTCCAGAGTTTTCAAACCTAGCAATTAGATAATTTACTAATTTGATTGGACTTTTTTTTTTACAGTAATAGTTATAGATTTAAGTACATAATTTTAGTAACACTTAAAATGTAAGCCTCCTTTTATTTTACATTAGCCCTAAAAGCATCTGAATCTCTATAAATAATAGTAAATTATTAACAAAGTGATAAATAAATCCAGCAATCTGTGAGAACACAATAGTTTTTCATTTTTCTTTTTTAAAAATGTCTATAATGTAATATCAAAATTAGGAAATGACATCTTCTATTCATGAGGCATAGAATTCATCTTACAGTATGCATTGACTTCCCTATATCACACCAGTTTAAAAGAGGGTTAAACCCTAAAACACAAAACAACCAAAAGATTGTAATGCCCATACCTAGCATTTTCTAAACTGGTTTTGGAATAGTCACCACTTCATCACATTCTATTTCATTTTATTGTCTTTTCATGAAAAGGAAAGTTTCCCATTAATTGGTAACATCATATTATAAATATAACCTCCACACTCCAAAGCTATAACTTGAGTTTCTGGCTGCCACTCCTGATATTCAACTGATGGAGAAGAGCATCTTTTTCTAAGTGAGCCTCTGCAAGAGCCATTTTAGCTTTAGCCAATTCTTGTTTAAGTGATTCATTCTCTTCCATGAGCTGAAATGATAAATTTGGAAAATAAGAAAATGTAACCATTTTCAGGAAATACAGACTATTTATACAGTATCTAAAGGTGTGACCCACAAGTCAGCAACATTATCCCAATGCTGGTGAGGGTGCACTTAAGCTGAAAATTGCTCTGAGAAGTTATTTGGAAACACATACCAAGCACTTAAAATGTCCTTAAGTTTTGACCCAGCAATTTAAAACACGAATTAACTCCTAAGTTCCAAATCTAATAGTGATTTTGTTTAATTTCAATTTCCCTTAAGACGCCGCTGACCTCACTCCTCCTTGCTAAGCCTCTCTCCTCTTTCACCTTTTACGTCACAGGTATTTCTTGTTTACCCCGCTCTACCTATGGACTTTTCATCTTTCCCTCTGATGTTTAAGAACTCTTAAATTTTCTGCATTCTATTAAAGTCCAGAATTGGTTGCCTTCTCTTATCACTTGAGTCACTCTCTTAGACGTTCTCTTCTACTCCTGTGGCTCCCACAATTATGTATAATCTGATATAGGGCAAGCCTCTCTTGAGCTCCAGACCCACATTCTGAAGATCTCACTGGACATTTTCATCTAGATGTCAATAGGTCTTCTCTTATTAAGACTCAGTTCAATCCTCTTAGAACCATTCCCTAATCTCTAATGAAGAAAATGTGATAAAACCTTCTCCACGGGAAAAAGCATTTACACAGATACATTAAAATATATGCATTCAACTTCAAAGAGTTCTCAGATTTCTTTTAGCTGCAGCTTAAGAATGCCTGTCTCACAGACCAAATTGGGTATTTTATCATACTTTCCTAAACTCCAGTACATACAACACATGTATGCTGTGACTACTGTTTACACACTTCTACTTTCCCCATTCAATTTTGAGTTTCTCAATAGGGAGTGGTATTCTCTTCCAATTCTATATCCTTAGCTTAGAGCTGACATCTAACAAATCCTGCTAAATAGATGAATAAACTCATTCTGTAGTTTCATCATAGAGAATTAATATTCTGCTGGATAGAATTTCATAACAGCAAAAAATAAGAAGCAACTCAAATATTAACAAATGTTAAGAGTAACCTTTAGAAATGATAATATAGCCAAGCCCATATTAATCTGCCATTAACAATAAATATGAAGCATTGACTATACTTCAATAAATATAAAATAAAATAGATGAAGCATATGCAGCAATATGGAAAACATTTGTTAAACAACGTTAAGCAAAAAGTACAGTATATATAAGTGTGAAAGTGTTAGTCCATCAGTCGTTATCAGACTCTGCGACCCCATGGACTGTAGCCCACCAGGCTCCTCTATCCATGGAGTTCTCCAGGCAAGAATACTGGAGTGGGTTGCCATTTCCTTCTCCAGGGGATCTTCCCAACCCAGGGATTAAACCTGGGTTTCCCTTACTGCAGGCAGATTCTCTACCACCTGAGTCACCAGGGAAGCCCCACAGCATATATACTAGGATAGCAATTGTTTAGAAAAATTATGGAAAGAGACTGAGAGGAAAAATTTTAAAAATACAGCACTATAGGAGGTTACAATATGTCAGAGCTGTTTTAAAATATTTTTCCAAAGTTCTGAAATATTATGATACTTTTGTAACTTAAAAATAAGACATCAAAATGAATATATCCTCCAATTAGCCTTGGCAGATGCCAGAAATGGCACTCTCCCACATTTCCCCCTTTATCTTCTATTAGACTACAACTTCTGTGAAGGCTGGGAATGGCCATACCTTGCTCAACACTGTATCAACTAACTGCCTAGTACATAATAAGCACTCAACAAACGTGATTTAAGTAAGTAAATGAATAATGCCTAATAATTACGTTAATTGCTGAACTGAATGAGTATGAACTAGGTTTCCCATTACCTGTTCCCTAGTAAAGTCAAAAGAGCACTCAGGAAAGTTGGCTGACTGCAAAGGCCAAGGAACTTCTGGGCTCGTCTGAGTGGCTTGAGTGACACTGTGTTTTTTCTTCAGATCACACGTTCCACTGGTATGTAGCACTGAATCACTTTTGACATTTTCTTCCAAATCATTTCTAGTGTTAAGTATCTGAGAATCTAATCAAACAAATAAAATATTCAGATAACATTTCTAAATACTTGATAAATCTTAAGTTCTCTTGTGAAAACCTAATTTAAAATGAGTATGTCATAGTAAGAAGACATTATTATGAAACAAAAAACAATAAAGTCAAATAAAGAAAAAGCTCATTCATTGGAAAGATTAACAAACTCAAAATCAAAAGCTCATCTGTTGAAAAGAAGAATAAAATTGAAAAAAACCTTATATAGACCAAAAAATAAAAGATAAAAAGAAAAAAATTAGTAGAATCAGAAATCAAAGAAGGGACATTATTATTGTCCCTTTAACAGAAATAAAAATAATTATATAGGAATACTGTGAAAAATTGTAGACCAATAAATTAGATAACTTAGATGAGGTAGAAAAACTTCTACAAAGACACAAACTACCAAAACAGACTCAATAAGAAACAGACTAAATCAGTAATCAAAAACAAAACAAAAATATATTCAGAGAAAAAGCCCAGGCCCAGATATGGCTTCAACAGTAAATTCTACCAAACATTAAAAGAATTAATACCAAATCTTTATAAACTCTTCCAAAAAATAGAAGAGGAGGAGCATTTTTTAACTCACTCTATAAAACCAGTATTACCCTGATTCCAAAACCAAAGAAATCATAAAAAAGTAAACTAAAATCAATATACTTAATATAAATGAATACAAAAACCCTCAATAAACATTAGCAAACTGAACCCAGCAATATAATAAAAATAACTATAGACCATGGCCAAGTGAGATTTACCCCAGGAGTGCAAGATTGATTTAACATTCAAGAAATAAATTAATGTAGTACATCACATTACTGTCATTTTCAATTCACACACAAAAGACTCAGAATGCTTGGTTCACAGTCCATTCATGTTATCATTCAGTGTCCCATGGGCTGTAATGTAGTACATCACATTAACACAACAGATAGCCACAAGGTCATCTCAACAGATGCAAAAAAAAGATATTTGACAAAATCCAGTACTTTCTCATGATAAAAACAGCAAACCAGGAATAGAAGTTCCTCAATCTATTCAAGGAAATTTTCAAAAATTCCACAGCTAATATCACACTTAATGGTAAAAGACTGGATGTTTTCCCCCTAATATTGGGAATAAGACAAGGACGTTTTCTCTCAATACTTTTACTCAACACTGTCCCAGAGGTCCCACCCAAGGTAATTAGGCAAGAAAAGGAAATAAAAGGCATCCAGATTAGCAAGGAAGAAGTGAAACTATCTCCATTCACAGATGACATGATCTTGTACATAGGAAAAAAAAAAATAGAGAATCCATTAAAAACTCGCAGAGCTAATGCAC
Organism: Bos taurus; assembly: GCF_002263795.3. Classification (NCBI taxonomy): domain Eukaryota; kingdom Metazoa; phylum Chordata; class Mammalia; order Artiodactyla; family Bovidae; genus Bos; species Bos taurus. The sequence goes on from NC_037332.1 coordinate 64,078,817, forward strand.
AAGCTTAGCAAGTCTGCGGGATATATGATCAATATACAAAAATTAATTGTTTTTCTAAGCACTTGCAATGAATAATTCAAAATTAGATTAAGAAAACAGTTCCATTTAAAATGTTATCCAAAAGACAGGAAATATTTTTACAAATCAACATTTTTTCTAACTTTTTGGATTACAGAGAGTCAGAGCATTTAGGTTGCAAGTGAACAGAAGCCCAAGTCAAACTTGTTTTTAAACGAGGAAATGTATTTGTTTCCATAATTGTAGCATCAAAGTGATGGTGCTTCAGGTATGGACAGATATTGGAATTCATATGATGTCCTCAGGAGTGTCGTTTTAGGAACCTGACTCTATCGACTTCTCAGGTCCACTTCTCTCTTCTTCTGCATTAGTCCAGTCATATGATGGCAAACGTAACCTCTGGTGACCAAACAAGTAAGTTTTACAGCCTGTGACCCCTTCGCTCTCAGTGTCATTTTCAATTCACACACAAAAGACTCAGAATGCTTGGTTCACAGTCCATTCATGTTATCATTCAGCGTCCCATGGGCTGAAATCTTTTGATTGGTCCACCTGGGTCCCTTTCCCACTTTAGGGACAGGGCCATATGATTGTCAGGTTCAACCAAAACCACACTTAACTGTCATGACAGAGAGGTAGTTCATCAAACCAAATTATATTAAGAAGACAGAAGAGTAATATCTGTTCAACATAATTTTTCCCCTTAAAAACATTCCCAGAAGGTGTCAGCTAGGTCAAAGAACAAAAATACTTTTTAAAGCTTTTGTTCATATTGCCAAATTACCCTTCATAATGATTCTAATAATTTTACCCCAATTTTTGATGTATCGAAATAGTTTTATCTACATGGGTAAATGTCACTGAATTGAGTTTTGGTCTGTTCTTGAATTCATATTACAGAAGTCTCAAATCGGAAACTACTTTTTACAATATTGTCCTGTACTGATTATATATTAAGTAATATTAGTTAGAAAAAATACACAAGAACTGTTGTACTGGGTCAGACTAGCATACCATTCAGCTTGGTAGGGATTATAAGGGAAATCCTGAAGTGCTACGCCATGGCAAAGTCAAATCCTCTACTCTTTCAAACTCAAAAAACTCGTAAGACCCCTAAAATTTGACTTGATTATGAGTTTATCATATACTTTTGGCTTTCAAACTTAGAAGAGCAAAACCCTTCTTTTAAATGAAATCTGATATAGAATTCTAATATAAAGTGAAAACAAAAAAACAGCCGTTATATAGGCTGTAGTGAGGAAAACAGGGTCCAAAGCTCATTCTATTTAGCCTAAATATCTCACCACTCACGGGATCCTAAGAATAATGAAAAACTACTGACCAAAGCAACTCTGAAATCCATTTTATTTCCAACGTTGGGAGGTGAAATGAGGAGAGAAAAGGGGAGGGGAAAGAAAGAAGAGAATAGGAAGAAATATGGAAAGAGGAAAAGAAATGATTTGGAGAAAAAGGGAGGAGAGATTTAGAAAGTAGAGAAGAAAGAATGAGCATGGTAAAAAAGGAGAGGGAGGCAGATGTAACTGGAGATAAAAAGGGAGAGTTAACTGTGAATCTGTTTCTGTTCTGCACATCCATTCACTTGTAGTACCATTTAGATTCCACATGTAAGTTAAATCAGATAGTATTTCTTTTTCTCTGACTTACTTCACTAAGCTTAATATTTTCCAAGTCCACCCATGTTGCTGCAGATAGCAAAATTCATTCATCAGCTGAGCTCAGTTCAGTTCAGTCGCTCAGTCGTGTCTGACTCTTTGTGACCCCATGAATTCATTCACGGGTATCTGAAATTACCTGTTTGCTAAATTCAAATTTATATTTACATATATGTGTGTGTGTATATAGATACTGGGTTGGCTAAAAAGCTTATTTGGGTTTTTCCATAACATCTTATACACACAGAGAGAGAGAGAGGTATGTTAAAGTTTCTCTATGACAGTAGTATCTTAATATGCTATGATTCCATTTTTCTTTATTTCAAACAGCTATCTTTTATACATTTTCAGTTATGCTGTTAAATGGATAAATACATTTCTTATGACTAAGCTACGTTTTAGGAAATCTTTTATCAATATAAAATTTCTCTCTGAGGCCAATGACTTTAACAGGCACCTCACAAAAGAAAATAAACAGATGGCAAATCAGCATATGAAAAGATGCTGTACATAATATGTCATCAGGGAAATGCAAATTAAAACAACAGCATACCACTACACACCTATTTAGAATGGCCAAAATACAGAACATTGACAACACCAAATGTAAACACAGACAGAGCAACAAGAATTCTCATCTACTGCTGGTGAGAATGTACAATGGAACAGTCACTTTCTTCCAAAACTAAACATCCTCTTGACCATGAGACCCACCAGTCACACTCCTTTGTATTTACTCATAAGGCGCTGAAAACTTATGTCCACACAATTCTTTACAGCAATTTTATTCTGATTGCCAAAATAAGGAACCAATCAAGATGTCCTACAGTAGGTGAAATAAATTGTGTTACATCAGACAATGGAATATTATTCAGCAGTAACAGGAAATGAGCTAGTAAGCCTCAAAAAGACATGGAGAAACCTTAAATTATATTACTTAGTAAAAGAAGCCAATCTGAGAAGGCAACATACTGTATGACTCAGATCTGACTCTGGGTATCTCTTGAAGGTAGAGCTGATAAGATTTTAGGAAGAAACACAAACTGGAATCAAGATTGCCGGGAGAAATATCAATAACCTCAGATATGCAGATGACACCACCCTTATGGCAGAAAGTGAAGAGGAATTAAAAAGCCTCTTGATGAAGGTGAAGGTGGAGAGTGAAAAAGTTGGCTTAAAGCTCAACATTCAGAAAACGAAGATCATGGCTTCTGGTCCCATCACTTCATGGGAAATAGATGGGGAAACAGTGGCTGACTTTATTTTTGGGGGCTCCAAAATCACTGCAGATGGTGACTGCAGCCATGAAATTAAAAGACGCTTACTCCTTGGAAGGAAAGTTATGACCAACCTAGACAGCATATTCAAAAGCAGAGACATTACTTTGCCAACAAAGGTTCGTCTAGTCAAGGCTATGGTTTTTCCTGTGGTCATGTATGGATGTGAGAGTTGGACTGTGAAGAAAGCTGAGCGCCGAAGAATTGATGCTTTTGAACTGTGGTGTTGGAGAAGACTCTTGAGAGTCCCTTGGACTGCAAGGAGATCCAACCAGTCCATTCTGAAGGAGATCAGTCCTGGGATTTATTTGGAAGGAATGATGCTAAAGCTGAAACTCCAGTACTTTGGCCACCTCATGAGAAGAGTTGACTCATTGGAAAAGACTCTGATGCTGGGAGGGATTTGGGGCAGGAGGAGAAGGGGACGACAGAGGATGAGATGGCTGGATGGCATCACTGACTCGATGGACGTGAGTCTCAGTGAACTCCAGGAGTTGGTGATGGACAGGGAGGCCTGGTGTGCTGCAATTCATGGGGTCGCAAAGAGTCAGACACGACTGAGCAACTGATCTGATCTGATCTGATTATTTTTTACTTCAAAGATGAGGTTTTTAATTTTTAACGATTTCTAAGTAGAGTATGAGGGAGAAGGCAATGGCACCCACTCCAGTACTCTCACTTGGAAAATCCCATGGACAGAGGAGCCTGGTAGGCTGCAGTCCATGGGGTCACAAAGAGTCAGACATGACTGAGTGACTTCACTTTTCACTTTCATGCATTGGAGAAGGAAATGGAAACCCACTCCACTGTGCTTGCCTGGAGAATCCCAGGGACGGGGGAGCCTGGTGGGCTGCCGTCTATGGGGTCGCACAGAGTCGGACGCGACTGAAGTGACTTAGTAGCAGCAAGTACAGTATGAAAAGGCAAAATGATAGGATACTGAAAGAGGAACTCCCCAGGTTGGTAGGTGCCCAATATGCTACTGGAGATCAGTGGAGAAATAACTCCAGAAAGAATGAAGGGATGGAGCCAAAGCAAAAACAATACCCAGTTGTGGATGTGACTGGTGATAGAAACAAGGTCCGATGCTGTAAAGAGCAATATTGCATAGGAACCTGGAATGTTAGGTCCATGAATCAAGGCAAATTGGAAGTGGTCAAACAGGAGATGGCAAGAGTGAATGTCTACATTCTAGGAATCGCGAACTAAAGAGGACTGGAATGGGTGAATTTAACTCAGACGACCATTATATCTACTACTGTGGGCAGGAAACCCTTAGAAGAAATGGAGTAGCCATCATGGTCAACAAAAGAGTCTGAAATGCAGTACTTGGATGCAATCTCAACAACAGAATCATCTCTGTTCGTTTCCAAGGCAAACCATTCAATATCACAGTAATCCAAGTCTATGCCCCAACAAGTAATGCTGAAGAACCTGAAGTTGAATGGTTCTATGAAGACCTGCAAGACCTTTTAGAACTAACACCCAAAACAGATGTCCTTTTCATTATAGGGGACCAGAATGCAAAAGCAGGAAGTCAAGAAACACCTGGAGCAACAGGCAAATTTGGCCTTGGAATACAGAATGAAGCAGGGCAAAGACTAATAGAGTTTTGCCAAGAGAACACACTGGTCATAGCAAACACCCTCTTCCAACAACACAAGAGAAGACTCTACACGTGAACATCACCAGATGGTCAACAACGAAATCAGACTGATTATATTCTTTGCAGACAAAGATGGAGAAGCTCTATACAGTCAGCAAAAACAAGACCGGGAGCTAACTGTGGTTCAGATCATGAACTCCTTATTGCCAAATTCAGACTTACATTGAAGAAAGGAGGGAAAACCACTAGACCATTCAGGTATGACCTAAATCAAATCCCTTATGATTATATAGTGGAAGTGAGACATAGATTTAAGGGACTAGATCTGATAGACAGAGTGCCTGATGAACTATGGACTGAGGTTCGTGACATTGTACAGGAGACAGGGATCAAGACCATTCCCATGGAAAAGAAATGCAAAAAAGCAAAATGGCTGTCTGGGGAGGCCTTACAAATAGCTGTGAAAAGAAGAGAAGCGAAAAGCAAAGGAGAAAAGGAAAGGTATAAGCATCTGAATGCAGAGTTCCAAAGAATAGCAAGAAGAGATAAGAAAGCCTTCCTCAGCGATCAATGCAAAGAAATAGAGGAAAACAACAGAATGGGATAGACTAGAGATCTCTTCAAGAAAATCAGAGATACCAAAGGAACATTTCATGCAAAGATGGGCTCGATAAAGGACAGAAATGGTATGGACCTAACAGAAGCAGAAGATATTAAGAAAAGGTGGCAAGAATACACAGAAGAATGTACAATAAGATTTTCATGACCAAGATAATCACAATGGTGTGATCACTCACCTAGAGCCAGACATCCTGGAATGTGAAGTCAAGTGGGCCTTAGAAAGCATCACTATGAACAAAGCTAGTGGAGGTGATGGAATTCCAGTTGAGCTATTTCAAATCCTGAAAGATGATGCTGTCAAAGTGCTGCACTGAATATGCCAACAAATTTGGAAAACTCAGCAGTGGCCACAGGACTTGAAAAGGTCAGTTTTCATTCTAATCCCAAAGAAAGGCAATGCCAAAGAATGCTCAAACTGCTGCACAATTGTACTCATCTCACACGCTAGTAAAGTAATGCTCAAAATTCTCCAAGCTAGGCTTCAACAATATGTGAACTGTGAACTTCCAGATGTTCAAGTGGTTTTAGAAAAGGCAGAGGAACCAGAGATCAAATTGCCAACATCCGCTGGATCATCGAAAAAGCAAGAGAGTTCCAGAAAGACATCTATTTCTGCTGTATTGACTATGCCAAAGCCTTTGACTGTGTGGAGCACAATAAACTGTGGAAAATTCTGAAAGGGATGGGAATCCCAGACCACCTGATCTGCCTCTTGAGAAACCGGTATGCAGGTCAGGAAGCAACAGTTGGAACTGGACATGGAACAACAGACTGGTTCCAGATAGGAAAAGGAGTTTGTCAAGGCTGTATACTGTCACCCTGCTTATTTAATTTATATGCAGAGTACATCATGAGAAATGCTGGACTGGAAGAAGCACAAGCTGGAATCAAGATTGCCAGGAGAAATATCAATAACCTCAGATATGCAGATGACACCACCCTTATGGCAGACAGTGAAGAGGAACTCAAAAGCCTCTTGATGAAAGTGAAAGAGAAGAGTGAAAAAGTTGGCTTAAAGCTCAACATTCAGAAAACGAAAGTCATGGCATCTGGTCCCATCACTTCATGGGAAATAGATGGGGAAACAGTGGAAGCAGTGTCAGACTTTATTTTGGGGGGCTCCAAAATCACTGCAGATGGTGACTGCAACCATGAAATTAGAAGACGCTTACTCCTTGGAAGCAAAGTTATGACCAACCTATGTAGCATATGCAATAGCAGAGACATTACTTGACCAACAAAGGTCCATCTAGTCAAGGCTATGGTTTTTCCAGTGGTCATGTATGGATGTGAGAGTTGGACTGTGAAGAAAGCTGAGCGCCAAAGAATTGATGCTTTTGAACTGTGGTGTTGGAGAAGACTCCTGAGAGTCCCTTGGACTGCAAGGAGATCCAACCAGTCCATTCTAAAGGAGATCAATCCTGGGATTTCTTTGGAAGGAATGATGCTAAAGCTGAAACTCCAGTACTGTGGCCACCTCAGGCGAGGAGTTGACTCATTGGAAAAGACTCTGATGCTGGGAGGGATTGAGGGTAGGAGGAGAATGGGACGACAGAGGATGAGATGGCTGGATGGCATCACCGACTCAATGGACTTGAGTTTGAGTGAACTGTGGGAGTTGGTGATGGACAGGGAGGCCTGGCGTGCTGCAATTCATGGGGTCGCAAAGAGTTGGACGCCTTTGAGTGACTGAACTGAAGCAGTTATTTTCCATAAAAGCTTGTTCCTGTTTGAGTTTAAAATCCTATCATCTCTTTGAGGATATTAATTATATTTCTTTAAAAGTCTCAACTTTTCTTCAGTACTCTGAAGTACTAGAACACTCTGTTCTGCTTTCTTACAAGATAAGACTTGAAGTTTGGAGATCTTAAAAGTATCTGGGAGCAACAGCCACACAGCAAGCCTATCTTCTCACACCAAAGCTATCTTCGCCTGAGCTTTTATCAGTAATGAGGCTGCCGTTTTAATCTTTTTTGGTATGACTTCTATGTTTGCTGTAGCTGTTCCCCAACTTCAGAGAGGAAGACTCTTCAATCAAGGGTTCCCCAGAAACTGATTCCACCTCAGCAATAGTTGTCTCATGGTTTTTGGCTACAGAGTTTTCTAGTTTGCCTCTTTTCAGTCCCTCACATTTCACCCTCAATTAATAAAGTGAAATTTAGAACACCTAAGTCTACCAATTCAAGCTCTTTCCACACTACCTTATAAGACATAGTCCTTACATTAGAGACCTTAAAAATCTTATTAGGATGGAGATACAGAAGTTAAGCAGAACTAAATACACAGTAATATACTATAAAGTAACTAATGTGTGGCAAATAAGTACTAAAGAATTTTAAGAAGTCACATGAGGTTATGTAGAAGGGTTCACTGAAAAGTAGAAGCATGAATTAACCCAGGAAGGATTTCATTCAAAACACATTTGTAGAATAGATACTAATCAATTGTAGATGAGTTATTTCTGAGGTAGAAGCTCATAGATGGATGATATTTTATCACAAGGTACTAAGTGTCCCTCAATCATCTACTACTACATACGTACATAAATATAAAATAGTATATAAAAAGTACGAGTCAAAAAAATAATCAGCATGTAAACAATTTCAAATTTCAGTAGGTGTTCACTTAAACTGTTTTCGTATATACCTCTGATATGAAAAGAGCCATCATCATTTCTCTCTACCACGAGATGATCAATATGAACAGTCACAGGAGCTGGTTCAAGGGATATTGTACTACTACGAGGACTGTCATCCTACGGGAAAGAGAAATAGTATTGGCATGTTGCTACTGAAGTAAAATATAAAATCAATCATTTTCAATTAATCATTTTCTTAAACACTACTTCCGCCAAAAATATTTTAATGAGTTAGAAATATATCTTTAATATGCTTTAGTTGATAGAGAAAATTCCCCATTCTATTTTGATATTTTCTAATTTCTAAGAAGAATCTCTACACTGTCACCACAAGGACCAACAAGTTCATATTGTTAGGCATGAATCAAAGTCCAGTTGGCTAAATGAACATTTATAAAATGAAAATATAAAAATATTTGTTAACATACTTTTAAATTTATTTTTGTGTTAGAAACTTGTATTTTCATGGGCATCACTGTTGCAACTGTTTCATCTTCCAAAAAATGTTGAATATTCATAAGAGAAGACACAAGAAACTCAGTGCTGAAGTTTTCTATATGGCATTGCAGAAATCCATTCTTTTCTGCAAGCAAAGAGTGTATTACAGCACCAGGCCCACTTTCAAATCTCAGAGTAATCTCAGGAGAGGATTTAGAATGAATTACAGCTTTATGATCTGAACCTATGAAAAAAGAACAAATAAAAATTGTAACTTTGTATTACAACTCAAAAATGTCACTCTCAATTATTTGTCATTAACAGGTCACTGTCACTTTGAATAGTATTAAAGCAATAATAGATTAAAATTTTAATATGTATTCTTAATTTAAATGATATTTACAGTTCATATGTAACACATGGCTTCCCAGGTCACTGAGTGCTAAAGATTCTGCCTGCCAATGCAGGAGCCCCAGGAGATTAGAGTTAGATCCCTGAAAGGGATCAGAAGATCCCCTGGAAGAAAACATGGCAACCCCTACCAACATTCTTGCTGGGATAATTCCATGAACAGAGGAGTCTGGCAGGTTACAGTCCATTTGGGTTGCAAAGAGTTGGATATAACTGAGTAATATAACACATATTCAATCCTAATTTCCCTAATTTCCATTTTTATAGACAATCTTCTACTGCAATAATGCTGTCTATATTTTTTATTTGTTTGTAACATGCAAAAACATGCCACAATATAAATCTGACATGATTCATAACTCAGGTATTTTGAGTGTCTGAGTGTGTACATGTCTATACATTTATAATATAACAGACAATTGCGATGAAGAAATAGTCATGGCATTTAAAGTGACTTAAGCCACTTCTTAAGAAGTGACAAAAGCCTCAAGTTTTGTTTGTTTTTTTTATGAATATCAAGCCCTTAAATAACTGGAAAGGAAAATAGAGAAGACCTCATTAAAATGTTACTGTTGAATTACAATCTTAAAACTACATTTATACCAAAGGAAATACAGATATGTTTATGTTTATATTTATATTTACTTATGCCTTGGCCTTTTTCCCAAAAAGAATTTGAGGTGGATTACACAGCTATAAGGACTCAAGTTCAAAAAATGTTGTTTAATTTCAATAAAACACCCATAGAATAGCTTTAAAAATAAAAGTTCCTAGTGGAACTACTTAAGTGAATCAGCCCTCATGGTAAATAAATATTTTGATTTGACATTATCTAGCTTCAAAAAGAATAAGAGGCAACACGCACATGGCACAATCAGAATTAAAAAATAAGCAGGTAATGGAAAAGTAAAGATAGGTGGTATGATTACTAACTCAAAATACATTATTTAAATTTCTGAGCCAAAGATAGACCAAAAATAGCTTTCTAATAGCAAAGGGAAAATACAGTCAGTTTCACAATTCATAGAACCCATGAGATAAAACCAAACTGTTCTGGAAAGGTGAAGCTATTTCATTTATTGAGGTTCCAAGTTATCTGTCCCACGGGCCCATATAAGAAGACCCCACTAATCAAATTCATGATGAAAAGATGTTTATTTTCCCTCAGTATGTATGTGAATACTTTAGTCTTACAGAAGTCAAATGTATACATATTTATGAAAGGGAGAAGGGAGAAAGAAATTAAAGATAGGTATGTTTATGCACCAAGGATAGATCTCCTTACACAAAACAAAGTGGAGAGTTGTTTTAAAACTTTTATTTCAGATAAAAAATGACATTTAATTAATGCTAGCACTACTTGCTAAGATTCAAAATAAATAGTATAGATATCAGAAGAGTTCAAAAAGACTCCCAGGGACTTCTCCTGGTGGTCCACTGGATAACACTTGCCAGAGGCCAGGTTCCATCCCAGATCAGAGAATACGAGCCACATGGTGTGGACAAAAAGCAAAAAAAAAACCTCTCAACAATTAAGAACTCATGTATTTTTAATTTTTTAAAATAGAAGGTAAAAGAAATGGACACAAATTCATAATGGTTAATGTTCTTTCCTGTACCAAGAAAACCAAGAGTTAACTAACTCGTCTATTTAACAGTAAGAACAATTCAAAACAAACAACTTGGTAGTTGTGATTTTATTTTGCCTTTTATCTATCTATATTATAACTACATATGTCTATCTACACACACACACAGACACACAGATATACTCACTCCAGGGACCTGAGAGCCATAAATCATTTCGAACAAAAAAAGTATTTAGAGCAGAGATAAAACAAAATCACTCCTCCCTACTACCTCTTACGCCATGAAACTTTAAAAAGGCTTCCCATTAAAGGGATCCAAACTCTACACATTATTATAGAAAAACTAAAACAAAACCAAAAAGAACTTTATAATTTTAACTGTTTATGTCAGAGTGACAGTGTATATAAACTGCAGATCAAATTACAATCATTGTTCATATGGTTTATTAATGTCTTAAAAGTTCAAGCTAAACTAGTTTTTTCTCCTTTTCCCTTTATTCTCTTTCCCTTTCCTTTCTTTCTTGTTATTTTATTTTTAAACCAAGACAGCTGTAAAAAATAATAAGGTATTAGATAGCACTGCCTGTATAACCCCTACATACAAGGCATTTCAAAATAATTTCTACAGTTAGAAACAAGGTGAAACAAAGCAGATCAGTTCAGTTGAGTCACTCAGTCGTGTCTGACTCTGCGACCCCATGAACTGCAGCACGCCAGGCCTCCCTGTCCATCACCAACTCCTGCAGTTCACTCAAACTGATGTCCATTGAGTCGGTGATACCATCCAGCCATCTCATCCTCTGTCATCCCATTCTCCTCCTGCTCCCAATCCCTCCCAGGATCAGGTCTTTTCCAATGAGTCAACTCTTCACATGAGGCGGCCAAGGTACTGGAGTTTCAGCGTTTGCATCATTCCTTCCAAAGAACACCCAGGACTGATCTCCTTTAGAATGGACTGGTTGGATATCCTTGCAGTCCAAGGGACTCTCAAGAGGCTTCTCCAACACCACAGTTCAAAAGCATCAATTCTTCGGCGCTCAGCTTTCTTCACAGTCCAACTCTCACATCCATACATGACTACTGGAAAAACCATAGCCTTTTCTTTGGAAGGAATGATGCTAAAGCTGAAACTTCAGTACTTTGGTCACCTCATGCGAAGAGTTGACTCATTGGAAAAGACTCTGATGCTGGGAGGGATTGGGGGCAAGAGGAGAAGGGGATGACAGAGGATGAGATGGCTGGATGGCATCACTGACTCGATGGACGTGAGTCTGAGTGAACTCCGGGAGTTGGTGATGGACAGGGAGGCCTGGCGTGCTGCGATTCATGGGGTCGCAAAGAGTCAGACACGACTGAGCGACTGATTTGATCTGATCTGACTAGATGGACCTTTGTTGGCAAAGTAATGTCTCTGCTTTTGAATATGCTATCTAGGTTGGTCATAACTTTCCTTCCAAGGAGTAAGCGTCTTCTAATTTCATGGCTGCAATCACCATCTGCAGTGATTTTGGAGCCCCAAAAAATAAAGTCTGACACTGTTTCCACTGTTTCCCCATCTATTTCCCATGAAGTGATGGGACCGGATGCCATGATCTTCGTTTTCTGAATGTTGAGCTTTAAGCCAACTTTTTCACTCTTCTCTTTCACTTTCATCAAGAGGCTTTTGAGTTCCTCTTCACTGTCTGCCATAAGGGTGGTGTCATCTGCATATCTGAGGTTATTGATATTTCTCCTGGCAATCTTGATTCCAGCTTGTGCTTCTTCCAGTCCAGCATTTCTCATGATGTACTCTGCATATAAGTTAAATAAGCAGGGTGACAATATACAGCCTTGACGTACTCCTTTTCCTATTTGGAACCAGTCTGTTGTTCCATGTCCAGTTCTAACTGTTGCTTCCTGACCTGCATACAGGTTTCTCAAGAGGCAGGTTAGGTAGTCTGGGATTCCCGTCTCTTTCAGAATTTTCCACAGTTTATTGTGATCCACACAGTCAAAGGCTTTGGCATAGTCAATAAAGCAGAAATGATGTTTTTCTGGAACTCTCTTGCTTTTTCCATGATCCAGCGGATGCTGGTAACAAGGACATGGTAATAAGTGGGTATAAAGAAAAAACTGTGCAAAATAGTGTTTGGTTGGGTATAGAACAGGGTTTAGCTTTTGAAATTTTACATTCCATCTTTTTTTGTTGTTTTTTCATCTACTATAAAATCTTTCCAACTATATACATTGAATACTTAGCTTCTTTCATTTTGTATGCTATTGGGATTGACATTTCCTAAAATGAAATTCTTGAATTTCATTTTAGGAAACACATTGTAAACTGCAAGGCCTACAGATAGAAAAAATCAGGAGGTAATTTTCTTCTATGATGCTGGTTTATAGACAAATGGCACATTTACCTACAGTTCCCAGGATGTGAAGTGATAGTATGTTTGTTTGATATCATGCAGGATTGCATGTATTTCAACATGTGTTATATCAGATATAGCATTCTGTATATGTAGCAAAGAAAAATATTATAGCTCAGTGACTTTTCAAAAGATTTAAAAAACTGAACACTGTCATTTAAATTTCTCAGTATAATTGTTTTAATAAATTCATGTCTTTAAATGACTGAAAACTATGAGTGATAATTCCATATAAAGCTTGAAAAAGGAATGATTTAATGTGGTATTCCTCATCATACACTGCATGTTTTATTACTTATATCCCTCTGTATCTAAGAGAATGTGTTGATCTTAAAATGAAAACCCACAAGAACAGGATACATGATTTTATCAAATATCAAGTACCACACCAAACTCAGGAAATACTTGCTTATAAGCAAGATAATGGAAAATAAAGCAAGATAATTCAACATTCAAAAAACTAAGATCATGGCATCTGGTCCCATCATTTCATGGCAAACAGATGGGGAAACAATGGAAACAGTGGCAGACTTTATTTTCTTGGTGAGAGAGTCATTTCCTAAGCAGGTTGATAAGACAACTAGGGGTCCCCAAGGAGAGAGGGGTCTGGAATTCTCAAGGAGGAAGAAAGGACAAGCCTTTTTTTTCCCCTCTACATTCCTTAGGATTCTGTATCCTGCCTGAGGATAGTCTCTGGATTAAACCTTCTGGCTAATCCTGTTATTTTAAAATGTAAATTATGGGAGTAGGTCTATATAACAATAATGTATCCTGCCTGAGGACAGTCTCTGGATTAAACCTTCTGGCTAATTCTGTTATCTTAAAATGTAAATTATTGGAGTAGGTCTGGTAAGGTCTTTACAACCTCCAGACTTTCTTTGGATTCATTGGAGAGTATATAACTCCATTGCTAATACTAGCAAGGGGGTACTCTTTCTGCCCCCTTCTGATGCCTATGTCAGAAGCTTTCTCTATCTCCTTTATACTTTAATAAAACTTTATTACACAAAAGCTCTGAGCAATCAAGCCTCATCTCTGGTCCTAGATTGAATTCTTCTCCTCTGGAGGCCAAGAATCCCGACGTCTTTTCGAGGTTCAGCAACAACCTTTCACTGGGCTCCAAAATCACTATGGATGGTGACTGCAGCCATGAAATTAAAAGACACTTGCTCCTTGGAAGAAAAGCTATGACAAACATAGACAGTGCATTGAAAAGCAAACACATTACTTGGCCGACAAAGGTTCATCTAGTCAAAGCTATAGTTTTTCCAGTAGTCAGGTACAGATGTGAGAGTTGGACCACAAAGAAGGCTGAGCACCAAAGAACTGATGCTTTTGAACTGTAGTGCTGGAGAAGACTCTTGAGAGTCCCTTGGACTGCAAGGAGATCCAACCAGTCAATCTTAAAGGAAATCAATCCTAATTATTCATTGGAAGGACTGATGATGAAGCTGAAACTCCAATACTTTGGCCACCTCATGCAAAGAGTTGATTCATTGGAAAAGACCCTGATGCTGGGAGGGATTGGGGGCAGGAGGAGAAGGGGATGATAGAGGATGAGATGGCTGGATGGCATCACCGACTCAATGGACATGAGTTTGGGTGAACTCCGGGAGTTGGTGATGGACAGGGAGGCCTGGCATGCTGCAATTCATGGGGTCGTAAAGAGTCGGACACGACTGAGCGACTGAACTGAACTGAAGGGGTGGAGTTTGAAATAGTAATCAGGTCTTCCCATGTTAAAAGAATATTTTGATCCTATTCAGATATAACCAGTAGAAAGTCATCATTATCTCCTTGAAAATTTAATCAATATCTACTTGAAATGATGGAGCTCTTGGCTTAAAAAAGAAAACAAGCTTAAATCACACTGAAGTCTTACCTACTGGACGATGACTAAGGTAATGCCGTAGACTGATATTGCCTAACTGATCTGGTATCACTTGGTCCACTTGAAGACAGATTTCCGTATCTTCACCTCGGATGTCAATTTCCCCATTAACACCAGTAATTTTAAATACCACAATTGACATCTAATAAGGATTGCATAAATAATATTAGTATACCAAATAATTCAAAACAGAGTTTAGGGAAAACACAGGAAACTACTATAACCTCTAAAAAATACAACTGTGACTAATAAAAATATATTTGTGACCAACTGAAAGCAGTTATTATATTACAGTGATAAACTTCCACTTCCTTTCTTTCTGCTCAGTCAAGAGAATTATTTTAGGTCAACAAGATTAAATATATGATGGTTTTGTTACATATTTTTCATTAGCTTTTCACTAAAAGCTGAACACATTTTCTAAGGCATCCATAAGAATACTTTATTAGGTGAAGAGGGCTTAAAATAAACCAGTAACATATTTCTTTTGTAGACAGCCCCTCATAAGGACTGACTACCATCCTTACTATCAAACTTTTTCACAGTAGATTTAATCAAATTAAAATAAAGGTCAAAACATAGAGAATGGAAAAAAGATAGAACCTTTCCTCTTCAACACAATTTTTTTAAAAAATTTAGAAAAATGAAATTCAGAGAATAATAATTCAGTAAGAGTGAAGGAAAAATTTTAAGAGTAGGAAGAGCAAAGTAAATTACCCACAATTTCAATTATTTTTATATATCAATGCTCATAAATGGGTACATATTGAATATGAGATAAAGTTGGTGGCATTTCTCTTCATAGAATGTCTCTGAAAAGATTACCAGGTCATCATGACTTTCTTGAGCACCCTCTGAATTTGTACTGATGGCGTCTGGAGAGGTTTCACCATAATTCTGTAGGTTTGCACTGGCATTTGTCTGATCGGCTGGGCTCTGGTAATTTGTAGTTGAATTCTTTTTAATACCTGAAATAAGATAAAAATAAACTAATAAATTAAAATCAGTTTATACATGATCCAATAATGTTACATTTATCTAACCAAAAGAGACTGTTCCTTCAACTCTGTCTCAAGCATAGTCTTATTTAAGAAGACAAGAAGCAAAGAAAAATTAAATTGCAGTTAGTCAGCAAAAAGTAAGAAATAACTTTCCACAGTAAGGTGTTAGAGATATTAAACCCTAAACTCAGTATGAAAAGAAGTCTACCGCAGTCAACCACAGTCTGTGTTCTTCCCATTGCAGTTGTGGTGCTGGCATTACTAGCAGTTCCTGGTCAGCCAGCTTTGCCTCCTCTGTTCTATCCAATATTCAGTGATCCCAGTCTGACCACTTCATTTCCCTTTTCAGTATCCTACAGTTCTTCTACATGAAATCAATACTACTATTGTCAGTGTGATTGTTTTCCATCCTTACCAACCTGCCTTAATTCCTCAATGTGCTCTTTTTCAATATTTCTCAAACTCCCTGTGATAAAGGATAATTTTTAAAAATTTGTGTTCATAACAAATCAACACTTTTTTGAAATACCATAAAAAAGAATTGTTGAAATGAAAATGAATCTAGAAAAATGAGAAGGGCCAAAGACACAAAACAAAGCCTCACTTTTTTTACTTCAATCATGCCTGGATTCTGACTTTGTATTAAAAAAAAAAGAAAAGCTAATAATTCTAAAAATGATTTCAAGGATTAATTCACTGAATGACAAAACAACCAAGTTAGTCATTCTCTAAACCCTTTTGCTTACATGATAGCATTTGACAAAGCTTTACTTTGTTGTTGTTATAAACATCTTGATCATAAGTCTTCATAACATTTCACTAAGTGCATTATAGAATGAGTATCATTTTCATTCACTGAAAGAACATTCTGCTCAATGTAACTTGCAAGAAGCTTGTTAAAAATTTCTTTTTTTCAGATGTACATTATAATTTGACATCTGTGTACACTACAAAGTGCACCATCAAAAGACTAGTTCACCATCCATAATGATAAAATTGATCTCCTTCATCCATTTTGACCATTTCCCCATCCCCTTGCCCTCTGGTAACAACCAATCTGTTTTTGTATCTACAAACTTGTTTTTGCTCTGTTTTCATTTTGGTTTAAAAAAATATAACCCACAATATGAGTGAAATCATATAGTATTTGTCTTTCTTTGTAATAAGTTTTATTATTATATTTACTACTATATATAATCAGGTTCTAACTCAGTGCCTGACAAAGCAAGTAGGTGTTCAACAAATTACCTACTGAATGGATAAATAAAATGATTTTTAGGTCAGAGAAATGCATATAAATAAAATTTAGTATGAATAAATTCCCACATTTCACAGAGAGTTCCTAATACTGCCACAGGTTAAGAAAATTTCACTAATAAAATAATATTTAAGATAAAGTAAAAAGAAAGAAAAGGAATATTTGAGGCACAGGTACAAAGACTGAGGGAATTTGTCATAGTGAAGAGGCTGACAGAAAGACTGATATATACTGTATAGTAAATATTACAGTACAACTTAAGTTTAGTAAGCACATGGGAAAACAAGAGAAATGTAAGCTGGGGCCAGGTCACATAGAGCATTGTCAGTAACATTTTCTTTTTAAATTAACAGCCTTATAGCAGTTAAAACTTATCAGGACTAAAATGGATATTGACATGATAATATACACTTTTTAAAAGAATATTCTGCCTATAAAATGAAAAAAAACTGGGGAGACTAGATTGAAATTTGTGGTGGGCTGGCAGTCCAGCTATGGGTTTGTTCATTTATAAATATGTATATATATTCAAAAATACAAATTCACAATATATATGTGTATGTAAATATGTATGTGTGTGTATGTATATGTATATATGTGTGTGTGTGTGTGTGTGTGTGTGTGTGTGTATATGTATATGTTAGTGTTCATATGTGGAAACATACATGAAAGTGAAGTGAAAGTGTCAGTCACTCAGTCATGTCCAACTTTTTGTGACGCCATGGACTGTAGCCTGCCAGGGTCCTCAGTCCATAGAATTCTCTAGGCAAGAATACTGGAGTGGTTAGCCATTCCCTTCTCCAGGGATCTTCCCAACCCAAGGATCGAACCTGGGTCTCCTACACTCAGGCAGATTCATTATCATCTGAGCCACCAGGAAGCCATGTAAACATACAAACATGTATATGAAAACACAAAGAAAAATGTCCAGAATTATATATACCAAAAGTCAATGGTAGCTATTTCCAGAATGGGGAACGGTATCAAGGGCAGAGTAACGGTGGTATTACAGTGATACCTTAAATTTCTACTCTAGATATTTCCATGACATGTGATGTTTTCTTAAATGAGAAAGAACTCATATATTTCTTGTAAAACTAAAATGAAATACAGAAAAAATAAGTCTTTTCCTAATGAAAATAATTATTTTAATAGAAAATTATTACAGTTAAAGAGAACTACAAATACACAGTCATATATCATTTAAGCATTACACATAAAATCAAATGCCCTTGTATTTTTCAAGATCCTAAAAACAGTCTACAGCTAGAATCTATTCTAAGACAGTTATTAGAAATGCAGATAAAAAATTATGAACAATGATACTAATTATAGCATCTTATAGCTGTGGAAAAAACTAAAAACAATCTAAATATTCAGTATCAGGGAAACAATTAAAAAGTCAGGGTCCATTCTTATGACAATTTAATAACTTAATACTGGTAAAAAAACAGGCTGAGAACCATATATAAGGTGTGATACTATATATACATGTATGGAAATATATATATACATTTACAAGATAAATTACAATTGGTATCTCTAGATTGTGGGACTTTTGAGTTATTCTCCAAATTGTAGTAGTTTATATTTTCTAAATTTTCCACATTGAGTGGTAGTCACTTTTATTATTTAATTTTTAGAAATAAGAAAATCACTGATACTTTCTGAGAATAAATGGAAATGTTTTCTACAGGAACACTGTTTTTGAAGCATCATTTGATCACAAAACAGAAATATTCTATTAAAGTAGAATCTTAAGCCATAAAGGGGGCAAGGGAACTAGGAAATAGAGCTATCTGAATCAAGAATACATTTCTATGACCCCTATCAGTACCTCATCTACATTTAACTGGTAAAGTATGCTGGGAAGAAGATTACTGTGAATGGACTACAAAAGGGCTTTTTGTTTACATACAGTAATCATTTTCCAAGTCTGGAGTGCTGGCATAGCATACTGGTTGGTTGAAAGCTTAGGTTCCTGAATCAGACCAATTGAGATCCAAATCTGCCTCTATTACTTCTTATCTGGACATTAATTTCTCCAAGCTTCAGTTTCTAAAGCTATGAGCTTTTCCTAGCCTAAGCCGTTTTCAACTATACCAATAGGTTTTTACTCTTCATATGCAAAGTAATTCATATTTGCCTCTCTTAAACTTTAAGGTCTGTACAGGCAATTATTCTCTGGCTACGGTCCACGGTTTTATTCCTGTTCACAAAGTCCCCAATGTCTTAGTGATGGGGATGTGTCTAATACTAAGTCATTCCTAATGGTCTGTACTAAGGCATTTGTTGCTTCTGAATAAAATAGGGGAATCATGTAGTTCCATCATACACTATCACGTATGAAGGAGAATTCTGGTTATGGGAATCAAAAATCCATTCTGGAAAAATTATAGTCACAGAACCACATAGAATCAACAGATCCATTTTGGAAAAATTACAGTCATAGAACCACAGTCACAGAACCACATAGATCCATTCAGGAAAAATTACAATCATAGAACAACATAGACTGGAAAAATCACAGTCATAGTTGAGAATTCATCATGCAAATTAAGCCCATCTAATCAAATTCCAAATACAGGGGTCCCTGTGATAGAGGCTAGTAGCATTAATGATCTAAATGACTATATATAAATAACTGCTAAACATCATCCATAAAAAGGAAGGAGTATTTGGTCAAAAGATGCACTAGAACAACTATTAAGAAGTTAGGTACAATGTTCTTTGTATTGTGTGTGTATGTGTGTATAAATAAATCTTTTTAGGCTATGACTGATTACTGAGTATAACTAAAAACACCTTAAATGCCACTTCTAAGATGTGTGTATATAAATTCTTAAATTGAATTGCTTTACCTTTTTCCAAAAATATATGACTATCACTTCCATCACTTTCTAATAACTGTTCTTCCAATATCATGCTGTCAAGTGAAATGGTATCCAGTGAGGTTTGTGAGGGGCTTCTTCTCATGTTCTTATAAGTAGAGACTGGAGCCAAGGTGGGTAGGCAACGTTCCTTAGGCTTTCCGCTGTTAACAAACGAAAGTATCAGAAAATCATCACATAAAAGGAAAAGGATACTTTCTAAAGAATATGTCAAACAAACAAACAAAATATATATTTATATATATATAATATACACAAAGTTTTAAAATTATATTATCTAAGGATAAGCTCAAAGTATTTTTATATTCTGAAAAACTTATTTTTCCATGTGCTAATTTTAATGCCTCATTTATCATGGTTTTCTGTCCAAAGCCAAAAGATACTCATAAGCACATGCACATGTTTGTGTGTTGTGCACACACACACACACACACACACACACACAATTAAACAAACTCCCAATCCAAATCCAACAGTAAGTCATTACCTTAAGGATGACTGTGATTTAAGTGTTCTGATGGTGGGTGCTTCTTCTTTACTGATTTCCACATTCTCAGAGAGTGAAGCTGTTTCTGGAAGCAAATCTTCAGCCTTAAAGATCGACTCTATGGTTTCACTTCTCTTACTAGTTAAACTATTTGAAAGTATGTTCTGATTACCACCATCATCAAATGACAGTATACTTGAATCTTCTCTGTAGTTTAAGACACTATTTGAATCTGTGTAAGATGAAACCTTTTTGCCACTTGTTTCTGATCCAATTTCTCCTGAGCCACTTTGGCTAACAAGTCCACTACTTTCAACTTCGCTTATTTTCCCTAAATTTTTATCTGATAAATAATTCAGAGAAGAAATATCTTTTTGCAGATTTGTATCACTAGCTGATTTAAAAAGCAAAGAATCCTTCACAGGGACATGGCTAAGGTCAACACTCATAGATCTGTTGTCCGACATATGATTAAGAGTTACACTTCTAATTTGATTTATTCCACTACTAACATGTTTTCTTTTTGAAGGCAAAAATTCTCCATTTTCTGCAGGCAGATAATCTGGAACCATTGGGCTCACACTTTCAGAAACAGGAGACTTAAGAGTATTTGCTTGATCCACAGGATGTAGCAAAAGAGCCACTTCTGCACTTTTAAGTAAAATTCCGATGCAAACAGATGTCTGACTAGCCGGACTGCCAGTCACAGCTTCTACATCTTTCCTTAAATTCTCTGAAAGCAAAATAAGTGACTCATGGAGGAAAAGCAAGAGCAAATACTGGTAGTGATTGATTTGCATACTGACATGTTTACGAACGTGAACCAGGACATGAATATCTGCATCTGATGATGGTGAAGAAAATCTTAAAAATGTATCTGAAGAAGGTTTCTGACCACCACTGGTCAAGGGATCACATTCTGTACTGTAATACTCCTTCAAGAGCTTTTTTCGCTTCCATCGGCCAGTCAGATCACTAGACTCACTTTGTGATGTATTTAGAGAGATTTGATTACAAGTCTGCAGCGACTTTTGTGACACTGCATACCTTTTTGGTTGACAAATCCAGATGGAAAGAGGGAAAGAATCTACAAAATTTATTGGTCGTCCTTTTCCACTTTTCATCCCTTCATAATCTATCCAAAATTGAGAAAAGTACACAGCCCAAACATCTGTGGCAGCAGAGGTTTTAAGAGTGTGTTTATTCAGCTTGGGAGTAACATTGCCTTTATAAACTTCATGCAGTTTGGTATCCTGTTCATGAGCATGTCTCTGGAAGATTGGATGCAGAAGATTAAAATTGTCACCAGATTTGGGGAAACTGGTATATGTTTTACTGAAAAAATCACAATCTTTGAAGTCTTGAAATAAAGCTTCTAAATCAGAATGTCGACAGTTTGGACAGTGTCTTGTATTTGTAGCAATCATTTCAGAACTCTGAATAGAAATTGCACGTGGTTGATCTTGATGACATTCAGATTTCATTTCAGAAGGAATGACAAACTAGAAGAGAAAAAAAAACTAATCTAGCCTGACTTACAAATCCACACAGCTTGAAGATAAAATAATATGACAGCACAGAAATCCTTTTTGACATTTCTCCCCAAAACACTATTTTTCTATCCTGACATAAAATATTCTCTCCACCCAAATCTTATTAAACCAAATGAAAAGGTTTTAATGATTAACAACTAACAAAAGAACCAAAGGGGAAAAAAACCACAATGAAAAATGTACATAACACACATATTTGTAGACTATCACAAAATAAAAGGGACAAAACTGAATTAAATCAAGTAAATCAATTATTAAATGCTTACTATGCCCTGAGTGTGTATATATATATATATATATATGACCTGAGTATATAAGTGCCAAGTTTGGAAAAGAGAATTTTTTGTCATAATATTTTAACTTCAAGTGATCTGGAGGATGACTAGATAAGTAAATGGAATGACTGGATAATTATCATTTGAGCCATTTATTTGGGAGAACACTATTAAGAAAATAAACATAGGAGTATAGGTCAAACTATTTAGTAAAATTATTTTCTAAGATAATAAAGCCCAGTCTTCAAAATATTTACAACAAAGAGTTCAAACTATACTATTTTTTTAGCTTCCTTGCTTTAAAGTTCAAATATCCATGGAACTCTGATTATCAACTACTTGGCAGCAATAAAAAGGAACTTTCTATTATCTTTACATATTAATAACAGAATAAATGCAACAAATAAAGCCCAGACACAATTTTAAAACTTCACTGTATTATTTACCCTTATTAAAAAAAATTTATCAGCTCTGGTAAAAAGCAGGGCGAAAAAGTGATATTTAGGACTTCCCTGGTGGTATAGTAGCTAAGAATCCACCTGTCAATGCAGGATACACAGGTTCAATTCCTGGTCCAGGAAGATTCTACATGCTGCCAGGCAACTAAGCCCATGTGCCACAAGCACTGAAGCCCACATTCTAGAGCCTGTGAGCGACAACTACTGAGCCCGCACACTGCAACTACCGAAGCCCATGTGCCTACAAACTACCCTCTGGAACAAGAGAAGCCACCACACTGAGAAGCCTGCACACCTCAACTAAGAGCGGACCCTACTCACTGCAGCTAGAGAAAGCCTGGGCACAGCAACGAAGACCCAGTGCAGTCAAAAATAAAACAAATTATAAAGAAAAAGTAACTTATTTCTACTGCTTACCTCCAAATGGATGAGCAGTGGAAAAAATAAAAAAAGAAGAAAAATAGAGAAAGAAGGAATGGGGAAGAGAGAGGAAGCAGTCCCTTAAAGCTTCTATAATTGAAAACAGATTAAAATTAAGATTGCAATGAAGTTGATTTATATTTGAGTACCCATCTTAAATCCTGGAAATTACAATGCTGGTAACTTTTCTTCTGTAAAAATGGTTTTATTCTCACAGCCACTTGTTTATATGGTACCTTTAGCATTAAGCCATCGACTCGAATATCAACATGCTCATCAGATTTTGAATTGTCATTCAACTTGTACACAGCCATAAATTGATTAAGACTTTGTTTTAAATCCAACACAAACTGATTTAACCATAAAATACTTCTTTCATCCACAGTAAACTGTAGTGCATTCAGCTGGCTATAAAGGTTGGGAGATGGAACTGTGGAGAAAAAAAATTTAGAAAGATTTTTAATAAACCGATAGTTCTAAATCTTCCCTGAGAACAGAAAATACATGTTTAAGCTTTATTCTTTCCACATTAACATTAAAATATTTTACAATGTTATTTACAAAATTTAAGTGATACTATATGTGGAAGGGGATGGTAGCACATGTCTGGAGAGACAGGAAACATCTTCAATGCTTCACTAATAGAAAACTATACAGTTTGATCTAAATCTGACTGCATAAGTAAGAGGTACTGTTTAGATTTCTTTTCCTAATGTTACAGTCACCAAGAAGCAAACTTGAAAATTTTACCTTCTTGCTCAAAGTATCAAAGGATCACATCAAAGTTGTGATCCTCAGTCACGTATTTCTACAAGGATTTACTACCTGACTTAATTTGAATTCTCTAAAATGAAAGAACCAAGCCTAATGACTAATTTCTTATGAAAGTGCTAAGTGAGACACAAGTTTTATTCTCCACTTAATCCTAAGCCTAGAACAGTATCTGCTGCTGCTGCTGCTAAGTCACTTCAGTCATGTCCGACTCTGTGCAACCCCATAGACGGCAGCCCACCAGGCTCCCCCGTCCCTGGGATTCTCCAGGCAAGAACACTGGAGTGGGTTGCCATTTCCTTCTCCAATGCATGAAAGTGAAAAGTGAAAGTGAAGTCGCTCAGTTGTGCCCGACTCTTAGCAACCCCATTGACTGCAGCCTACCAGGCTCCTCCATCCATGGGATTCTCCAGGCAAGAGTACTGGAGTGGGGTGCCATTGCCTTCTCTGAACATATCTGGTGCCAAGTAAAAAATCATGTATCTCTTGAATAATCAATCAAACAAATACACTCATAGATCCTCCAAATCATTGGACTCTTATGGGTTGAATAAACATTTTAGTGCTAATTTATGTTAAACTAATATTCATAATTAGAGTGTATCACTCCCAGAAATCTGTATCTATTGCTTCATAAAAGCCATTATCATTTTCAGAGTATTCTGGTGAAGATCTTTTATTCCAAAATTTCAGACCTATTCACTTTTACCAAAGCAAACAGTGTGAACATCTAGAACTTTTAAACTATGCTAATTTAAGGAAAATAAACACAAGGTGTGAGATATCAGTAGAGAGATGACATTGTAACAATGTCTTGAAGAGGATTTGTTTTCTTTCATTCATTTACTTTCTTTCAGCAGATTCAAAGAAGCCAACTACATTAACTGTATTGTATTAGGCACAAAGAATATAAAAAAGGTCACAGAACTTTCCTTTAAAAGTTCATGGATGATTACAAGAGACATATACGAAAGTAGAAAAATTAAAGTACAACAGAGACATCTTATTGGGGATGTGGAGGTGCTTATCTTCAAGGATAGTAAGGAGGTGAGCTGCTGAGGCAATCACGTTGAGGGAAAAAAGGAGAGGGAATCTCAAATATAGATTAGTGATAATGGCAGCCATAGAGAGAAACAGAGAGTAAATGTAGTCCAGAAGAATAGAAGAACTCTGACCGCAGATCTGGGACAGAGGAAGAAACTTAGTACACTAAGCAGTAAAAAGATCTATATGCAGTTTCTAACAGGGGTCTACTTATGAAATAGGTTATTACGTAGCTATTAAAGATATTTAAAATAAACATGTAGAAAACTAGGATCATTAAGGGTAAAGGTCAGAATGTAAGTCAAATATGTTAAACAAATGCATACATTCAAAACAGGACTAACAACACTATACTTATTGCTATGGTCTGAAATGCATCCCCTCAAAATAAATATGCTGAAGTTCTAACTTCAAATACCTCAGGAATAAATGTATTTGGAGATAGGCCTTTTAAAAAGTCAATTACGGTCAAAATGAGTTCATAGGGGTGGGCCCTAGTCCAATATGACAGGTGTGATAAGAAGAGATTAGAAAACAGACACACACACAGGAAAGACATGTGAGGAGACAACCATCTAGAAGCCAAGAAGAAAGGTCTCTGAGGAAACAACCATGCCAACACTTTGACCTAGAATTCCAGCCTCTAGAACTATGAGGATAAATACATTTCTGCTATGTAAACCACTCACTCTATAGTATTTTATTATGGTAGCTTTAGCAAACTGATACACTTTTATTAGCATAAGTTCTCTCTAAATTGTAGGCTCATGGGCATTTTTTTTTGGGGGGGGGCGTATTTTCTTTATATATAATATATATTGTGAGCATGTTATATTTACAATTATAAAGAAAAGATTATATATTTTTAAAGTTGGAGCACTTAAGAGAAAGATGAAATGTGAGAACTGCAAATGAATCCCTCCCTGTACGTAGGGATTCAATATGTTATGTTCCTTATTTCTGTATATGTAAAATTTTCCATAATAAAAGTAGTTAAACATAACCAACCAGTTTCACTCTTAAATATTAGGGGGCTAAGATTCAAATTGCTGTGAAGGAATTTTATACTTTTATCAGAAGAAAATGTATAGATTATAGAATATTTTAATTCCCTTGGTGCACTTTAACAAAACTGATAAAAATAAACCTAGATTAGAAGTCAGAAATCTTGGAAACTATAGGCTTTACTCTGAAGAAAAATTACTAGTTCAACGAATGAGACATTATTTAAGGAAAACAATGGTGGGTGTTGGAAACAAAGGGATTGTCCAATTACAGATAAATGACTGCAAACAACTAGAGGGCAGTGAAATACAATTTGGGGGTGAGGATGGGATGGGGTGGGAAGAATTTTGATTTAGAAAACCTATACTTGAGTTTCAGCTGTGCCACTTTATTCTTTATGAGGTGCTGAGCAAATGCCTTAAACTATCTTAATTTTCACAGTTTCTGTCAAGAAGGTAGAAGAGAAAACACATTTGAAACATACAAAAAGACCACTGAAAAGCATGAAGATGGTGAGGATTAGATCCTAAACAATTTGGTACAAATGAGGATTGAAATAAAATAGCTTGATATTTTTTTTTTCAAAGTAATTTCCAGGATATCTTCTTTTTTACAAAAAAGGCATGAGCATCAGAAATTCCCTTTGAAACAAAAAAACCTATATTAAGTGAATAATAAACAAATGGGCTAAGTAGGCCAGAGAATTTGGAGTTCCACTTAAAAATTAATCCACTTAAAATTTAAAATAACATAACCCATTTAAACAGCTTTTTTCAACTATGATTTTCAACCAAAATAATGAAAAAGGTACCACATAAACAAGGGCAAATTTTTGTTTGAAGAATCAGATGAACTGAGACAACAGCAAAGAACACAAATGTATAGTCATAAAGTAGCTTACAAATAAAAATTCATGTAATTCAATGTTTCTAACTAAAGACAAGTGCCAAAAGTTGTCCAAGGTATACATCTGGGTATCAAAACCCAGCCTCCCAAATTCTCTATAGCTAAACGGGTAACTTCATCATTCATTTTTGAATGAAATATAGTTTTATATAAACTAAATATAAATGTGTTTTACTAAAGAAAAAACATTGATCTTAATCTACAAATAATCTAACTTTCATTCATTCTTTCATTTAACAACAGCTGCTAAGAACAAAAATGAGTCAAACCTCAGGAATAAAATTAAGCATGAATACTACACAGTTCTTGATATGAAGGATGCTACAAGCTAGTAAGGAAAAAGAACACAGAAACAAATAATAAGTATGTAAAAATGCTATATTAGAGTTATATACAAAACACAATGATTATTAAGGGTAAAGAACAATAGACTTCTGTCTTTCTTTTTTCACATTTATAAAACTCAAAAACTTAGAATGAAAAAAAAAAAACTTCATGAGTAATGCACAAATAAAAACAAAATAGGAAATGCTCTTACTTGGAAAATCCTTCCCATCTGGATAGTAATACTCTGTGAACTCTATATAGACAGCTGACATTTCTTGTGGAAGATACAGGGATTTTTTATTGCAAGAAATCATACTTTTAGGGGAAGATCGACATTGTTCTGCTGTAGAGACCTAAAAAAAGAAATTAAGTTTATTGAAGTAACACTAAACAAAGCCCTTTCCACCAAAGATTTATGCAACACAAACATCACTTCAAATTCTTAAAACTATTTCCAATAATTAACTGCCAATGTAATCTTTATTATATATTTAATTTCACATAAAACTGTTTTAAAATAATACAATTCAACTTATAAAAACATAAACTCTTTGGATTCTCATCAATGACAAACTCAATTCTGTACAAATTTCTTTGCAAATTTACTACTCTGAGGCTTACAACAACAAAATATTTCTGTAAGACAGTACAAATATACAAATGGCAGAGTCAGGACAAGATTCAAGTTTTAAAGACTAGACTACTTCCCAACTACGTACTTCATAATAATTCTTTACTATAATTCATTATTATGAAAAATAACATAACTATATACAGATCTTTTGTTTAGAATAATAAAAAAATTATGGAGATGCGCAGTGGTGATAATCACACAATAATGTGAATATACTTAATGTCAATGAACTTTACACTTAAAAATGGCTAAAATGATAAATGTTATGTATATTTTACCACAATAAAAATTTAAAAATAACAGTGCAACTATAAATGCTCCTGTCAAACAGTCTGAGCTTTCTTCCAAAAAAACTATTAGTTTTAAGATTCACATTACACATCTTTCACTCTCCACAAAACAGCTAATTATAATTACATCAAAAGCATGTATACAACTCTTCAAAGTTCAACAGACAGCATCTTATCAATTTCATTTATTTATGCTTGCTTAGCAGACCCAGGGATGTATCTCAAAGTTATTTTTTTTCATTCATTCAACAAACATGTATATTTCTCACACAAAGTAGATACTCTTCACTGGTTTGTTTCCTTTTTATAAATTGCTAATCAAACTAAATTTAAGTCAGTCCCTTTTATTATCTGATAAGTTTTTCTATGTACTCATGGAAACAAATTCTTTTCAACTCTAGAGTGTCAAGTTATTTTAGTAGATAATAGTTTTTTTCCTTTTTCTTTTAACAGTTAAAAAGTTTTTCAAATTGGGATGAACATACTATCTTATTTTCTTCCAGTTATTTTTGCTCTGTTTTGGTTCTCTGTGTATGTGGGATTTCTTTATTGTACTTCATCCTTAATCATACAGGATTATGGGTGATCCTCCTTCCCCATTTCCATATGAACTTATTCAAATATAATGCATTACATACAGAATACTAAGAAAGAAACAATTGCACAATAAGAAAATAACTCTTGCATCAATGCATCTCCAAACTGGCATCATTGATATCTGAGGACAGATAATTCTTTGTTTTGGGGGCTGTAGAATGTTCAGCAGCATCACTATCTCTACCCACTAGACATTAGCAGCAACCCCCTCCAGATGTGACTACCTCCCCCAGCTGTGACAACTGTCCTCAGACATCACCAAGTGTCCCCTGAAGGGCATAACTGGCCCCAGTTAAAAATTACTAAGTAAAATGAAAATGTTTCAGATAAAACCAAGTTTCAAAGACATAGACTTATCAAAATATACCAGAATAATTCATAAATGATAATATATACTTGAAATCCTTTATTTTAAAAAAAAAAGGGTCATTTCCCTATTGTGTTGGTCTCAACGATTGGGATGTCAGACCATGTTGTATAATTATAGCCTGAATAAGACTGTTAGTATAAATGGGACAGAGTTCTTAGCTATAAAGTAATGTTCACAGGATAATCAATACTTAGTTTGATTAAGCAAAAACTGTATTTTAGTTTCCTCCATGAAGACCTTTGTGTAATATGGAATCTGGCCTCCAAAGAGAAGTCTGTCTGGTCTTTGTTCCTGCTCCTGGGAGCTAATTCTAAACTCTTGGAATTTCCTATTCATGAAAGACCTCTGAGCCCACAACTGATAGTATATGCTTTACAAAATGAATCAGAATGGGACTGACCACACTTGGTAAGTCTTAGTGGTATTTAGAGGGTGAAGGCTCGTGTCATCTGGAATCAAGTCCACCCATAGAGACTGAATTCAACTACACGGGCAATATTTCATGCATATTATTAAATGTTCATCCTGGGAGGCAAAGATGTTCTGAACTTGGAGCCCTCTCAAACTTCACTCTAGGCTCTCTTCCTATTGTCTAATTTATATCCCTCCCCTGTAATAAATGAGACGCTGAGCGTAACTGATTTGAGTGTGTTCTGTGAGTTTTTCTAGTGAATTCTCAAACCTGCAGGCCAATCAGGGAAATCCGAAAACCTATGGTTGGAGTCAGAAGTCTTGCGCAGACTTAGCAGTATGGCAAACTCAGCACTTAACCTCACGTTTTGCCTAGTTCTGGGTAACCATACAAACAAAAATCAATGAACTGGTATTTTCTACTCTAGTCATTTCACAAAGCTGGTCAAGATATTTATAAATAAAATGGTGGCACAGTTTATAAGAGCTGCTTGCAGGAGATACTAAAGGTGTTTATCAGAAGATTTAATTTAAAAAATAAAACATACCTGGTATATATTGAAATCAGCAAGTCTAACGACAACAGAACTAGACATTAACTTCACTTTGGATTGTTGAGATAACGCTGAAGGCTTTTTAGAAGCCCCTTTCAGAGCTGAATCTTTCTCTGTGGGAAACAAAAATTCCTTTCAATTTAGAGTAAAATTATTTTTAACAGTCACTCTTCTATTGTTAATCAGCTACTAGAAATATAGATGAACCCAAATTTCTCAAACAAGATAACATATGTGGAAACACTTTATATATAAATTGATACAAGAATGTAAGTTGTTATGATGATTACTTTCTTATTTGTGACGATTATTCTTTAAATGGGAATCATATCACACTTAAGAAACTCTCATACAGTAACTTTTGGTAGAACTCTTATTAAAAAGAGAAATCTACCTGTCATTTAGGAGTCTGTAATATTCTACAAGGGTATTACTTTTATTAGTCATATTAATTTATAAAGTCCTTTTATCTATAATCCTATGATCTGTATGAGGTACAGGCGTTTTAGACATTAATTAAACACAACACAACACACAGGGTCGCTAAGAGTCAGACATGACTGAGCGACTTTACTTTCATTTTTCACTTTCATGCATTGGAGAAGGAAATGGTAACCCACTCCAGTGTTCTTGCCTGGAGAATCCCAGGGACGGGGGAGCCTGGTGGGCTGCCGTCTATGGGATCGCACAGAGTCGGACACGACTGAAGTGACTTAGCAGCAGCAGCAGCAGCAAACACAATACTTATTTACAGAAAATATCATATGGTGAACATACACATTCACACATATACACACACACAATTAATACTAGGGGAATGACATAATGTTGTTATAGGTAAAATACCTGTTTGTGTGTGCTGGGGAGAGGCATGTGTTGGGGATTTAGGAGGTGAACCTACATTATGATCCTTTACAGCCTGTTTAAGCATTTCAACGTTGCACTCAAATTCATGTAACAACTCGTTGGCCCATCCATTTTTTGTTTTGGTTGCATCACTAAAATACATCCAATGATTACAACTATCTCCTGTAAAATGAATAACAAGTATTTCACTGAAAAATACACTTTTCACATATTCCATTATAGCAAAGCTTCTGATGCTCAAGCTGAAACTTCAATACTTTGGCCACCTGATGCGAAGAACTGACTCATTGGAAAAGACCCTGATACTTGGAAAGACTGAAGTTGGGAGAAGGGGATGACAGAGGATGAGATGGTTGGATGGCATCACCGACTCGATGGACATGAGTCTGAGCAAGCTCCGGGAGTTGGTAATGGACAGGGAGCCTGGCGTGCTGCAGTCCATGGGGTCACAAAGAGTCTGAGCAACTGAACTGAACTGAACCGAACCGAAAGCTTCTAGTAATATATTTATTTTCTCAAGGGATTCTTTAATCTTCCAATAAATTTGAAGCTTTCACCGACTACAGACATTAATCTTCCTATAAAATATGAGTAAAATATTTAGAATTGAGAGAGAGTATTAAAAGAAAATAACCTGGGAGGATTTGTATCTATAACCCAGGCTTAGCAGACCATCACTCAAAGTTTCAATAAGAAGCAGCACTGGCAATCAACCTCCATTGAATGCTCACCCACCTGGCATAACCCCATTAGACAGAATCCTGGAAAACACCATAGAGAAAAAAAGGTTCTTCATCAAAGACGTGTTGTAAAGTAACTGCCGATATACTGATATATATATGTATCTTTGGAGGAAAAAAGGGTTAAGAAAATAAAATCTACTTTATGACTACAAGTTTTACCTCACAAATAGGAAAGATTTCTATGGTAAAAATTATATTCAATATACGTAAGTAACCAATGAATCAGGAGGACAGACAAAGCAACACAAAGTCCTTCAAACAAAGTCCTTTAAATTCTATCAGGTACTGACACAGAAATGAACAATACTGGAAAACTGAAATTTGTGAAGAGAAAAATTTGATCATATTTTAAAAGTCCTAGAAAACTCTTTATAGCTATCTGTTTTTCCTTATTTGTATGAATTAAAAAATAAGTCACATATCACCAAAATGCAAAAATGGATAAAAGGTCAAATTACTTAATTTGGCCATAAACATACGTATTTTAGTTTTCATTATTTGGGGAGGGGGAGTACCTATCAATATTTGATTATTAAAGAATCTATTAAATCGTACCTATTGATGAAATTTACAAAGTACAGAAAAGTTTCAAAAAAGGTACCTGGAATCCTACAACTTAACTAAAATTGCTGTTACCCTTTTGCATTACTTTCTTTTTTTTATTTTTGAATATACATAATTTAAAATGAAAAATATATTAATAACTTTCTTTTGTCACAGCTAACAAAATAGTACAAATGTAGTCTTCTATATTCTAATCTTTCTCAATTTCTAACAATTATATTTGCTAATAATCTATAGAAACCTCAACATAAGCTACATGAATGTTTTCTATGGCAATTATATTTTCTTCGTAAGATACTGGCCAGGGGAAAAAATATCAAGTGTCTTGATCTCTTTTCTCCTTAAAAAATTAAATAAAAACAAGTGCAATAGACTGGCTATATAATTTTAAAGCAAGATTTACATAATTTAAAGAAACTGTTATACAAACCTGCTTTGTGATAAGGATAATAATCTATAGTTAGCTGTGTAAAAGACAGTTGCATAGCCCCTCCAGTGATACGTCTGTTTGACTCTGGGGAAAGAAAAAAGTGAAATTGAAAGAGAGATAGAGAAAGAAGGATTAAGCAAATATCAGAAACATTTCATTTACCACATTGGCAGTCCAAGCAGTGACAACTGTCTCTGTTACCAAGGTTAATACAACAAGGATTTTAAGAAATGCATTCAATCCAGTAAATATTTATTGAGCCCTTATCATATGCAAGTACTAAGCTAAAAGGTAAGGATACAAGAATAGCAGAACTTTAATATTTACTGCCCTAACCAGATGCCAGGCACTGTTTTAAAAATTTTAAGTGTACTTATTTGTTCTTCATGATGAATCTATAAAACAGGTAACATTAATCTATTTACTTAACAAAATTAAATAGGTCAAGGTTGTACAACCAGTAAGTGCAGAGCTGGTTTTGAAACCAGGAAATCTTAACCACTACATTACACCATCTTGCCTCCTATTGAAGAAGCAATTGAATCTACTAGTTTAGGTGAATTATCTAAAGTCACATAGCTACATTAAGACTGGAAGTATCTAAAACTGTTTCTATTTTGTTATGTCTGTTCATATATTTTGTGTTTTAGACTCCACATATACATGAGTTATAGATAGGGTAAGGGAGAACGGGATAAAGGCAGTCAAAAGGTATAAACTTTCATAGTTACAAGTACTAGGAATATAATGTACAACATGATACATATAATTAACACTGCTGCATGTTATATATGAAAGTTGTTAAGAAAATAAATCCTAGGAATTCTCATCACAAGGCAATATTTTTTTCATTTCTTTAATTTTGTGTCTCTATGAGATGATGGATGGGCACTATATTTACTATGATGGTCATTTCATAACGTATGTAAGTCAAATCAGTATGTTGTATGCCTTAAACTTATGCAGTGTTACATGACAATTGTATCTTGATAAAACTAGAAAGAAAAAAATTAAAAGGTTAAAAAAAAAATCCAAAGGTAAAGTCAGTATAACTCCAACATAAAAATCAAATATTAAAACAGGCCGGACAGTATTTTCCTAGTGGTACAGTAGATAAGAATCTGTCTGCCAATGCAGAGGACAAGGGTTCGATCCCTGGTCCAGGAAGATTTCACATGCTGCGGAGCAGCTAAGGCCATGCACCACAATTACTGAGCCTATGCTCTACAGCCCGTGAGCCACAACTACCAAGCTCACCTGCTGCAACTTCTGAAATCCGTGTGCCTGGAGCCTGTGCTCTACAAGAGAGGCCATGGCAATGAGAAGTCTGTATACCACAGTGGAGACCCAGCACAGGCAAAAATAAAAATAATAAAACACCCAGCATGAACTAAACAAATACAAATTAGTATAAAGCTATGTACATACTCTCTATATAAATTTAACTCCAATTTATCTCACCTGGTAGAATTTCTAGTATAGAACTACAATCCCATATTTAAAACACTTGGAGCCTAACGTTTCAGAATTGCTTCAGATTTTTAGTAAAGTAATATGGTATGTATGTGAGGGTGTATGTGTGTGTTTGTACATACACACAACACGGCCACCAGGTTCTGAGGCAGCACAAAGTAATGCGTGCTAAGTCGCTTCAGTCATGTCCTATTCTTTGCGACCCTATAGACCATAGCCCGCCAGGTTCCTCTATCCATGGATTCCCCAGGCAAGAATACTGGAGTGGGTTTCCACGTCCTCCTCCAGAGGATCTTCCCAACCCAGGAATTGAATCCGTGTCTCTTAATGTCTCCTGCACTGGCAGGAGGGTTCTTTTACCACTAGCACCACCTGAAAAGTCTATACAAAGTAATGAAAGACAGTAATTCTTCAGCAAAACTCAAGTATTTACACTAAGTGGGTAAAATAAAGATGATAAGTAGCAACATGCTCATTAGATAAACTTGTGCCAGAAAATAAACTGTTTACAAACTTATGAAAAAGAATTTCAGGCCCTTCTGGATTTTAGAATAGCAGAGAATTGATTATAGATCTGTATTTTGGCAGAGGGGTTTTCTCTTTAAATAACATCTTCTATATTGTTCTGTAAAGGACCAACCTAGACAGCCTATTAAAAATCAGAGACATTACTTTGCCAACAAAGGTTCTTCTAGTCAAAGCTATGGTTTTTCCAGCAGTCATGTATGGGTGTGAGAGTTGGACTGTGAAGAAAACTGAGTGCCAAAGAATTGATGCTTTTGAACTGTGTGGTGTTGGAGAAGACTCTTGAGAGTCCCTTAGACTGCAAGGAGATCCAACCAGTCCATCCTAAAGGAAATCAGTCCTGAATATTCATTGGAAGAACTGATGCTGAAGCTGAAACTCCAATATTTTGGCCACCTGATGGGAAGAACTGACTCATTTGAAAAGACCCTGATGCTAGGAAAGATTGAAGGCAGGAAGAGAAGGGGATGACAGAGGATGAGATGGTTGGATGGCATCACCAACTCAATGGACATGAGTTGGAGTACAGCTGATGATGGACAGGGAGGCCTGGCGTGCTGCAGTCTATGGGATCGCAAAGAGTTGGACACAATTGAGCGACTAAACTGAACTGAACTGATAAGGGAATATAGAATGAGGAATGTAAAAGAGCTTAGAAAACACTTTTCTCTGTTTTTTGGCTTATCACTTAACCTTGACCCCTTATTTTGATATTTTGGTTTAACTTTTTTTGATTTGCCTTTCAAATCACTAAAGCAGAAGATGCCACCTATAAGCCAAACGACACAAAGGTAGACAAACAAAAGACAACAAATCTCTCCAAACTTCAAATCTTCTTTAACCTTTTCTGCTCCATCTTTTTATCTGGCAGCTGATATCTGGTTGCCTGAGAAGGCAGGATAACGTCTATGGCTAAATATCAGGGGTTGGTCTCAGTATTCACTCTCACAGTTATAAAAATCCAGAGCAACAACTTTCATAGACATAGTTTTTGATTCAGGTCTGAGGCCCACAGGTTAGATACCTCCATTTAAAAGAGTTTGAGCTTGGACTTCCCTGGTGGCAGAGCAGACAAGAATCCACCTGCAATGCAGGACACAGGTTCGATCCCTGGTCTGGGAAGACTCCACACGCTGTGAAGCAACTAAGTCCATGTGCCACAACTACTGAGCGTTCTCGACCTACAAGTTGCAACAACTGAAGCCGAGTGCCACAACTACTGAAGCTTGTGCCCACTAGGGCCCACGAACCGCAACTACTGAGCCCATGTGCTGCAACTCCCAAAGCCCGTGCACCTAGAGCCTGTGCTCCACAAGAGAAGCCACCAAAATGAGAAGCCCATGCACAGTAACCAAGAGTAGCCCCTGCCTGCTGCAACTAGAAAAAGCCCACACAGAGTAATGAAGACTCAACACAGCAAAAAATAAAATAAGCAAAAATCTAACAAATAAAAATAAACAAAAGATTCTCAGCTTGATTCTCATGCTCATCAGGGTTTGAGAACCAATGTCTTAGAAGTAGGACAATGAAACCTTCTAACAATTATGGGCCAGGGACGCTATGAAGGATATACAGAAATGCCTAACACTTAGAGTACAGAAACACAGATTTTCAAAGTGACCAAGGGCAGCTCCCTGTTAACCCATTACCTGTGTCCATTAAATAAGGAAAAATAAGAGAAGCTAAAGCTAAAAGAAAACATTTTCCTAATTGGAATTTGGCTTCCTGACCAAATTTAGGGAAGATCTGGAGTAAGGAGACAAAAAAAATTTAGTCACATAGTTGTGTTTATATGCACAAAGGGGTAGAAAATAGTAGATAAACCATCATGCTGAAAATACACATGTATCACTTCTCAGCCTCTGAGCTAAAATCAAGTGAAATGCATGTGCAAATAATTATGACTTGAGTATGAACTAAAATTTAATTTATGAACAATTTCAAAATTATGAGAAAGCTAGTTCAAAGCCAAGTCTAATTTTTCACTATCTTCTAAGGACGTCAGTCTTTAAAAAAAAAAAAAAAAACCTAATTTTACCATTAGCATTGACAGCCAACAATTAATTATATTGAGGCACTAACTTGTAGCAAAGCAAAATAAAATTTTATACCAATATATAATCCTTAAAATTATACCTTTCATCTATGTATCTCAATGAATGATAAAATTATGATCAGTTATTTTAAGAGTAAGACTACTTATTACATATGAAAAACAATCCAGATGTGCAGTAAATTTTAGAGAAAACCAAAAGAGTTTCAAATAGCAGTGTTTATTACCTTTTTCTTTAGCATGAATATCATCACATATGTGTAGATCTAGATGAGAAACCACTAAATGATGGGAGGTTTCTTTAACATCAAAGTCACTGAACAGTTTCACAATTGCGTCACTTAGATCAGGAGCATTTGAAGTCTGTGGTGTCTTCGCATGCTGGGTAGATGGGGCTACCGCAGAACTCTAAAAGATTTAAAGCTGCATTGTCACTGCAAGTTAAATATTTGTCATTCCCCACTCAAGAAAACTTAAATATTTTTAATAATAAAGTCATAAAAAATAAGCAAATACATTTTATTTTGCATCAGTAACCAAGTTTCCCTAAAATATTTTCTAAATTATATAGGAATAAAACTAAAACTAGAGAACTATAAACAATCTGAATATGAACCTAATATCTGAATAGCTATATTTACATGTTTATAGCCCTTCCTGTTTGAGAAAATATATTTATTAACTATTAAAGGCAGCTTATTTAAATATTACTAGTTCTATATATTAAAAACGAAAACAAATGTGAGCCCTGTATCCATTAGCTACATACACTATTATATGCCCTGAAGAAATAAATAATTACTTTGTAAAACCACTTGTGATATTATTTAGTACTACAGGTGCTATTAAGAGGTGTGGTATATCTTTTGAACTTGAAGAAGCCAGAAAACAGCTGAGGTTTATAACAGTTTGTGAGTTCACATTCTTTGCTCCCCAAAGAGAGAAAACATAGTATACTGTTGAAGTATAAAGACATTTGTGAACGTTCAATAGCTTAAAATAACTCTACATACATAAGTATACTATGAGATGATCTGTATATCTGTTAACCATAAAACTATACATGAAGCTTTCGTAACAATTAAAAGAAGACCAGATTTGTTATTTCAAATATTTTTAAACTTTCTAAGAACAATTTGTTAACAAAAGTATAGTTATTTACAGAAAATTAAAGTACTATATACACAGCTTATATACAACACATACCTTCTTCATAGTAAGAACTATAATCATACTGTAAAAAGAATTTCAAAGGGTACTCAGTAAATGAGAATCTCGATGAAAATGACTGGGGCCACATTATTTAAAGGAAAACAAAGATGAAACAGTTGTGAAGCCTTAAATTCTAGGGATTCAAGTAAGCTTTTTTACTAATTATTAAACTGATTTTCATCAGAAAAATCACTTTTTCTTATGTTTTCCCCCATCCACTTTTAAAGCTTTCAGTTCAGTTCAGTCACTAAGTCGTGTCCGACTCTTTGCGACCCCATGAATCACAGCACGCCAGGCCTCCCTATCCATCACCAACTCCCGGAGTTCACTCAGACTCACGTCCATCGAGTCAGTGATGCCATCCAGCCATCTCATCCTCTGTCGTCCCCTTCTCCTCCTGCCCCCAATCCCTCCCAGCATCAGAGTCTTTTCCAACGAGTCAACTCTTCGCATGAAGTGGCCAAAGTACTGGAGTTTCAGCTTTAGCATCATTCCTTCCAAAGAAATCCCAGGACTGATCTTTAGAATGGACCGGTTGGATCTCCTTGCAGTCCAAGGGACTCTCAAGAGTCTTCTCCAACACCACAGTTCAAAAGCAGCAATTCTTCGGCGCTCACCTTTCTTCACAGTTCAACTCTCACATCCATACATGACCACTGGAAAAACCATAGCCTTGACTAGATGGACCTTTGTTGGCAAAGTAATGTCTCTGCTTTTGAATATGCTATCTAGGTTGGTCATAACTTTCCTTCCAAGGAGTAAGCGTCTTTTGATTTCATGGCTGCAGTCACCATCTGCAGTGATTTTGGAGCCCAGAAAAATAAAGTCTGACACTGTTTCCACTGTTTCCCCATCTATTTCCCATGAAGTGATGGGACCGGATGCCATGATCTTCGTTTTCTGAATGTTGAGCTTTAAGCCAACTTTTTCACTCTCCTCTTTCACTTTCATCAAGAGGCTTTTTAGTTTCTCTTCACTTTCTGCCATAAGGGTAGTGTCATCTGCATATCTGAGGTTATTGATATTTCTCCCAGCAATCTTGATTCCAGCTTGTGCTTCTTTCAGCCCAGCGTTTCTCATGATGTACTCTGCATAGAAGTTAAATAAGCAGGGTGACAATATACAACCTTGATGTACTCCTTTTCCTATTTGGAACCAG
The DNA here is from genome assembly GCF_002263795.3 of Bos taurus. Taxonomy (NCBI): domain Eukaryota; kingdom Metazoa; phylum Chordata; class Mammalia; order Artiodactyla; family Bovidae; genus Bos; species Bos taurus. The sequence continues at coordinate 64,117,665 of NC_037332.1, forward strand.
TCTGTTGTTCCATGTCCAGTTCTAACTGTTGCTTCCTGACCTGCATACAGGTTTCTCAAGAGGCAGGTCAAGTGGTCTGCTATTCCCATCTCTTTCAAAATTTCCACAGTTTATTGTGGTCCACACAGTCAAAGGCTTTGGCATAGTCAATACAGCAGAAATAGATGTTTTTCTGGAACTCTCTTGCTTTTGCCATGATCCAGCGGATGTTGGCAATTTGATCTCTGGTTCCTTTGCCTTTTCTAAATCCAGCTTGAACATCTGGAAGTTCACAGTTCACGTACTGCTGAAGCCTGGCTTGGAGAACTTTGAGCATTACTTTACTAGCATGTGAGATAAGTGCAACTGTGCAGTAGTTTGAGCATTCTTTGGCATTGCCTTTCTTTGGGATTAGAATGAAAACTGACCTTTTCCAGTCCTGTGGCCACTGCTGAGTTTTCCAAATTTGCTGGCATATTGAGTGCAGCACTTTCACACCATCATCTTTCAGGATTTGAAATAGCTCAACTGGAATTCCATCACCTCCACTAGCTTTGTTCGTAGTGATGCTTTCTAAGGCCCACTTGACTTCACATTCCAGGATGCCTGGCTCTAAGTGAGTGATCACACCATTGTGATTATCTTGGTCATGAAGATCTTTTTTGTACAGTTCTTCTGTGTATTTTTGCCACCTCTTCTTAATATCTTCTGCTTCTGTTACAGACTATTATTTATGTCTATGATGGTAATATTTTGAAAGAAAACACTCTCCGGTATTGCTTTAATTATGTTTCCTGTCTTTCATCAAGACAAATACTGATACAAATAAAAACATAAGCATTAATCTCCCTACAAACTCTTTTCTTCGTACTAAGGTACATTCAGGCTTTTGGATGCTATCTGTAGGGGGGAACGTGGGCCACTATAAACTCTTGACTCATGAATAATCTTTAAAAAATTCTTAATTTTCAAGTTCGCAAAGCTCTCAAGTTCTAAATTAAGCAAAGGAACACAACTACTTCACTCTCTAATGCACACTCTTGGTATTTTAAATGATACCTAAAATAGTGATGTGACAACTACCACTGAAGAAACTCCACAGCAATGTCAATGGCTAAGTGTAACTACTATAAAATATTAAGGAATGACAAAAAAGACTAAGTAAATACTAATGACATGGAAGAAAACTATAGCCATTTGCTACTACATCCTCTCTAAACTATGAAATAATGCAGATTATTAGGCAAAAAAAAAAACCTGTAAGGAAATAACCTCAAAATGCTAACAATGGTTTTGTCATGGTAGTAGCATTATAGAATTTTGTCCTTGTTTCTCATTTCCTAAGCTGTATCTTTATATAGCTTCCTAATCTATATTCTATTTTATATAAAGACATCTATCTACATATTGCATAAATAAGTTATAGTAACATCAACACTTTGTCTATTGATCTTTCATTTCAATTATCATCTCTGTTAATGACATCCTAAATTATAATACATGAATTGTCATTGCAAGCTTTAACAGGCTAGTGTTATGATGGTAATACTGCAAAATATTACCTCCTGTACTTCCTAAATTATTTTTTTCCACTCCAAAATGGAACTCATTATTACCTTTTCTTAGCCTTACATCCCCTAATCAAACCTGCTTCCTTCTGTACTTATTCTTCTGGTTAATGGAATTACTAATTATTCAAGAAGTTTTCAACTTTTCTCTCTTCTCTATCCTCAACTGATAAAACACTCAAATATCTTTCCCCAGTTTGGCTTGTTTTTTCTTCTTTCAAACCATTACTAGAGATCCAAGTCTACCCCTTCCCTAGAGTGGCAGCCTTCCTACTCTTCAATCTACCCTCTTATAATACCACCATGTCATACTTAACTTTTGTTTCCTATTTAAAAACTTCCATTGACTTCTGTATGCCCATGGGAAAAGTAAACATATAATGCCCATCATGTCTAGTGGCCACTTTTGCTTAAACTCAGGCTACTTCCCTATGAAAACCCTATTCTATGCTATGATCCAGTACTCAGTTCATCAAACTTTTAAAATTAGGTTCCCACACAGAATTATATATGAAGACATCTTATTGGATAAATATTAATTATTTGGTAGCATGATAAAGGATTCACCATCAATTTAGCTTAAAGCTCTGGGAAATTTTGTTCACATCAATAGGTAGGCTGGAATTAAATCAACTTTATTTTAGCAAAGCAACATGATCCTTTGAACTCTTTCAAGTTACATGCCAGGATTCACATAGTGATCTACTGTAAAAAGATTATTTTTAATAGTCTAGCAACAGACATTTATTAAATCTTCCTTCAAACATGTTGAAAGCAAAGAAGTGGAAATCATCTAATGTGTTAGTCTGTCACTGGTCATTCACATCCAACATGGACAGCAATATTTCAAATTGCCTGTCATTTCCCAGAGATTTTTTAGTCAAAACCCTCCTGCCTGCCTCACCATCCACCCCTGACAAATCTATTACAGTAAGAACCAGGATGAGTAAGAAGAATGCTTTTCATTTGTAAACTAGGATACTAGGATAGGAGTAATTATGGAACTGGAAAATCAGACTGACATCTTAACACAAGAAAGACTATACATCAAAATGGAAGATGTGAAACAATTTTCTTAAAACTTGGGAAGCTGTCACATATTCACAAGGTATGTGTAATATCACTCTCAAAAATAAAGCTCTAGTAACACTAAACCCCTTATCTTTATCAGATAATGCCATGCTCTCTATCACCATCATACTTTTATAGATTCTATTTCCTCATTTGAAATATCCTTTTTCTCATCTGTGAACTCCTACTCATTTTTCAGACTTAACTTCATTATCCTCTTTGTGAAACCTTTCCAAAGTCCATCCACAAGCAGTTGATTAAAACTTCTCTATCCTTCCATAATCTCCTCATCCCTCTTTTTTTTTGGCTGCTCTGAGACTTCATTGCTGTGTGCAGGCTTTCTCTAGTTGCAGTGAGCAGGGGGCTACTCACTATTGTGGTGTACGGGCTTCTCATTGCAGTGGCTTCTCCTGTTGCAGAGCACAGGCTCCAGGCATGTGTGCTGCAGTAGTTACGGCTCACATGCTCCAAAGCACAGGCTCAGTAGTTGTGGCGCACATGCTCAGTTGCTCCACTGAATGTGGAATCTTCCCAGTTGTTCTTGTTGTTCAGTTGCTCAGTTGTGTCCGACTCTAAAGACTGAAGTCCGCCAGGCTCCTCCATCCATGGGATTTACCAGGCAAGAATACTAGAGTGAGCTGCCATTTCCTCCTGGACCAGAGATCAAACCCACATCTACTGCACTGGCAGGCAAATTCTTATCCACTGTACCACCAGGGAAGTCCCTCATCCCCATTTTTCATTCTGCACTCCAGCATTTATGTTGGACTGCAACATTCGATTGCCCATTACATTCTGAGATCCTTGAGGGCAGGTTCAGACAATATTTATTTTTTCATCAGCAGCATCTAGCCCTGCACCTGATGACAAAGCAGGCAGGCAGTAAACAATGACAGTTTGACAGTCACAATAAAGCCTGAATTACCATGTATCAGCCAGATTACCAACAAAGTACACATCTAAGATGTAATTACTCTATTTCCAATGAAATAATTCATAGAAGTATGATTTCACAATATCCATTAAGTTTTTATTGGATAGATATAAAAAGTCAATTGTACTCATAAAATTATCAAAAGACACTACACACTGGGATTTCCAATTTCCCTTCTATAAAAATCTTCATGTTAAATTCTCAGTATTTAGTACTAGGAAAGGTTAGAAAACTTTTTCTTTGTAGGAAAAAAAAACTAGTAATGCTTCTGATTTTAAGAAAGTGATCATTAAATAGCTTCCTTTTTTGTCCCAGCCATCAGACAATTCTAGCTTTGTGTTCACCTTCAGCAATTCCCTAGGGCTTTTATATCAATCCTTCCATTCTCTCCCTTGACTATAATCACCCAGGCTTTTTTCTTTTGAACTTTAGTAATTTTTAATTTGTATTTTTTTTAATTTCCTGAAAATATGTATTTATAACATCAAAATTCTTTTATGTTATCATTAAGTCTAGTGCCAAGCACAGACTTGCAAATAAGATATGTACTATATAGACAGAAATATATTTGATATATAAGAAAAATTTTGGACTCAAAGTATTATAATCTATTTCACATAGAGAAAACAACTAACCATTCTGGTTTTTAAACCACTTACATGTAAAGTGAAGTGTTTTTCCTATTAACATTTTATAGCATACCTGTGTAGGTTCAGGAGCCATACTCTTCCTTTGTTCTGTTGATTTTTCTATTGCTTCACTAAGAGATTTTGCATATTGTACCATAGCCTTCAACTGGGAATCCGTTAAAACCCATAATAAGTCATCCAATATTAGAACTAACTTTGTTGCAATGACATTGCAGTCCTTTAACTGTCAGGGAAAAATGATTCATAAAATTAAGCCAAGTAATAAAACTTAGAATGCACTTGTATTTTTAAAAGTTAAAATTTTTTCAATGATTTAAACAAACGCTTCCTTTTTCACCAAATATTTGTTGAATTCCTATAATATGGAAGAAATATTTCCTAGTATTGGAGAAACAGTGGTAAAAAAAAGACTGACAGGTTCCTTTACCTTAACAGGTACATGTTACATAGGTATAAGCATTTATATAATTTAATTCTGCATTTATAGCTAAAATCATGTAATTATCAACGTTAATGCAACCCCAACTGACCCCTGAACAATGCAGGAGTTAATGCATATAACTTATAGTTGGCCCTCTGTATCCAAGGTTCCTCCATATCCAGGGTTCCTCTGCATCCTCAGGTCCAGCCAACCTGGACCATGTAGTACTGCAGTATATACTATTGAAAAATATCCACATATAAGTGGACCCATATAGCTCAAAACTGTGTGGTTCAAGGCTTAACTGTAATCTAGTAGAAAAGGAGGCATTAAAATTAATTAAAAACTAAACTGCTATTTTAACCACATTTCACAATATTTGTATTAAGTGTCATACTCTGAAAAATTCTTTCAATTGAGCCATGTTTTTAAAAAAGTGATTACTTTCCCACATTAAATTTCATCAAAGTCTATGGTGGATTTTCAAATGCTGACATCCTTAGGCAGCTATCTTCCATATTTATCTAAGTATCCAGTCACATCTTAATAGCCTTCTAAAACTAGTGGTTTTGGTTACTAATGGTGAAGACTTTACTGTTTACCCACTCCTGAGGAATATTCAATAGGAGACATAAAATTATAAAATAGCTACTATTCAATAAATATTTTGTAACAGAAATCTATTCAATTTATCAAAAATAAAAATACTAATATTAAACCTAATGCTATCATCACAACAGATTTCTTCAAATATTGCTTGAAGCACTATATTTCCTATTATTTTGCACTGTTTTAATATGCCAATGTTTCACCTATAAATAATTTAAAATTTTTCATCAATTCCAATAGTTAGCTCATGAATCAAAAGGTAACTCTGTTGACTTACTCTTCTTTTAAGTGTGACTCTGATTTTTGATTGGTTGGTTATTAATCGAACAGGAGCAAACATAATTTCAAGATGTGAGCTTTGGGTAGCATCTGCCTCTATTCGAATCATCTGCCAATTTATTTCCTTAAAGGTCAAAACCTAAAGGGAAAACAAGAGATTAGCTTCACAAACACAAAATGGAGTAAGAAAAAATGTAGATTTATAAAAACAAAACAAAAAAGTTGTTACAAAAATGTATCTTGTGGGATTTCTCTGGTGGTCCAATTTTAAGAATCCACCTTCTAATTCAGGGCACATGGGTTCGATTCCTAGTCAGGCAACTAAGATCCCATGTGCCATGAAGCAACGCATGTTGCAGAGCAACTAAGCCCCTGAGCCAATTAGAGAGGCCTGTGGGCTGCAATGAGAGAAGACCCTGCGTGTCACAACTTGAGAAAAGCACTCATACTGCAGTGAAGACCAAGTGCAGCCAAAAAAGAAAATGTATCTCTTAACAAATTTTCACATGATATTCTAGATCTATTCATTATGCTTTAACTTTTAATTATACACTTTCAAATTCAGTAACACATCTCCATAATTATATTCATCATCTGTAAAGCTGCTGACACTTTTATTCTAAGTAATTTAATTTTAATATAAAACACAAAGAACATTTGAATTATGTAACCAAAAAGAATTTAACAAAACATATTTTAATTTTGTAAATTTAAAATTCAATTCTGAGTAGCTTAGAAGTTAAAATAGGACTCATTAACTCTATAAGTTGAAAGACTACAGTAAAAACATTAAAAATGTACATTTTATAGTTAAACAAAAATAATACAGAGAAAAGTATAGTTTACAGGAAAAAGTAAATCTAGTAGTATGTGAATATAAGCAACAATAAAAAGTAATTATTTTAAATGTACTTTAATATTAATCAATGTTAAAGCATGTTTAAACAAAAAAAGAAAAATAGAATCTTTACCTCTCCTCTCTGTGGATCTTGAATACGAGTAAATCTTAAATCTCCATGTTCCCAGTTTGCATTTACACTATAGATTCTTAGCTGGGAAAGTTCAAAGGAGGCATTAAAGGCTTTTGCTCCAATGCGAATGACAATAGAATTTACAGAAACAGTAATTCCTTCAACTACTTTTTCAGCAAAGCCGTATTCACTGGGAAAGCAAAGCAAAATACAATGCATTAAAGCCAAAAATAAATCATTAAAAGTGAAGAAGTTTTCTGTTAATATTCTCACACAAGTACACAAATTGCCATATTACTCATTTTTGTTTAACAAAACAAATTTTTGTTAAAACAATCTAGTCTGGTTACATGTAAGTTACAAAAAAAAAAAAAAATGCTATTTCAAAATGCTAAAGGTTTTAAAATTGGTCTCTCTAAATTATTATAATTGCCATCCAAAGTTGCCTGCTTTAAAAAGCATTAGTGCACAGAACTGGCATCAATAAAGTAAATAAGACGGCTAAATTCCTGACACAAAGAAAGCTGTAGAGGCCAACTGGAATATAATCTCGTAGTTTAGGGATAAGGCCAGAAAAAGTTCACATTATATAATTCAATTCAGTAAATATTTATGGAGCATCTACTATGTGAACAATGCAAGGACCTAAGAAAACCAAAACAGAGTTGTGGCATTACAGGGCTTGAAAGTTACTTGGGGAGGAAAAAAAAAACATATATCTAGTAACTGAAACATGAGGGAGTTTGTCTTTAGGTGCTTTTTTAAAAGGAATCATTGGTACACTCGGTAGAGGAAGAAACTGTTTATAATTAATGAGAAATATATCCAGAAAAGATGAACTTTTCTCAAGGAGAGATAAGAAGGAAGGAAAATCTTAAAAGAGGGAAAAGCATGAGCAAAGACACAGAGAAACAATAAAAGTCATGTTTCAAGAGTAAGTATACATGTATATATATTTGCTGCTGCTAAGTCATGTCAGTAGTGTCCGACTCTGTGCGACTCCATAGATGGCAACCCACCAGGCTCCCCCGTCCCTGGGATTCTCCAGGCAAGAACACTGGAGTGGGTCGCCATTTCCTTCTCCAATGCATGAAAGTGAAAAGTGAAAGTGAAGTCACTCAGTCGTGTCCGATTCTCAGCAACCCCATGGACTACAGCCTACCAGGCTCCTCCATCCATGGGATTTTCCAGGCAAGAGTACTAGAGTGGGGTGCCATTGCCTTCTCCGGTATATATATTTAAGTATACATGTATGGCTGAGTCCCTCTGCTGTCCACCTGAAACTATCATAACATTGTTAATCAGCTGTTGCTGCTGCTGCTAAGTCGCTTCAGTCGTGTCCGACTCTATGCGACCCCATAGACGGCAGCCCACCAGGCTCCCCCGTCCCTGGGATTCTCCAGGCAAGAACACTGGAGTGGGTTGCCATTTCCTTCTCCAATGCAGGAAAGTGAAAAGTGAAAGTGAAGTCGCTCAATCGTGTTGGACTCTTAGCGACCCCATGGACTGCAGCCCTCCAGGCTCCTCCGTCCATGGGATTTTCCAGGCAAGAGTACTGGAGTGGGGTGCCACTGCCTTCTCCAAATCGGCTGTACTCCAATACAAAAAAAAAAAAGTTTTTAAAAATGGTAAGTACAGCAAGACTTAAATACAGACTAGACTATCAATACATTTTTGCAGGGGGGTGGTGAAAGTTTTTGCAAAATTGGCATCTTACTTCAATCATGACCATTATTCCAAAATCTGTATCAGATTTCTTGCTGAAACTTCAGACTATAAAATTCAAATGTCCATCAGATAGCTCTACTTGGCTGCTTCTCACATATTTCAAAGCCAACATCCATAAAGTGAGGTCATCATTTTTACTGATCATGTACATTGTTCCTCTATACCTGCTATGCTTCTTGACTTACTATCCTAATGAATAAATAAAATTACTTATCTTTCCTAAAATTCAGATGACTTATCTTTTAAATCAGGATATACTTTGTAGCTTACATTTGGACTGTATGAAATAATGCATATGAAGCAAGAAGACCATCCCTGGACTCATGATACTTTAAAAGGTGTAAATATTATTTATAGTATTATAAATAGTAGTATTATGGTATTATTAATACTATTGGAAGTCTATGAGCCTCAGTTTCCTCACTTGTAAAATGAAAATAATAGCTATTTCAAAAGGTTGCTGTGGTCTTTAAGCAACATGTTATTTGGGAAGAGCTATTATGACCCTAAGAACAAATACTGGTCACTTACAAATACTTCTGGAGTTGGAAGAATATTTTTATAGTATATATCTGAGAATACCCTTTGGAACATTCAAACCCATCTATCTACTCTAATCTATGCACATTAAAAAGTTTTACAATTGTATTGGAGGATTTACCATCAGAAGGGTAAAGGCTGAATCAGTGACTAAAGTCTGCATCTTTCTGATTATATCATCCAATATAAACTAAATTTCAGTTTACAAAAATCTCTTCTGAGTTTGGTTAATCTCCACATAGACATCTATCTCCATGTGAAGTGAAAAATCAAATCCCTGAACCTACAAAGTTTACTACCAGTCTATGGGAGCACTGTTGGCTTACAGGTCCTACAAAGAAGGAAGGGCCAGCCTATTCATTGTTAATTTCCCTCTATTTTAATCTCTTAGCTAAAAACAAAATCAAATGGATCTGTTTTTTCCTAAATTGCATGACTATAAAAAATTGAAGAGATATATTCATATTCTTGACAACCATTCTAGACCTAATGAATCATTAATTTCAAAAAAGGAGCCTAAAAAACCCTACAGATTTTTATAAGCACCCTAAATGACTTACAATTTGGCAAGTGTGGAAAACAAAGAAATAGATTAACACACAAAGCCAAAATTATAAAGCTTGTTGGTACTATAAAAACATGAATCAGGAAATATACTGTCAACTGCTTAGCATACAATAATACCTAATTTGTGCCACACCTAATTAAAATAAATCATTTGTTTATAACAACTTTTCTGATGTACTTTTGCCCTTTTAATAGTCTTATAAACATCTCAGTTTTTTCTCCAATATTTCTGACTAGGCAATATTAAGATCAACTGCTCCTACCTGGGCTTCCCTGGTGGCTCAGCTGGTAAGCAATTCGCCTGCAATGTCAGAGACCTGGGCCCAATCCCTGGGTTGGGAAGATCCCCTGGAGAAGGGAATGGCTACCCACACCAGTATTCGGGCCTGGAGTTTTCCATGGACTATATAGTCCATGGGGTTGCAAAGAGTCAGACACAACTGAGCAACTTTCACTTTCACCTTTTTCTCCAATATTTCTGACTAGCCAATTTTAAGATCAACTGCTTCAACCTACTTTACCTAACCTGAAATCATAATCTAAACTCTAAATCTCAAATTACTGGAAAATACATAAACTACAAAAATGTTAATGTGAAAGGTCTTTTCCCCATCACTATTACCTATAGTCCAAATATAAACTGTGTATCTGATAAATCTGGCTTTCAGTAAACTCTCAGCAGTGGATGGATCACCATTCGATTCCCATGTGAAAAATCACTGATCAGACTGTAGGTATTCTCACAGAATGCATTAATATAAAGATGGTTCAACCTTGGTAAAAGAGAAGGAAAATGTGAGGGAGAGTATGTGTGTGTACCTGTATGTGCACATTCAGTCTCAAGAAGAGTTTATCACTGGTTCTACACAGCACCTAGAATACTGAAAATGTCCAGGGCTGCCATGTTGTACAACTTGAGGAGGCACTAATCACATTAAAATCTATGTAAACTTTTTACATGAATACCTGTACCACCCAAAAATAGTGCAGAAAATCTGTTTTGAAGAAATTATATATAAAACAAAATTCAAATTTACTGAATGCAAAGATAAATAGGCAAATTTTTAAGTACCTATTCTTTAAGAACCACTCTAACTTCTCAAGATGGCTTTGTGAAATGCTCTCCTTTACTCTGTGAAATGCTCTCCTTTACAGGCTTCTACTTCATTAGCATCTGGTTTTTATCTATCAAAATTCAATCTGTATAAAGTGTGAGTATTCTATATTTAATGAATTTTAGAGTAACCCAAAAGGTCTATACTTTTTTAAGGCATCAACTTAACTCTTAAGAGTCATAAAAGGTCCGCTGATGCACAGAACAAATGTTATGCAGAGAAAGTGTTCAGAGACCAAATAGGAGACTATCTGATTTATAGAATGCCTAAGCTCTTCTTCCATTTTCTGCTGCTGTTCTGCCTTTGACTGATCATTATATCAAGGAAAGCAAGATGAATGAAAGAGGCTAAAAATCAATTCTGCTACTTTTGCAAAATGTTTACTAAAACTATAAAATGTTTGATGGGAGAAGTGACTGAAATAGAGACTGAGGCTAGGAAATTTTATTTTATGTCCTATTACTGCAGATAACAGAGCTGACTATAGAATCCCTTTGCCAATCATACATATTAATGGATAGCTTACCTTTGTCCTGAAGCAGTTGCAATTGGTGATGGGCCATTTGGGTTTCGTGGTTCTTCACATGTACTCATTTCCATTATTACTTTATCCAAGGACTAATAAAAATACATTTAAAATATAAACATTAGATATTCTATGTATAAGGATATTATTTAAGACTACTTTCTCATTCATTTCTTTAGGAGCAAAGAAAATAAAGCAGAGTCATTTTAAATGTCTCTCTAAAGGTCTAAAAAGAGAAAATGCTCAGTCCTTTCTCAAGGCACTTATTACCTTCTGGAAAAGCTTATTACAGGAGTACAGGAGAAAAAAACTGTAAGTAGTAGCCATATCAGAGAAGGCGATGGCACCCCACTCCAGTACTCTTGCCTGGAAAATCCCATGGATGGAGGAGCCTGGTGGGCTGCAGTCCTTGGGGTCGCTAAGAGTCAGACACGACTGAGCGACTTCACTTTCACTTTTCACTTTCATGCACTGGAGAAGGACATGGCAACCCACTCCAGTGTTCTTGCCTGGAGAATCCCAGGGACGGGGGAGCCTGGTGGGCTGCATTCTATGGGGTCGAACAGTCGGACATGACTGAAGCGACTCAGCAGCAGCAGCAGCAGTAGCCATATACTCCTGAGACCATCAGGTTTCACAGAAGCATAATTGCTAACCTCAGAATGTACATTACTAATTGATAGATTATTTATTTGTAAATAGGACTAAACAACCTCTAAAAGCTTCTCCCAACCTAAAACCTGGAGATTTAAAACATGTAACTATAAAAAATATGAAATATATAAAAATATGAAAAAATAAACACTCTCATAATGAAAAAATTCCTCAGGCTAAGTTTTTCTTGAAGAAAGATCAAATATCCTTAGTAGTCATCACTAACACATCTCCAGTCATCTCTTCATTCTCTATTTAATATCGACCTTGTCTGAAACTGCCTTGTGTTGTTTACTTGTTCACTGTCAGTCTCCTTATAAAAATATATGTTCCCTCAGGGCAGAGGGGAAGCATTCAGTAAGTTTTGGTGGAATGAATGAATCAGTAAATGACCAAATAATCAACTTTCCTTAAACAGTAAAGTACATTAAAGAATATATTATATATTAGATCAGTAAAAGCAGAAACAGAAAATCTGGATCAAACTTTATTAAAAGAAGAAGCCCACAGTATGTCAATAAAGAGTTAAAAGATACAATAAAATATACTAACTTAAAATATAATATTCTAGACCTGAAGAACTTTAAAGACCCTCTCATTTTAAAGTTTAAATTTCCCATTTAAAGACTGAGAAAACTAAATACTATCAAAATAGAATGAATGCTCACAAAGCCATAAGATTATGTTGCTAAGAAACAAAATATTAACAGAGTAATTACACACAAATATAAATGCTTATTTCTGAGGCAATTCAGAACTTACCAAACAGATGGGATGTGTTTTCAATTTTGTCCATGGTATCTATAAAAGAAAATTTTTCTTTAAAATGAATCATCAAAAAAGTAATTTAAAACAGTAATCAACACAGATGTTTCCTTAACATTGTGATAGACATACCAAATTATATCAGATGACTTAAATTGAACAATTCATTTATATTCTTGAAATCAGCTACACCTATTTTATTTTTAAAAAAATTATTATCCTTATTTTCTTGGTCATCTTTTTAAACAAAAATTTCAGGTTCTACTAACATTAATATTATCTAAAAAATAATATGGTTTTTTCTCAAGTTCTGAAAACACATTTTGATTTTATACTTTGAGAATTCCCAGCAAAGCTTAATCAGTGTTTTGCTCATTTAATAATCTTTTAAATTCTAGAATTCCAGCCAATTTCCTTGTAGATATTCAAGACAAACATAAAAGTGAGACCATTAATGTTAAATGGAAGTAATATCAAATAAATAATGTTCAAATAAATTCTATATTAAGGGTAATACTTTTTGAAGACATTTGGGTTTATGGAAAATAGAACAAAAATTAAAGGTGATCATCAAAGGATACAGCAAACTTTCCACGATCTTTTCTGTATCGCCCAATTTTAATTTTCGCATGCAGTATTTTTACTGAGTAGGCTCTCAAACTAAGCCTAATCTTTAAGACAAAGAAGTGATATGATATGATTAGAGTCAAAGGTAATAAAAAAGCTTAAGTTTTAATAAGCAGGAATAATATTTTAAAAAATACTTTAAAATTATCAAAATAAGTAACAAATGGGGAAAAGAGACAAAATTTCAAATAAAAGTATAATATCCAGAATAAGATAACTTATCAGTCCTTATGCCTTCATTTGAAGTAGACTCTACTTACTACAAATTTAAGCTGTCCCATTTGACAACAAATCCTATGAAGAAAACTTTAAGTATGTACCAAATTTTAAAAATTATTTTAATAAACTATCAATATTGCTTAAATATGAATATTAAATTTTCAATAAAATTAATAAATTAGTAAATAATACACAAAAGAAAATATTTAAACAACAGGGATGAAATAAATAAAATGAAAACAGAAAATGCCTTGCACAGATATCAAAGTCTCACCCTAATTGATGCTTTATTACAAAAAACTTTGTTGATGGCAAGCCATGTTGGCAAATCCAACATGTTCTGGAGCACCTCTTCATCCAACTCCAAATTCTTTAGTTCACCTTCTCCTTTAAGGGTACTAAGATTTATCTTGTCAGGAGATAAATTTTTGGTAAATCTGAAAGAGAATATATTGACATTTATTTTAGTGTTAGTTACTGTACCGCTGAGTCATTCTTGCATATATACAGAGCATTATGAACGTAACAGTGGATTTCGCTGGTGTCCAGTGATTAAGAATCCATCTGCCAATGAAGGGGGTGTGGGTTCAATCACTGATCCAGGAAGATTTCACATGATGCAGGGCAACTAAGCCCGTGCGCCACAACTACTGGGCCCTCACTCTAGAGCCTGTGTGGTGCAGCTACTAAAGCCTGCACACCCAAGCTTGAGCTCTGCAACAAGAGAAGAAGCTGGTACACTGCAATGAAGAGTAGATCCTGCTCACCGCAACCAAAGAAAGCCTGTGAACAATAACAAAGACCCAGCACAGACAAAAATAAGAAAATAGAAAAAAGAATGTAATAGCAGCATGGGCTTCCCTGGTGGTTCAGCTGTAAAGAATCTGCCTGTGGTGCTGGAGACCTGGGTTCAATCAATGCATTGGGAAGATTCCCAGGAGAAGGAAATGGCAACCGAGTCCAGTGTTCTTGCCTGGGAAATCCCATGGACAAAGAAGCCTGGCAGGCTATAGTCCCTGGGGTCACTGAGGTTGCTCGGGTCACAAGGGTAGGACACGACTTAGTGACTAAACCACCATTGTATATTTAAATATCTTAGAACCAGATACATTCAAGCTCTAGTTCTTATTATCTTTCAAACTTATGAATAATTAGTATCTACTATTTTTCATGTATTATGCAAGGATTCGAGCCAGCCTCTACTACATTTTACTTTGCTCTAGATAATATCACAGAAGTGAATATTCTTATTTTACTAACCAATCCACAAGTGAGGTAAGGAAACACTGTCGTTGTTAAGTCACTAAGTCAAGTCCAACTCTTTGTAACCCCATGGACTGCAGCACACCAGGCTTCCCTGTCCTTCACTATCTCCCAGAGTTTGCTCAAACTCATGTCCATTGAGTCAGTGATGCCATCCAACCAACTCATGCTCTGTCACCCCCTTCTCCTCTTGCCCTCAGTCTTTCCCAGCATCAGGGTCTTTTCCAATAATTCAGCTCTTCGCATCAGGTGGCCAAAGTATCAGAGCTTCAGCTTCAGAATCAGTCTTTTCCATGAATATTCAGGGTTGCTTTCCTTTAGGACTGACTGGTTTAAACTCCTTGCTGTCCAAGGGACTCTCAAGAGTCTTCTCCAGCACCACAGTTCAAAAGCATCAATTCTTCGGCACTCAGCCTTCTAAATTCAACTCTCACATCCATACATGACTACTGGAAAAACCATAGCTTTGACTATATTCACTTTTGTCAGCAAAGTGATGTCTCCATTTTTTAATACACTGTCTGTTTGTCATTTCTTTTCTTTCAAGGAGCAAGTATCTTTCAATTTCAAGGCCACAGTCACCATCCACAGTGATTCTGGAACCCAAGAAAATAACTGTCACTGTTTCCTCTTTTTCCCCATCCATTTTCCATGAAGTGATGGGACTGGAAGCCATGGCCTTTGTTTTCTGAATGTTGAGTTTTAAGCCAGCTTTTTCCCTCATCTCTTTCATCCTCATCAAGAGGCTCTTTAGCTTCTCTGCTTTCTGCCATTAAAGTGGTATCATCTGCATATCTCAGATTATTGATATTTCTCCTGGCAATCTTGAATCTAGCTTATGAGTCATCTAGTCCAGCATTTTGCATGATATACTCTGTGTAAGTTAAATAAGCAGGGTGAAAATATACAGCCTTGACCTACTCCTTTCCCAATTCTGAACCAGTCTGTTGTTCCATGTCTAACTATTGCTTCTTGTTCTGCATATAGGCTTCTCATGGACATGTAAGGTCGTCTGATATTACCATCTCTTTAAGAATTTTCCACAGTTTGTTGTAATCCACATGGTCAAAGGCTTCTGCTCAGTAGAGCAGAAGTAGAAAACTGACCTTTTCCAGTCCTGTGGCCACTGCTGTGTTTTCCAAATTTGCTGGCATATTGAGTGCAGCACTTTAACAGCATCATCTTTTAGGATTTGAAATAGCTCAGCTGGAATTCCATCACAAAGGAAATGAGATATAACTCTTTAGAAGTAGAAGCAGCAGCAGATGCCACCACTGCCATTCATCATGCCAAGTATTTAATGAAAGTGCCAAAAGTCACATTAAAGATTTGACCCTGAATTCTAATTAAAGAACGCAGATTCTCTATAATGATTTAAAAAGGAAAGTTCTTAAACTTAAAAGAAGAGACTTAAAATAATAACAGAACAAAGCCAAGATTTTCCAAGGGTTTAATGGTACCAGACTCTTCTCCTTGAGTGTATACATTACTGATTCTCATGATAACCCATTAGAGTCAATACTACTTTTATTCCCACTTTTTACAAGATTAAATATAATGAGAAACCAACTTGTTTGCCCAATGTCACAACCAATAAAGATGATATTAGTAATAACAATAAATTACACATGCACTTTAAAGTACTTTCATATATATTAATTCTCAACATAACCCTAAAAGGTTAAAAAACTGCTAACTTTACCCAGCTTTACTTTTTCAAAAGTGAAACTACTGACAAAGTTAACTACTAGCTAACAAAAAAGTTATTAGCCAGCCTTCTACCTTTTTTTGATATTAAATATTAAAGCAACAAAATGTACTGGGTTATTTACATGCCCCACACACCAATAAGAATCAATACACACATTTTTCTGCATTGACTCAAACCAGAATTTCTTGAGTCAGATCTTATCTGGATTCATATCTTACAAGATGTCAACACATTGACTTTGTCAATATAAAGTTCATATTTAACTCAGAGTTGATCAATAATGCCAAGTCGTTTCAAACTTACCACGAATCACATTTGATTTGAAAATACAGTTTCCTGATAGGCTGCCATTTCTAAGCACATAGGAATGACCTATCATTGCCTCAAGGCAGAATATTAGCGCTTGAAAGGAGCAAATTCATAAGTATTGGGTTGGCCAAAGGAAAAAATCTGAACGAACTTTTTGGCCAACTCAATACTTACTGAATCCTCAATAGTATCCTCACTATTCAGACACATACACTGGCAAGCAGTATACTCAAGGTTCCTGCCTTTGTGAAGTGCTCAGTTTAGTTGGTGAGAGAGATCAAATAGCATGACTAAGAGTGAATACAGCAGGGGTTCTTAATCCAGAGGTTCTTTGAAATAGGGACTTTTGAGCTGATATCTAAAGGATGAGTAGTAGAAGTTAACTAGGCAAGAAAAAGAAGGGGACAGAAAAGTGTTTTCCAAGTAGAGGGAATAAAACATACAAAGGTTCTGAGGCAGGAGACAGTATAAAGTAGAACAGAAAAGAGATCAGCATCTGGAATGTAGCAAGAAGACCAGAGAAAGAGAAGATAACTTTTGATGGACAAAGAGAGGGCTGATTACACATTCATCATTCAATAAAATTTAACCAATATCTACAAAGTTAAATATATAATAAGTCAGAGTCTGATAACTATGGAGGAAAAAACAAAGCAAAAATAACATAGGAGGTGCAAGCAAAGGATCTTTTCATTTTTAAAAGAGTGGACAGGAAAAGCCTCATTAAAAAGATAACATATGGGCAAAGAGCTGAAGAAAGCCAAGGAGCTAGCTATGCAAATATCTAGAGGAAGAATACTCTAGGCAGAGTTAAAGCTAAGGACAAAAACTTGAGGCAAGAACACACAGGTCTGAGGAATAGCAAAAAAGGCCAAGGTGGCTGGAGGAAATGAACAACGGCAAAATGAAGAGAGATAAAGTTAGAGAAATAACAGGGGCCAGATCATGTGGGGCCTTTTAAGCCACTCTCAGGACTCTGGTTTTTACTGTGAGTAAAAATGAGAATGACTGGAGATGGTTTTGACTAGAATAGGATAAGAGAACAATTTTTTTAAGGATCACTCTATTGAGAAGAGATGAAAGAAGTACATGGACAGAAGCAGTGAGCCCAGACAGGAGACTATTACAATGATACAGGTAACAGAAGATGTTGCCTTGGATCAAGTTGGAAGAGTAGGAAGTGGTAAGAAGGGAACAATTCAAGACATACTCTGAAGTTAAAGCAATAGGATTTAATAATACATACCGAAGGCAAGGATGGCTCCAAGGTTTTTGGTCTGAGGAAAGAGAAGGACAGAGCCACCAATTATTGGGTTAAAGAGAGAGAGGGAGAAGTAAGTTTGGGATAAAGGATCAGAATTTAGGCTTAGAATAGTTTAAGAAATGCTTATCAGATATCCAAGAGAAGATACCAATTAAGTAGCTAGATATTCAAATCTTATTCAGTAGCTACAGATACAAATTTAATAATCACCAGTGTTATATAAGTACATCTACAAGATAGAGACAAAAAAATGAAATGGCTCAAAGACTGTGGTCAAAGACCACTAAGAGGCCAAGGAGCCAACAAAGGCGATTAAGAAGGAAGGGCCAGTGAGGTAGGAGAGAAATCAGTTTTGTTTTTTCAGGTGGGAGAAAATTCAGCAGGCTTGTATGTGGACAATGATGCAGAAAAAAGAAAACTACTGATGGGCAGACAACCGACATAACAAAACCCTTGATTAGAAGACAGCAGACAGAGTACACAAGAAGACAAGCTGGCTTTGAATAGTTTTGATTTTTGAAAAGCATGTTAATATTCTGCATATGTAAAAAACAAAATAAGAAAGAATGTGAAGAGGAAAACAACTAAAACTGAAAGTAACTTGAAAAAAATGAACCTAATTGTATTAAAAAAAAAATACTGTAATCATACTGAATGGGAAGATGGGAAGAAAGGACAAATGGACAGATGAACAAAAACTAATCTGAGTAACTCATAAATACCAACATCTGACTATATATCTTTAGTGCTGGGCAGGGAGGAGTCATTAGTGGAGAAATCAGACAACATCTTAACTGGCTATGGTACAGGAATGTTCGTCTCAATGATATTTACAAAAGGAAAAAAGCACCTAAATATCCATAATAATCCCTTTAATTGCGATATATTATACCTACACATATATCAAATAGTGTGTGTGTGTGTGTGTGTGCGCGCGCGCGCGCACACACGCATGCACGCAGCTCTGCCATGTCCAACTCTTTGCAATCCCATGGACAATACAGCCCACCTTGGTCTTCTGTCTGTGGAATTTTCCAGGCAAAAAAACTGTAATGGGTTGCCATTTCCTACTCCAGGGTTCCTTCCCGACCAAGGAATCAAACCCATGTATCTTGTGTCTCTTTCACTGGCAGGCAAATTCTTTACCACTAGCACCATCTGGGAAGATGGTATCAAGTAATATATGTTGCCAATTACATAAAGAAGTAGTTACACTATACTGCCTGATGAAAATTCAAGGTTCAAAATTATATATGTGATTTCAATTATATAAAAAAATGCACTATAAAATCTCAAATCAGTAGTACCTATGATTGATGAGATTTTAGATTTCTTCATCTTTATACTTTTCTGTATGGTTTAGTATTTTATAAGGAGTATATATAACTTTGATAAAGACAAAACCTCAACAGAAACCCAAAAAGACAAGCCAAGCAAAAGTGGTAGATGGAATGATTAAAACATGTTATTCACAAGAAATCCTATTTTCAATTTAGTTCATACCAAAGGGACAACACCTGCAAAGAGCACAGACCTTAAAGTCAGACAAACAGATGTGAACTCTAGTTAAGCTACCTGCTGTGGTATCTCTCTGCCTCAAATTGCTCATCTGTAAAGTGGAGAAAATAATACCAACCTCAAAAGATTTTAGTGAGGATTAAAGATAATATATAAACTATTAGGTACAAAACAGACATCCAATTAAGAGTCTTTCTCCTGCCCTGCTTTTCACTGAGGTTAAATTACAAAGGCACTGAAGTTCTCTGGTGGTCCAGTGGTTAAGAATCTGCCAATGCAGGGGACACAGGTTTGATTCCTTGTCTGGGAAGATTCCACATGCTGTGGGGCAACTAAGCCCATGTGCCACAACTACTGAGCTCTAGAGCCCATGCTCTGCAACAAGAGAAGTCAGTCCAGTGAGAAACCTGAGCACTGCAACTAGAGAGTAGCCCCTACTCACTGCAACTAGAGAAGGCCCGGGCACAGCAAGGGAGATCATGCACAGCCATAAATTAATTCATTTTAAAAATTTGTTTAAATAAAAAAACTTATGAAGACACTGATTATAGCTTTTTAACTGGAGCAATAACAAAGGTTCAAGCTTAGGAACTTCCTGATGATTCAGTGGTTAGGGTTATGCACCTTCAGCACCGAGGACACAAGAATTTGATCCCTAGCCAGGGAACTACCATCCCACAAGCCAACAGGGCCAAAAAATAAAGTTCAAGTTTATCCAAATAGTACATGTTAATATTGCTCATCTATTAAAATATTTTAAAGAGGAAGCTGAAGATATAATGCTGTCACATCCACAGCTATGAGAAAGTTGGTTTCTTATACTGGGTAGGCCACGGACACATCAAATTATTTCCCTGCTATTATTCATATGTAAGGCTTTAATTTACATATGTTTCAGTTTTAAACAAATGTTTCCCAGTCATTTATTAATATAATTATGTTCCTTCCAAAAACAGAGACAGGAGAATGGTTCCTCAGTCACATTTCTTATAACTTAATTGATAGAGGAAAATACACTGTAAGTGTATGCTAGGCAAACAAAGGAACAAAAACCCACAAAATAACATCGAGGCATGGGAGAACTATGCTTCTGCTATGCTTTGTCCAAGTGTTGATATAAGCTCTTTGGACTAAATTGCCATGTGAAGTCTCCAGATAATTGTATTTTTCTACTAAACATTATAATTGAGCAGGGTTATAATACCAGAGCCTGATCCTAAAGAGAATCGATTGTTATCAAAATAAACCTCTTTAGTTCACTACAGACTCATTTAAAGCTCTAAAAGGTATATAAACATTTTAAACCAAACGTTTTAAAAAATGGTAAAACTCTAAGTCAATGAATTAAATTTCTGAATAATTAATTATTTGGTAGAGATGAGGGAGAGGTGGGAGATTAGAAACACGAAATCTATATAAAACCAAAGTAGATATGTTAAAGACTTAAAGTGAGGGTAAAAAAGAAAACTGATTGACCTGAAAATGTCAAAATCAAAACAAATGCAGAAAAGAACGTCAAAACATAATAAAGATAAAACTGGCACAATTCTTACTGATTTTATTTTTAAAATTAGGAACACACCAGAATGTCCCATTACTATGCATATTATGCCATGTAAAGAGATTTATTTTAAAATAAGCAGGTGTTATTTTAACATTGGTATTATATGAAATAAAATTTAAAGGTGAATGTATATATTTTACTGGTTAATTTTATATTTCTAACAATGTACCAATTTTAAAGTTAATACCTGCAAGCTAACGTCTATTTCATCCAAAATCTTCTTTAATTACATATATTACATGAAAATAAACTTACTAGTTTTTTCATTATTAACAACAAAATAGCTAAGTAAAGGAATAAAATTTCCAGGCAAATGGAAAGGATAGGTTTGATTTATATTATACATTTTATAATCAATACATAATAAGAGTCTAAATTATGTATAAAGCACTGTGCAAGGTAAATATTTAGGACAAAACAGAGGTATAAATTTTATATCTAATGTTATTGTAAATTTTAGTCATGATTTATTTGAAATTTCATCAGATCCATTTCATAGCTATTCCTAAAAAAAAGATTATAAATTATTTTATTTGCTAAAGCAATCTGAAACAGATTTATGAAATGAATTATCTCTAGGTTAACTATACTATTTGGGGGTAGAATTATAAAATTTTAGTGTTAAAAACAATCTTAGAACATAGTTTATAAAGCCTTTTCTGAACTACTTACCTTCTTCCACAATTATCTCTTCACATTCAGTTAACAAATCCTTGGACATTCTTTTAAAACTTCATCAGCTAATACACATTTCTTGAATTATTCACCTTGTCCTGAAAGTTTTTATGGTTCCTATTATAGTATATGTTATTAGAGATTCACATCAATGCCTACTATTTTTCTAAACTTAGGAAGTGGCTATGCTACTTGATAATATTTTTCTCAAATAACAGCTATAATTAGAAATAATCATTTTAATTCTGGTATTCCATGCATGAAAAACTAGATTTTACAGGTAATTTAACAATGCATGTTGAATTGTATAATTTAAACGTTTAAAGCAGGCACAATCTTAAGTTCTTGGATAGGCTTCAAGGGGGTTTTTGAACACCACAATAGCCAAGAACCATTGCTTTAAAGCAAGAGGATTCATTTTAACCATCCAGAAAATAAATTACTTCAATACCATTGTGTTTGATTTAATTAACTTATTTTTAAATTAATTTATTAATAATAAATACCTCCTAGGGTGCCTGCCCAGTTACCAGTGATTCCATCTTCTCAAAGACTATAAACATAGGGGAAACGTACAGATATAAGACATGTTAACATACATCCTTGGTTATAGCTGATTTGATCTAGAGACTGACAAGGCATTTAGATTCTTTAATCAGATTTCTTCCTTCAGAAATTTAAAACTAAAACACTGCATTAGAACCAAGCTGACAAATAATAAAGATGATGACTGAGAAACACAAATCCAACATTTAAAACTTAAAAGAAACCAAAGATTCTTCCCCCATCATTATTCCATTCTCTCCAATTGGGCCCAGCTAAAATCCTGAAACAAACTAGTAACTGAAATCACTAACTAGTATCTCAAGACTGTGTGTCCCTACAAAAATTACATTCTCACTGTATATGAAAAGATATTATAAGAACCAAAATCTTTATGTAAGCAATTCTAACAATAGCTTCTGCCTGACTTTACTAAAAATAATATTTCTAGAAGAGTACCTTAAGACCATATGTAAAGTTATACAAGACAGCATGCTATTGGAGCATGCTCCCAAAATCTGATAGTCTGCCAAGTCCTTTGGCTAAGATCATTAAGTTGTTAATCGTCACCTAATTACATCCTTTCACAGACCATGGGCTTCATCAGGCAGCCATAAAGATTTCTCCAATTGGGATTTCCATGGTGGTCCAATAGCTAAGACTCCACACTCCCAATGCAGGGGGCCTGGGTTCAATTCCTGGTTGGAAAACTAGTTCCCACATGATGCAACTAAAGATACTGCATGTTGCAACAGAGGTCAAAGATCATGTGTGCTGCAACTAAGACCTGGCACAGGCAAATAAATAAATATAAATATTTTTAAAAAATTTATCTAATCAAAACTAAGAAATAAATGAGGCTTTTCTAAAGAAATCCCTATTTCGTTTCTGCCTTATGTGCACGCCAAGTCACTTCAGTCTTGTCCAACTCTTTGCAACCCTCTGGACTGTAACCCACACCAGGCTCCTCCATCCATGGGATTCTCCATCAAGAATATTGGAGTGTGTTACCATGCCCTCCTCCAGGGGATCTTCCAAACCCAGGGATCAAACCCATGTTTCTTATGTCTCCTGCACTGGCAGGCAGGTTCTTTAGCACCAGTGCCACCTACCTTACCCAATACCATTTCCTCACCCCAGTTGTACCTCCTTTAATCAGGCACCCTCCTCTTAAGGCTAGTTGCCTTCTTGCCCCACTTTGTGCCTCATCATCTTCAGGCTCAAAAAGTGAATTCATCGTTTTCAAATTTTTGGATATGAACTACAGTACATACATATGAAACAAATTATTTCTCAAAGTAAAGTTTAATATAGCCTGAAATTTTCCATTCTATTTCCTTCTTTTAAAATGGTCATCAACAACACTGACTGCACAAGGCAAACTAAGACCCACAGTTTAACAAACAATATGTAAGAAGTATATACATCATGACCAAGTATTCATTCCAGTAACGAAGGCTGGTTTAACGTTCAAAATCAATTAATATAATTCACCATACGAAAAATAAAATCACATGATCTCAGTAGAGGCATAAAAAGGCATTTGACAAAGTTAACACCATGAGTGCACATATAACTCTCAATAAACTAGAAACTGAAGAGAACTTCCCCAAAACTACAAAGAACTTGTACAAAAACCCTAGAGTTACAATCACACTTTATGATGAGATACTAAAATGCTTTTCCCCTAAGACAGAGAAAAGACAAGGAGGTCTGCTCTCAATACTTTTATTCAACTCTGTATTAAAGGTTCTAGCTGACATAGGAAGGCAAAAAAAATAATAATAAATAATTTTAAAATAATAAAAATAAAAGTCATTCAGTTTAGAAATAAAATAAAACTATTTTTTCCCAGATGACATTATCATCTATGTAGAAAATCCTACAAATATTAGGACAAAAACAAACCCAAACTACCAGAGCTAATAAATGAGTTTACCAAGGTTACAAGATAATAAGACTAACATAAAATAAAATGAATTGAAGACACAAGAAAGACTCCCAGTGGCCAAAGCTGGAAAAATCTGGACAACAAAATACAATTTATTGGATTATAACTCAAAGTATAAAGTAAATATACGTGAGTCCACATAGATAAAAATGCATGACTGAATAAGTAAATAACTGGAAGAAAATAGATAAACCTCCTGCACAGAAAAATTTTAAATAGCTTATAAGATATTCCAACTTAAGGGAAGTGGAGCAGAACTCCTCACTCATTTTGTGTTAGCTGCATATAGTACTTCCTTCCTTCCTTCCAAAACATATGGTATGAAAGTGAGGAATAGGGTAATTTTATAGTGGATAACCTGACAAACACTGTATCAATCAGGTGATCAATGCAACATCACCAATAAGAGATCTAAAAACATACAGACTGAAGGTGAAGAGAATGAAAGATATTCTATACATGGAAATCAAAAGAAAGCCAGAGTAGTAATAAGTATATCAGAAAAAGTACACTTTAATACAAAGACTGTAACAAGAGACAAAGAAGGAATTACGTAGTGATCAAAAAGATCAATCCAAGTTGAAGATGCAACAGTTGTAAATATACATATATACACCCAACATGGGTTTCCCAGGTGGCGCTAGTGGTAAAGAATCCATCTGCCACTGCAGGAATCATAGGAGACACGGATTCAATCCCTGGGTCGGGAAGACCCCCTGGAAAAGGGCATGGCAACCCACTCCAGTATCCTTACCTAGAGAATCCCATGGACAGAGGAGCCTGATGGGCTACAGTACATATGGTCACAAAGAGTTGGACATAACTGAAACAACTTAGCATGCACACCAAACATAGGAAAATCTAAATACGTAAGCAACTATTAACAGACATAGAGGAAGAAACTCATCATAACACAATAACAGAAGGGGATTTTAACACCCTACTTTTATCAATGGACAGATGATTCTGACAGAAAAATCAATAAGAAAACACTGGTCCTAAATGACACATTAGACCACACGAAGTTGATTGGTATTTATAGAGCATTCCATCTAAAAGCAGCAGAATATAAATTCTTTTCAAGTACACATGGAACAGAAAGCCAGATCTTTAGGACAGATCACACAATAGATTATAATACAAGTTTCATTAAATTTCAGAAGATTGAAAACATTAAGCATCATTTTCAACCACAACACTATGAGACTAAACATCAACTACAAGGGGAAAAAAAAAGAACAAGCTCTAAACAACCAATGAATCACTGAAGAAGTCAAAGAGGAAATTAAAAAATAACCTAGAGACAAATGAAAACACAATGACCCAAAATCTACAGACTCAGCAAAAGCAGTAACAAGAGGGAAGTTGACAGCAATACTAGCTTATGTCAGGAAACGAGGAAAATCGTAAATCTAAAGAAACTAAAAAAAGAACAAACAAAACCCAAAGTTGGTAGAAGGAAAAAAATCATAAAGATCAGAGCAGAAATAAATAGAAAAGAATAGAAAAGATAAATTAACAAAAAGTTGGTTATTTGAAAATTTAAACAAAACTGACAAACTTCTACTCAGACTCTTCAAGAAAAAAAGAAGGACCACATCAATAAAATCGGAAATGAAAAAGAAGTTACAACTGACACCACATAAATATAAAAGATCATAAGAGATTACTACCAACAAATATGTCAATAAAATGGACAGCCTAGAAGAAACGACAAATTCTTAGAAATGTACAATTTTCAAAGACTTAATCAGAAAGAAATAGAAAACATGACCAATTACCAATAGTAAAAGTGAATTAAATTATTTCAAAAACTCCCAACAAACAGAAGTCCAGAACCAGAGGGCTTCAAAGGTGAATTCTACCAGCTAGAGGAAAAGTTAACACCTATCTCTCTCAAATTATTCCCAAAACACGCAGAGGAAGAAATACTTCCAAACTCATTCTACAAGGCCTGCATCACCCTGATATCAAAACCAGACAAACACATCACAAAAAAAGAAAATTCAAGGCCAAGATCACTGATGAACATAGATGCAATACTCCTCTAGAGAATTATTAGCAAGCCAAATTAAACAATACATTAAAAGTATCACACAGCATGACTGAGTGGCATTTGTCCCAGGGATGCAAGAATGACTCAAAAGCCACAAAACAATCAATGTGATAAACCATATTCAGTTCAGTTCAGTCGCTCAGTGGTGTCCATATTAACTGAAGAATAAAATCATATGATCATCTCAACAGATACAGAGTTTGATAAAATTGAACAATTATTATGATAAAAACTCTCAACAAAGTGGATATAGAAGGAACATAGCTTAACATAATAAAGGCCATACATGACAAATCCACAGCTACATCATACTTAATGGTAAAAGCTGAAAGCATTTCCTCTAAGATCAGGAACAAGACAAGGATTCCCACTCTTGTCACTTTTTTATTCAGTATAGTATTGGAAGCCTTAGGCATAGAAATCAGACAAGAAAAATTAATGAATAAAAGGAACAAAACTGGAAAGGAAGAAGTAAAACTGTCACTGCTTGCAAATGACATGGTACTATACATAAAAATCCCAAAGACACCAAGAAAAAAATACTAGAACTCACTGATGAATTCAGTAAATTTGTAGGATACAAAATAATATACATAAATTATTGTATCCTTATACACTAACAATGAACTGTCAGAATGAGAAATTAAGGAAACAATCCCATTTACCACTGCATTAAAAAAGAATAAAATACTTAGGAATAAACCTATCTGAGGAGGCAAAAGACATGTCCTCTAAAAACTATAAGACAATGACGAAAGAAAGTGAAGACACAAACAAATGTAAAGATATAATGTGTTCTTAAATTGGAAGAATAAATGTTGTTAAAATGACCATACTACACAAAGCAATCTATAGATTCAATGCTACTGCTGCTGCTGCTGCTTCTAAGTCACTTCAGTCGTGTCTGACTCTGTGTGACCCCACAGACGGTAGCCCACCAGGCTCCCCCATCCCTGGGATTCTCCAGGCAAGAACACTGGAGTGGGTTGCCATTTCCTTCTCTAATGCATGAAAGTAAAAAGTGAAAGTGAAGTCGCTCAGTCATGTCTGACCCTCAACACAATCCCTAACAAATTACCAACAGTATTTTTCACAGGACTAGAAACAATTTTAAAATTTATATAAAAACACAAAGACCTCAGAGAGCCAAAATAATCTTGAGAAAGAACAAAGTTGGAAGTATCACACTGATTTCAAACTACTCTACAAAGCTACAGTAATCGAAACAGTACGGTACTGGCACAAACACAGATACATACATCAATGGAAAAGAACAGAGTTCAGGAATGAGCCGACACTTGTATAGGCAATTAATCTACAACAAAAGAGGCAAGAATATACAACATGGAAAAGACAGCCTCCTTAATAAATGATGTTGGTAAAACTGGACAGCTGCATGCAAAAGAATCAAATTGTACTAATTTCTCACACCATGCACAAAAATAAATTTAAAATGGATTAATAAAGACAAATGTAAGAATAGAAATCATAGAACTTCTATAATAACACATTTTTTATATAAATATAAATATAAATAACACATAAAAAATAAATATAAATAACATACATTTACATATCTCTTCAGGCAAGGGAAACTAAAGCAAAAATAAACAATGAGACTATATCAAACTAAAAAGCTTTTATACAGTGCAGGAAACTATCAACAAATAAAAAGGTCACCTACTGGATGAGAGAAGATATCCGTAAACAATATATCTAACAAAGGGTTAAAACACAAAGAATTCATACATTTAAAAAAGGTCAGAAGACCTGGATATTTTCCCAAAGAAGGCAGACAGATGATCAAAAGGAATCTGAAAAGATGCTCAACATCAGTAATCATGAGGGAAATGCAAATCAAAACTGCAATGAGATATCACCTCACATCTGTAAGATTGGCTATTATCAGAAAAACCACAAATAATAAGTATTAACGAGGATGTGTAGAAAAGGGAACCCTCATGGACTGTTGGTGGGGCTGTAAATGGGTACAGTCAAAATGGAAAACAGTAGGGAGGCTCCTCCAAAAATTAAAAACAGAGTTGCTCAATCGTGTCTGACTTTTTGCAACCCATGGTCTGTAGACGGCCAGGCTCCTCTGCCCATGGAATTCTCTAGGCAAGATTACTGGAATGGGTTGCCATTCCCTCCTCCAGGGAATCTTCCCAACCCAGGGATAGAATCCAAGTCTCCTGCACCGTTGGCAGTCTCTTTACCATCTGAGCCACCAGGAGCTATCACATAATCCAGCAATTCCACTCCTGGATATTTATCCAAAGGAAACTGAAACACTATTTAGAAAAGATATATGTGCCCCTGTGTTCACTGCAGCATTACTTACAATAGCCAAGATATGGAAGCAATCTACATGTTTATCAAAGGAATATTACTCGGCCATAAAACAGATACAGAGAATGAACAAGTGGTTACCAGGGGGGAGACGGACAGAAGAAGAAAAAAATAGGTGAGGGAGATTAAGCAGTACAAAATTCCATTTGTAAAATGAACAAGTCACAGGTGTGAAATCTACAGTGTGGGAAATACAGTCAATAATTATGTAATATCACTGTATGGGAAAAGATGGTCAACTAGACTTATCGTGGTGATCATTAGGAAATATATAGAAATGCTGAATCACTACATTGTGTAACAAGAACTAACATAGTGCTGTAGGTCAATTACACTTCAAAAACAATAAACTCACAAAAAAGAGATGAGATTTGTGGTTACCAGAGGGCAGAGGGAGGGATAACTAGTTGAAGGCAGTCCAAAGGTACAAAAGGAAAATTATGACCAACCTAGACAGCATATTCAAAAGCAGAGACATTACTTTTCCAACAAAGGTCCGTCTAGTCAAGGCTATGGTTTTTCCAGTGGTCATGTATGGATGTGAGAGTTGGACTGTGAAGAAAGCTGAGCTCTGAAGAATTGATGCTTTTGAACTGTGGTATTGGAGAAGACTCTTGAGAGTCCCTTGGACTACAAGGAGATCCAACCAGTCCATCCTAAATGAGATCAGTCCTGGGTATTCATTGGAAGGACTAATGTTGAAGCTGAAACTCCAATACTCTGGCCACCTGATGTGAAGAGTTGACTCATTTGAAAAGACCCTGATGCTGGGAAAGATTGAGTGCAGGAGGAGAAGGAGACGACAGAGGATGAGATGCTTGGATGGCATCACTGACACAATGGACATGCTGCTGCTGCTGCTAAGTCACTTCAGTTGTGTCCGACTCTGTGCGACCCCATAGATGGCAGCCCACCAGGCTCCCCTGTCCCTGGGATTCTCCAGGCAAGAACACTGGAGTGGCTTGCCATTTCCTTCTCCAATACAGGAAAGTGAAAAAGTGAAAGTAAAGTCGCTCAGTCGAGTCCGACTCTTAGTGACCCCATGGACTGTAGCCCACCAGGCTCCTCCATCCATGGGATTTTCCAGGCAAGAATACTGGAGTGGGGTGCCACTACCTTCTCCACAATGGACGTGAGTCTCGGTGAACTGCGGGAGTTGGTGATGGACAGGGAGGCCTGGTGTGCTGCGGTTCATGGGGTCGCAAAGAGTCAGACACGACTGACTGACTGAACTGACTGGAAGGTACAAACTTCTAGTAATAAGATAAGTAATACTAAGGATGCAATGTAAAACATAATAAATATAATTAACACTGCTGTATATTAATATGAATGTTAAGAGAGTAAATCCTAAAAGTTCTCATCACAAACAAAATTGTTTTCAATTATTTAATTTTGTATACATGTGATATGATTGATGTCCACTAAACTTACTTTGGTCATCATTTCATGATGCATGTACATAAAATAAGTTATTATGCTATAGAACTTAAACATACAGTGCTGTATGACTTCAGTATAATTAATTAAATATCTCAATAAAACTGGAAAAAAATAATGATAAAACACACTGATAATATGCACTCTTAATTTGACAATAAAAATGGCTCTTTACTTTTGTTGTGTTTTTGCCAAAACCCATAACCCATTCTAATTATGAGAAAAAATAGATAAAAAGCCTGTTGGAGAGACACTGAACAAAATATCTGACAAATATTACTCAACTCTCAAGGTCATGAAACACAAGGAAAGTCTGAGAAACAGTCACAGCCTGGAGGGGCCTAAAAAGACATAATGATTAAATATAAGGTAGTATTCACAATGGGTTCCTGGAACAGAAAAAGGATACTAGGCAAAAACTAAGGAAATTTGAATAAAATATTGGCTGTAGTTAATAATAATTTATATAAATATTTACTCATTAATTGTGGTAGATGTACCATACTAATGTAAGATGTTAGTAATACAGGAGATGCGCTAGGGAATGTATGAAAACTCTCTGTATTAGCCTTAGACCTTTTCTATAAATCTAAAAGTATTCTAAAGTAAAAATCTCATTTAAAAAAATCATTTCGAGCTGCATATGGGAAGTTTATCTCAATAAAAAGTTACTGCAATAAAAGTGTTAATTATGGTTCCATATGCTAGCAACAAACAATCAGAAAATTTTAAAGTATCATTTACATTAGTATAACGAGTTTGAAATTTTTAGAGATAAACCTGACAAAGGGTTATTAGACCTATATACCGAAAACTAGAAGACACTGCTGAGAGAAATTAAACAAGACATAATTATATAGAGAAATAAAACAGGTAGATCAGAAGACAGTATTGTTTAGATGTCAGTTCTCCCCAAACAGAATTATGGCTCCCAAGCAAATATCCAGCAGACTTTTTGGTAGGAATGACAACCTGATTCTAAAATTTACATGAAAATGCAAAAAACCTAGCATGTCAAAATAACTCTGAAAAAGATAAATCATGTTGGAAGCCTTGTTCCACCAATTTCAAGCTTATTTAAAAGTTACAGTAATCAACACAGTCTGATACTGGAGTAAACACAAATAATCAGTGGAACAAAACAGTCCTGAAACAGACCCAAGTTTACAGTCAGCTGATTTTCAACAAAGGTACAATACCAATTCAGTGAGAAAAAGATGGTATTTTCAATAAATTGTGTTAGAGCAACTGTTTAGCAATATGCAAAGAGAAGGAAAAAAGAACTTTGATACTTAATCACATCACAAATAACAAATTAACTCTAAATGGATTGCAGACTAAAATCTAAGAACAGAAACTATAAAACTTCTGTAAGAAAATGCTGGAGAAAAAGACTGAGCCTGGTAAAGATTTCTATAACCCAACAAAAAATTCACAAACCAAAAAAGAAAAAAATCAACAAATTATACTTCATCAAAATTAAAAACTCTGTGCATCAAAAGATACTATTTCTACAAAACAAGCCACAGACTGGCAGAAAATATTTACAAACATATATCTAAAAAAGGACTTATATCTACAATATATAAGGAACTCTTACAACTCAAAAGTAAGCCACCTCATTAATTAAATAGGTAAAAGATTTAAACAGACTCTCAAACAAAAGAAGGCATGCAGATAGTGTATAAGCACACTAAAAGATGTACATCATCAGTCAATGCTGCTAAGTCACTTCAGTCGTGTCCGACTCTGTGCGACCCCATAGATGGCGGCCCACCAGGCTCCACCATCCCTGGGATTCTCCAGGCAAGAACACTGGAGTGAGTTGCTATTTCCTTCTCCAATGCATGAAAGTGAAAAGTGAAAGTGAAGTTGCTCAATCGTGTCCGACCCTCAACAACCCCATGGACTGCAGCCTTCCAGGCTCCTCCGTCCATGGGATTTTCCAGGCAAGAGTACTGGAGTGGGTGGCCATTGCTTTCTCCATCAGTCTAATAGGAAACTGCAAATTAAAAACCACAATCAGATACCACTACTTATCCACTAAACTGGGCAAAATCAAAAGACTAAACTGAATGCTAGTGAAGAATGGAGTAAGTGGAACTGTCACACAATTGCTGGTGAGAATATAAAATACAGACTTTAGAACACATTTATTCAAGAGAAATGAAAAGTATATGTCCTCACAAAGATTTAAACATAAATGTTCACAGGAGCTTTATTTGTAACAGCCCAAACTAGAAAGAACCAAAATGACGATTAACAGGTGAATGGATAAACAATTCCATTGTGGAACTGTGGCATACACACAATGGAATATACCCAGCAATATGACATAATGTATAAAAAAACATAGGTTAATTGCAAAATAATTATGCTGAGGGAAAAAGGGCAGGAAAGACGTATACTAAATGATTATATGAAATCCTGGGAAATACAAACTAATGTAAGTGAAATAAAGTAGATCAATAATAATAACAGATAAGGCAGGAAGACAGGATGGAAAAGATTACAAAGGAGTATAAAGAAATGTTTGAGAGCATAAATCAAAATTTCAACAAATTGTACACCTTTAGTATGTGCAGTTTATTGCACAAAACAATTATATTTCAATAGAAGTGTTTAAATCAGATATTTATATAAGTAATTATATATACCCATATATAAATATATATAAAAATAAAAATTAAAAAAAAATATATATATATATGGCTTCCCTTGTGGCTCAGCTGGTAAAGAATCCGCATGTAATGCAGGAGACCTTGGTTTGATCCCTGGGTTGGGAAGATCCCCTGAGGCAGGGAAAGGCGGCTTGGAGAATTCCATGGACTGTATAGTCCAAGGGGTCGCAAAGAATCAAACACGACTGAGGGACTTTCACTTCACTTCATTTTATATATATATATATATATAAAAAACTGGTTATACTAGATTAGTTGATTTTAATTGTATAATACGAAAACAATCAAGCCAAACAAACTGTAAAGCAAATATGTGTGGGTGTGTATCTCTTAATAAAAAAGAATGGACTAGCTAACTTAATAAAATATAAGGAAATGAGAATTACTAAGGTCTTTGAACCATGGCTTTTTGAAAACCACACCATTGCTATTGTCATCTAGAAGTGATTTAGAGCCAAGTAAAATAACTCCGTAGAGCCATAGGAAGTATTTATACAAGCAAAGAATACAAAATAATTTTACAATTTTAGTGCCAGAAGAGTTTCTCCAATTCAAAGTCCTCATTTTACATCAGAGAATGTGAAGCCTAGAGAGGTTAAGTTCATAGTTCAAGGTCTCACTAAGGCAGAGCCAAGACTATAATCAAATTTGTACAATTTTAACTTAAAAGGTATTTTAGGATCAATTACCATTCCATTCCCCTTCATGGATCACAGCCTTGTCATGGCAAAGGGGCTTGCATAACTCAATGAAGCTACAAGCCATGCCATGCAGGGCCACCCAAGACAGACAGGTCATAGTGGGAAGTTCTGACAAAACACGGCCCACTGGAGAAGTGAACGGCAAATCACTCCAGTATTTTTGCCCCAAGAATTCCATGAACAGTATGAAAAGGTAAAATGATACGATGCGAGAAGATGAGTCCCCCAGGTCGGAAGGCGCCCAATATGCCACTGTGGAAGAGTGGAGAAATAGCTCCAGAAGGAATGAAGAGGCTGGGCCAAAGTGGAAACAACACTAGGTTGTAGATGTGTCTGAAAGTACAGTCAGACATGGTGAAAGTAAAGCCTGATGCTGTAAACTGAACAATATTGCATGGGAACCTGGTAGGTTCCTAAATCAAGGACAATTGGACATGGTCAAGCAGGAAAAGGACAGTTTTCATTCCAATCCCAAAGGGCAATGACAAAGAATGTTCAAACTACCACACCACTGCACTCGTTTCACATGCTAGCAAGATTATGCTCAAAATCCTTCAAGCAAGGCTTCAGCAGTATGTGAACCAAGAACTTCTCAATGTATTAGCTGGGTTTAGAAAAGGCAGAGGAGGAACCAGAAATCAAATTGCCAACATCCATTGGGTCATATAAAAAGCAAATGAACT
Source organism: Bos taurus (assembly GCF_002263795.3). Taxonomy (NCBI): domain Eukaryota; kingdom Metazoa; phylum Chordata; class Mammalia; order Artiodactyla; family Bovidae; genus Bos; species Bos taurus. Next base: position 64,151,596 of record NC_037332.1, read on the forward strand.
CCAGAAAAACATCTATTTCTGCTTCATCGACTATGTGAAAGTCTTTGACTGTGTGAAGGATCACAACAAACTGTGGAAAATTCACAAAGAGATGGGAATATCAGATGACTTTACTTGTCTCCTGAGAAACCTGTATGTAGGTCAAGAAGCAACAGTTAGAAACAGACATGGAACAACAGACTGGTTCCAAATTGGGAAAGGAGTATTCACCCTGCTTACTTAAAATCATATACGGAGCACATCATATGAAATGCCGGGCTGGATGAATCACAAGCTGGAATCAAGATTGCTAGGAGAAATATCAACAACCTCAGATATGCGGATGATACCACTCTAATGAAAGTGAAGAGAAACTACAGAGCCTCTTGATGAAGGTGAAAGAGAAAAGTGAAAAAGCTGGCTTAAAACTCAACATTCAAAAAACTAAGATGATGGCATCCAGTCCCATCATTCATGGCAAATAGATGGGGAAAAGTGGAAACAGTGACAAATTTTATTTTTTATTTTCTTGAGCTACAAAATCACTGCAGCCACAAAATTAAGACACTTGCTCCTTGGAAGAAAAGCTATGACAATCCTAGACAGCATATTAAACAGAAGAGATATCACTTGACAGACCAAGGTCTGTATAGTCAAAGCTACGGCTTTCCCAACATGTATGGATGTGAGAGTTGGACCATCAAGAAGGCTGAGCACTAAAGAATTGATGCTTTTGAATTGTGGTGTTGGAAAAGACTCTTGAGAGTCCCCTGGACTGCAGGAGATCAAACCAGTCAATCCTAAAGGAAATTAACCCTGAATATTCATTGGAAGGACTGTTGCTAAAGCTCCAATACTTTGGCCACCTGATGTGAAGAACTGACACATTGGAAAAGACCCTGATGCTGGGAAAGACTGAAGGCAGGAGGAGGAGGATTGCGGCAACAAAGGATGAGATGGTTGGATGGCATCACCCATTCAGTGGACATGAACTTGGGCAAACTTCAGGGAAGGCTGGCGTGCTGCAGTGCATAGGGTCGCAAAGAGTTGGCCACGACTTGGCGACTGAACAACAACAAATTTTAAAAAAAAAAACTACAAGGATGGGACAAGGATCAAGATATGCTCATAGTAAATTCCACCCCCCCCCCGCCTTTTTTTTTGAGCATTCAAAATTTGCAGAGTTTATTTGGCTTGGTTATTTTTGTAATATGCATGCAAAGAAAATCAACCAATCCTGTCTAACTAGTTTTTCCACAGAAACATTCAAAGAATGGAAAGGCTGCAAACTGGCAACCTACGAGCTGTGTTTTGCCCACAGACATGTTTTGTCTGGCCTGCACAGTGTTTCTAACAACTGGAATATGTGGCTAACATTTAAAATGGGTAGTGAAGTGAAGTGAAGTGAAGTCGCTCAGTCGTGTCCGACTCTTTGCGACCCCATGGACTGTAGCCTACCAGGCTCCTCCGTCCGTGGGATTCTCCAGGCAAGAATACTGGAGTGGGTTGCCATTTCCTTCTCCAGGAGATCTTCCCAACCCAAGGATCGAACCCGGGTCTCCCCATTGCAGGCAGACACTTTACCATCTGAGCCACCAGGAAAACCTGGGTTTCTAAATTTTGTTGAAATGTCAGAAAACCTGACACAATTAGGTATACATTCTTCAAGGCAAAAACTGAGCTCTGATTAAGCTCTTGGGTAACTTAGACAAATGAGACAAAATTACTGCTTTCAAAGACCTCATGATTTACTATTAGAAGCAATCACAGGAAGAAATTATTGTAGTGTTTTACAGTCATACTATGTGCCAGGCAATGCGTGACGGATATTGTAATAAAAATGAGACTAGGTTAAGATGGAGGAGGGAAGAGGTCATCAACTTTGTTAAAAAGCCTACTGCTTTGGAAAGGCTTCATGAAGGAGGCAGCATTGGAGCCATGTCTTTGAGAGTAAGTTTTTGCTAGGTGACCAGGGCAGAGGAGGACATTTCAGATAAGCAGCAGCATGTTCAAGGTTGCAGGATCATATGCAGCCACCACAGATGAAGCACAAGGCTAACAATAAGGTAGTTTGAAAACCATATCATAGTTTGAAAAGAAATGATATGCTTTGAAAGCATAGCAGCAGCCAGATCGTGAAGAACTCTTGTATCTCATGCCAAGGAACGCAGGTTTCATCCTACACATCAGTATTATTCCCACAGTGCCCCTGAGGAGACTGCTCATGATTAAACCTAGGTGGAACAGAAATAAAAAGGGTAAATATATGCCAGCTGAACCCTACCCCCAACTGCTGTTTCAACTAGAATGAGCCCTACTACTATTCTACACAGTAAAGTCCTATTTATATTTCTTTGGACAAAAAATTATGTTATAAACCAAAAAAAGAAAAAAAAATTTTAAAGCTTAAACATGAGCTATTGAAAAATATTTACCAAGAAATTTAAATAAGATTAGTATTTTGTCAAGATCTCTCTGGTAACAGTTCCAAGAATCGAATAAAGAAGTATGAGAAGGGCTTCCCTGGTAGTCCAGTGGTTAAGAATCCACCTTGCAACGCAGGGGATACCAGTTCAATTCCTGGTCCCTGAAGATCCCACATGCTTCAGGGCAACTAAGCCCATGCACCAGAACTACTGAGCCTGCAATTTGGAGGCCGCAAACTGCAACTACCAAGCCCATGTGCCAAAACTACCGAAGCCCGGGTACCAGAGCCCATGCTCCACAACAAGAGAAGCTATTGCAATGAGAAGCCTGCAAACTGCAATGAGAGAAAGCACACGGGCAACAATGAAGAACCAAGAGCAGCCAATAATAAATAAATAAATATTTTTTTAAAAAGAAGCATGAGAAATGAGAATACTTAACCTCAACTGATCCAAGAAATTATGATTTAAATCTGAGTAGTGGCACAGAGTCGGACACGACTGAAGCTACTTAGCAGCAGCAGCAGCAGCAGCAGCAGCAGTGACAGTAGAGATATTCAAATCTTACTGATATCTACTTTGTAGCAAATAGTCTGCTATATGTTTTGTTCAGGATAAAAAAGATAAATTCAAGAATTATTTAAATAAAAAGAGAGAATGACTGATTAAAATGAGAAGGTTAAGAAGAAAAAGGAATTAAGCTTCATAGGTGACTTGAATAAAAGCACAGACAGATGTGATTTAAGCTTAGACGAAAATCACTATACCTCACCTTCAATAAGCTAAGCACAAACCAGACCAAAAAAGAAATGTTAAGGAGGTGTAATCTAGTCTGAAGCAAAGGTCCCAGAGTATTTGCTAGAGGTATACACAAAATCAGAACCATCCTTGAATGCCACCAGAAACAACAGAAGTTCTTAACTACCAATATCTTAACAATCTCAAATGTTTTTCTAATGGTCTACTGAAAGATAAAGCTTGGCATTCTTCCTTGGCAATTTGGATAAGATCCAGATAACCAAATGATGATGGAATCAAGAATATTGGAAAGCAAACAAGAATACTGGAAAATAATATTTAAGTCATCACACCTATACAATTGCCAGCTAATATATGGTCAGCAAGTTTATAAACTGTTACATTACACCAAGGATAAGTATGTAACTAGTGGCTCAATTCTGCTCATGACTAGTCTTCAATTATGGATTTCTTAGACTTTTAGAGTTCCAAAGTATTTAAGTGTATAAATTTACCAAGCATGAGAAGCATTCAAATATAAGTTTCTAGGTTTTTCATTGAGTCTAGACTGAAATATTTAGTGCTATTTCCATGAATCTGATTTTATAGCGTAACTATTTTCCCTGATTTTTAAAGGGCAGTGGGAGAGAGAAGAAAAGATTGGAGTGGGAGCCCTTACATTCTTCAAAATGAATCCTATTTTCACAGCTGTTCATGAGAGTCATTCCAACATCTTTGATAAAAATTATAACCAACATTAAATACACAAAACTTTTAAGTTCTTCAGTGAATTGGTCAAAACATTCTCTTTACGAAAAAAGCCTTCATACCTCATTAATTACATTAGACTATAATGCCTAACCCATTAAAGAGCAGATAATGTTAACTACTATTTCCAAGTAGCTGACAATAAGTTATAAAACTCACTCATGCAACATCAGAAAGACCTGGTTATAACTTTAAGTGCATTGCCAAATCTTATATATTAGAAGACATTCTAAGAGAATTGCATGGGCCTATAGCTACATAGTTTAAAAAAAAAAAAAACACATGAAATTGGTGTCTGACTAAAACAAGAAGAATTAGAAAATATTCTCAAAGTATCTTTATGTGGGCACAGGAAGTGCTTGCATTTACAGAGAGAGAAGAAAAAAAAAATGGGGAATAGAAGAATTACCTGAGGGCAGGAAATTCAGACAAAAGGTCCCTACTCCTGGTGAAAGCAAGTAGTCAGTTGCCAGGGTTTCTTAGACTCCTCTGGGACTCATTTGGGTGATTATGAAATTCACAGCACACCAATCTCCACCACAGCCAGCAGGGATCGCTGCAGGGAATGGGTACACAGGGGACACAGAAGGGAGCAAGTTTAAGGGAAGGAAGAGGAAAGGAATGATATGATAAAAATATTCAGCTGTGAGTCACTTTAAAGAAAATACAGTTGTATTTCACACTGGATTAACTATAGGCAAATGCTGATTAAAATCTAAGATAAATTAATCATTTAGGATTTTCTTCATTCTCTCTACCACTGGTAGCACTACTACTCTATTAAATCAGTATGTTTTTAATTTTATATTAAAAATAATATTTAACAAAAACGAGATAGCTATGCTATACAAACATTACACAAAGACTGAACTAAATAATATTAAATGAAACCAAATAGGATAAGCACTCTAAAAGACAAGCAACCTACAAACTGTCAAAATTTTAACTGCCCGAAGGCCCAGTTAAAACTATAATCCTCATTTCATTTCATAAAGAATACTAAAGAGTAAAGTCACCTATGAAAAATAACCCACAAACATCAAGATTGTAATATCGCTAAAAATGTATCCAGCTTTATAAATACATGGATTTATGACCTATGTGTTCCATGACGGCCGATGTATAAATTTACAATAGTATAAATCTATTTCTCCAGTCAGCTAAAAATGTTTCTGAACAACTACCCTGTACCACAGTACTGTGGCAGATGCTAAAGATACAATGGAGAACCACACAAGCACAGTCACTGCCCTCAGAATTCAAAGCCTATCAGGGTTATTCTGCCCTTAAAGAGATGACAGTGTATGGAACTAATAAACAAGAAGCTTTTGTTCTAAAATAAATAAAAAACAGTAGAGGAAAACACCACAATGTTATAATAACAGTGGCAGAAAAGAAGTCACAGATTCCTCTCTTAATGGTACTTTTGGGTAGAAAAAAGAGTACATACAGCTAAAAGTGTCTTAAAGGATAGACTAATATAGAGGTTCAAAATTTTTATACAACATGCTTTTTGGCTGGGAGAAGTCTCAAAATAAGTCAATGAATTATGAGACAGACCAATAACAAGTATAATGCCTAAAAAAAAATACATCCTGGATCATATTTGCTCAGCTCTTAATTTTGTTTTAATAATTTTGTCTTGATATGATACCTGCTCATATTTCACTCATGGAAATGGTGTCATAAACCTTGCGAAGTGAAGTGAAAGTTGCTCAGTCACGTCTGACTCTTTGCAACCCCATGGACTATACAGTCCATGAAATTCTCCAGGCCAGAATACCGGAGTGGTCAGCCTTTCCCTTCTCCAGGGGATCTTCCCAACCCAGGGATCAAACCCAGGTCTCCCGCATTGCAGGCAGATTCTTTACCAGCTGAGCCACAAGGGAAGCCCCATAAAGCTTGTAACTTACATCTGAGCTAATTAATATCAACTTGTAAATATCAATATTTAATAGAAATATTAAATTACTCATCTTAAGTAACATAGTATGCAAACTTTAAAACCTAAACTGCTAAGAGATCAACTTACTGAGGAAACATTTAGACTGGAAACTGCAGTATTAAGGCAAACTGTAATACTGCAAAAAAAATTATGCAAGTAAAAAGAAATGAATGGAGAAATTGTCCTTTCCAACTTTAAAGAACTGCTGAGTCAAAAGACTGTGTTTTCCGAGTTTCAAAGGACGGTAAGGTCAAATGATTCCCAAGTAATAAACGAATCTCCTAAGGGATATTGCAACAAGATGATAAAATACCATAAAGGAGTAATACAGGAAATGCTGAAAACTCAAAGAAAAGCGAACTGTTAGGTGCAAACTACAGCCTGAACAGGCAGCATAGAATAATCAAATTATGAAGGTGCTGGATCAGTGACTTAACTACTCAACACTACCTGTTAAATCTTAGCAAAGTCTAAAACTGCACTGTTTTAATAACTTCCTTCTAGGTGACCGGAACAAATACCTTCTGATTCTAGAATAACAGTATTACAATATCCAATAAACCACGCATTCAATCTCCTTTTCACCTGAAGTTCTCAAATCAATCTCCTGAAAGTAACTTTTCCAAGAATCAATATCTGGTTGTAGTTGTAAATTAATGTGAAAGAAACAGGCACCTTGCTCAATTTTAGATGCTTCTATGAAGTGTACTTAATAGAAGAAAAGAAAAATCCACCCCCTAAAATTCAACTCACAATTTACTTTTCTGTAATTATCTATTGGCTAAGCCAAAGGATGACCACACACAAAAAACACTGACATCACTGTTGCCAAACTATAAGAGGCACAGTCTAAATTAGCTTACAAATAAAGGGATCTCCATTTATATACTTAATAGACAACCAAATTAAGGTATCCAGAGCCAAACTCCAGATCTTTTTCCATAAACCTGCTCCTTCTGCATATCTTCTCCAACTTAATTAATAGCAACTCCATCTTCTCAGTTGTTTATGTCAAAGTCATCCATGACTGTTCTCCTTCTCAATCCATATTTTATCTATTGGCAAAACCTGTGGCTCTGCCTTCAAAATACATCCAAAACCTGACTATGTATCTCAACAACTTCACGGCATCCACCTAGCTCCATGCCAGTATTTTTTCTCATCTGGCTAGTTAACATTTTTCACTAGGCCCCTGATTCTTCCCCCGCCCTCCAATTATTTATTTCCCACTTGGCTGCAGAGTGATCAATGGTTCAAAGCCTTCAAGTGGCTTCCAGTCTCACTCAGGGTAAAAGCCAAAGTCACTACAAGGTCCCACAAGATCTGGCCCTTGATTTCTCTTTGATCTTACCTTCCTCTACTCACCTCAGTCCTCATTCCATTTCACCTATATTGGAGGCATTAATGTATTTGCCAAAAAAATGACAAGCTTCCTCTTCTGGATCTTTGCATTAGTTCGCACTCCCAATTTCAGCTCTCTCCTCAAATAACACCTTCTCAATTAAGCCTTCTCCATAACTGGATTTAAAATTGCAAAGTTTGTCCCCCCACCTCCGTGCACTTCCTACTCCCTTTCTCTTAGTTTTTTCAATAGCAGTGTACTTCACATTTAATTTAAATGTGAAAGTTAATTAATCTAATTACTCTCAGCCTTCTCTGATTAAAATGTAAGCTCCACTAAGGGCAAGGAGTTTGCCCCAACATTATGGACTAGTACCTGGTACAGAGAAGCACTCAGTAAATATACTATGAGGTACTCTAATCTCCCTTCATTTTGCCAGTCAGTCACAAGATCCTGCAAACACTCAACCTTTCCTAATCTCCTTAATAAATATTCCAAATAGTTAATCTTCTCAGGCCACTCTCCCTTTCTACTTATTTCTTCCGCTTTGTTTAGGGAGTATGTCTTGTTGAAACTGTCAAGAAGTTTCTTTTACCTCAATCCTTGGAGCTGGCCAGTATCCAGGCCTTTCCCAAGTCTGTTTCTCTAACCTTCTCATAAATTCTGTGGAATACTGATATCTTTCTACATTATTTTTCTACTTAATCTAATCTGAGCACCTCTATAGACTCTATATGTTTCCACCCCAGAGAAATGTTCCTGAACCTTGTATTGCAAATCAAACTCATAACCATGTACCTTTCTTTAGTGATCATGTCCCTCTTTAATCAGGAATTCTTTATTAGCAGTCACCTCCTGGGATGAAATTCAATTTCAATTTCCCTAACACGGCAAATGAGGCCCTCCAAAACCTAATTTTGTTAGGTGCCTACTAAAGACACCAAATAGAGCAACAAGCCTGACTCTAAACAGTTCCCCACATGACCACATCTTTGCTATACAACCCCTTGCCATTGCTAATTGACCCGTGGATAAACAGAACTGGATCAAACAGATTCTCTCTCCCAGAAATCCGAAACTTCAACAGGAAAGACCAGACTGGGAGTTGTGAAAGATCAGACAGCACCCTAAAGTAGTGGTTCTCAACTGAGAGTCGTTGTACCTTCCAGGGGACATCTGGCAACATCTGGGGACCTGCTCTCATTGTCAAGGCTGCAGGAGTGCTACCGGCATCTAGTGGGTGGAAACCAGAGGTGCGGCTCAACATCCTACAATGCGCAGAGCAGCCTTTCACAAAAACAATCGTCTGGTTCAAATGTCAATAGTGCTGAAGTTCAAGTACTCTTCCAACTAGGCCCTAGGCACTGGCTGTTCCAGATTCTGTGACCCACACTAACAGCTTTCTATTACATTTCCTCTTTTAGCCTAAGTGAAACAGAGCAGGTTTTTGTTGTTTGCAGACAATATAATCTTTTTTTTTTTTTACAGTTTTTTTAATTGGAGTATAATTGCTCTACAATGTTGTGTTAGTTTCTGTTGACCAATGAAGTGAATCAGCTATGTGTGGGTGCTAACGTGCTTCAGTCGTGCCTGACTCTTTGTGACCCCATGGTCTGCAGCCCTCCTGGCTCAGCTGTCCATGGGATCCTCCAAGCAAGAATACTGGAGTAGGTTGCAACCTCTCCTGCACTGGCAGGTGGGTTCTTTACCACTAGCACTACCTGGAATCAGTTACATGTATACACATATCCCCTCCCTCTTGAAACTTCCTCCCACCCCTCCCCTCTTCGTCATTACCTGAGGACCAAGCGAAGCTCCCTGTGCTATACAGTATGTTCCCACTAGCTGCCTATTTAACACATGGTAGTATATTTATGACAGACAATATAATCTTAATTAGCCCAGTATCCTAGTCCAATAATCTGATACACATGTGTATACTTTAAATCAGTTTCTCAACCTCAAAATTATTGACATGTAGGTCAAATAATTCTTTTTGTGAGAGAGCATGCTGTCCACTATAGGATGTTTAGCAGCATTCTTGGCCTCTACCTGCTAGTTACAACCCCAGACCCAACTCTGCCGAGTCATGACAATCAAAACTGTCTCCAGACATTGCCAAATATCCTCTGAGGGGTCAAACACCCCTGTTTCATAACCACTGCTTAAAACCATACAAAGACTGTATTTAGGTGTAGTGTATATCTTTGCAACACCCACTTGTACCTCCAGCATAATATGCCTTGAGCCAAAGGGGGAGCATTTGTATCTGAATCTTCCCCATCTCTTTTATGTCCTGGCTTAAATGTACCCCATCTTCAAGCTTTTACTCCCTGCCCTTCACCTTTGCTGGAGCACATATGTACACATACCACAGTAACAGGTAATGAGGACTTGAGCTGAAAGGTAAGCTCCTGCTTTTATTTTCTTTCTTACACTTGTTCTAACTTTTCTTTAGAGCTTTCCATTTCCTTGTGAAAAAATACTCTCCTAGAGAACTCTGCAAAACATATTCTGTGACAGTTATAGTATGAAAGATCAGGGTAAAATCCCCTTCAAAGGCTTTTCCTGTTTCACTTCTATTAAAGTGTAACTACTCTGTAACTAATCTGCACATGTGTGCACACAAACACACACACACTCACTCACTCACTTGTCCTCTTCAGTTTCAGATCTGTTTCAAGTATACAAACTTTTTATTAACAATTAAAGAGATGCTTGGAATACAAACTAAACAACTAGATAGGGAATAAGTATACAGATTTACACTTCTCAAATAGTTCATCATTTGCTTTAAGCATTTGTTAATCTCTAAAGAATAATTCTCTTATCAGTTCAGTTCAGTTCAGTCGCTCAGTCGTGTCCGACTCTTTGCAACCCCATGGACTGCAGTGTGTACGACTCTTTGCAACCCCAAGGACTGTAGCACACCAGGCTTCCTGTTCTTTCACCAACTCCCAGATCTTGCTTAAACTCACGTCCATCGAGTCGGTGATGTCATCCAACCATCTCATCCTCTGTTGTCCCCTTCTCCTCCTGCCTTCAATCTTTCCCAGCATCAGGGTCTTTTCCAAGGAGTCAGTTCTTTGCATCAGGTGCCAAATTACAGCTTCAACTTCAGTATCAGTCCTTCCAATGAATATTCAGGACTGATTACATTTAGGATTGACTGGTTTAATCTCCTTGCTGTCCAAGGGACTCTCAAGAGTCTTCTCCAACACCATAGTTCAAAAGCATCAATTCTTCGGTTCTCAGCTTTCTTAAGCCCTTGTATCTGAATAACACTGCTTTTAATCTTACAATTTCACCACACTTCAACCTCCAAGCTCGGAGTAAGCACTCTTTTTCTCCTGTTTGTTCCTACATTGTCTTCTTTATCTCTTAGATAAAGTGTCATTTTCATAGTCCTTTCTTTCCAGGATACCAAAGGTACCATATTTATTCAATTATTCAGTTGTCCATTATTTCCTAAAACCACAGGAAAATTGGCCATGCCCAATATCTGTGATAATATTGGTGGCTTAAAAAAAAAAAAAAAAGCAGTATGAAGCACAGTCAATTCATTGTTGCCATTCATGCATTCATTCAAAAAATAGTCATTGAGTACCTACATTATTCTAGACTCAAAAAAAAAAAAAACCTGCTCTCTTGGAGTTTACACTCAGTACAGAAGACAAATGAACTGCAAATAAACAAGTACATCTTATTACAGATGAGAATGAGTGCTACAGAGAAAAGAGTGGTCAGGTAAGCCCTCCATTAACAAACTATCATGAGTTCGATTCACTAGTCATAAGAAATGTCTATTATCAGAAGATAATATGTTCTGAGTATTTCCAATCAAAATGTGTTCCAGATGGTTAGATCAGTATAGTGACATCTTTATTACTGAATAATCTATAAAATTAGGTTTGACCTAGATAATTTCAGAAGTTCATCACTACCTGAGTAACAGTAAATTATCACAACACCCACCTTGTTTCTTCTATTGTCATCCTTTATATTTATAAATAACTGTATTGTTCTTAGGAGATGACAGCAACAGTAAGGTTAATAACAGTAAGGTTAATAACAGCAGTAAGGTTAATATCTTAACCAAGAGGATGAATTAGATACTCTTCAGTCACTTGACTTAAGGAAGTTTTGAAACATGAATTAACTGAAAACTTAAGTGCTTCAAAAACACATTTCAAAAAAATCATTAGTTAACAGTGCAGTTATTAGAAATCATACAGATTAAAAAAGTAATCCTCTATATGCCTAACTGACTCACTATGTTGTATACCTGAAACTGCTGCTGCTGCTGCTGCTAAGTCACTTCAGTCATGTCCGACTCTGTGCGACCCCATAGACGGCAGCCCACCAGGCTCCCCCGTCCCTGGGATTCTCCAGGCAAGAACACTGGAGTGGGTTGCCATTTCCTTCTCCAATGCATGAAAGTGAAAAGTGAAAGTGAAGCTGCTCAGTCGTGTCCGACTCTTAGTGACCCCATGGACTGAAGCCTACCAGGCTCCTCCATCCATGGGATTTTCCAGGCAAGAGTACTGGAGTGGGGTGCCATTGCCTTCTCCGATACCTGAAACTAACACATGGTAAATCTATACTCTATTATAAAAAAAAAAAAAAAGAGTAATTCTCAAGGTTCAATTCTGAATATGTCTGTTTTGTGAAGTAAACCATTACCTTTAACAACTGATTCGTAAGAGTCCTCATCAACGGGAGTTCTATAAGATAATTAAACTCTAATGTCCTAAGGTTCTTAATGACTGAACAAACTTTTCTCCTGTGCATCTAAAATGGAACTAGCTATGTAAATACTGTCATCCTCGGGAGAGTGAGAAAATAGAAATTCAAATCATTTTCTGTAGGTGCAAATTTTCTTGTGAACTGAGTATGAGAAAGGCTGGAGGACATCTGACAAGTCAGATCTTACTTAATCATACAAAATAATGATAACATCTTCCAAAATGAAGTAATTCATTATTGGATCATATGGACAATTTCAAAAGAAAATTTCCAATTAGTGATACCATTAAGAAATGTATAATCATCAGTGTTTCTATACTTGGTTACTTTAAAAAAATACCTTTATCTTATTCAATGTTATAAGTGAGGAAAATATTTGCTGAATCACAGAAATAATAATTTTGCTCTCCAGCATACTACCTGTGGTATACAACAATTTGGACAACCAAGAGCTCTCTTTACTAGGAAAGTATATCATCACACCCAAGTGTTTTCCTAAAATCAGTTAAAAGTAATCTTTAACTTACAAATAACAGAGGAAAGGGTCATAATCACGCATTCTGAATTCGCTGTTAACAACTTGGAAACAAGATCCTACATTTAGCCTGTGTTTTGAGACAAATATGGAAAAGTCAGGGGCAGTAACAAACTGCCAGCTTTACTGAGTCATGATTCTGACTAAAACCGCGTTATGAAATGGAAAGGCTGACAAGTCTTGGGTTTGTTACCACAGATGTTGACTCCCTGAATTTATGGATCTTAGATTTAAAAAAATAGTAATAAACTCTGTACGAATGATGTGGGGCTAAAACGACTCCAGAAAAAAACTTGCCAAAGTTGGTAACTCTGATTATTTACCTAAAACAAATCCTAACTGTGCAAACAGGCACACCCTCTAATGCACAGACTGGGAACGGCGAGGCAGGGTGAATTCAGAACAATAACAAGGTTAACATTTCAGTGAGAAGACAAGGCTCAGCCCTAAGAGTCCACACTGCGCTAGACGCCCTGGGTTAACGGAACCGCTCATCTCCGAATGGAGGAGAGCAGACACTGAGCACCTGGGCGGCGCCAGACCATCTCCAGTCTCCGCGCAGGACCGCCGGAGAGGGTCCTCCCGACGCCCCCCAGACGCCGCGTCGGGGATGATCCCAGCCATCAGTCTCTCCCTGCCACCCAACACGCTCCTCCGCGAGCCGATCCGGGGAGAAAATCCATCTAGGGGCGCCGTCCAGGGGCGAACCTGTCTGTGGGCGACCCGGACCGGGGACGACCCCATGCAGGCGCTGACTCGCGAGGCCAGCCCTGAGTGCAGGGGCCAAGGGAGATCAGGGGCCGCGACCTCTGCCCCTCTGGAGCAGGGAGTCCAAGGGTCGCCTCCGGCTAGGCTGCCAGTCCCCGCCGCCCCTGAAGCCGCGGGTTGCCTCTGGTACCCTGCTAGGGCGGAGGCGGGCTTGTGCCCACGCTCGAAGCTCTAACCTGGAAAGGTGCTTCAGGATCTGTTTCTTGATGAGCCCAGCCATGGTGCCGAGGCGGGAGGCGCCGCGCTCTCTCTCCGTTCTTCACTGCGTCCTCTCCTCGAGGCCGTCTCCTCTTTGTCCGGATTCACCCGGCCGGAGGAGAGGCTCCTGAGCACTGACGCCCGGGACAGACCCGAGGCCCCGGCCGAGGCCACAGCCGCCACCGCTGCCGCCAAGGACCCGAAGCATTGCGCTCAGGCAGCCGCGGCCGCCGCCGGCGCCATCTTGGCTGCAACATCACCTAAGAGACCTGGGGGAGGGCCGGGGAGCCGCGGGCGCGAGGCGGGGCGGGGCGGCGCGAGGCGGGGCGGGGCAACGCGGGCTCGGGAGGTTTGACGTCCCGCTTCTCTTGCAGGGTCTCGGGTCCGGGGTCCTACCTGTTCCTGACTCTCTTGAATGGTTTGACTCCCAACCCCAGAGCCTTCTGGGTTTTAGACCTCCATCCTCAGTCTCTAGTGTCCTTCACTGAGTGCTTCGTCCATATCTCACTTTTCTTTTTCATTTGCCTGTCAGAATTGACTCCACAAAGTGCTGATTGCTTTGCTTTCTTTACTTACTCAGTTTTCTTGATATTCTTCTTTACTTAGATATTCTGTGTTACCCTGGCCAAATGCTATAATTTGATGTTTCCTCTAGAAATTCTAAGGAAAGTGAAAGTTGTTACGATGTGTTAATAGAGTCCAGGACCAGGACGTTAGAAGGCTAAATTCCAGTTTTGGCTCTAGTATTTTCTAGTTATATTAACCTGGAGAAAATAATTTCTTACTTTTAGCCTCAGTTTAATTATCTATACAATAGGTTAATATCAGCCTTACCCAACTCACTAGGTTGCTGTATCTAGAGAAATAAAGGTGTAAAATTTCACTTTAAAATTTCTATGAAAAGGAAGGAAATAGTTGAAATCAGGGAGAACTATTACCTTCACTCGACCCAGCCCCAAACCAACACTTTAAGAGATGAAAATGACCATCCAGTGACATCTGAAAAGGGGGGGGAAATTACACTACCTCTGAGGGATGTATCAGAAAAGTCTGTGGGAGTGTATGGGAATGGCAAGGGGATAGTTTACATATAGTCCTGACCCTTTTAAAGCAAGGGAAAGCAGATATTTGTGGATTGACTTTACTCAATTTACTCATTTATAATGCACTAAAAATAAGGGACTATTCAAGTAACTAGGTAGCCTGAACGAAAACAAACTTTTCCTGTCATCAAGAAGTTAATTAACAGCCTCAGATGAAAGATAAATTCCTATGCTAAGACCTTGAGCTCTGTAATTAGACTCTTGTTCAAAGGCTGACTTGGCCACTTTGTAGGCAGAGTGTAAACTTGAGCACCTTATTTCAATCTCAGCCTCAGTACCTCATCTATTGGAGATAAAAGTATCTCACAATTTTGTGAGGATTAAATGCATATACAGTGTTCAACAAAGTACCTAGCATATGTCAAGCTCTTAATGCTATTATTATCCTTGCCATATTGGAAACAGAAGAAAAAGTTCATGAAAACACAAAGGATGGAGTGATTCTATCTTGTTTAGTCAGAGATGGGATTTTAGTGGAGATGGTATTTCAAGGGTGAGAATGTCAGCTTAATGTTAAATGAACTGGCTCCAAAGTCAGACTTGGATTTGAAACTTCATTCTATCAGCTGAGCCACAAGGGAAGCCCAAGAATACTGGAGTGGGTAGCCTTTCCCTTCTCCAGTGGATCTTCCCAACCCAGGAATCAAACCAGGATCTCCTGCATTGCAGGCAGATTCTTTACTGACTGAGCTATCAGGGAAGCCCTAACATTAAATGAATGGGCTCCAAAGTCAGCCTTGTATTTGAAACTTCACTCTGTGGATTTTTAGCTTTGTAATGGTAGGGAAAGTATTGAACTTCTCCAGCCCTGTGGTATTATTTACCTTCATGAGGTTGTTGTGAGGATTAACTAAGCTAATGCAGGTTAAATACTTAGAGAGTGCCAGACACAACAGAATGTTGGCTATCATTACTAACTCACTAGGATGTTTCAAGTAGGTGGAACATAATTATGAAAAAGGACAGAAGTGTCAAAGTCCATGACTTCTAAATGGCAAGTAATCTAATATGCTGGAACAACATGAGAATTCCTTTTCAAAGTAAGAACTATTAAAGAATACTTCAGGTTCATAAATGCAGTTACAATATCTTTTTCTTTAGAAAACACATGGCAGTAATTTCAACTTGAATCTCCTTTAACTGAGAGAACACCTATCATAAGCCCACCATAAATTCTATGGTTTATATTTACGTTTTTGTTCATTGCTACTTAATTTTCAAAAAGTTAAAAACATGACTGTCATATAAATATATAATAAATGTGCATCAAAAATTTAACTCACATTAATGCAGGAACCAGCAAGATAGGATATAAAGTTAGTTCACTCATTAATGCAACTGAAATATTTGCACATGTTCCGTATGTATATCAGAGTGATATTTTTAACCCTTTTAAAATTACACACTGCCAAAATACACATGTATTTGATGTGTAATACATGTGAAAAGTAATAGTCACAGGCTTGAGATTATGTGTACTAAAACCTGGAGGGGTGGGAAGAGAGATCGCATGGTGTGAAGGTGAGTGCAGTCAGAGCTTTTACTGAACAGTCTGTGCTGAAGTTGGCTCAACTTCATACCCAGCCAGTTCATACTGGCTCATGAACCAGTTGTGCACGTCTCTTTCCAACTGTGTGTTCCAGTGTTTGGTAACTTCAGGAAAGCTTGTAATCAGCCATTGTAACAGTATTTTCATTGTATAAAATGGTAAACACTAAAATCAGGACTTTTTCCCCTGGAGATCCAGTTGTTAAATATTTACCAGCAGACAATGTAGGATGGGTGGAAGGGAGATGAGATTGCAAATGCTTGGACATTATTTCATAGTCAGTGTCAAGCCTTAGAAAACTATGGTGATTGAATTTGGGAAATATGATAAGATCTCTGATATAGAAAAATATTTCTGATAATCATACTGGCAGTATAGAGGACAGAACATATTGAGAAGAGAATGGAAATAGGAACGTTGAGAAGCTTGTAACATTACTATTTCTGGTGAAAGATGAAGCAGTATCAGTAGAGGCAAACAAACAACCAGAAAAAAAAAAAAGTCAAGGAAAAATTCCAGGATTAAGTGAAGGATTGCAGTTGAAGGTAATTGAGGCTTCTAGTTTGAGGCACTAGGTAGATACTGGGACATACCACTAATTGAGACAAGTAATAGAGGTGGAACAAGCAGTTTTGGAGATAAAATTGTTTTGAATGTTACCTTTAAGGTTATTTCACGCTGTATGGATAGAAACATTCAGGTTGCAATTTGGGGTGGAAGTTCTTCTTTAGGATTTATTCAAGGATAGCTGAAGCCAAGAACAAAAATAATCTTGATCCGGGATCAGAGGAAAATGAAGGAAAGCAAAAAGAAAAGCTTAAGTGAGAAAGGGCTTAAAACCAGTAGAGATAGAATGGAAAGAGCCTATTTTAAAAGATGTGAGGTGAATAGAAATGGTGACTACTCTATAATGTAAGATTGATAAAATATTGTTTACATGAGGGAGGCTATCGATTTAATATTGTTAGAAAATTGATTACTAAAATTGGATACAACTAAATTTGAAGTTTCAATGACTTTTTTTACAAAGAATTATAGACACCTGTAGAGTGCCTGAGGTGTTGGAGAAGACTTCTCAGAGTCCCTTGGACTGCAAGGAGATCCAACCAGTCCATCCTAAAGGAGATCAATCCTGGGTGTTCATTGGAGGGACTGACTTTGAAGCTGAAACTCCAATACTTTGGCCACCTGATGAGAAAAGCTGACTCATTTGAAAAGACCCGGATGCTGGCAAAGATTGAGGGCAGGAGGAGAAGGGGACGACAGAAGATGAGATGGTTGGATGGCATCACCGACTCGATGAACATGGGTTTGGGTGGACTCCGGGAGTTGGTGATGGACAGAGAGGCCTGGCTGCTGCGGTTCATGGAGTCACAAAGAGTCGGACACGACTGAGCGACTGAACTGAACTGAGAGTGCCTGACTTTGAAAAGTTTGCCATGGCAAAGGCAATAGGATGATCATAAAATAAAAGGATGATGATGGCAATGACAATGATGATTACTACTACCAGGTACTTTTATCATTTACTCTTCATAAAACAATTCTGCAAGGGGAAATTATTATAGTACTCCATTTTACAGATGAGGAAACTAAGGTGTAGAGAGGTTAACTAACCTGTCCAACACATGTAGTGGCAGAATGAGGATTTGACCCAAGAGTTTGAAAGAAGAAACAGCACTCTTAACCACTATCTTTGATTTCAGTAATAGGACCTACTTCAAAAGATTAAATTAAGATTAAAGATTAAATTAACTTCAAGATTAAGAAATACACCCAAAACCCAAAATTTAACCACATGCATTAAATGTTGTGTAAGTATTAACCCTTATCTTCATCACCCAAGGTTACACAGCCATTTTGTGGCAGGGTCCGGATTCCAGTTTAAAATTAATTCTCTTAACCAATACGATACTGTGGAGTGAGCTCAAGTCATCACGGGAACACACAGGAGGAATACCTAATTTTAGGAAGGGGAACGGGGAGGGAGTGTGTCAGGTGTCGAGAAGCTTTTTTTCGGTAAGACACAAAGCTCGGTCCAGAAGAGCAAGCGGAGAGGGAAGAGTGTGAGTAAAACAGCGAGGCGGTTGACGGAACAGCGTATTTGTAACAAGGTGACTGGCTCCAACACTCGGAAGCAGTGGCGCATGATGAAGCTGAAGAGTCTTCATACCCAATTCCATGCTGCGTACGGGTTTGCAATGTATTCTTCAAAAGACGTCACTGAGTAATACTATTCGAACACACAACCTTTCCTCCCAACCCTCCCACAGAGATGGTTCGTTACAGGCGTTATAAGAAACTTCCAAAAGCAACTCAAATCTACAAAAGTAAAGAACAATCACGCATTGAAAGAAAAAAAACTTTAACATTTTCTCTCTTATTGGATCTGGCCAAGAAGTAAAAACGTTAGGATAGGAAGGAAGTACGGCATGACTCTTGCGAGCAGGTAGGGCGGCTGTGCAAGCTCTGGTTTCCGGCGTCCTCGGTTGCTAAGGGAGACCGGAAGCGCCCTTGTGCTCCGTGGATGCAACCGTAGAGTGCCGGAAGCAGTAACAACAGAGTGCTGGGAAAAGCGTGAGCAGAGGGGTCTGAAAAGAAGGCTGCGGAGACTTGGTTTACGCTGAAATGACGACGTTAGTGCTGGATAACGGAGCTTACAACGCCAAAATCGGTTACAGCCATGAAACTGTCTCGTAAGTGTTCGCTGCCCGCGAGGGACAAAGCATATATGCTTAGTAGTTACATGTGCTACGCTTCATTTTGGGACCTCTGTAAACTGCAAACGCCGCCGCGCAGCTCATACTCTGTTTGAGGGATGCTCGGCTTGGAACTGGGTAGCTGGGAAGCTTTGAAGTGGGGCTTGGGTTACTAATTTTGGAATTTGTGGCCCGGAAGTGGGATGTGTGTTTAGTTTCGTAACAGGAAATAGCAAAGTAGGCTTCTAAGAAAGAGGTTCCCGAATGAGGGACCTGTACACAAGGTTTCTGAGCCGTCTCGAATCGCGGGCAACGTTTTGCGTGTATATGCATTTTTGCTGGGAAGCAGTTATGGCTTCCGTCAAATCCTCCACGGGTTTAATGCCCTCCGCCCCCACCCCAAGTGTAAAAACCACTGTGTCAGTGACTGAAGACTTTGAAGGCTTTGTATTCAAGCCCTTCTAAGTGCTCTCTGACTGGCTTGGTTGATTTAGACTCATTTAAACAAAGCATCACTACGAACAAAGCTAGTGGAGGTGATGGAATTCCAGTTGAGCTAGTTCAAATCCTGAAAGATGATGCTGTGAGAGTGCTGCACTCAATATGCCAGCAAATTTGGAAAACTCAGCAGTGGCCACAGGACTGGAAAGGTCAGTTTTAATTCCAATCCCAAAGAAAGGCAATGCCAAAGAATGCTCAAACTACCGCACAGTTGCACTCATCTCACACGCTACTAAAGTAATGCTCAAAATTCTCCAAGCCAGGCTTCAGCAGTACGTGAACTGTGAACTTCCAGATGTTCAAGCTGGTTTTAGAAAAGGCAGAAGAATCAGAGATCAAATTGCCAACATGTGCTGGATCATCAAAAGAGCAAGAGAGTTCCAGAAAAACATCTATTTCTGCTTTATTGACTATGCCAAAGCCTTTGACTGTGTGGACCACGATAAACTGTGGAAAATTCTGAAAGAGATGGGAATACCAGACCACCTGACCTGCCTCTTGAGAAACCTGTATGCAGGTCAGGAAGCAACAGTTAGAACTGGACATGGAGCAACAGACTGGTTCCAAATAGGAAAAGGAGTACGTCAAGGCTGTATATTGTCACCCTGTTTATTTAACTTATATGCAGAGTACATCATGAGAAACCCCGGGCTGGAAGAAGCACAAGCTGGAATCAGGATTGCTGGGAGAAATATCAATAACCACAGATATGCAGATGACACCACCCGTATGGCAGAAAGTGAAGAGGAACTCAAAAGCCTCTTGATGAAAGTGAAAGAGGAGAGTGAAAAAGTTGGCTTAAAGCTCAACATTCAGAAAACGAAAATCATGGCATCTGGTCCCATCACTTCATGTCAGATAGATGGAGAAACAGTGGAAACAGTGTCAGACTTTATTTTTTGGAGCTCCAAAATCAGTGCAGATGGTGATTGCAGCCATGAAATTAAAAGACGCTTACTCCTTAGAAGGAAAGTTGTGACCAACCAAGATGGCATATTGAAAAGCAGAGATATTACTTTGCCAACAAAGGTCTGTCTAGTCAAGGCTATGGTTTTTCCAGTGGTCATGTATGGATGTGAGAGTTGGACTGTGAAGAAAGCTGAGCGCCGAAGAATTGATGCTTTTGAACTGTGGTGTTGGAGAAGACTCCTGAGAGTCCCTTGGACTGCAAGTCCATCCTAAGGGAGATCAGTCCCGGGTGTTCATTGGAGGACTGATGCTGAAGCTGAAACTCCAATTCTTTGGACACCTCGTGTAAAGAGTTGACTCGTTGGAAAAGACTCTGATGCAGGAAGGGTTTGGGGGCAGGAGGAGAAGGGGACGACAGAGGATGAGGTGGCTGGATGGCATCACCGACTTGATGGACATGAATTTGGGTAAAGTCCAGGAGTTGGTGATGGAGAGGGAGGCCTGGCGTGCTGCGATTCACGGGGCCGCAAAGAGTCAGACTCGGCTCAGCGACTGAACTGAACTGAAACAAACAATACACTGGCATTCATAAACTACGTTTGAGTAAAGACTAAGCAAATTTAAAGACTCGCTTTTCCTGTAGCGTATTCACAGGGGACCCGGGGACTTTTTTTACTTCCTCCTTTGCTTTTTTTTTTTTTAAACTGAGTAAAAATGTAAAATGTCGCAGTCTATTTCTGCAGTGTGTATTATTGTACTTAGCTTTTAACAGCAAGTCTCTTATCATTTACTTAAGGACTAATTTAAAAGTCTTGATAAAAGTAGGTGCAGAATACTCAGACTTCTCTGGGGCTCAGACATTAAAGCATCTGCCTGCAATGAGGGAGACCTGGGTTGGATCCCTGGGTCAGGAAGGTCCCCTGGAGAAGGAAATGGCAATCCACTGCAGTACTCTTGCCTGGAAAGTCCCGTGGGCCAAGGAGCCTCAGTATAGTGACAAAAGGGGTGGGGGAAGAAGGAAGCTAATAATCAAGGATAGTACATTGACTAATATTATAGCCATAAGATTGACTACAATGCAGGGTTTAAAAATCATGTCCTGAAAGATTATACACTTTCACTGTATTATCTCAATTAATGCAAGGATTTTGATTGCCTTTAGTGCAAAGTAATCATCAGGCCATAGTGGCATATTTGAGGGTGGCAAATTGTGCTCCTCCTCACTTTCTCTCTATCCCTCTCTCTCTCTCTCTCTCTCTTTCTATATATATATATATATATATGCGCACACAGACGCATACATACATATATGTGTAGATATGTATGATGGATAATGGCTCTAGTTTGTCTTCCTAACCAGATTGTAAGCTCATTGTGGGCAGCAACTATATTTAAAACTACCTCCTACTTCTGTACCCTATAGTATCTTGCAACTGAAGATCTTTGACTCCATGGAAACTTAGTTTTATGGTCAGATTTTTGAACTTGCTTTTTTTTTTTAAACTAGAATGGTATTAAGAGTTTTTTCCAGAAACTTTAACTTTAACTTTACTTCAGCCCCTCTTCACCTGTGTGCAGTGGCCAAATCAATGCCCACCTGTAATAATATCTTGAGGATTATTTGAGGAAGATAATGGGTCCAGTGCAGAACCTGATATATGGTGAAAGTGAAAGTCCCTCATTTCTGTCTGACTCTTTGCCTCCCCATGGACTATACAATCCATGGAATTCTCCAGGCCAGAATACTGGAGTGGGTAGCTGTTCTTTTCTCCAGGGGATCTTCCCAACCCAGGGATCCAACCCAGGTCTCCTGCATTGCAGGCAGGTGCTCTACCTGCTGAGCCACAAGGAAAGCCCAAGAATACTGGAGTGGGTAGCCTATCCCTTCTCCAGCGGATCTTTCTGATGGAGGAATGGGAACCGGAGTCTCCTGCATTGCAGGCAGATTTTTTACCAACTGAGCTATCAGGGAAGCCCTGGTATGTGGTAGAACATTTTAAAAAAAAAAGTCATTTTTAAATATTTTGAAGACAGAATGAGAAACACTGGTTCGGAAATTTTCATGTTCTTTCTTTTAGAAAGTAAAAGTGGTTGTTATGTAATTATATTTTTAAGAACTAAGTATTTAGGGAATAATTACATTATTTGTTTCTTTGTAGAGTTATTCCAAACTGTCAGTTCAGATCAAAAACAGCACGTCTTAAAACTTTTACTGCTAACCAGATAGATGAAATAAAGGACCCTTCTGGACTCTTTTATATTCTTCCTTTTCAAAAGGTAATCCAACTCTATGACATTTCTAGCATTAAGGACCTACATTTAAAGATAATTTGAAATGTATTGTAAGATTTTGTGTGTTTGAAAATATTTTTAGATCTCTGAGAAAGCGTTATTTAAAGTTGAATTAAGAGCTTATTAAAACCAAAAATTGAATTTAAATTGTCATGTTAAAAAATAGCCATGAATAATTATACCTCTATGAAAAAGAATCAACTATACTTCAATAAATAAAAATAAATGACCATAATTTAGTTACTGATTGTGGGTACTGAATTTTACTTGTTTATGTTAAAGCTAAATGAAATACAAACATTAAAGAAAATAAATATAGAGGGGCATCCCTACATATTGATGTGTCTTTTGAGCCCTTTGATGTTTTGGTTATTGTTAATTTGTAATGTTTTGAATTTTTAAAAGAAGAAAAACATACCAATGTAATAGCTTTGAGATTCAACTAGTATTAGACTGGTAAAGAGAGAGTAATTAAGAGATAGTAATCAGTGATTTATAATGTATTGATCTGACTTTTTTTAAATTCTACAAATATTTTTGATAGTTAATTCATAAAACAAATTTTTTAGGGCTACTTGGTGAATTGGGATGTTCAAAGACAAGTTTGGGATTACCTTTTTGGAAAAGAAATGTATCAGGTAACAAGTTGGAGTATGTATTCAAATTTCTATTTCCATGTCTCATTCAAGTGAAAAATTAGAAGTTATATTTTAAGATTTATAAATTTTTGAATATTTCTTACAGTATTTAAGTCACTTAACCTACCGTGCTTAGCTTTGATTTTCTAAATAAGTGCAAGTGCATAGAATTTCTATTGTGAAGTAGAATTTGAGGTTGAGAAGAGCTAATCTATATGAAACTTAAGATTAAAATTTTACTTAGATATCTACTATTCTTAGACCACTTTATAGTCTCATTTTCACAATAAAATTATTTTGCTCATATATCTGAATGTGTGAATGATGCAATGTTAGAATTTTGTGCTCTTAATATCTTTAGTGTGACTTTAGGTATCCTGAGAGAATGTTCAAATTTTAATGCTTCTTTAAGAGTATGTAGGAGAGAATTGTGTAAACATTAAATATCCCAAAGCTTCTCACCTTTTACCTTTTATTTTATACCTTTTAACTTTTAAAAACAAAATACCAGTTCCAGTGCTTGTAGTTGTATCATTCATTACTTTTGCATAATTATCTTTAAACAATTTGATGGTACCATTTTATCAGTGCTACCATTAAGAGAGTTAAATAATAGTCGAAGACCATGAATGCTGTAACCAGACTTCCCAAGTTCAGTCCTAAGTTTGTCATTAGTTATATGACCCTCGGTAACTCACTCAGCTCTTCTGTGTCTCAGTTTGCTCACCTTTCAAAAGGGGATAATAGTAAGACATGTCTACTGGGGCTATTGTGAGAATTAAATAGATTTATGTACATAAAGCAGATGTTTACAATTATAACTATAAAGCTACAAAACTGGGAATTTTTTTCCTCTTATAGGTTGACTTTTTAGACACTAATATTATTATCACAGAACCATATTTTAACTTCACTTCAATTCAAGAATCAATGAATGAAATCTTATTTGAAGAATACCAGTTTCAAGCAGTATTAAGAGTAAATGGTGAGTTAAAGTTCTGATTGAAATTGAGTTGTGTGAATATGAATAAATACTTTAAATCCAAGACTATTGAGTGACATTCTTTTAGATTTGATGAAATTTAAAACTAGATGAAGCCCTTGAGCTTATTAGTCTGACTTCTCTCGCTGTATCTTTTTAATATGGTATTTCTCCCTAATGAAGTTAACTAGCAACGTATTTCTAATCTCTGAAAGTCTATTTTTTCTGAGATAGTTGTCTTTTCTATCACTGATGTGTTTGCTATTCTTATTATTGTTTGAAATAATGTTAATAGCTCAGACTGCCAATATGAGGAAAAACAATCTATAAATACCATCTAGAAGTTAGTTTTTTAAAGGCTAGAATTAAATGACTGTACAAAGAAAGTATTCACCTATTTAGCATGTAGCATTTAAGTCTGTATAAACAACAATATACTGTAATGGTTAGGAACATAATCTCTAGAACAGTGTTCTCAACCAAGAGTGATATTGCTCCTGGGGATATTTAACAATGTCTGGAGACATTTTTCATTGTCACAACTGGGACGGTGCTTCTTGCATCTAATGTGTAGAGGACCAAGATGCTGCTAAACAGTGCACAGTAAAGCCCCCAACGCTGGGCAAGTATCTGACCCACAATGTCAGTAGTGCTGAAGTTGAGAAAAACCGCTGTAGAGTCATACTGCTTACGTTTGATTCCTGGCTCTGTTATTTTCTAATCATGTGACCTTGGGCACATTATTAACGTCTCTGCTTCAGTTTCTACATCTGTAAAAATGGTATTGTTGTGAGGATTAAAACATACATACTCATGGAGTTTAGAATAGTGCCCAGCATGTAATAAATGCTCAGCAAAATTATTTGCTATTAAAATAATTACTATAAGTTGTGAAGTAAATATTTACCTTCAAAGTTGATCACAAAGTTTTTATCATTTTCCACAAAAATATCATGTTTTAATGTTTAAATATCTGACAGAATTAGTAATGTTATTTTAGATTAACTTTTTTTTTTTACAAAGGAAAATTTCTTTCTGTTTGCTTTAGTTTGCTGCTTTTCTTTACTTCTTGTTTTAAATTAGTTGTACTTTTATTCAGTGTGTTTATTTTTTCTTTATCTTTTGTTTTCTTAATAGCTGGGGCTCTCAGCGCACACAGGTATTTCCGAGATAATCCTTCCGAGTTATGCTGTATCATTGTAGATAGTGGATATTCCTTTACACATATAGTTCCTTACTGTAGAAGTAAGAAGAAAAAAGAAGCAATTATTCGGTGAGTTGCATTCAATTTTCATCTTATTTCTTATAATAAAACTGGATGAAATTTGTGATAAACTGAACTAAATTTGAATTCTTCCTTTTTAGGATAAATGTGGGAGGAAAACTCCTAACCAATCATCTAAAAGAAATCATATCTTACAGGTAATACTTAGCTTTGATTCTATGGGAAGATGAGATGCTGGGGGTGAAATTTTTAAAGTAATTTAAAATTATTCCTTGCCTTTAGTTCTAATTTCAGGTGACAGTTCTGAATTATTGCTTTAAAGACTGTATTACGTAGATACTAGGTTGGCCAAAAAGTTCATTTGGGTTTTTCTGTAACACCTTATGGAAGAACTTACATGAACTTTTTTTTTTTTTTTTAACTTTACAATATTGTATTGGTTTTGCCAAATATCGAAATGAGTCCTCCACAGGTATACATGTGTTCCCCATCCTGAACCCTCCTCCCTCTTCCCTCCCCATACCATCCCTCTGGGTCGTCCCAGTGCACCAGCCCCAAGCATCCAGTATAGTGCATCGAACCTGGACTGGCAACTCATTTCATATATGATATTATACGTATTTCAATGCCATTCTCCCATATCATCCCACCCTCTCCGTCTCCCACAGAGTCCAAAAGACTGTTCTATACATCAGTGTCTCTTTTGCTGTCTCATATACAGGGTTATTGTTACCATCTTTCTAAATTCCATATATATGCGTTAGTATACTATATTGGTGTTTTTCTTTCTGGCTTCCTTCACTCTGTATAATAGGCTCCAGTTTCATCCACTTCATTAGAACTAATTCAAGTGTATTCTTTTTAATGGCTGAGTAATACTCCATTGTGTATGTATACCACAGCTTTCTTATCCATTCATCTGCTGATGGACATCTAGGTTGCTTCCATGTCCTGGCTATTGTAAACAGTGCTGCGATGAACATTGGGGTACATGTATCTCTTTCAATTCTGCTTTCCTCAGTGTGTATGCCCAGCAGTGGGATTGCTGGATCATAAGGCAGTTCTATTTCCAGTTTTTTAAGGAATCTCCACACTGTTCTCCATAGTGGCTGAACTAGTTTGCCTTCCCACAAATACTGTAAGAGGGTTCCCTTTTCTCCATAGCCTCTCCAGCAAGAACTTACATGAACTTTTTGACCAATTCAGTAAATACCAATGATGTTTAAGTTAAAAAGCTTTCTGACATATGAAATGGTAGTGTCCACCAAAAAGACACTTCCAATTTCTCGGGAGTTTAATACATTAATAATATTTTAAAATTGCAAATGTACGTATACCTTGTAAAACATTTTACAGTGCATATAAGGATATAAGGGTCTAAAAAGAAAATAAATCTCTGCTTCCCTTTTCCACTTCTCTTGTCAGTTCTCCATACACAGTACAATACTTGAATTTTATTTATCTTTTATCCTTTTTTAATCTCTAAAAGCCTTAATAATGTGCACTGCCATGTATAAAACAATAGCTAGTAGGAATACTTTATAGTACAGGGAGCTCAGCTCAGTGCTCTGTAATGACCTAGAGGGACAGGATGTTGGGGTGGGTGTGGGAGGGAGGTCCAGGAGGGAGGGTCTATATGTATACATATAGCTGGTTCACTTTGTTATATAACAGAAACTAACACAACACTGTAAAGCAACTATACTCCCCCCGCCCCAAAGAAAAATATATAGATAGATACGTTTCTGGATTAGCTGGTATTAGTTGACTGTCCACTATTAAAAGATTAGAATTAGTGTACTTAATCACCTCCCAAGGAGGGCATAGCAGCCCACTCCAGTATTCTTGCCTGGAGAATACCCATGGACAGAGGAGATCGGTGGGCTACCGTCCATGGGATTGCAAAGAGTTAGACATGACTGAGTGACTAAGCACAACTTAAATAAGATAATGGAATGGGTATTCCATAAAGTTAAAAATATTTTACACATTCAAAAATTTAATACTTTTTAAAGATCAGTTACCTGGACATTTAATTCCAAAAAAATACTTTCAATGATAAGTTGCATTTAAATTTTTTTCATTTCACATTACCATTTTTATTTCTGTTTAGGCAGTTACATGTTATGGATGAAACACATGTGATTAATCAAGTGAAAGAAGATGTATGCTATGTGTCTCAGGATTTTTATAGAGACATGGATATTGCCAAGTATGTATAACGGTAGCCTAAGAATTGGAAAGTTGATTCTTTAATGTTAAGCATAGTTAAAATACTTCATAAGTCTCTATTTTGTTTTCCAGGTTGAAAGGAGAAGAAAATACAGTAATGGTAGACTATGTTTTGCCTGACTTTAGTACAATTAAAAAGGGCTTTTGTAAGGTAATTTTTAAAAAAATTTTGTATTAGCATGAAGTTAATTTATAATGTATTCGTTTCAGGTGTAAAATAAGTAATTCAGTTATACATTATTCTTTTTAAGTGTTTGCTCTCTGTTATTACAGAATATAAAGTAGAGTTCCCTGTGCTATACAGTAGGTTCTTATTATTTATTTTATATATATTGTGCATGGATGTATACTTAGTTGCTTCATTTATGTCCAACTCTTTGTGACCCCAGGACTGTAGCCTCCTAGATTCCTCTGTCCTTGGGATTCTCCAGGCAAGACTACTCGGATGGGTAGCCATTCCCTTTTCCAAGGGATTTCCCTGACCCAGTGATTGAACCCGAGTGTCCTGCGTTGCAGGCAAACTGTATACTGTCTAAGCCACCAGGGAAGCCCGTAGTAACTCCATGGACTGTAGCCCGCCAGGCTCCTCTGTTCATGGAATTTTCTAGGCAAGAGTATTGGAGTGGATAGCCGTTCCCTTCTCCAGGGGATCTTCCTGACCCAGGGATTGAACCTGAATCTTACGTTGCAGGCAGATTCTTGACCATCTGAGCCACCTATAGAAGTGTATGTTAATTCCAATGTCCTAATTTATCCTTCTCCCCACCTTTCTCTTTTGATAACCATAAGTTTGTTTTCTAAATCTATAATGTAAGGTAATTTTTAAGTTTTTCTTTAAGCAACCACTGAGGTTTGATGGAATGTCAGAGTTGTTGATGATAGCCTTCTTGCCTGTTGGCCATTTCTGTAGACACCAGAGTATGAATGATTAATTAATATTTGTATTAAATTTATTTAGGAAAAGAACTGTCCACTGTGATAGCTTATGGGACAAATTTGGAGATAAACTAACTTTACCTATATTATGGTTTACCCATTTCTGTTTTCTTAAGAATTAGTGTAAGTCCAGTTAAAAGTAGATTATTTGCCTGTTGTGAATGTTATTGACACAGCAGACCCAGGGCTGTGGTATCAGATTGTAGTTGAAAAGGTCAAAATCCAGTGCACTTTGAAAATGTTGAGTAGGGTTTATCTTGGATGTCAAAACAATATAATCTCTCCCTATCTTTGATCAGCTCAGTTTTATGTTTGGGTAAATGTGAAGTTTGCCCTTACAGTTACTGGTTTGGTGAGGACTTTTAGAAGTTAAAAGTCTTTGGTCAGAAACCTAAGCACGCAGAAATATTTTCACGAGACATTTATGGTAATATTCATTGCAGTATACATTGAGTGAAAAATTGGAAAGAGCCTAAATACTCACTAATGGAAGAAGAATACATTTTTATTTATTCATATTATAAGTAAAAGTGTGAAGTCACTCAGTCGTGTCCGACTCTGCGACCCCATGGACTGTATGTAGCCTACCAGGTTCCACCATCCATGGGATTTTCCGGGCAAGAATACTGGAGTTGTTTGCCATTTCCTTCTCCAGGAGATCTTCCCAACCCAGGGATTGAACCTGGGTCTCCCACATGGTAGGCATTGTAGGCAGACACTTTACCGTCTGAGCCACCAGGGAAGATCCTCATGTTATAAAATAAGCAGTAAAAGTATAATAAGAGGTATGTGATCATCATGGATAAATCTCAGAAATGTATTTCTGTTTAGAAGACTATATACCATTTCAGAATATGTAGAATAATTCTTTATATGTGGGCATTTATAAAAATGAAGTAAAAGTATAAAAACTGTGTGTGTGAATGATAACACCACATTTAAAATGGGAGTGTTAACTGTGAAGTTACGTTAAACTGACTGATGGATACATATAAAAATTATACAATTTTTATACTTATTTTTATGCCTGAAATTTAAAAAATAATTTTTTTGGCCAGATTTTTAAGGTGAAATACAAATCAGAATTCATAGAAGGCTACCCAAGTCCTTATAAAATCAGTATCATCCTATAATGTCCTTAGAAATAGATCCTTGTGGAAGGACCGAGGCTGACTTTAAGAAGTGAGAATTATGACAGATTATGAAATCTAGTTATCTGGACATGAACTGGGAAGAGGAACTGGAAGCCTGAATCCCACAAAGAATATGGAAGATGTATTTATTCTTTGTAAGACAAGGAAAACTGCCCCAAACATATAGATAGCAGGCCTCTTTCTCATCAGGCATGTTTGATCATCTTCATACAACTATAGCTGTTTAAAGCAGTCCAGTGATAAACACCTTATAGAGAATTTACAGCACTCTGAACTTAAGATGATAAAGTAATCGATATTTCTACCAGGATGGACCCTGAACAATGGACCCTATGTCTCTAAACCTGACGGAAAATCACCTGGGCCACTTGAAGAACAATTGATATCCATGTTCTTTGTTCCTGTACCTGGAAATATTTAGTATCTAAGTTCGGAAACTTAAACTCTAAAAGAGAAAAAAGTCTCTTCCAGGTGATTGGACTATTAGCTAGGCTTGGAAATCTTTCTCTTCTGTAAAACGTAGTTCTCTCCTGCCCTACAAATGACAGCTTACCAGTTTATTGGACATTATCTGCTGAACTCTGCCAGTTTCCTTCCCAAATCATAAGCCTTGATTTCTCGGCACTGCAGCGTACATAGCAAGCTAGTAGAGGTGTGTTGGTACCATCAATTGACTGTTGTATTGCTTCTCATCAGAGGAAAAAGGCAAAAGCCACATTGTACTGTTTGCTGCTCTTTTATTGACTTTTGGCCTTGTGATCAGAATCTTGGTATGACTGCACTTCCATGGACTCCTTATTACATGTACAGTTTAATATCAATTGAGTGGACATAGTTGGACTGGACTTTTACCAGATGATGGAATGTTACCTCAAATGTCTGTTTAAAAAATAACAGTTTAATTTCTACTTTGCCAATTAATATTAAAATGTATATTTCACTACATGTTAAATTGTGTACATCGTAATAATTTTTAAGGTTTGGAAATGACTATATTCTGTATATGTTAGGGTTACTCCTAAAATGTATCTTTGTAAATTTAATACTTGATTAACTTTTTTTCATTATTGCCTAAAAATCAAAATCTTTGATGAAAACTGATAAAATATGTTTGAAATTAGAAAAGCCATACCATATAAAATGAAAGAGAATTTGTTTCAGAGTCTTTATACTTAGAATGTTGTTAAAACTTAGACCTTGATTGTCGATTCAAGAATATGTTTAAATACTCAGGAAAAAGTTACAACCTTGATTTTCTAGTGTTGACGACAGTAATAATGATGAGGTCTGTAATATTGTTACTGATTACAGCTGATAGAAATTCCAGTTTTATTCTTTAACAGAAAGAGAATGCCTACTAAAGTGTAATGAATGCTTTACTGACCTTAATTGAAAAAATTAAGTTACTTAATAGTTACCAGTTGCCACTTTTAAACATTTTTTTCATGCTACCAGAATGAAATTTATAAGGACCGTACAATCAATCATGGCCTGCATTAACTAAAATAGCAACTCCTAGCAGCCCTTTTAAATTTCTTCATCTATGTCTAAAACAAAAATCATTTTGGAATTGTACTCTTAGAAACAGAAACTGCTTGTAGTTCCAGATTACATATTAACAATGACTTCAGAGCTAACATTCAGCAAGGATTTCTACTTCTGGCTCTTTCCCCTAGTTAGTTATTTGACCCTAGGTCAGTCATTTGATCTTCTGTAAAATTAGGAGTGTGGACTAGAAAACTTCTTTTTTGTCAAATGAAATTCTCCATATCTGTATCTGTCTCAAATTATTTTGAGTGTTGACAAGATGAGTTATATCCTGTACACTCAAACCAATATCATTTTTAAATGAATTTGTAAATTTATAAGAAGTATTTTCCATTCTTCAGATAAAGAATGCGTTATCTGTGAAGAAATAATATTCTTCTCTTTGCCAGTGCAGCAGTAGTTTAACTGGGTAAAAAATGATGTGTAATTTTCCTTGTTCTTCCTAGAATATTGTGAATTTATTGTAGTTTTTAGGATATTTTTATTTAAAAATAATGTTTCAAATGAGAAATTTCCAAATGATAGCAATCAGAATCATTCACATCCAGGTTAGGAGTAGCAGTGTAGTGCATGCGTGCTAAGTTGCTTCAGTTGTGTCTGAGTCTTTGCAACCCCATGGACTGTAGCCTGCCAGGCTCCTCTGTCCATGGGATTCTTCAGGCAAGAATACTGGAGTGGGTTTCCATGCCCTCCTCCAGGAGATCTTCCTGACCCAGGGATTGAACCTGGTCTCTTATGGAATGTAGTAGGAGGAAATACTGTCTGTTTTGGGGTTATTAGGTTAATGATCTTGAGCAAGTCACATAACTTTGCCTAGCCCAGTTGGATCATTAATAAAAGGAAAATATGCCTGCCTTACTGGGTTATATGAGAATTCAGAGTGATAATGTATGAAAAACGCCTAAAGAAAATTCCACATTGTTGGCTTGCATGCTATACTGGGTAGCGAATTTGTGATGGTGAACAATATGGACAACAAAGGATAATAGAGGATGATTACTGGAGGGACCTTTTATTTGGGAGGCAGAAAAAGCCTCTCTGAGGAAGCTGAAACCTGAACAGAGAATGGATGACTGATTACATTGAGGAATCTGTTACAGTCTTTATATACTTTACTGTCCAACAGCAAATTAATATTTCTCTTCATAAAATTTTAAATAACTTTATATTTATGTAAAGGAATTGGATATAGTCAGTTACAGGTAAAAATGCATATATGAGTCAAATGAAGTTTATGTCTTTAACCATCTAGAAGAGCTGATGATTCTTAGTACAGTTGAGAGGAACCATTATTTTAATGATGTAGAATGTTATAAAAGGAAATTATTTTTTTCCTGGGCCCTTCAGGAATTACAGCTCACAGAGTTGAATGGGTTAGCAGAAAATAAATAACAGAAGAATTTCAGTGATAAAGTCCATTTATTTGCCTAAATCATTTGGTAACTGATTTTTGAATAGAGATTGAATGCATAATAAAAAAAATTTTATGTATGTTCTTCTTTAGAAAGTGGATTCACTCTGCTATTACAGATAGATTATGAAATTCCTTCTGCTCTATTATCCTTTTCTTTCTTTGTTTTAAAATGTGTGGAATAAAGCCAGCACATCTTTGGGGGAATAGCTGCATTAAGAGTAAATAATCACTTAATTGTGTGGTTTAGGTAACAGGAAAGAAGACCGCATTTTTCTAACTTTGGAGACTCCTGAAACTTCCAAGAATATGGTTAATATATTGGTATTTCATAGTATTAAGATTACTAAATGTTATTTCTTATATGAGCTAAATAATGTAGCGTACTTTTCATCTTATTTTTCTTTAAGCCAAGAGAAGAGATGGTGTTAAGTGGAAAATACAAATCTGGGGAACAAATTCTTCGTTTGGCCAATGAGAGATTCGCTGTTCCAGAAATACTCTTCAATCCTTCTGATATAGGCATTCAAGAAATGGGGATTCCAGAAGCTATTGTCTATTCAATTCAGAACTTACCTGAAGGTACATTAATAAATTAATGAGGAATAATGATATCCTTGTTGCTCAGCTGGTAAAGAATCCGCCTGCAGTGCGGGAGACCTGGGTTCGATCCCTGAGTTGGGAAGATCCCCTGGAGAACAGAAAGGCTACCCACTCCAGTATTGTGGCCTAGAGAATTCCACGGACTATATATATAGTCCATGGGGTTGTAAAGAGTCAGACACAACTGAGTGACTTTCGTACAATGATATTTTTTAAAAATTATAAGCTCTCTGAATCCTAAGAAGTCAACTGTTTTTTTTTAATAATTTGAACAAATGGCTACTTTATTTGCAGAGACTTGAGATCCAGTAATGTACTTGAATGATTCTTTATTGGTCCCAGATGATAAATTTGATATAAGTATTTATGGTCTATTTAAACTTAAAGTAATTCATCTCTTTAAGAGTATTAAATTGCTATATCCCTTTTAGAAAAGTTTTAAGCCAAATTTGCACAGAATAGAAATTTATAATTTAACAATTTAATGGTTTTTAGTTTTTGATGAGAGTGGTTTATTCGTTCTGTTATATTTAGATTAATATACTGGAAGTTAGGGGGTTTTTTTTTTTGGAAGTTAGTTTTATTGAAATTAAAGTATGGTGCTTCACAGAGTTGTCTGGGTTCTCTTGAAGCATGATTTAATGAAATGATGTTCTAGAGTTTTGGAGTACTTTTATACTTTGAAAATGTCTCCCTTCTTCTTAAGGAACAATTTAGGCATTGTAAAAAATCTTGCACATGCAATGCCCTTTCCTCTCATTAAAAAAAAAGAAGAAAAAGAAAGATAATGCCATTACCTTAATATAGCTTCTCCAGTATATCTTTTCAACCCAGGGATCAAACCCAGGTCCCCCACATTGCAGACAGATTTTTTACCATCTGAGCCATAACTAGCCAGTTGTTTTAATACAGCTATTTTACAGCTGCTGCTGCTGCTGCTAAGTCGCTTCAGTCGTGTCCGACTCTATGCGACCCCATAGATGACAGCCCACCAGGCTCCCCCGTCCCTGGGATTCTCCAGGCAAGAACACAGGAGTGGGTTGCCATTTCCTGCTCCAATGCATGAAAGTGAAAGGTGAAAGTGAAGTCACTCAGTCATGTCCGACTCTTAGCGACCCCATGGACTGAAGCCTACCAGGCTCCTCCATCCATGGGATTTTCCAGGCAAGAGTACTGGAGTGGTGTGCCATTGCCTTCTCCGATTTTACAGCTATTTTCATATTAATATTTCATGTTGATTTCTCGTTTTATATAAACAGTATTTTTCACTATCATTTGTATTACACAGTAAGTATGTGTGTCTCAGTGAGATAACATGGAAACTTGAATTCTCAAGTTAAAAATGGACCTCCCTTTTATCTTTACACCAGCTAACCATCTCAGCCTACATAAAGACCTCTTCGATTTTATGGAAGAACAGTTGTAATTTTCATATGTCTGGTACTAGAATTTTACTCATTTACATAAAGCTTATGTGTATATGTAATAAATTGCTAATAGTTCAACCTCTTCACTTTTGCCTTGCGAGGTCATATTTCTGTTTAATGTATTTATTTGTATAAATGATAATCTCATTACAACATCTTATAATTTATATGGTGGTTAAAAAAAAAAGTGGTTTCCCAACTAGTAACTTGAATTCCTAATTGCTTTTACCTAAGCCCACTTCCCTGTTTCTCCAGAAAGATAAGTAAACAGATTTTCTAATGTCTCTTTTCTCTCTCTTTTTTTAATCTCTTTTAAAAGAAATGCAGCCACATTTTTTTAAGAACATCGTTTTGACAGGAGGAAATTCCCTTTTCCCAGGATTTAGGGATCGAGTTTACTCGGAAGTTCGATGTCTCACTCCAACAGATTACGATGTTTCTGTTGTGCTGCCTGAAAAGTAAGTCTTGGCTTATATAGAAACAAATCCTGGAAGTTAGTTTGTAGATAAAAGAGGTCTACAGGCAGACTTCAGTTTAAAGCCTACTACTTCTACCATGTTGGTAGGTTTATTTCACCTTTGGGATGCTCATTTTTCATTTCTCAAAAATTGAAATGACAAACCTTACATTTAAGTGGATTAAAATGGGGTGAAATATGTAAAGTACTGACCATCATGTTTAGTAAATAACAGGTGCTCAGTTAATAGAAGATCATTTCCCTGTGTCAGTCCTCATTCCTAAGAAATTTTTATAGACAAAGCAGTTAGGTTATTATCTATTCAATTTCTCTGAGCTGTCATTTTTTGAGAGTTTCTATCAAGAATACAAATACAAGGATTTAACCAATAAGATAAATTATGTCAACTGATAAGTTGTTTTAGAATAATTTAAAATATTTAAAATAAACTTTTATATTTAAGTAGTCTTTTTTTAAAAAAATTCAAAGCTATTTCACATGTACCCTGTATCCTGATTTATGAGAAAAAGCAGATAATTAAGGTAGAATTTTAGAGCTGTCAGAAAGGCTTACAGATCTGTCTAGTTCTATGTACTTACTTTCTAAATAAACAAGGGCTGGTGAGTTAACAAAGGCCTTGAAAGTGAAAGTGAAGTCCCTCAGTCGTGTCCAACTCTTTTCGAACCCATGGACTGTAGCCTCCGTCCATGGGATTTTCCAGGCAAGAATGCTGGAGTGGGGTGCCATTTCCTTCTCCAGGGGATCTTCCCAACCCAGGAATTGAACCCAGGTCTCCCACATTGCAGGCAGACTCTTTACCATCTGAGCCACCAGGGAAGTTAATTGCAGTAGCCAGACTAAAATTTAGTTCTCTTTAATTGGAGGCAGGAGTTCTCACCAAATTCCAGTAATCCCCACTCACTGCTCCACTGTAGCAGAGTTGAAAACAAGACCCCACACACCTGATGTGGGCCGCAAGGCACGTGGGATCTTAGTTTTCCAACAAGGGATTGAACCCCCATCCCCTGCATCATCGCAGAGAATCTTAACCACTGGACTGCCAGGGAAGTCCCCCACATACCTGATTTTTAATTTTAGAATTTTATTTTAAAGCTAAAGTGGAGTTTTTTTTTAATCAATAGCAGTTAATAGAAGGCCCTCATCTGGTCACTTAATTTGATAGCCATCAGATAAAAGAATAAACAACCATTAGATGTTGGAATGATTTTTATCAGCATTAATGTTCATATACTCTTTTGATTATGAAGTATATTGACTTTTTATCCTGAATTTTAAAATGCAAGTCATGAACACACATTATGGATATGAAAAGAGAAATAGTTTTTATTCTTTTATCCATCAGATCTTTTTTGCACATCTTTACAGATAGATCTAGATACAGATTTAGTTTTTTTAAGGTTAGGAAATTCAGTAAATACAATAAGGGAAATTTTCTGTATCATTTTTCAGATTTAAAATTGAACTAGGGGAGAGGAATGGTAGAATTACACAAAGTGTAACCAGTATAATCTTGGTTGTACATAAATTGAAAGTCTGATGTGCTCTATTTACTTGGTGCCCTTCCCAGCCATGTAACAGGTTTGTCCTGCACTGTGCTTACTTTTTTTCTTTTCTTCCTCTTATTACCCCCTCCCCTGTACTGCACTGTGTTTTCTAAATGTCTCATTTATTAGAGGGTACAAAGTATAGGAGCAAAAGCACAGACTGTGAAAACAACTCCAAGTTGAATCCTTGTTTCAGTCTTAAGCTCTTTGAACCTCATTTTCCAGATATATAAAGTGAGTTTATAATAGCAGTTCGTCAGTTGTAGGGTGAATTGATGAGATGATATATCTTTGCCTCATATAAAAGTTAGACTCAGATATATTCCAATTTTTCTTTTTATGCATTTTTGATCTTTTGTTTGTATTCTTGATTTTTCTTAGAAGATCTGTAAATTCAGAGCACAGGGGAAAATTAAGGAAGATCTATTTGTAGTGGTAACCAAGTTTCCTTTCTTTATGAGTTTCTTTACTTCTTTGAAAGTGAAAAGTGAAAGTTAATCACTGTTTGCAACCTGATGGACTATATAGCCCTCCAGGCTTCCCTGTTCACAGAATTTTCCAGGCAAGAGTACTGGAGTGGGTTGCTATTTCCTTCTCCAGGGGATTTTCTTCTCCAAGAGATTGGACTGAACCCAATCTCCTGCATTGCAGGCAGATTCTTTACCATTTGAGCCACCAGGGAAGCCCCTCCTCTGAAGTTTATACCTATTTTCACACTTGAAATGATTTTCTGTAAAATCAAGTTGGGTAAAGATTGCCACATTTTAGTTACTGATTAATGTTTCTGGCGTTTCAGTTCTGTAAAATTATCTGAGTTCGTTTATTTTACCTTTATTTTTAGCCCTATTACTTATGCCTGGGAAGGTGGAAAATTGATATCAGAGAATGATGATTTTGAAGATATGGTGGTAACAAGAGAAGATTATGAAGAAAATGGACATAGCATCTGTGAAGAGAAATTTGATATTTAAGAAACATTTCTGAAAGTTCTGACTTACTATGACAAAGGTTTAATTTTCAGCGTTCTTTTTAAAGGAAGTTAAGGACCTGTGTTAGCTTTCATCCTAAGATAACATCTTGAACTTATGTAAATACTTTGATCCATGGCTAATTTTCAAAGGTTTCTTAGCTAGGTTAGTAAGTAAACTGTAACTCACCCCATATTTTCATTTAGGAGCTAGTCTTATTCTAACAGTGCTTATGCTGTTTCTGAGAGTAAGTTATCTTTCATTAAAAGATGAAAAAGTGAGTGTAATTTAATTCTTTATAGCCAAAAACACAAACTTAACTGTCTCACTACTCAGGTTTCCTTAGAAGATAGTTTTGTGTGACGGACTCAGAATTGACCAGTGTGTGTTCATCATTTCCCTTCCCCAGTGGAGATACAATTTCTCTCTTTTAGAAAAGTATTTTATTTTTAACTTGTCATTTTTATTTATATATACTAAAGTTGGAAAAACTAATCTATGTTTGTATCATGTTTATTTTTTACTTGGCGTTAGTATGAAAAGATGACAATATAAACCAATTTAGTCGAGTGTTTTTGATCACTACCATGTTTCAGAAGTGTACTATTTCACTCATAAAAACACTATACCATTTTTTGTTTATTTTTCTCATATACCATTTTTCAGGATGAAATTCTTATGTCATTGGGCTCCTGAATCAAATTCCTACCAGTCTGTCTACCTTAGCTAAAATCTTGTGCCTACCCCATGGCTTCAGGGATTTTAACAGCCTAGAGTGAAAGAAGATAATTTTTCAAAGGAAAATTAAGATAAAGAGACAGATGCTGGGCAGGGTGAAAGAACTGTCCACTACAATTACATTTGGATTATATGGATGGTCCCTGACTCAACAGTGGTTCGACTTAATGATTTTTTGACTCTACAATGGTGCAAAAGCAGTATGCATTTAGTAGAGACTGTTCTTCAAATTTTGCAGATTTATTTATTTTTGGCTGTACTGGGTCTTTGTTGCTTTATGTGGGCTCTCTCTGATTTTGGCGAGCAGGAGCTACTCTTCACTGCAGTGCATGGACCTCTGATTGCTGTGGCTTCTCTTGTTGCAGAGCACAGGCTCTAGGCGCACAGGTTACAGAAGTGTGACAGTTGGACTCAGTAGTTGTGGCACTCAGCTTTAGTTGCTCTGCACATGTGGGATCTTGCTGGGCCAGGGTTTGAAGCTGTGCCCTCTGCATTAGCAGATAGGTTCTTAACCACTAAACCACCAGGAAGGCCCCTGTTCTTCGAATTTTGGATTTTGATCTTTTCCCGACCTAGTGATATGTGGTATGTTACTTTCTTGTGATGCTGGGCAGCATTTGGGCACATGAGTATTCATTATATTAGAATCTTATCTCATAGTTTTCAAGTCTCTGATCCACTAGTTCAAACTTGAGCCATCATCACCAGCCGTATCTTCATGCAAATTGAACAACCAGAAATGTTGCTGTCAGTTCTGCTCTGGCGTCATTTCCCTTCCCCAGTGCAGGTTAGGCTTGTTCAGTGGCATGCCGTGTCAAGTGGAAGTGCTCTATACAAGACTGGACTCCGGATGGACAAGTTAATCACAAGAGCTCACACTTAGAGCATTTATTCTTACTATACTGTTTACCTTTCTCTCAACCCACATCTGACCAAAGAGAAAAAATTTAGGCCTATTTTAAGAGTGGATTATGCATGATGTGGCTGGCAGTAGCCAGAAGTGGAGTGCTGGCAAAGATTAAAAGTTGAACTATCACACCCACAAATAAAGAGTTGCCTCATAGTATCACTGGTCACAGAGTTAAGTGACAGAGTTGATCTGCAACAGCAGCTTTTTGGTTTTTATGTTCAAAAACCTTTTTAGCACATAAGCAATTAGACAGAAAAGAGGTCTCAAGAATGGCTTTCACATTAAAAAGAATGAAATGCCATTTGCAGCAACATATATGAACCTAGAGATTGTCATAGTGAGTTGAACTAAATTGGACAGAGAAGGAGAAATGTAGTGTGACATCCTTTATATGTGGAATCTAAAAAGAAATGATACAAATGAACTCACAAAGCAAACAGACTCAGAGAGGGAACTTAACAGTTGCGGATTTGGGGGAAGGGATAGTTTGAGAGTTTGGGATGGACATGTACACACTGCTATATTTAAAATGGATAACCAACAAAGACCTACTGTATAGCACATGGAACTCTTCTCAGTGTTACGTGGCAGCCTCAGTGGGAGGAGAGTTTAGGGAGAATGGATACATGGACATACGTGGCTGAGCCCCTTTGCTGTTCACCTGAAACTATCACAACATTGTTAATCAGCTATACCCTAATACAAAATAAATACAAAATTTAGAAAGGAATGGTTTTCAGTCTTGAACATTCTTTTTAATTAATTAATTTTTTATTTTTAGCTGCGCTGGGTCTTTATTGCTGTACATGGGCTTTCTCTAGTTGTGGCAAGCAGGGGCTACTCTCTAGTTGCAGTGTGTGAACTTCTCATTGTGGTGGCTTCTCTTTTTTCTTTTTCTAATTTATTTTAAATTGGTGGATAACTGCTCTACAGAGCTTCTCTTGCTGCAGAGCACAAGCTGTACGGTGCATGGGCTTCAGCAGTTGTGGTTCACAGGCTTAACTTCCTCGCCACACGTGGAATCTTCCCAGACCAGGGATCGAAACCATGTTCCCTACACTGGCAGGCAGATTCTTAACCACTGGACTGCCAGGGAAGTCCACTGAACATTCTTTATGTATGTAAATTCTGTGAGATAGGATTTTTATCTCAACATTTATTTCTCCAAGTTAAATAATATTTACCTGAATAGGACCTAAAAATGTGAATAAGAAGTCTAAGAAGTGTTAAGCAGGATGAATCATGATGTTAATTGTCATGAACATAACTTACTGAATATTCTAATAGGAGATAAGCTTTTCAGTGATTGGAAATGGACTTTATTTATACAGGGAAGAAAAACTTTGTCCCTACATTGCTCAAAAAGGTTTAGCCTAAAATTGAATGACAGTACCCTTGGGAATTTGCTTTAAACCTGATAAACTGTATGGAGCTGACACTAGGTGGAGTAGCTGGGATAGGAATTTCTCTTTAGGAATTAATGCCCCAGAACCTTCAAAACCATTCAGTAAAAATCATTTTACTTTGTAAACAAGTTTAATTGAACAGTAGTATATTCAAAATAGTCTCCATTAGGGAATGCTATAGGATATGTCATTCAAATTAAACATCTCAAGCACTAGTGATTCTGCTATTTCTAAATTGGATTTTATCTCAACCCGGGGTTCTCACTTGCGAACATTTTCCCTTATGAACCCAAATAGGTCAGGTAGTAAATCCAGATCTCTGACCCCAAAGCACAGACCCTTGTTCCCTACCACACTGTCTCTCAGACCTTTGATATTTCTGGTCCAGTCTTATAAACACAAATTATGCATGTATATTTTTATTCTAGAGATTAAAAACAAAACAAGGCTCAGAAGGAAGATATCTGTTCAAGGTTATAAATAATCTGAGCAGCAGATCCAAGGACACAGTAGTATCTTTAACACATTTCTCAAAGTGCCATCAATTCTTAGTGGTAGCTAGCAATTCTCCACCTGATTAACACGCAACATTAAAATGGAGACTCCTAATAAGGAGACGTTCCCCCTGCACCCCGACTAATAATGAGGGTTGGGCTGCATGTTTCCACTTTTTTCCTGTCTAGAATCACCCTCTCAGCTCTTGCACTGGAGGTATACTAATTTCCTCCCCAATTCAAAATAACCATATACATGAGGACAGTTAACATCTAATGTCAGAATTGTTCTACTTTGTTTTTGTTTTTCTTTTAAAGTCACAGGAATTTAGAATTCATCTAGCTAATGCTCTGATTTTTAACCTAACACTTTAACATTTAGACCAATAGTTTATCCACAAAGTAAGAGCAAAATTTGGAAAATATATAAATATAGGTCATTAAGGGCCTTAAGTATATTCTCTGAAGACAGAATAAATAATGATTCTCTAACCCAGTTGTTCTTAATGTGCTTCACTTATAATTCCCTTGGAGAATCTGGTGGAAAGCTACGAGTCTTCTTCCTAGAAAAATAAGCACATTCACACACAAAGTCGCATATAATCCCAGAAAGTACACTGTACTTCAGCTCTCTGAAACCTGTTCATAGACTCTTAGTTGAGAACGTTGACTAAGCATTCAAATTCAACCCAACTGGTACAGTTTTTACACAAAAAGACAAAACTGATGACATTAGTTATATATGTTTCAAGTACTTAACGGTACACACTTCTCTCCCCTGTGATCAAGGCCACAGAATGTACTTTTGGGTAAGCTGCAACAGACTGAATCCTCAACCTGTGTCACATTGAGAGAATGATCCCGTAAAGTAAACTAATCAATTTAAAAACAGAGGGAGAAAAGAAGAAAACCATAAATTCCTTGATGGACTAAAAAAGAATCAGAAGGCAAAATCATGGTTTTAGATATTCATGAATTTTAAATTTGTGGCTTTTAGTCTTCTGCTTAATAAGTCTTTTCCTTCTTAGATGATTCACAACATTTAAGTTACAGTAGCCTAAAGGGGTAGCTTAAGAGTAGT
The DNA here is from genome assembly GCF_002263795.3 of Bos taurus. Taxonomy (NCBI): domain Eukaryota; kingdom Metazoa; phylum Chordata; class Mammalia; order Artiodactyla; family Bovidae; genus Bos; species Bos taurus. The sequence continues at coordinate 64,193,869 of NC_037332.1, forward strand.
ATATACTAAGGAAAATACATGCTTTCTTTGTAGAACTCATATATGAAATGTTATTTTTCTATGGAAAAAAAACTCTAAGGAAATTAACTGTATCAGATCCCTAATAATAGCACCACATTTAATAAGCAGTATAGTAATTAAATGAATCAGCATACAAGAATTTAACTTACATTCCCTTTTAAAGATTAAAAAACATCCTTTACAGTTTTTTAAAGATCTACTCTCTTAGCAACTTTCAAATACTAAATAGAATATTGTTAACTATAGTTGCTATGCTATACATTACATCCCAGGACTAATGTATTTTATGTCTGGACATGTGTACCTTTAGACTCTTCCTTAACAGAGTTTAAGCATAATTACACTTTAAATGCTTATAGGCTATCTTTCTCTGTAGTGTGGGTATTGGCAGTTTGAGAAAACCACCAGAGGAGTTCTTTATATTAACAAATTATAGTTTCTTCTCCCATAAACATTAGTGCAAAACTTCTGGATGGTGTTTTTGGAATTCTTTATTTTTTCATTTCAAAGAGATACTAGGGTTACTATTAATCTCAAGAGCCAACTGGTGAAGATATTGGCTTGTCCTTCCTTTTGTTTTTCAAGCTCCTTGTATGTCAAGCATTGGCAAGATGTGAAACCTAAAAAAAAAAAAAAAAAATACAATTGGAAAAGCAAGTTAAAAAAAGAAAATCATGAAAACGTACCTATTCAAACTGGTGTTATGCTGGACTTTTTTCCTCAAATATGGTAGATGACATTACATATATTTTCTTTGCTTCAGAGTAATACTGTTTCTTTACATACGCTCTATACTTTAGCAAAACATACCTTGTCTTATTTTACATACATTGTTTGATTTTATTTCCAAAATAAGTCCATGAAGTAGGAGAACCAATGTACTACTATTCTAGTTTCAAGTAGAACACACTGGAATTTAAGTGACATGACTCACAGATTGAAGGTGAAGAGGAGGAAAAAGTTTTCCTTGACTTTCTTAGGGTCCCTGGCTAGGTCTGAGAAGTAAACCGATAAATACAAAAACTGGAGAAAAAGCACACAATGTATTTAATAGGTTTCATGTGACATAGGAGCCTTCATAAGGAAATGAAGACTCAAAGAAACAGACCTATATACTTTATCCTAGGTTTGATGAAGAATTGGAGAAGGAAATGGCAACCCACTCCTGTACCCTTGCCCTGGAAAATCCCATGGCTACAGTCCATGGGGTCGCAAAGAGTCAGACATGACTGAGTGACTTTACTTTCTTTTCTTTGATGAAGAATACACAGTCCCAGAAGAATGTTGCAAGGTAAGGTATGAGGTAATTGTAGTAAACTGGGAAAAGTTAGCAAAGCCTGTTTGTTCAGATTCTTCTTGACTTCCCTTTGCCTTGGGAGATAAGGATAGTCCTTTACTCCTGGTGTAGAGAGGGCATCTTTCATATGAAGGTGTTACAGCCTATTTCAGGGAGAAATGGCAAGAGGGGAGTAGGTCAGAGCAACTCTCCTGCTTCTGCCATTTTTTCAAACTCTTTCAGCTTAAAATATTCAATGTCATGTGCCATGTTTTGGGGTAGTGTGTCCTGAACCATCAGGAGCATGTACAAAACATGAACAAAGAATTTCATGAACGTGAACAGTCCTTTTTGCATGGCCCTGTGAGCTGTCTTAGCATGTATAGTCAACTAAGCCTTTCTGTATGCTGATCTACAGATGGGGACACCTTAGTCTCCAGACACAGCAAAGCAATTCTCGATAACTTTAACTTCTGAAATCCTACAGCCCATTAATATTAGGTGTTTTTTTTATTTTTATTTTTTCCTATTTTCCCTATAATGGCCTTTGCTTAAACACACGTGGTGACACCCTGGAATTACATTGCCTCTGAAAACTTAAAATCCTACACCTAACTCTCTGTTCAGAATCTACTGCCCTTAATAATATAATAATAGCTTACAATGAATGTTTACATATATCAAACTTTTTCTCACTAAATCTTCAATGTTATAAGGTGTAGAGTTGTTGGCATTATTATTAGCCCTGCCTTATCAATAAAGAAACAGAAGCTTGGACCACATGGCTGAGCTAAGGTCTGAACCTGGGATCACCCCACTCGCAGGGTTTGAAGTCTCTTTACTATACCATACTGCCTTTAGCCCTGTCACAACTTACATTGATCTCAGAACACGAAAACCTGCCATGCCATTTTTCTTTGTTCATCATCTTTTTTCCATCCTTAGACACATATCTGATCATCTGAACTACTGTCTCAGTCAGTTGATTTTAAATGTTTCTGATATCAAATATTTATCCCTGTCTTTATAATCAAGACAGCACAGGTAAAGCCCTATAATAGGAAAAAGCTTGGTTTGTTTGGGATTCCCTGTTATAAATACCCCATCTGGAAGCAGCAATGAGATACAGAAAGTATTTACCTTTTTAGAAGAAAAGGTAATCAAACAGAGGGCTTCCAAAAAGAACTAGAGAAGAACTTACTCTAGAGATATTTAAAAATAACCTTAATGTAACCACCTTTTATAGCATTATTCATTTATTACATACTCACCCTTGGTTCCCTTCCAACTTATGTGACTATAACAGTCACTTAATGATACAGAAAGAATAAGTCTGAGTCAATACCTGATACGGCATCTGAATCTTCTCCATGCAGAAGCTTCTTAAATTTCTTACTAACCAGATCCAATAAAGTAACTGGTGTCTACATGAGTGAGTGAGTGAATGAGTGAAGTCGCTCAGTCATGTCCGACTCTGCGACTCTTTGCAACCCCGTGGACTGTAGGCCTTCAGTCCATGGGATTCCATGGGATTCCATGGGAATCCATGGGATTCTCCAGGCAAGAATACTGGAGTGGGTTGCCATTTCCTTCTCTAGGGGATCTTCCCAACCCAGGGATCAAACCTGGGTCTCCCATATTGGAGGCAGACACTTTAATCTATGAGCCGCCAGGGAAGTTCTACAGTAACTTCTGATTTTATATCTAAATAAAAACAGATATTTTCAAGTTTCTAATATGAATTTTTCTAGCCAGTAATCTACTATAGGGGGCTTAATCTAATATAGGGGGCTTCCCTGGTGGCTCAGACGGTAAAGAATCAGCCTGCAATGCAAAAGACCCAGGTTTGATCCTTGGGTCAGGAAGATACCCTGGAGAAGGGAATGGCAAAAAAAAAATCTCAGTTTTTTTGACCAATGCATAGGGGAAGAAGATTACAGATGGGGAAAGGGGGCGGGCAGCAGAAAGCCTCTGAATTATAAAGCGTATATAAATACTTGAAACTTTTTTAGAATTCTTAAAATTCTATTTTCTACTTCCACATATGTGGTATATCTGAAACTAGGTTAACCAATCATTAGTACAGTGTTCTACTATAATAAAAATTATTTGTACTTCCATTAAAGCGTCTGTCTGCAATGCAGGAGACCTGGGTTCCATCCCTGGGTCAGGAAGATCCCCTGGAGAAGGAAATGGCAACCCACTCCAGTATTCTTGCCTGGAGAATCCCATGGACTGAGGAGCCTGGTGGGCTACAGTCCACAGGGCTGCAGAGTCGGACACAACTGAGCGACTTCACTTTCACTTTAACAGCACTGGACTACATAATCTTGCACTGTAATCACATGATCTATATGTAAATAGTAGCTCTAAAATACATAATAATATAATTCTCTTAAAATAGATATATACTCTTTTTCCAGTCTTAGTTATTACACAAAGGAAATCCCAGATTACAACATGTATCTGGGGAAAAAATTCCTCAGCTAACATGTTATAGAGGGTAGACCTACCAACGTTGAACCTCATATCCACATAGCTCCTTCATCTTGAGCCCCAAGGTAGGTACCTTTCCATTAGCTTCTATTGTCCTGAAAATTTACAAACATGAAGCCATCCCCATCAATTCATTCTGTCATGCAACAAAAATTTAGTGAGTGATTTCTAGGACAGTTCTAGGTGATAAATAGGCACATCAAGTCTGAACTCATGGAATTTGCATTCTCAGACATGACAGCACATGAGATAGACAATTTCAAAAATCAGCAAATATATAACTTCAAGTAGTGATAAGTGCCATTAAGAAAACATAAAGCAGGATACAAAGCTAGAGTGAAGAAGATGGGTAGCTATCTTAGTTAGAGCAGATAGAAAGATACCCCTCTTAGTTACTGAGAGACTATCATTTTGAGCAGAGGCCTGAAGTGATGTGAAAGAGTGAGGCCATAAAAAGACTAAAGAGAAAATATCCCAGACATAACCAAGACAGCACAAGTAAAGCCCTTAACAGGGAAAAGCTTGGTTTGCTTGAGATCCCGTTATATAAATACCCCCATCTCAATTTCCCTGAAATACTTCATCCCCTAATCTCCAGAAACCAGTCACTGGAGTCACTTCTCCCTGCTTCCTGAATTCCATACCAGCAATCCTCCAGCCCATGTCAAGTTCCTTCTCCCTTTCAGTCCTGCTACAAAATTTGAACCAGTATCTTTCTTTATGACATTGCTAGTTCTAACATGAGGGGGAGGTAAAAAATCCTTTCTAACTTCTCAACCATCTGTAGCAAAGAGGAGAATTCATTTACCTCAAGGAGGAGGCAGAGTGAGAAGAAAGTGGAGATGCTAAGTGGTAAGGAAGAGGAGGAGAGAAAACATTCTAAATTCCTGGTTGGATCTTTTTATAAGTAAGGAATAAACATGAATTATGGTTTAGTGACTATAGAATTAAACATTTATGTAACCACTTCCCTAATCTCTATTTATTATATTTTATGATAAAAAATGAGGTGCAGAGTAACAACTGATTTTTAAATGACCTTCAGAATATATTCCATTCAAAAGTCATAAAAGAGGACTGCTTGCATTGTATATACTTAGTACCACCTTTTTCTCTGAAATAATGGAAAAGAAACTTCAGTTAAGGGTGAGAGAACTGCTACAAAATTCAAACCAATGTGTTTCTAATGACATGAGATACATTTTTTACACACGAAAAAATTGAGAAGGGAACAATTTGTTTTAAATATATCTACACTCCCCCAAACTCCCCTTTTATCCAGTTAAGAAGGGAATATTTCTTTATAGAGGCTTTGGAGAAATAATGCCACTAAAACTGCCAGTGTCTGGTACTAAAATATATTAGTGAGGCTAAAAGGTTAAAAGGTAATCTTTTTCTAAGATTACGTTGGAAAAAGGTAATCTTTTTTCTTATGTTAGGAGGAAAAAAAACATTTTTCTAAGATCTTTTTCCAAATATATCAAGAATTTGACAATGGCTCACTAATTCTATTGCTACTCCTTTATTTCAAATCACTACATTTCTTGCCCAGATTATTACAATCGCCTCCTAAAAGATTTTTCTGCTTCTTTCCTTCCCCTTTTATAATCTGTCCACAACACAAAAGCCAGTTATCTTCATAAGTTATCAGTCAGATGAGCCCACTGTTGTGCTCAAAACCTCTCACGATTCCCCACTCTATTCCAAGGACAGGCGAGGTCTCTCCAATGGTCTACAAGGGCCACCTCCACTCTGACCTCATCTCACACTACTCTCCCCTCTGCTCACTGCTTCCTTTCTCTTGTTCCTCAGCACCCAGACAAGCATCACCTCCAAGACCTTTGCTCTAGGAACCATTTTTTTCTGCCCCAAACCAACCCCCCAACCCTCATGGCCATTTACTTGACTGTCCTCATTCCACTATCTGTTCAAATCTCACTTTCTCAGTGACCCCAACCTTGGCCACACCATTTAATACCATAAGCTCCTACTAAACCCCACCCTGGCACTTCAAAATTCCCTTAAACTGCTCTTTTTTTTTTTTCCTATTGCATTTGTTGCTTTCCATCAAACTATATGATAATAACTTATTGGGTGTGTTTTTATTTTTGTCTGCACCACGCAGCCTGTGGAATCCTGGTTCCCTGACCAGGGATCGAACCTGGGTCCCTAAAGCAAAAGTGAAAAAGGGCCTGCATCTTTGTGTTTCGTTTGCTAATGTGTTCCAAGTACCTAAGACAGTGTCTGGCACGTAGTAATGCACCAGAAATAGGTTGAAGAAACTAATCAGTATACTTGTAAATATCAACTAAATACCAATGTTGTTTTGAATCTGCTTCCTTCTCTTTAGTGGGTGTGGGGAGAGAGCATTCCTTCAATCTTTGCCCATTATAGGTACTCAGTAAATCATTTATTAAGTGAATGCTTTGCTTTTTCACCTGACACAAATAGCTTAGTAATAAGTGTGTCCAGGCAAAATGCCAGACATACCTTGAAGAGCTCATAGTGGAGCTCTAGTAGGAACAAGACTAGTTGTCCTGCCTTTACTTTTAATAGTGACTTGATTGCAAAACTGCTTTGGCAAGAGTTTTCAGGACCACCATTTTGTTATCAAACTGTAAACAAAAAGATTCATTAGCTTAAATTGGTTTTAAACGAAATAAATGGAAGGTTTTAAAACTGTTGCAATTTTTTTCACCTTTTTTTTGTAACTTGTTGGCATTAGCTTCTGATGCAATTGCCATGAAAATAAGTAGCCATCGTAATTCTTCTCTAACGTTGGACAACAACAATCTTAGATATAGTTGTGTTGCTTCAAGTGCTTCTGTTCTTTTTTCATTTTCTGTTACATGGGTTTACAAAGAAGACAAAGCAAGGGAAAAAAATAAATGCAGATTATACTACTTAGCAGTCAATTAAAATGCTGTGATGCTGTATTTGATTTGCAGATTCATTTTTACATTCAAAAAGTTTTTATTATAAAATATTTCAAACATATAGGAAATTATCTATATAATATGCCAAACACATGCATAATTATATCCAGCACTGTCAAACATTAATTAATTTCTTTTTTCTGGCTGCATGCCACAGCCTGTGGGATCTTAGTTCCCCAACCAGAAATCAAACCCGCACCCTCTGCACTAGAAGCCCAGAGTCTTAATCACTGGACCAGCAGAGAAGTCCCCTTAATTTGTTTTTAATGTGAAATTATATGGCCACCTACATAGCTAAAAAAAGACATGATATGTCACTCAACTTTTATTTTACTAAAAGATCACTAAATTAGTACATCAGAAATTAATATTTACAGATACCTCAATTCTCTAGTCCTGTGAAAATGAAAAGTGAAAGTGAAAGTCGCTCAGTCGTGTCCAACTCTTTGTGACTGTATAGTCCATGGAAGTCTCCAGCCCAGAATACTGGAGTGGGTAGCCTTTCCCTTCTCCACGGGATCTTCCCAACCCAGGGATCGAACCCAGGTCTCCAGCATTGAAAGTGGATTCTTTACCAGCTGAGCCACAAGGGAAGCCCCTCTCTAGTCCTGTAGTGTATCAAAATATTTCTTAGACTGTCCCTATGAGAGAATTACCTTAGATCTAATTCCTATACTACATTATTACATTTGACATTATAATTTACGTGACAGGCAAAAAGTAGTGAAAAAAAAAAAGTGAAAAAAGAACTCTATGAGGGAATTTGCTGGTAATCTAGTTGTTAGGACTCGGCTCTTTCACTGACAGGTCCCTTGGTTTCATCTGTGGTGGGGGAACTAAGATTCCATAAGCCGTGGTCTTTGGCAAAAAAAAAAATAAGACTCCATGAAGTAATTTGACACCATAGAAAAACATATTAAAATGCAACATTCAGGGAATTCCATGGAGGTCCAGTGGTTAGGAATCCATGCTTCCACTGCAGGGAGCATGGGTTCGATCCCTTCTTGGGGAACTAAGATCCTACCTGCTGCAGAGCACAGCCGAAAAAATCAATACTCATATAATACATTTCCATCAACTTGTATCTTCAGGTTTTATTATTACGCAAGAAAACTGAAGTTTAAACATCACTTAACTAAAAGTTCAATAATTCCTGAATAAATACCAATATACTCATCAGTTAATAAGCAGCCTCTCTCCTGATTTGGAAAACTCAGCAGTGGCCACAGGACTGGAAAAGGTCAGTGTTCATTCCAATCCCAAAGAAAGGCAATGTCAAAGAATGCTCAAACTACTGCACAATTGCACTCATCTCACACGCTAGTAAAGTAATGCTCAAAATTCTCCAAGCCAGGCTTCAGCAATATGTGAACCGTGAACTTCCAGATGTTCAAGCTGGTTTTAGAAAAGGCAGAGGAACCAGAGATCAAATTGCCAACATCTGCTGGATCATGGAAAAAGCAAGAGAGTTCCAGAAAAACATCTATTTCTGCTTTATTGACTATACCAAAGCCTTTGACTGTGTGGATCACAATAAACTGTGGAAAATTCTGAAAGAGATGGGAATACCAGACCACCTGACCTGCCTCTTGAGAAACCTGTATGCAGGTTGCAGGAAGCAACAGTTAGAACTGGACATGGAACAACAGACTGGTTCCAAATAGGAAAAGAAGTACATCAAGGCTGCATATTGTCACCCTGCTTATTTAACTTATATACAGAGTACATCATGAGAAATGCTGGGCTGGAGGAAGTACAAGCTGGAATCAAGATTGCTGGGAGAAATATCAATAACCTCAGATATGTAGATGACACCACCCTTATGGCAGAAAGTGAAGAAGAACTAAAGAGCCTCTTGATGAAAGTAAAAGAGGAGAGTGAAAAAGTTGGCTTAAAGCTAAACATTCAGAAAACTAAGATCATAGCATCCAGTCCCATCACTTCATGGCAGATAGATGGGGAAATAGTGGAAACAGTAGCTGACTATTTTGGGGGGCTCCAAAATCACTGCAGATGGTGATTGCAGCCATGAAATTAAAAGACACTTACTCCTTGGAAGCAAAGTTATGACCAACTTAGACAACATATTAAAAAGCAGAGATATTACTTTGTCAACAAAGGTCTGCCTAGTCAAGGCTATGGTTTTTCCAGTGGTCATGTATGGATGTGAGAGTTGGACTATAAAGAAAGTTGAGCGCCGAAGAATTGATGCTTTTGAACTGTGGTGTTGGAGAAGACTCTTGAGAGTCCCTTGGACTGCAAGGAGATCCAACCAGTCCGTTCTAAAGGAGATCAGTCCTGGGTGTTCATTGGAAGGACTGATATTGAAGCTGAAACTCCAATACTTTGGCCACCTGATGCGAAGAGCTGACTCATTTGAAAAGACCCTGATGCTGGGAAAGATTGAGGGCAGGAGGAGAAGGGGATGATAGAGGATGAGATGGTTGGATGGCATCACCGACTCAAGGGACATGAGTTTGGGTAGACAATGGGAGTTGGTGATGGACAGGGAGGTCTGGAGTGCTGCGGTTCATAGGGTTGCAAAGAGTTGGTCATGACTGAGCGACTGAACTGAACTGAACTCCTGATTATAATATTTTACTATGACATCAAAGAGTAACTTCTTCTGTGTATTCAGTCTTGTCTCTTCATTTCTTTGTTGTACTAACTGCTGGCCAACAGTAACTATTAACTGACCAGGGAAATATTCCAAGCATTCAATTGCTGCATTAATTAAGCCAGTTATCAATCCTGGAGGCAAAAAACAAAATAAATCAATGGTTGACGTTTACATTTATCTACCTAAAACATTCTTTGATAAAGCATAATGAAATCTAGCTTATAATTAACAATCTAAGAATAAACAACTAGAAAATCTTTTCAGTAATTATTTTTGGATGACTGAGGGAGTAAATGTGAAGGAATAGATTTTTCCTTACTAGATACCACCATACTTTTCTCTACCTTGACTTTCAGGGAATTATAATATCTGCGAGCCACTGTTTCATTATTTGTTTCTACCTTTGTTAGATGTTGTGGAGAAGAGTTCATCTGTACCGTTCTATTCCATTGGTGGTTCCTCTCTCATTTCCCACTCTGATCATTAGGTGCATTTGGTTGTATTATTATTTGAAAATAAGATACTAAATGCTTTCCCATCAAGATGCACTGTTTAAATCCCACTGCACACTCTTTTCCCCTTTTTATCTCCCAACCCCAATAGATAAGAAATTTAGGGGACTTCGGTGATGGTCCAGTGGCTAAGATTCTTCACTTCCAATGCAGGGGGACTGCTTTTGATCCCTGGTCAGGGAACTAGATCCCACATGCCGCAACTAAAGATCGTGCATGCTGCAAGAAATATCAAACACCCCTTGTGCTGCAGCTAAGATCCTGCACAGCCATGAATATGTATTTAAAAGTCTCTGAATTCAGTATTTCTTTATAAAATAAAAGAAATTTAAGATTCTTTCACTCCTCCCTCCCTTCAGTGACGACTTTGGAAGGCCTATAATTCCCCCTTCTCCACATCTGCCACCTTCCTAACCCCAGATTTTGGTGAGATAGGTTAGTATTTATTATAATTTCCCTTAATACTATGTACCTTCTTTGTTGACATCATATTTAGCACTTACACTTTGTACATTCTCACACAGTTTTATCTTATCAACTTGGAATTTATGTGTGTATGTGTGTCTGTATGCAGGCATATATGTTTGTACCAATGCATGTATGTTTCTATGCATGCACATATGTGGGTTCAAAATTAGGAAGAAGAGAAAACAGAGCACCCAGACCAAAGTTCATTGCTTACCAATATTTCCTCCTTCTTCACCTGTCTCCATCTTGGGGTTCTGGCTATTTCTTTGTAAACAGATTAAAATGTATCTTTGAATATTTTCTTAGGATGGGGTTCCTAAGTGATACATGCTATGAATTCTTGATGATCCTGAAATATCGTTCCTTCTTCCCTTCATTTCCTTTTCCTTCCTTCCTTCTCTTCCCTCCCCTCTACCCCCGAGGTAAATGGAACATATTGCTTAAATGTGTAACTCATTATTTTTCAGCTCCTAGTGTTGCAGGTGAAAAGATTAAGGGTAGTTGGATTGCATTTTTCTTGCAGGTAGCCTACCTTTTCTGCATAGAAACTCATAAAGGCTGACCGGCTGCTGTCTGATTCCTGCAGAGGCTTCTAAAGAAATCGTGTTTCTTTGTTGGTGTCCCTGTATTCTTTCTGACTCAGGGGCTGGGGAAGTCTCAGCCACTTGTTGGGTCGTTCTTGGCCTATTGTAAATTAGGAGCAAGCATGTCATGTGCAAGGGGCTTCCCAAGTAGCACTAGTGGTAAAGAGCCTGCCTGCCAATGGAGGAGACATAAGAGACACAAGTTTGATCCCTGGGTCAGGAAGATCCCCTGGAGGAGGGCACAGCAACCCACTCCAATATTCTTGCCCAGAGAATCCCTTGGACAGAGAAGACTGGTGGCCTATGATCCATAAGGTCACAAAGAGCCGGACACAGCTGAAGTGACTTAGCACACACACACACACACACGCATGTCATGTGCAAACAGGACCGTGGTTGATTTAGATGGTTCACAGGTCTCTGATCACCAAGCTCTTCCTAGGATCTGAAGCTTTCTGGTTCCCAGGCTTGGAGTCTGATGTTCTTTTCTTGTTTGGCCCACGTGGGAGAAAGCATCATATTGTTCTCTCTGCCTGAATCCCAGAAGTACCCAAGGTCATATGCCTATGGTTCCTAACAACTGGTTTACCAGGAGTGACAAATACCTTGGAGTTGGGAGTGTAAGAGAAGGGACCTCATTCAGGTTACAGGGGTCCTGGAACATCTCCACAAATGAGGCTGCTTTTATGATAGGCCTTACTTCATTGTACTGTAACGTTTTGTTTCATGAACATCTCCCCTACTAGACTGTGGCTTCTTTTAATGCAGGGATGAATAAACCAGTAAAAACCGTCATGCTTGTTATTTATGGTTATAAAATGGAAATAATACAACTGTGGAAAAACACTCAGGGCTGGTGCAGGGAAAGAAGATTGACATATCATGACTGAGGTCAAATGAATGAAACCACTAAGATATCCAGTCATCTTCTCACAGGTCATAACCAGGGACTTTCTATTTTAGATCAAAGGAGAATTCAGTGATTAATTTCTAAATCAAAGCTGGTGTTTGCTCAAATATATGAATATGTTCTCATACATTTAAAAAAAACAAGGATAATCCTATTTATTTTATATATACTTTCCTACAAACACTGTATAAATTTAGAGGGAAGTATGCCTGATACAGTTTTCAAAGAAAGAAAATCCATTCTCCTTGGAAAAAAGTCCAGATTGGTCACGAGAAGATTCTGATGAATGAGATCAGTTAATGAGATCAGGAATGACTGGAATCTCCCAAAGAGGGTATGATAAGGGGCACTGTGAAATGCCCAAAGACATGCTTAAATAACTGAGGATAAGGATTCATACGTGAAGACTATCTATGGTGTTTTCAAACTCTCAAAAGAGGTAGAGTTTGGTTTAGTTACTTTGTGTCAGAAAATTCCCAATGAAATAAACACCTTGAAATTTAAAAACAAAACAAAAACCAAGGATAAAAGATGTGAAAGAACATTTTAGTTATAAATTGACAATAAAAATGGTCACCTAAAGCTAAGATCATGGCATCCGGTCCCATCACTTTATGGCAAATAGATGGGGAAACATTGGAAACAGTGGCTGACTTTATTTTTCTGGGCTCCAAAATCACTGCAGATGATGATTGCAGCCATGAAATTAAAAGACACTTACTCCTTGGAAGGAAAGTTATGAGCAACCTAGACAGCATATTCAAAAGCAGAGACATTACTTTGCCAACAAAGGTCCGTCTAGTCAAGGCTATGGATTTTCCAGTGGTCATGTATGGATGTGAGAGTTGGACAGTGAAGAAAGCTGAGTGCCGAAGAATTGATTCTTTTGAACTGTGGTGTTGGAGAAGACTCTTGAGAATCCCTTGGACTGCAAGGAGATCCAACCAGTCCATTCTAAAGGAGATCAGTCCTGGGTGTTCATTGGAAGGACTGATGCTAAAGCTGAAATTCCAATACTTTGGTCACCTAATGAGAAGAGCTAACTCATTTGAAAAGACCCTGATGCTGGGAAAGACTGAGGGCAGGAGGAGAAGGGGACGACAAAGGATGAGATGGCTGGATGGCATCACCAACTCAATGGACATGGGTTTGGGTGGACTCCAGGAGTTGGTGATGGACAGGGAGGCCTGGTGTGCTGTGGTTCATGGGGTCACCAAGAGTTGGACACGACTGAGCGATTGAACTGAACTGACTCAGGTAGACGTAAGTTTGGAATCACCTCTCTGTCTATTTAAGTGTTTGCGATACAAGATCTTCCTCTCTATTTAATTGAAGAATTTGTGTTTTAACTAGGGGTTCCGAAATACTTTCCAAGAATGGAAGGTGAATCAGTTGAAGAATACATAACAGTGTTTGTTGTTTTCCAACATCTTCCACAGCTTAGAAAGAAAAATAATACAACTATCAGACTAATAAATAACACTTCAACCAGTATTATAAAATTCTATTTCCAGCAATACAAAAGCATTAACATAATGGATGAATTTAATACTGGGATAATTAAATTGGCTAAATTATGGTTTTTCTTTTCAAGATTGACCTTTAAATAGACATCAGGGTTATGAGTCATATTACTTTTATTTTCTGGTTATGTTAATTATAAAGTGATATTATCTAGCTTTTAAGGGGTACTATCAATAGGTTAATTCCAGATATAAAAAGCTATTGGTCCTGCTTATAAATTAAGATTACTAATTATTTACAATTTTATTCAAAGCAGGTATAGTTGTAGTTAAATTGTTTTTAAATTCAAATATAGTATTAGGTTAATTTTAACTTGGGTTTCTGGTCATTTATGTTAAGAGTTAATGAAGTTTTTTTTTATTATTCTAAGCACTGAATCATCATTAATATTATGTTTTTCTTTAAATGAAAGAAAATTACAGAAGCTAAAGCTACAGTAAATCTCTTGCAGAGCTTTACTGCCAATCATTGTTGTTCAGTCAGTAAGTCGTGTCTGACTCTTTGCAACCACATGGTTGCCCTCTGTTCTTCCCAGTAGCATACTGGACATCTCCCAACCTGGGGGGTTCATCTTCCAGTGCCATATCTTTTTGCTTTTTCATGCTGTTCATGGGGTTCTTGTGGCAAGAATACTGGAGTGGTTTGCCATTTCCTCCTCCATTGGACCATGTTTTGTCAGAACTCTTCACTATGACCTGTCCATCCTGAGTGGCCCTGCATAGCATGGCTCATAGCTTCATTGAGTTATGTAAGCCCTTTCACCATGACAAGGCTGTTATCTATAAAGGGGTACTGCCAATAGCCTATGCATTAAATTTGGATCATAGCCATGACTTGTCTGGTTATTTTAAATAGAATTTTGAATATAGTATTTTGAACAGAATTAATTTGTTTAAAAATGGGAGATTTCATATAAAATTCTCGGTTTCTAGCTTCTCTTTTAAAGTATCATAAAATGGAAGAAGCACAAGCTGGAATCAAGATTGCTGGGAGAAATATCAATAACCTCAGATATGCAGATGACACCACCCTTATGGCAGAAAATGAAGAGGAACTAAAAAGCCTCTTGATGAAAGTGAAAGAGGAGAGTGAAAAAGTTGGCTTAAAGCTCAACATTCAGAAAACGAAGATCATGGCATCTGGTCCCATCACTTCATGGGAAAATAGATGGGGAAACAGTGGAAACAGTGCCAGACTTTATTTTTTGGGGCTCCAAAATCAGTACGGATGGTGATTGCAGCCATGAAATTAAAAGACACTTACTCCTTGGAAGAAAAGTTATGACCAACCTAGGTAGCATATTGAAAAGCAGAGACATTACTTTGTCAACAAAGGTCCGTCCAGACAAGGCTATGGTTTTTCCAGTAGTCATGTATGGATGTGACAGTTGGACTGTGAAGAAGGCTGAGCGCCAAAGAATTGATGCTTTTGAACTGTGGTGTTGGAGAAGACTCTTGAGAGTCCCTTGGACTGCAAGGAGATCCAACCAGTCCGTTCTAAAGGAGATCAGTCCTGGGATTTCTTTGGAAGGAATGATGCTAAAGCTGAAACTCCAGTACTTTGGCCACCTGATGCAAAGAGTTGACTCATTGGAAAAGACTCTGATGCTGGGAGGGATTGGAGGCAGGAGGAGAAGGGGACGACAGAGGATGAGATGGCTGGAGTTTGAGTGAACTGTGGGAGTTGGTGATGGACAGGGAGGCCTGGCGTGCTGCAATTCATGGGGTTGCAAAGAGTCGGACACGACTGAGCGACTGAACTGAACTAAACTGAAGATCTCACAACACTGGGCTTGAATTCATGTCTGACCAAAATTAGCTGATATAAGTTAGTGGCTACCCTATTTGCACTGACATGTCATTTCCAGCTCACCACAAACCCCACCACTTCCTACTGTTTCCCAAACAGTGAAGTTGACTGTCAGCTACCATTTTCATGGTATCATGCTATTGGTTTTGCTACAGTAGAAATTAATTTCCCTAGAGTTATATCTCTGTCTTAAGCAGGAAAAGGAAAAACAACCAATGGGGCCATTGCTTGGCAAATCCCATGGACAGAGGAGCCTGGTGGGGTCACAAAAGAGTCAGACACAACTTAGAGACTAAACAACAAGGGTCATGCATTTCAAGCAAAACAACAGCATATATTTTTCCTACATGTTTGAAAATGAAATCCTCACACACTGTCTGATCTGCCTGGCTCCTAAAGGCATCTGAGTTTGCTACTGCTGAGTTACTGACAAAAAATAAATCAACAATCTTTTAGTAAAGACCTGAGATCATTTGTTATTGTTCAGTCTGTAAGTCGTGTCTGATTCTTTGCGACCCCATGAACTGCAGCACTCCAGGCTTCCCTGTCCTTCACTATTCTCCCAGAGTTTGCTCAAACTCATGTCCACTGAATCAGTGATGCCATCCAACCATCTCATCTTCTGTTGCCACCTTCTCCTCTTGCCCTCAATCTTTCCCAGCATCAAGGTCTTTTCCAGTGAGTCAGCTTTTTGCATCAGGTGGCCAAAGTATTGGCACTTCAACTTCAGCAACTGTCCTTCCAATGAATATTCAAGGTTTTATTTCTTTTAGAATGGACTGGTTTGATCTCCTTGCTGTCCAAAGGACTCTCAAGAGTCTTCTCCAGCACCACAGTTGGAAAGTATCAATTTGTCAGTGGTCAGCCTTTTTTATGGTACAACTCTCACATCCATACATGACTACTGGAAAATCCATAGTTTTGACTAGACAGACCTTTGTCAGCAAAATGATGTCTCTGCTTTTTAATACACTGTCTAGGTTTGTCATAGCTATTCTTCCAAGGAGCAAGCATTTTTTTAAATTTCATGGCTATAGTCACTGTCTGCATTGATTTTGGAGCCCAAGAGAATGAAAACTGACACTTTTTCCACAATTTCCCCATCTACTTGCCATGGAGTGATAGGACCAGATGCCAGATCTTAGTTTTTTGAATGCTGAGTTTCAAGCCAGCTTTCTCACTCTCCTCTTTCACTTTCTTCATGAGGCTCTTTCTTCCTCTTCACTTTCTGCCATTAAAGTGGTATCATCTGCATATCTCAGATGATCTCTGCAGATCTCAAATATCTTGTTGATATTTCTCCTGGCAATCTTGAGTCCAGCTTATGATTCATTCAGCCCAGCATTTCGCATGATGTACTCTGTATATAAATTAAGTAAGCAGGGTGACAATATACAGCCTTGATGTACTCCTTTCCCAATTTTGAACCAGTCTGTTGTTCCATATCTAGTTCTAACTGCTGCTGCTTCTCCTGCATACAGGTTTCTCAGGAGAAAAATAGCCTCTAATCAATCAGTCCATATTTGTTAATACCAACCTTTGGGCATAGCACTGAATCAAGTGCTAGAAAAAGATATATATAACAATAATGACCCTTCAGCAGCCATCCATAGGTGAGGAGGAAAGGATAGCCACACATGAAATGGATGAAGGCAAATTTTATCAAGTCACCAAGAAGCATGAATAGATTCTTACGAATAAATCCAAAAGTAGAAAAAAGACTATTCAGCAATAGCATCAAGACAGAATATTCATTTACTCAACAAACATTTTGAGACCTATTTTGTATTAGACAATGTTCTAGGTTCCAGGGGCATAGTGGTAACCAAAACAGGCAAAATTCTTGCCTTAATGGAGCTTATAGTCTACAGAGAAGAGGGAGGCAGACAATAAATAACAAAAAGTGAAATATGTCTGTGTCAGTTTGTATTAAGTTCTCTGGATAGAAATGAAGGGAAAAAAAGGAGATCAGACTACACTATGGGATTAGTGTTGTGATTTTAAATAAGATGTGTGGGAATTATCATCAGGAAGATGATATTTGAGCGAAGACCTGAAGGAGAGGGAGCAGAGAAACGTGCATGTCTAGACATACTAGCCAAGTGCAGAGCTGATAAACAGAATAGCTAGCTCCTTGTGAGGAAATTAAGACTCAAGAAGGGTGTTGTGACAACACATACAGTCACCACCGTATTCTTAATGGAGCATTTCTTCTCCAATCATCTCTGTGCTGGGTGAAGGGGATACACTTTGCATTTGAAGAGCATACAATCCATCCAGCGTTTAGGATAGCCTAAACACAAATATATGTACAGATGAGTATTTATGTGTATATGCTGCTGCTGCTGCTAAGTCACATCAATCGTGTCCAACTCTGCGCAACCCCATAGACGGCAGCCCACCAGGCTCCCCTGTCCCTGGGATTCTCCAGGCAAGAACACTGAAGTGGGTTGCCATTTCCTTCTCCAATATATGAAAGTGAAAAGTAAAAATGAAGTCGCTCAGTCGTGTCCAACTCTTAGTGACCCCATGGACTGCAGCCTACCAGGCTTCTCTGTCCATAAAAAGAAAATTTTTATAAAATGAGGAGGCAGTATATGAGCCATTCATTCACTAAATGTTACATACCAACAGCTAAGCACTGGGTCATTCAATGGGAAATACAATGGTGAACAAAGATGAGGACTGTCCCTAAGTACCTGACACCCCAGTAGGAAATAAAGACAAGTCAACAGGCAATTTCACTCAGTGTGTAAATGTTTTGGTGGGAGAAGTACAGTGTGTTCAGTAGGAATCACACTTCGCTTTGGCTGAGGAAACCTTTGTAAAATGTATTCTTCTGGAAGTCAAGTAAAACTAATGAATAGTATGGAATTGCTCTAGCCGATCTGGACATTCCCCTCAGGAGAGAGGGAGAGTACCTGCATCTTTAGAATCCCTAACATTTCTAAAATATATTTCAAAAATATTAGTATATTAGCTTCAAAATATTAGTCATTATATTTTTTTATATTTCTAATACATTTTATAGGTGTTATCAGAAAGAAACACCTGTAAAAAATAAACAAATCTCAGTAAAGAACACATCTCACTTGTAAAAAATAAACAAATCTCAGCAAAGGTTCACCTTGACTCTCCTAGTCACACAAATGCAAATTTGGAAGAAGCCTGCAGTCCTGGCTTTATCACTGCTGGCAGAATTTTCGACTCAATTCAAGTGAAGTAGGTTTCTTAGTTTTGGGGGAATTAAGGAATGACCTTTTTTAAAAACAAAGAAAAGAAGGACTCAATACTTTTATTTCTTGGCTGACATTTATACAGGTGTATTGCCAACGGCATACCTTTAGCCAGCCATATTTTTCCAAATAGAAAGTAGCCTAGATTTTCTTGTGGGCCAGCTAATTATTTAATTTTATAAAACCAGACAGTTTTATATGTGTTAATACATCTGAGGGGGTGTTTTTGTGCTTAAGGATCACAGAATAGTCAGATTTCAGTGGATAATAATAACAACAAAACCTCCAACCATGCCTGATTTGTTAGAATTTAGAGAAACTTCCAAATGCATTTTTCCAAAAATTTTGGTATAAAAAATTTTTTTAGAGTGAATATTTTTACTCATTAGATATAAGAACAATCAATTTGAAAGTTAGTTCTCTTTTGCAAGCCCTTTTACAAAACAAAAAACAACAATAAAAAACTTACTTTAGTGGATTTAAGACTTTCAAAATAAAGAGACTTGTTATTAGTAACTTATGAAAGACTACCTCTCTCAAAACCATGTTTTATTAGAAAGAACAACTAAAATAGGTATTCTGAAGGCTGACACGTTCAGTTGGGACAAAGAGCAAACATATCAACTACATATATTTCAACTGTACCCATTTAATAGTTTACAATACTTTGTTGCAACAATAATGATAAGATACTGGGTAAAAGTATGGAAATCTAGGTGTGAGTCCTTTTTAAAAATTTATTGTACTGTGTCGAGTCTTAGTTGCAGCACATCAGATCTTCTGGCACACCATGCAGCCCATAGGCTTAGTTCCTCCAAGGCATGTGGGATCCTAGTTCCCCGACAAGGGATTGAACCCCCATCCCCTAAATTGCAAGGTGGATTCTCAACCACTGACCCACCAGGGAAGTTCCCAGGTCTGAGTCTTGAAGCCATTAGTTAACTGTGGAAACTTTGCAAGTTATCTAACTTTTCTGAGTCTCAGTTTCCTTGTCTATAAAGTAAATAGTCTAAACTAAAGTAAAGTAGATGTTCCCAGACTTGGCTGATTTTTGTTTTAACATAAAGTCTCCTTTTTTAGGGGATTTCCTGGCAGTTCAGTGGTCAGAACTCAGAACTTTTACTGCCATGAAAGTGAAAGTCGCTCAGTTGCGTCCGACTTTTTGCATGGATAGTCCATGGAATTCTCCAGGCCAAAATACTGGAGTAGGTAGACATTCTCTTCTCCAGGGAATCTTCCCAACTCAGGGATCGAACCCAGGTCTCCTGCACTGCAGGTGGATTCTTTATCAGCTGAGTCACCAGGTAAGCCATGACCCAGCTTCAATCCCTGGTAGGGGAACTAAGATCCCACAAGATACACAGTACAGCCAAAAAAATTTCCTTTTTTAAAATTCAAAACTTAGTAATTATTGTTTTGTAATAATGTTTAAAATATCTGGCTAAACACAAAAGATATTTCTAACTAAAGATATTTCAAACTAAAAGATATCTCAAACTAAAGATATTTCTATTTTCACCTAACATTTTTTGTTAAATATGTTATTCATAGAAGAGTATATAAATGCACGTGAACCATTTAAAGTATTTGGGAGACAAATGCAAGAAAAAGAAGAGACATAAACCCTATTTTCCTTTTTAGAAAATTAATAGATGTCTGTAAAACTGAAAAAGCATGAAGCAGCAGTATAAGCATGACATTTAGAGACATGAGATACATTTATAAAATACATGAGTTACAATATAGAGAATTGTAAATGGTTGTCTTTGGAGAGGGGTAAATGCATGAGACGGAGAAGGCAATGGCACCCCACTCCAGTACTCTTGCCTGGAAAGTCCCATGGACGGAGGAGCCTGGTGGGCTGCAGTCCATGGGGTCGCGAAGAGTCAGACACGACTGAAGCGACTTAGCAGCAGCAAATGCATGAGAGGAGAAGGGTAGGAAACTTATTTTTTGGTGAGAAAATCTGTAGCACTACTTTAATATTTTATATTATGTATATGTATAACAAAGATAAAAATAAAAATGTTTTTAAAAGTACATAAGAGTGCCATCTTTCTTTCCCTTACCATGTCTTATTTATTTATCCTTTTGAGTCTGTTTCCCCAACTATAAAATGAAAGGTCTACCCTCACTTTACAGGTCTATTGTTAAATTACAGATAACAAATATAAAATGCATTAACAAGTTACTTGGCCCAGAGAAAGGCCCAACAAATGAAAATTACCTTTATAAGCATCTTCACTGATAAATTATATCCATCTTTAGTTAGGAATTTCTTTTGTTTTTGTTTAGTCACTAAACTGTGTCTGATTCTTTGTAATCCCATGGATTGCAGCTCGTCAGGCTTCCTGTTCTTCACTATCTCCCGGAGTTTGCTCAAACTCATGTCCACTGAATTGGTGATGCTATCTAACCATCACATCCTCTGTTATCCCCTTCTCCTGCTGCCTTCAATCGTTCCCAGTATCAGGGTCTTTCAAATGTGTCAGCTCTTTGTATCAGGTGGCCAAAGGATTGAAGCTTCAGCTTCAGCATCAGTCCTTCCAATGAATATTCAAGGTTGACGTACTTTAGGATTGACTGGTTTGATCTCCTTGCTGTCCAACAGACTCTTGAGAGTTCTCCAGCACCACAATTTGAAAGCATCAAGGCTTCAGCACTCAGCCTTCCTTATGGTCTGACTCTTACATCCATACATGACTACTGGAAAAACCATAGCTTTGACTGTACAGACCTTTGTCAGCCAGGTGATGTCTCCGCTTTTCAATACATTATTTAGGTTTGTCATGGATTTCCTTGAAGCAAGTGTCCTTTAAATGGCTTGAGTCACCATCCACAGTGATTTTGGAGCCTAAGAAAATGAAATCTGTCAGTTTCCACTTTCCCCCCATCTATTTGCCATGAAGTTATGGGACCTGATGCCATGATCTTTGGTTTTTGAATGTCGAGTTTTATTTTTTTTTTTCAGGTGTGCAACTCAAAATATTTTAATAAATGTATAGTTTTGTGCAAACCACAAAAATACAATTTTAGAATATATTTGTGACCTCAAAAAAGGAAAGTTATGTTTACATGAGTTTTAAGCCAGTGTTTTCACTCCTCTTTCACCTTCATCAAGAGGCTCTTTAGTTCCTCTTCACTTTCTGCCATTAGGGTGCTGTCATGTGCGTATCTGAGGTTACTGATATTAATGCTTCTTGACCTGCATACAGGTTTCTCCAGAGACAGGTAAGGTATCCTATATCCTCATGGGAAAATGATGAGACAAGTTTTTCTTTTTCACTCATAACAGGTAAAAATCAAATTTCTGTTGGCTCCTCTTTTTCAGCCTGTCCTCTAAATAGTTCCTCTTCTCTTCTCATTTGCACCCTTTCTTTGGGCACCATGCATTTCTCTTCTCACACTCATCCTAGTTATTGTTGATAACTTTTGCTCCTCCAGTGTGCAAATCATGCTTGTTTTGCTTCTGTCATGGTTTGACCACACGCATTATAGTATGTAACCATTATGAATTGTGATTGTATCTCTCCTAATTGCCCTGGGCATGGGGCTTTTCTTCCCACTGTTAAGTGGCATTATAAGCACAAAACCACAAGTAGATGAAGTATTGCGGAAGGAAGGACAAATTCCTCGATGGCTAATAAAAAAACCCGCCTGCAGTGCAGAAGATTTGGGTTCGATCTCTGGGTTGGGAAGTTTCCCTAAATGAGACAATGGCAACCTACTCCAGTATTCTTGCCTGGAGAATCCCATGGACAGAGGAGCTTGGTGGGGCTACAGTCTATGTGTCGCAAAGAGTTGGACACAACTGAGCAATTGAACATACAGAGCATTTACAGAGCCATGAAACTATTCTGTATAATACTATAATGGTGGAACAGTCATCAGACATTTGTCAAAACCCACATCATAATATACACCACCAAGAGTGAACACTAATGTAAATCATGGGCTTTGAGTGATAATGATATGTCAGTGTAAGTGCATGGATTATAGCAAACAACCACTCCGGTGTAGGGTGTTGATAGTGGGGGAGGCTGTGTATATATGGGAATTCCCTGTACTTTCTGTTCAATTTTTCTGTGAACCTAACAATATTATAAAAAAGCAAAGTCTATTTTAAAAAGTCAGTTCTTCCTTAAAAGTTCTGAAACGAACTAGTGGAAACTGAAATTACCTTTTGAAAGTGGGAGAACAGGTTTGTCAACTGTGATGCTTACAGGTAAAGCCAGAGTCCCTCTCATTGTGTCAATAAGTTCCTCAATTCTTTCCTCACCAATCTCTTGTGCTAGAGGATTTGAAATCATTTCCTCTTCTGGTCAGTTGAAAGAAACAATATGTGAATTTCTGTATTATATATAGGACCAATATTTCAAATATGCACTTAAATTTACTTATTAAAACTTACTTATACATTTCCTATTTTCAAAAAGATGTCAGGCAGCTTACAGTAAAAGATACAAGTGAAGAAGTGAAGTTGCTCAGTCGTGTCCAACTCTTTGCGACCCCATGGACTGTAGCCTATCAGGCTCCTCTGTCTATGGGGTTTTCTAGGCAAGAGTGCTGGAGTGGATTGCCATTTCCTTCTCCAGGGGATCTTCCCAACCCAGGAATCGAACCAGGGTCTCTCGCATTGCGGGCAGACACTTTACCATCTGAGCCACCAGGGAAGCCCAAAAGATACAAGTAATAAATTTATTAGATAATAGAATATCACCAAAAGAGCATGTTAGGATTGTAAATAAACAGAAAAGTATATATGTTAATTCTAAGGTTATCATGGTTTCTATAACAAAGAAGACTTTTGCTCTAGTATCCGTAACTTTGACTTTATCTACTTTGGTTAAGTCACTTTTCAAAAACTAGGAAGCACACAATTCATCAGAGGAGATAAAGTTTTTCCTGGTATAAATTCTGAAGTATTTATGTGATCATTTCCTCATAACTGTTTTAGAGCAAATGCAGAAATAGATTAATTTATATATGGCTATTTCTTTTATTAATTTCTGAAAAAACTTGAAAGTAGAATATTTAAGGTTCGCTCAATGAAGACTGTTCTGCCAGCATCTAAACACAAAATACTACAGTATCTTGGATAACGCTAACCTTATATGTTTCTTTGCTTTTATTTCATCAGTTAACCCAGTCTCAGAATTCTTTTTTATTTTGCAAAAAACATAAGATGATTTATTGCCTAGAAACCTGTAGAGTCTATTGTTTGAATCTTCAAATTCCAATTCCTTTTCATTTTTGAATAGCTTCGTTCCTACTGGTTCAAATACTTTATGATTCATTAGAACTTGGCAAAGACAAACTCCTTTAAGACGAGAGATGTCATTACTACTTAGGCACATATTTTGCATAAGATGACTTAATACTGCATTGACAGCATAGGAACCGGTAAAAGTCTTTTATGTTTGTAAATGCTGCTTCCTTCTTTTTATTTCCACTTGAGTCTGAAGGGAGTAAAAAATACCATCCCATAGCTGAGTAGCTTGAAAGGGACCAGAGCATCATGAAAAAAAATTTAAACATATGTTTCTAGCAAGTTTAGATTACACAAAAATATATACGTTTTTTTGCAACCTTATGCTTTTTTATGTCATATCAGCTGCCAATGCCTTTCTTAAGTTTTTTCTCGCGTCTTATGGAAACTATAATAGGTTTACTAAGGTTGCACATGTTCACCTCCCAATAAAATCAGAGTAAACCTAGGAATTTGCTCTACTGATAAAATATATACTATTATGTGAATGTAGTCTTGAAGAATATTAATTTAGGATACATTCAAAAGGAATGCACACACTTACTGAAATCTTGCTTATTACAGAGCTGTGGCTTCATCAGACTCTGTTTTTATTTCTTCTTTTTGACTTTTGAACAATGACAACCTTTGCATGAAAGAAATCTAGGGCAAGGAGCTGAAAAAACTGATTTATCTGTCAGTTGTTCTTGTTGAAAAAGAAAACTTAGAAATAATGAAAACCTGAAGACAGTAAAATGTCCAGCACATGGGGAATAGTTAAATAGATTATAGTATAGCTTTATTACAGATTATTAAAAACCCATTAGGAAGAATGACATTTATAGCATGAAGGATTTCATTAAGTAGTAAAAACAGAGTTGGGCGGAACAATTTGTATACTATTAATATCATCCTAGTTATGCAAAAATAAATTCCCAACCTATACACAAATATACGAAAACAGAAAGAAAGGTCTGGAAGGATAAAATTCAAACTAACCTTTGGGAAATTGACATAATGAAAGCATGTTCACTTTTCAGCATACATATTTCTGATTTTTATAATGTATATATATAAACTTTTTCAATTAATTGGAGACAATAAAATTTAGATATAATTTACATTTCACAAAATTCACTCTTTTAAAGTGTACAATTCAATGACTCTTCATTCACAACTCTGTGCAGCCATCTCTTTCATCTAACTCCAGACCATTTCATCACTTCAAAAAGAAGACTTTATACAGTTAGCAGTCACTCTTCATTCCCTCCTACCCCAGTGAATTTTTAATAAAAATTTTTTAGTAAGGGAATAAATTGAAACATCTAGAATGTTGTTTCTAGATTTTTGTTGTTAGAATCCAAGAATTTAAGTCTTTCTTCCTTTGCCTATGAATAACTGGAAGTTCAATTCAGTTCAGTGGCTCAGTCGTGTCTGACTCTTTGCGACCCCATGGACCCCAGAACGCCAGGCCTCCCTGTCCATCACCAACTCCCGGAGTGTACCCAAACTCATGTCCATTGAGTCGGTGATGCCATCCAACCATCTCAGCCTCTTTCGTCCTTTTCTCCTCTTGCCTTCAATCTTTCCCAGCATCAGAGTCTTTTCAAATGAGTCAGCTCTTCGCATCAGGTGGCCAAAGTATTGGAGTTTCAGCTTCAGTATCAGTCCTTCCAATGAACATTCAGGACTGATTTCCTTTAGGATGGACTGGTTGGATCTCCTTGCAGTCCAAGGGACTCTCAAGAATCTTCTCCAACACCACAGTTCAAAAGCATCAGTTCTTTGGCGCTCAGCTTTCTTTATAGTCCAACTCTCACATCCATACATGACTACTGGAAAAACCATAGCTTTGACTAAACAGACCTTTGTTGGCAAAGTAATGTCTCTGCTTTTTAATATGCTGTCTAGGTTGGTCATAACTTTCTTCCAAGGAGTAAGTAATAGGAAAATGGGTGCCAATTTTACATAATGGTGTGATGTTTAGAGCAAAGAAACAGTCACCTTCAAACGCTTTCTGTAGCAGAAGCTGTCTATCCTTGAACTATTACAGCGCGAGACCTTGTGGACAGTGCGTAGACAGGAGCAGGGGGTGGAGGGCAGAGTGGAAAGGGGAAGGTTTGAGGAGTAGAAGCAAGTAGGGTCGAAGTTAGGGTAGGGTGGGGTAGATAAGCCTAGGAGTCTATGAGCGCTGGAGACAGAGTTATTTTCCACGGACCATCTGCCTCGCTAAGCGTCATTAAACGAGTAGGCCAGGTTAAAGAAATAGTCCTCGAGCTCAAGGACTTGCAGCATTGGCATCATCTTATGAACGTCTTAGAAACATAGACCATCAGACCGAACTCTTGAATCCACGCTGCATTTTAATAACATCCCCAAATCATGTGTTCATGTTAAAGTCTGAGAAGCACTGCTTTCCAGGACTCCCCAAGAAGCGCAGCTTCTGAAAAGACCCAGAGGCGGTCCTCAGTCAGACTGAGAGGACAGGTGGGCGGGGAAAGGGGCGGATCCAGGAAAGGGGCGAGCCCCAGAGGCCTGAGCTCAAAGTCCAAACCTTCGCTCTCCTCAGCTGTCCCCCTCTTTAGGGCACATTTGGCTAGGCTCTAAAGGGCTACCTGTCCTTCTTTTCCTGGAGCCTCTACGGCTCACGAAGCTCGATCCGTTCCACCCAGGGTCGGGAAGCTGGATCTGGCAGTCAAGGCAAGGCTACGGAACCGCGGAGTCAAATGAACTGCCCTAACCTTGTCCACCGGGCTCCGCCTCCGGCCCGTGGCCCCGCCCCCACTTGGCTCTCTTCGGGGGGGAGGTCAAAGACGTCCTGGTCCCGCCCCTTCCGAACAAGCCGGAAGTGACGTCATGCCAGGACCGACTGGTCTTTCGGTCTTCTTCCCCCTCCTTAACTCTTCCTCCCCACTCCCGCCCCTCCCCTCCCCTTTCCCCTCCTCCGGTTCCAGCCTTTGAGGCCGCACGAGTGTAGGAGGCTATGGAGTAAGCCGGCGGCAGCGGCCAGGCGCCGAGGCTGAGCAGGAGCAGCCGAGAGGCGTTTGGGGGGCGGGGTGGGGAAGAGCCCCAGGGCCGCCCCTCCTGAGGGAGAAGGGGAAGAGGTGAGTGACCGCCCATGGGCACCGAACGACCTCCTTCACCGATCGCGCACCCGCCCGGGCTCCCCAGGCAGAGAGAAGGAATGGGGAAGGACCCGCGCCCGGGGTAGGCCTCCCAAGGTCCCAGGGGCTGGCGACTGTTGCCTGGTGACGGGCCTCCTGGCTGCAGGTGGGGCCAGCTGGGCGGTAGGCGCCCTCGCGCGAAGCCGGGCTAGGGGAGCGGGAAGCTGCGGGGAGCGGATCCGGGAGGCCCGAGTCTCCCAAAGAGGCCTGGAAGCGACTGGAGACCCCGGGCTGGAGCCATCTGCTGGAGGGAGAGCCCCGTGCTCAGGCTCAGGAGCTCGGGTTTCCGCGGTGGAGATCTTGGTTCCCTTTTGGGAAATAGGACACTACTCCGGGACTGGGTGAGAAGAGCTCCCCTCAGTGTTGAGGTGCGCCTCTGATAACCTGGGTTACCATCTGAGGCCGTCCGGCCCAGCGTCCTTTTCTGACAGGAGCTTTAGTTCTGGAATGGAAGGTTATTGTTTGTGAGGTGGGTGGGGCAGGTGTTTTGTTAAATACCCTCTCCGAGGCTCCTGCTCTCCTGTTTTTCTAAGTGGGAGAGAAAGGATGGAAGAAGGTTGAGACCCATGAAGCTTGCAAAAACTTGGTATCCGACAGAGTACATACCTGTGGTCAGTAATTAAGGGAACCAGTGTTGTCAAGTCAGCTCCCCTAACAGTCTTCCTGAGGCTCCAGTCTCAAGCGACTTAAAAGCACCAAGTCAGTAGTGACACAGTTTTAAGTTGCAAACTAGTATTTTTATAGATCAAGGTCTGGAGTCAAAAAATTTACAAGTTGGATTCTATGAGTAAGAAGTTTCGTAAGTCGCATTCGCAAGCCTTTTCATTCTGGAATATTAATATGGTTTAAGGTTAATGCTCCAAACCAGCCTGTCACAATAAAACCCCCTTCATGTTTATGTTCTGGTAACAGATTGAAAGTCACGTGGTTGAAGCTTCCTTTTGGACTTTACAGGTTATTTTTTCCTTTGTTTGGCTTTTTATCTTTTTTTTTTCCATTTTAATACTAATTTTTTTAAGTTTTAAAATAATTTATCAGCTGAGTGTATAAGTAGAATTCTTGAGACACTATTAAACTGTAGTCATGAAAGACAATTTTGAGGGAGTGTTTAAAGGAAAGAACCTAAAGGAAAGTAAGGACCTTCATTCTGTTCAGATCCATTTTACACACATGCAGAAACCTATTCTGTTCTGTCTGATATCCAAAAACATCCAGTAAAATAAAACACTCAGTAAAATACAAGCGCAATGTACACTGAAATGTTTCTATAAAAACCAATCCCATAATTAGGAGTAACTACTCATACTCACATGTTTGAAAGTCATGACTTATCTCCCAAGAAAAATAGGTCCTCTTACTGTGTTTGACTCAAGTGACTAGTTTTCATCATCCTTTCTATAGGAGTTCAAGTTTGACAACTTCCTGTCTCATATCAGTCTCTCCTGGAGTCTTATTTGATTATCTGTTGAGTCTACTCCTGGTCTTTACACTAGTGGTCTTTCCAACCACTATCATTTCTCATTTGAATTATTTATGGTCTCCTAATTAGGGTCTTCCCAGGTGGCCCTACGGAGAAGACAATGGCAACCCACTCCAGTGCTCTTGCCTGGAAAATCCCATGGACGGAGGAGCCTGGTAGGCTGCAGTCTATGGGGTCACTAGGATTGCACACGGCTGATCGACTTCACTTTAACTTTCATGCATTGGAGAAGGAAATGGAGACCCACTCCAGTATTCTTGCCTGGAGAATCCCAGGGATGGGGGAGCCTGGTGGGCTGCCGTCTATGGGGTCGCACAGAGTCTGACACGACTGAAGCAACTTAGCAGCAGCAGCAGGTGGCCCTAGCGGTAAAGAACCCGCCTGCCACTGCAGGAGACATAAGAGACACAGGTTTGATCCCTGGATCGGGAAGATCCCTGGAGTAGGAAATGGCAACCCACTCCAGTATTCTTGCTTAGAGAATTCCATGGATAGAGGAGCCTGGCAGGCTACAGTCCATAGGGTCACAAAGGGCAGGCACGACTGAAGCGACTTAGCACACACAGAGCACACAATTAGGGTCTACCTGCATTTACTGTTGGCTTCTTCTATAGTTTTGCGCACAAAGACTGAGTGATTTTTCAAAATGCAGATCTGATCACATAATCTTCATGTTTGAAACTCTTCACTTTTTTTAAGAGAAACTAAAATCCTTAACAGGTTGTTTGGGCAGCTCTTAATTGCCTTTGCAACCTCATCTCCACAGCGCCTTCTGGCCTCCTCTTCTTCTCCTGGTCACTTTGTTCTTTCTGTTCTGCTTCAGGTGTATGGCATTTGATTATGATGCTTCCTTTGCCTGAAAATGCTCTTCCTTTCCTTTTCATCCAGTTAACGCCTGCTCTTCATTCAGCTTGCATCAGGGAAGGCTTTCCTAATTAGGATACATTCCCCTGATGATATGTTCTCATGACGCCATTGCAGAATTGCCATACTGATTAATACTTGTTAAATTAATGAGATTTCCCTCATGTCTTGATACTGTGTAAGTGCAAACATTTATTAATGTTTGTTAAATGTATGAATTTATTGACTTCTTATGAAATGTGCCAGGAATTGTTCTCAGTATTTTGTGTGCATCATTGTCTTTAATCCTCACAACAGTTACTTGAGGCATGGGTGACAGTTTCCCTTTTTTAAAGACTGAAAATAGTGTTAGGGAGGCTAGTTGGTGGTTATAGTGCTTTTATGAAACCTGGCATTTGAACCCAGGTTTTGCTGCCAGTGAAGACTATACTTAATCATGTAATTCTCATACTGCTCGTCGTAATCACCTGGGAAGCTGCTCAAAATACGAATGTCTTGACTGCACATTTATGGATTCTGACTCCAGAGGCTTGAGATGGTAGCTTGGCATTTGTATGTTTTAACAAATTGTATCCAACTTTTTGCAACCCCGTGGACTGTAGCACCCCAGGCTTCCTTGTCCTTCACTATCTCCTGGAGTTTGCTGAAATTCATGTCGGTTGAGTAGGTGATGCTGTCTAACCATCTAATCCTCTGCCGCCCTCTTTTCCTTTTGCCTTCAGTCTTCCCAGCATCAGAGTCTTTTCCAATGAGTCGGCTCTTCCCATCAGATGGCCAGAATATTGGAGCTTCAGTTTCAGCATCAGTCCTTCCAATGAATATTCAGGCCTGATTTCCTTTAGGATTGACTGGTTTGATCTCTTTACAGTCCAGGGGACTCTCAAGAGTCTTCTCCAACACCACAGTTTAGACATTCACCAGAATTTAAAGATCATTGCTTTGAAGTTTGAAAACCATTTTTTTCGACAACACTTCTGTGCTGTATGAGTTTCGGTTTTCACGCATTTCAGTTTTACTGCACTGTATTTCAGATTTTAGGTCTTGCACCCCACTCCAGTACTCTTGCCTGGAAAATCCCATGGACGGAGGAGCCTGGTGGGCTGCAGTCCATGGGGTCACTAGGAGTTGGACATGACTGAGCGACTTCGTTTTCACTTTTCACTTTCATGCATTGGAGAAGGAAATGGCAACCCACTCCAGTGTTCTTGCCTGGAGAATCCCAGGGATGGGGGAGCCTGGTGGGCTGCCATCTATGGGATCGCACAGAGTCAGACATGACTGAAGTGACTTAGCAGCAGCAGCAAGGAATAATCACAGTCCTAAGGAAATAAGCTTAGTTATCATTTTGTCTAATTTCCTAGTTAGTTATTCTTTTTCTTCTGGCTAGAGTTGCTGAATTAAAAGTAGAGAAGTCACTTCGCTGACAGAGGTCCTTATGGTCAAAGCTGTGGTTTTTCCAGTATTCATCTATGGATGTGAGCATTGGACCATAAAGAAGGCTGAGCGCTGAAGAATTGATGCTTTTGAACTGTGGTGCTGGAGAAGACTCTTGAGAGTCCCTTGAACAGCAAGGAGATCAAATCAGCCAATCCTAAAGGAAATCAACTAAATAAACTAAATATTCATTGGAAGGACTGATGCTGAAGCTGAAGCTCCAGTACTTTGGCCACCTAATGCGAAGAGCCGACTCACTAGAAAAGACCCTGATCCTGGAAAAGATTGAGGGCAAGAGGAGAAGGGGACAACAGAGGATGAGATGGTTGGATGGCATTGACTCAATGGGCATGAGTTTGAGCAAACTCTGGGAGATAGTTAAGGACAGGGAAGCCTGGCTTGCTGCAGTTCGTGGGGTCACAAAGAGTCAGACACAACTTAGCGACTGAACAACAGAGTTGCTGAACAGTGAGACACTGCCAGCCCAGTGCTGTTTCTTTTTTTTTTTTTAATTATAATAATTTCTAAGCATCTGGTTGACTTTCTGTAGTAAAAACTGTACTTAGTTCATGGGCTGAAAGTGCCTTCTAAAGAGTTGGATGTAATTTTTCCTCAAATTTTACTTATTGTTCAAATTAGTTATTTGATACTTTAGCATATGTTGCCTTATAACCTCACATTCTGCTTTTAAAATCTTACTGTATACAAACTTAATGATGAAAACAGTGTTTTACTTCTTGTTTCTCCTACTGTGCCTAGCCTGGTGTTTTTCACCTCTTTACCCAGTAATTTATTGAGTGATGTGTGTTTCACTTTACATTGCTAAGTCTTCTTAGTTTTTTGTTTCTTAAATCAGGGATGTCTCTTGAAATAATTGGTTCTAGCTCAACTTATGATAAACATATACTGTTTGTAGTTATAAAAAGAATGATTGTGTTCAGCTGATACAATCTTTGTTTCCCAAGTAAAACTAAACATGGTTTCTGTATAGGCCAAAGAATGTTTTTAACCATTTTTTAAAAACTTTAGTAATCTGTAAGCACCCCCTACAAAAAAAAAAGTATTTCAAAATTTCTGTGGTTGGTTTACTTCTCTACCTCTTGCCACTTTGATGGTAAGCTCTTTCATGGCTTATTTTTTCTTCTTTTTTTCCGCAGTTTCTTATGTGGTGTCAGGTACATAGTGGGTGCTCAATAAATATTAAATAGTTCACCAGATGAATTTTCATGTCTGTTTCTACCTTGGGTACACCAGTGTTGACTCTGTTTGGCTAATGGATAGGCAACTCAAATTTGAATATCAACTCTGAAAATATCCTCTGATTTGATACTCAGACTATTTACAGTTTTCAAATCACATCATATATAGTCTTCCTCCCCTTCATGTCTTGGCACATGTCTTGGTCCTTTCTGGAAACTCCTTCACTTTTCTCCTACTTGAAAAACACTTCTTTTCTTTTTTTCTTTTCAATTTTTTTTACTGATTTACAAACTCTTCATTTTTGAGCCCATCTTCATGTTCCCAAAGCATGTTACATTCATACTCTAGTTAACTGGTATAAGTCTTTGCAGGTCAGAGTGTGCTACTCAACTGAGTCCCTAAATAGCAGAAATGTTTCCATTTACATCTGTATTCCCAACATATGACAAGTGCATGGCATGTAATACATAGCTTAGGCAGAGTTAGAGGAAAGGATATGTAGGTTTTAAATCGGATTTTAATGTCTCTTGCACCTTCCCATCAAAATCAGTAGCAGATGTTCATAGAAAACAACTTGGCATGGCAATAAATGTTTTCATAATTCCAGTAGCAACATTTTCCAACTGCTTTCAGAAATGCAGTATTAAATAGAAAAAGGAAAGTGAATTTTTATTTCTATTTACAGACAGTTCAAATCTTTAACAGAAGAAAGTAAGTTATATCTAAATAAATATAATTTAATTGACTGAGAAAATAGGACACAAACTAATGCTACCTTTGTCCAGTGGCCTTCTAGATATTTTTGCTTGTGTATTCTCTAATTTTGTAAGACATTGTGCTTTTTGTGCTTTAAGTTGATAGCATCAGAATTTTTTTTTGTCAAGGGTTTAGATAGTTACAAAGTTTCTAATTTCTAGATTATGTTTTATTTTTATCAGAACCTTGGAGTTTTTGCTTATTAATTGAAATAAGCTTGTTCTGTACACTCCTGTAATAACTATCTTGTTTCTTAATTGTAGTTCTGTGACAGATAAGGCATAGGATTTTGCCGTTAAGAACTAAAGCACAAGCCCCTTCAGAATTTCTTACCAAACTTCTTTTTGCTTTACTCTTAAGAGACTTTCAGGATTAATGTATTCTAGAACTGCATTTTCCCTTTTGGCATGCCTGCTAAGGTTTTGTATACCCAGAGAAATGCCCTATAATACGACTGGGATTTGGTCAAGTGGGAGAAAATTGTGAAAAAGAGTTGGTTAGGAAAATTTGCAAGACACACACTTGTTCTCAGGCAAATCAATTTTAGGAAAGAACACACATGGCTTCCCTGGTGGCTCACTGGTAGAGTCTGCCTGCCAGTGCGGGAGACGGGGTTTCAATCACTGAACTGAAAAGATCCCCTGGAGAAGGAAATGGCAACCCACTCCAGTATTCTTGTCTGGGAAATCCCACGGACAGAGAAGCCTGACGGGGTCCATGGAGTTGCAAAAGAGTGGAACAGGACTTAGCATCTAAACAACCACCACACGCCATGAGTGATAGGCCTTTGGACCTCTTTCTGTGCGGTAGACCCTTAAACAATCCAGTGAAGCCTATGGACCTGTTCTCAGAGTAACATTTTCGCAGCTTGTCAGTTTCTTTTTACAAAAGCCTTTTGGGATTCTGATTGGATTACATTGTGTCTATAGATTGATGGGGAAAATTGACAATATCTTAACAATATTGTACAAAGAACAATATTGTCTGTACAACTTTTTCCATTTAAGTCTTCAATTTTTCACAGAAAATTTTATTTTCATTATGCAAGTCTTTGTGTCTTTGTATCTTTTTTAAGTCCTTGTATCTTGTTAAATTTATCCATAAGTATTTTGTGTCCTTGAGATGCTATTTTTTCCATTTGCTGTATTTATTTGCATCAGTGTTTGCCTTTTAAGTTTTTTACTTTTTTTTTTAGTTCCTTAATTTTTTTAATTGAAGTAGGTTTGATTTACAATGTTCAGTTTCAAGCATACACCAAAGTGATTCTGTTATGCATACATACATACGTATATGTATTTTCTTTTCCAGGTCATTTTCGATTATAAATTACTACAAGATACTTTCTCATAGGCCTAGGCTCCCATGAAATCACTGCTTTTACCCTTGGTTCCAGTGCTTGTGAGATTTTTGTGTGCATCCTTTAAGAGTGAAGTCTGTGGAACTCCCATGGCTAAGCCCAGCTGGCCTTCAAGGCCAAATGTTCTGGGAGTTCCTCCTCCCAGTGTGCTAGAGCTCTGGGCTGGGGAGCCTGATGTGGGGCTCAGAACTCACTCCTGTGAGAGAACCTCTGTAATAAAATTTTTCTCTAGTTTGTGGGGAAATATCTTGTATCCTGGGGGAGTATGAGATTTGATTATATCGTGAGTCCACTCCTCTTACCTGTCTTGTGGTTCTGTCTTTATGTCCTTAGTTGTAGAGGATCTTTTCTGGTAGATTTCAGTCCTTTTCAGTGGATTGTTTTGATTTTGATGTGCTCAAGAGAGGAGATGAGCTTAGGTTCCTTCTATTCCACCATCTTGGCCATTCCTCCCTTCAAAATGGTAATTTTGAAATTTCCATGTTCAGTTGTCTGTTTCTAAAATATAAAAGTAGTCTTTTTTAAAAAGTATTTTCATATTCTGCCTTCATGCTAACTTACATATTAATTCCAGTAGCTGTTTTTATGGATTACTTCTGACTTTCTGTGTATATGATCATGTTAATGAGAATAAAGAATTTTACTTATTCTCTTCCTTCCCGTAGATATTCAGAGATACCATTTATCAGGTTGAGGAAGCTCCTTTCTGTTCTTAGTTTGCTGAGAGTTTTTATACTGAATGAGTATTGACTTTTGTCAAAAAAATTTTTTCTGCCTTAACCTAGTTATTGTTGTTCAGTAGCTCAGTTGGGTCCGAATGTTTACAACCCCATGGACTACAGCTCGCCAGGCTTCTGTGCCTTCACTATCTCACCGAGTTTGTTCAAACTCATGTCCATTGAGTCGATGATGCCGTCCAACTATCTCATCCTTTGTTGCCCCCTTCTCCTGCCCTCAGTCTTTCCCAGCATCAGGGTCTTTTCCAGAGAGTCTGCTCTTCGCAAATGGTGGCTGAAGTACTGGAGCTTTCAGCTTTAGCTTCAATCCTTCCAATGAATATTAAGGGTTGATTTCCTTTAGGATTAACTGGTTTGATCTCCTTGCAGTCCAAGGGACTCTTAAGAGTCTTCTCCAGCACCACAGTTGGAAAGCATCAATTCTTTAGTGCTCAGCCTTCTTTATGGTCCACCTCTCACATCCACAAACGACTACTGGAAAACCATAATTTTGACTATATGGAGCTTTGTCGACATAGTGATGTCTCTGCTTTTTAATATGCTGTCTAGGTTTGTCATAACTTTTCTTCCAAGGATCGAATGTCTTTTAATTTCTTGGCTGCAGTCACCCCATACTCAGCAGTCAACCCATCTAAGCCTGGAGGTCTGTTTGTGGTAAGAGTTGTAGTTATGAAATGCATTTCTTTTACTGGGTTGGCCAGAAAGGTCATTCGGGTTTTTTCTGTAACATCTTACAGGAACTATAGGGTTATTTTGACTTTCTCTTCAGTTATGGTAGTTGTACCTTCCAAAGAATTTTTTCATTTTATCCAAGTTGTTGAATTAATTGGCTGGCATAAGATTGTCCATAATATAATACCTGATTGATTCAGAATTTATAGAATCTGTAAGGGATTAGCATCTGCAGGATTTCCTCTATTTACAATACTGGTCATTTGTGTTTTTAAAAGTTTAATGTAGTTAGAGATTTATCTTAAAAAAAGTATGTGGCTTCATTGTTTTTCTTTTTCATTTCTCTTATTAAATTAAATTCAGTCTATTCCATTTAAGTCTATTCTTTATTTTCTTCTTTCTACTTTTAAAATTTATTTTGAGTTTAATTTTCTTCTTTTTTCTAACTTCCTAAGTTGGAAGCTTATGCCATTGATTTTGAAATTTTTTCCCCTAATATAAACATTTAAAGCTATGAATTTCCTACAAGGCATGCTTTGCCTACATACCACAGATTTCTCAATTTTGTTCATTTCCAGATACTTTAAATTTTTTTCTGTGATTTCTTTTTTAACCCTTGAATATTTAGAAGTGTTGTTTAATTTCCAGGTATTTGCATTTTTCTAGATGTTTATTTATCACTGACTTCTAGCTTAATTTCATTGTCCTTGTTGAGCATATTTTATATTATTCCAGTAGTTGCACTCATTTTGAGACTTGTTTTATGGTCCAGCATATAGTCTATCTTAGTGAATATACCATGTACATATGAAAACAAAATTAATTCTGCTTTTGTTGAGTGGAGTGTTTTAGGTTACTTGATTTGTTTTTGTTAAGTCGCTAAGTCGTGTCCTGCTCTTTTGTGACCCCATGGACTATAGCCCACCAGGCTCCTGTGTCCATGGGATTTCCCAGGCAAGAATACTGTAATGGGTTGCCATTTTCTTTCTCCAAGCGATCTTCCCAACCCAGGGACTGAACCCACATCTCCAGTGTTCAGGACTTCTACGTCCTTACTGATTTTCTGTCTTTTTGGTCTTTCTGTCCATCAGCCACTAAGAACGGATCTATGAAGTCTCCAGATACACTTGAAGATTTGTCTGTTTCTTCCTTCAGTTCTATTAGTTTTTGCTGCATTTATTTTGAAGCTCTCTTAGTTCAGTATGTACACATTTAGGATTGTTATATCTTCTTGAGAATTGACAACTTTGTCACTGTAAAGTGTCCCTCTTTGTCTTGAAGCCTGTTCTGTCTGTTATTAATATAGCCACTCCAGCTCGATATATTTTCACATTTTTAAACTTAGTTGCAGCATGTGGGATCCAGTTCCCTGACCAGTGTAAGCCCAAGTCTTAACCAGGGAACCACCAGGGAAGTACCCATTTTTAAACTTCTAAATCATCCTATAAAGTGGGTTTCTTGTAAACAGTGTATAATTGAGTCTTGCTTTTTTAATATAGTTTGATAGTCTCAGTCATTTAACAGGGCCTTAAATCATTTACATCTAATGTAGTTATTTATATGGTTGGATTTAACTCTATCTTGTTCAGTTCAGTTCAGTAGCTCAGTCGTGTCCGACTCTTTGTGAGCCCATGAACTGCAGCACACCAGGCCTCCCTGTCCATCACCAACTCCCGGAGTTTACCCAAACTCACGTCCATCGAGTCGGTGATGCCATCCAGCCATCTCATCCATTGTAATCCCCTTCTCCTCCTGCCCCCAATCCCTCCCAGCATCAGAGTCTTTTCCAATGAGTCAACTCTTCGCATCAGGTGGCCAAAGTACTGGAGTTTCAGCTTTAGCATCAGTCCTTCCAAAGAATACCCAGGACTGATCTCCTTTAGAATGGACTGGTTGGATCTCCTTGCAGTGCAAGGGACTCTCAAGACAGCACCACAGTTCAAAAGCATCAATTCTTCGGTGCTCAGCTTTCTTCACAATCCAATCCCACATCCATACATGATGACTGGGAAAACCATAGCCTTGACTAGACAGACCTTTGTTGCCAAAATAATGTCTCTGCTTTTGAATATGCTGTCTAGGTTGCTCGTAACTTTCCTTCCAAGGAGTAAGTGTCTTTTAATTTCATGGCTGCAATGACCATCTACAGTGATTTTGGAGCCCCAAAAAATAAAGTCTGACACTGTTTTCCCATCTATCTGCCATGAAGTAATGGGACCAGATGCCATGATCTTCGTTTTCTGAATGTTGAGCTTTAAGCCAACTTTTTCACTCTCCTCTTTCACTTTCATCAAGAGGCTTTTGAGTTCCTCTTCACTGTCTGCCATAAGGGTGGTGTCATCTGCATATCTGAGGTTATTGATATTTCTCCCAGCAATCTTGATTCCAGCTTGGGCTTCATCCAGCCCAGCGTTTCTCATGATGTACTCTGCATATAAGTTAAATAAGAAGGGTAACAATATACAGCCTTGATGTACTCCTTTTCCTATTTGGAACCAGTCTGTTGTTCCATGTCCAATTCTAACTGTTGCTTCCTGACCTGCATACAGGTTTCTCAAGAGGCAGGTCAGGTGGTCTGGTATTCCCATCTCTTTCAGAATTTTCCACAGTTTATCGTGGTCCACACAGTCAAAGGCTTTGGCATAGTCAATAAAGCAGAAATAGATGTTTTTCTGGAACTTTCTTGCTTTTTCCATGATCCAGCAGATGTTGGCAATTTGATCTCTGGTTCCTCTGCCTTTTCTAAAACCAGCTTGAACATCTGGAAGTTCACGGTTCACGTCTATCTTGTTACTTACTTTCTGTTTTTCACATTTGTTCTTTGTTTTTTTTCCTTTTCCTATTTTTTAAAAAATTAACGCAGTTTACTTAAGGGTTCCATTTTATTTCCACTATTGGCTGTTTAGGTTTGTCTCTTTATTATTTTAGGTATTGCTCTAGGGTCTGTAATATGTCTTTAATGTGCCGCAGTCTAACTTCAAATGATATTATACTACCTCACATATAAGAATATTTCAATATACTTTCACTTCCCCTCTCTTATCCTTGGTTTGTCTTGTCATATTTTTACTTTTACATATAAGCGCAATACATTTTTGCCATTTTTTCTTTAAATGATTAGCTATCTTTTAGAGATAATGTAAGATTAGTTTTTTATATACCTGAATAATTTTTACTTTTAGAGTCCTCCATTCCTTTTGTAGATTCAGATTTCCAGCTGGTATAGTTTGGTATAACAGTAGAGCCTTTCAGGTTTTGTATAGTTATTTTTACTGAGAAGAAAGATTCAGACCCTCTGTACCACTTCAAGTCTTAAAGGGTCTTATAATATGCACCATTATTATATGGTGCATATTGACGTTAGTGTCAAGTGTGACTGTGTCTTTTCCCTTATTAGTCTGTGACAGTTAAGGTTGAAGCACAGTTTGGCTCCTAGACTCAAGTATATTGGGTTCTCTGAAGGCAAAACTAACATATACCTTTGTCTCTATAGGATTGTTTTGCTTATTGTTTGGGGTATATTAAACTTTCAAAATAGGTAATGAATAAGTGCTTAAAAAGTAAGAAGCAATGATCACTGCTGTCCTATACTTCTATGTTTCTAGGTAACTATAACTACCCAGAACTGCAGCCATGGAGTCCATGCTAAATAAGTTGAAGAGTACTGTTACAAAAGTAACAGCTGACGTCACTAGTGCTGTGATGGGAAATCCTGTCACTAGAGAATTTGATGTTGGTCGACACATTGCCAGTGGTGGCAATGGGCTAGCTTGGAAGATTTTTAATGGCACAAAAAAGTCAACAAAGCAGGTAAGTTTTAATTTAGAGTTCAGCTGGAAAAAAAAACACACATGCTAATAATGACCATACTGTGCACGTACGCATTTTTATTTTAAGAAATGCTGAAAGTAATCGGTTCTTTAGTTGTCGTTTCATTCATCTAAGGAAGTCATAGAAAAACAAGTGCTTTTAAACATGCCCTTGAATGTCCTAGTTACAAACACATTATTTGATGTATCAACTCATCTTGTGATTTAATTTTGTTTACTTAATAACAAACATATCAGTTGAGCAAATGAGTGTATTAGATATTTACAAAATGTTTTAGAATAAAAATTCCCATGTTCCTTTTATCTTTATCAATAAGTTATGACATACTACTCAGTTAAACTTGTCTAATGTTAGGTGCACTCTTTTTTTAAGCACTCTTACTTCCCTCTTTTCTTCTACAGTCTTCCAGAAAATAGACTTCTGTAATATTTTTTCATGTTTATTAACCTGATAGTTTTTACCATCAAAGGGCGATACATTTGTGGGATATAATCAGTAGTATGTTTTGGGGTATATTGATTTAAAAGTTATTTGGAGACTGTTCTTTTGGTGAAGAGTAGTTTGAGTTGTATTTTTATTAATTTAAGAAACCAACAGATAGTTCTGAGAAACATGGAGGATTGTTAAAATTTACTAATCACTTTCTTTTGAAATTGCTGAAGAATTTGAAAATCTCCAGGTTTAAAACCAGTGTGGAAATACATTCTTTAAAAAGAAAAATTAGTTTCCAAAAGTACTTCATTTCCCTATATGTGAAACATATAGACTTTAAGACATGTGGGGTTTATTACACATATTTTCCAATGAGTATCAAAATTGTATAATTGTGGGTATACATTATGACTTTTCCAAAATCAGATTATTCCCAAGTAAGTATATTAAAGACTGAATTGGCTTTGGTTATCCTTTTATGAAGGAGGAGTCTTGGTCCTGTGATAGATTGCTGGTATGTGGTTTGTACCTGACCTTAAATCTTGTTTTTATTCCCATTTGATTGGAAGTCCTTAAGTCCAAAGTTGATCTGTACCTTAGATATTGATTGGTCATTTTTGAACATTGTTTTCACTTTCACCAGCAGCTCATCCAAAAAATAATGGTTCCTTTAAGTATTGACTACTTAGAAAGCTATGAATGAAATCATGAAGTTATGTAAATGACCAACCTCCAATGCCAGTACAAACTGCTTTTATAATCAGTTATATAAAGGAAAAGTGAAAGACTCCCACATTTACTAAATTTTGCATTGTTTATTAAGAATGCAATAACATAATAGTGTCTTTGTCCTTAATCAAAAGTGTTCAGGGTATTTCTGTTTATATCATTAGTTCATATGCTGAAACCCTCTGTTACTATTGGTGCTTCTGTTGTTGACATAGAATGTGAGAACCAGGCACAAATAATAGATGATTGCTTAGATATTGCACGTTAATGTAGCATTTCTCAGCAGCTGACTTTCAGAACTGAGTTCTCTTATGAAACTATACTGTACTCCTTTTTTTTTCTGACAAAATTATTGCTTTGAGGGAAAAAGTAGTTTGAGACTATATCATTGCTCTCTGTGGATATGATTTTGAATTTTCTTTCTTTGCCTCTTTCAAACCTCAGAGGTTAGAACTCTGAGTATCCTGTCTGGAATGCTGACTGGTTGCTTAAGGAAGAGCTGAGTGTCTAACCAGCTTGGCACTGAAGCCTCATTTGAATTTCTCCCTTAATTGAAAAATGTTAATTCTTTTTTCAGTAGCCTCATATTTATTAAAAGAGAATCAGAGAAAACAGATAATCTAGAGCTGTACTTAATACAGTACTGGTAGCCATACAGTACGTATGGCTTTTTCAGTTAATTAAAATTAAGATTAAATTTAGTTTTTCTGTTGTTGCACTGATCACATTTCAAATGCTGCATAGCCACATGTGGCTAGTATTACCATATCGGACAATGCAGGTATAGAACTTTCTGTCATCGCAGAAAGTTCTGTGCTGATTTTAGAGAAACTGGGAGAAAAATAATGGAAAAGGATACTCTTCTTTCTCCTTTACTTCCCTCTTAAGTGACATTGAGGCTGAAGGAATCTTGCCTACCCTCTCAGGTTTTTTTACTTAGCATATAGTGTACTTGATTGTAGTTGCGTTTATAGCAGAATGAAAGTGAAGTGAAAGTGTTAGTCATTCAGTCGTGTCCAACTTTTGTGACTCCATGGACTGTAGTCTGCAAGGCTTTTCTGTCCATGGGATTCTCCAGGCAAGAATACTGGAGTGGGTAGCCATTGCCTTCTCTGGGGGATCTTCCTGACTCAGGGATTGAACCTGGACCTCCCACATTGCAGACAGATTCTTTACCATCTGAGCCCCCAGGGCAGCCCTTATAGCACAATATATTATCTTAAATTTGACTTCGAGGTAAACATTAGGTAAGATACTTTGGGCTAGGAGATTCTTATATCTGGTTTTAATAGTTAAAAATAGGAAAGTGTTTTCTCTTGTTACATGGCAGTGAAATAAATACTGCTGCTGCTAAGTTACTTCAGTCGTGTCCAACTCTGTGTGACCCCATGGACGGCAGCTACCAGGCTCCTCCGTCCATGGGATTTTCCAGGCAAGAGTACTGGAGTGGGGTGCCATTGCCTATGATATTCAAACTATTGCGTTTAAAGTTTACATCTTGCTCTTTCCTCCATTTCACATTTTACTGTTTTTTACATGATTTTCAAAAAGTATCATAATTTCACTTGTATTAAAAAAAAACCCACAAAAAATACAGCAGTATTTCCAAGTAAAAAGAATCCTTATAATAGTATTTTCAGGGTTTGTATACATAGCCCTTTGAGGGATATCTATGTATTTTTTCCTAGGATTGGTTATTTCAAGTTCACATTCAGATCAGTCGCTCAGTCGTGTCCGACTCTTTGTAACCCCATGAATCGCAGCACGCCAGGCCTCCCTGTCCCATCACCAACTCCTGAAGTTCACTCAGACTCACGTCCATCGAGTCAGTGATGCCATCCAGCCATCTCATCCTCTGTCGTCCCCTTCTCCTCTTGCCCCCAATCCCTCCCAGCATCAGAGTCTTTTCCAATGAGTCAACTCTTCCCATGAGGTGGCCAAAGTACTATAGTTTCAGCTTTAGCATCATTCCTTCCAAAGAAATCCCAGGGCTGATCTCCTTCAGAATGGACTGGTTGGATCTCCTTGCAGTCCAAGGGACTCTCAAGAGTCTTCTCCAACACCACAGTTCAAAAGCATCAATTCTTCGGCGCTCAGCCTTCTTCACAGCCCAACTCTCACATCCATACATGACCACAGGAAAAACCATAGCCTTGACTAGATGAACCTTTGTTGGCAAAGTAATGTCTCTGCTTTTCCACATGCTATCTAGGTTGGTCGTAACTTGTCTTCCAAGGAGTAAGCGTCTTTTAATTTCATGGCTGCAGTCACCATCTGTAGTGATTTTGGAGCCCAGAAAAATAAAGTCTGACACTGTTTCCACTGTTTCCCCATCTATTTCCCATGAAGTGGTGGGACCAGATGCCATGATCTTCGTTTTCTGAATGTTGAGCTTTAAGTCAACTTTTTCACTCTCCTCTTTCATTTTCATCAGGAGGCTTTTGAGTTCCTCTTCACTGTCTGCCATAAGGGTGGTGTCATCTACATATCTGAGGTTATTGATATTTCTCCCGGCAATCTTGATTCCAGCTTGGGCTTCTTCCAGTCCAGCGTTTCTCATGATGTACTCTGCATATAAGTTAAATAAACAGGGTGACAATATACAGCCTTGACGTACTCCTTTTCCTATTTGGAACCAGTCTGTTGTTCCATGTCCAATTCTAACTTGCTTCCTGACCTGCATACAGATTTCTTAAGAGGCAGGTCAGGTGGTCTGCTATTCCCATCTCTTTCAGAATTTTCCACAGTTTATTGTGATCCACACAGTCAAAGGCTTTGGCATAGTCAATAAAGCAGAAATAGATGTTTTTCTGAAACTCTTGCTTTTTCCATGATCCAGCAGATGTTGGCAATTTGATCTCTGGTTCCTCTGCCTTTTCTAAAACCAGCTTGAACATCAGGAAGTTCACGGTTCACATATTGCTGAAGCCTGGCTTGGAGAATTTTGAGCATTACTTTAGTAGCGTGTGAGATGAGTGCAATTGTGCGGTAGTTTGAGCATTCTTTGGCATTGCCTTTCTTTGGGATTAGAATGAAAACTGACCTTTTCCAGTCCTGTGGCCACTGCTGAGTTTTCCAAATTTGCTGGCATATTGAGTGCAGCACTTTCACAGTATCATCTTTCACGATTTGGAATAGATCCACTGGAATTCTCTCGCCTCCACTAGCTTTGTTTATAGTGATGCTTTCTAAGGCCCACTTGACTTCACATTCCAGGATGTCTGGCTCTAGGTCAGTGATCACACCATCGTGATTATCTGGGTCGTGAAGATCTTTTTTGTACAGTTCCTCTGTGTATTCTTGCCATCTCTTCTTAATATCTTCTGCTTCTGTTAGATCCATACCATTTCTGTCCTTTATCAAGCCCATCTTTGCATGAAATGTTCCCTTGGTATCTCTGATTTTCTTGAAGAGATCCCTCGTCTTTCCCATTCTGTTGTTTTCCTCTATTTCTTTGCATTGATCGCTGAGGAAGGCTTTCTTATCTCTTCTTGCTATTCTTTGGAACTCTGCATTCAGATGTTTATATCTTTCCTTTTCTCCTTTGCTTTTCGCTTCTCTTCTTTTCACAGCTATTTGTAAGGCCTCCCCAAACAGCCATTTTGCTTTTTTGCATTTCTTTTCCATGTGGATGGTCTTGATCCCTGTCTCCTGTACAGTGTCACGAACCTCATTCCATAGTTCATCAGGCACTCTATCTATCAGATCTAGGCCCTTAAATCTATTTCTCACTTCCACTGTATAATCATAAGGGATTTGATTTAGGTCATACCTGAATGGTCTAGTGGTTTTCCCTACTTTCTTCAATTTAAGTCTGAATTTGGCAATAAGGAATTCATGGTCTGAGCCATAGTCAGCTCCTGGTCTTGTTTTTGCTGGCTGTATAGAGCTTCTCCATCTTTGGCTGCAAAGAATATAATCAATCTGATTTCGGTGTTGACTATCTGGTGATGTCCATGTGTAGAGTCTTCTCTTGTGTTGTCGGAAGAGGGTGTTTGTTATGACCAATGCATTTTCTTGGCAAAACTCTATTAGTCTTTGCCCTGCTTCATTCCGTATTCCAAGGCCAAATTTGCCTGTTACTCCAAGTGTTTCTTGACTTCCTACTTTTGCATTCCAGTCACCTATAATGAAAAGGACATCTTTTTTGGGTGTTAGTTCTAAAAGGTCTTGTAGGTCTTCATAGAACCGTTCAACTTCAGCTTCTCCAGTGTTACTGGTTGGGGCATAGACTTGGATTACGGTGTTGTTGAATGGTTTGCACTCGAAACGAACAGAGATCATTCTGTCATTTTTGAGATTGCATCCAAGTACTGCATTTCGGACTCTTTTGTCACATTAGTAGATGATTAATTAAAATTTTCAGATTACATACAACTTTAAAATTTTTAACTTAAATGTTTGAAACCCTCTGAGAAGAGTTGTTAGAACAGCACTTAAAA
Source organism: Bos taurus (assembly GCF_002263795.3). Taxonomy (NCBI): domain Eukaryota; kingdom Metazoa; phylum Chordata; class Mammalia; order Artiodactyla; family Bovidae; genus Bos; species Bos taurus. The sequence continues at coordinate 64,238,607 of NC_037332.1, forward strand.
AACTGATGGAAAAAGAACATATTTATGAAGTCTGGAATATAGCAAGATAAGAAGACTTGGTAAATACAAAGTTTCTTGTGCCTGGTTACTTGTGCTTTTGTTGAACCTGATTGGACATCTGTATTATTATTCTGTCTTTATGCTTCCAAAAACCAATTTCTGCTGCTCTTTATTATTTTTGAAAGACATTCATTGAAGAAGTAGCTCATAGTGAATAATTTAGCCAAGTGAAATTAAGATTTCCTAAGAATCTTCATGGCAAGTGTATATTTTGTAGTAAAATAAAGTTCTTAGGCTAGTTTTGTATATAAAATGAGCCATTGAGATTTTTTAAAGTTATTATCTAGATAAACTTAACCAAATACAACATGTAAACATGTGGAAATGGATAGATCTTCAATTATAGTTCATTAGCACTTGAAGCTACTATTTAGTCATAAGTACTATTTAGTTTCCTTTTTGAGTGTTTATTTAAAGCAGCTCTTACTTCCTAACCATTAGTCTTTCAACAGTCTCTTTCTAGAGATGCTATAAAATAACTCTTGTAATGTCTAGTAGATAATTGCTGGGCTTAGAGTTTATTCTGCTATATTTCTCTTATAGCTTTGAAACTGACTTAGTCTTTTTACAGAGTAGCATATTTAGGATTATAATGGTTATATAAGCATAGACAGGATAGGAATTTTATACAGGTGATATGTGTTACCAGAGTGGGTAGTATAGTGAAGTAGTAGAAGCAAGACACAAACTAGAGATTAGGTGATAATCTCTTCTGTTGAAAAGTTTTGAGGTACAGGCTAAGTTTTCTTTTAGAAAATCAACATGAGGCTTAAACTTTAGTTAACTAGTCACTACTTTTGTTGACATTGGTTAATTTTAATTAACTATTTGGACCAAAGAAAATATTTTAAGATAGTTGATGATCTATTCTGATCTGAAATCTTTCATCTTTGACCTAAGACAATGAATGGATGCCTCAGAGAGTGTGTTGTTTCTTTTTCTTTGTGAACTGTAGTGTTCTTCCTTCAGAGAGGTGAATCCGTAGGAGCTCAGAAGTCACATCTTTTTTTAAAGACTTAAAATATCTTGAAAAAAGAAACACATTTAAATTAGATGCATTTTAAAATGTATTAGAACACTTACTAAAGTAAGATTGTATGCATGAATAGTGAGGTAGAAGCTTGAACTTGTAGGTCATTTGTTTTTAGTTCAAAATAATACTACATAATGTTCTTAGCTCCTGTTTGTTCTGTGTCTCAAACTGATCGAAAGAGCTAATATTGTGTGTGTGTGTGTATGCCAGGCTAACTTATAAAGGCAGTATGTATGTGAGTGCTATTTAAAGCTCTCACTCAAATAGTTTCCTGGAGGCATATATCACATTTTGTTGTTGTTCAGTCACTAAGTTGTGTCTGACTCTTTTGAGACCCCGTGGACTGTTGCCTGCCAACCTCCTCTATCCATGGGACTTCCCAGGCAAGAATACTGGAGTGGGTTGTCATTTCCTTCTCCAGAGGATCTTCGCAACCCAGGTATTAAACCCGTGTCTCTTGTGTCTCTTGCATTGGCAGGTGTACTCTTTACCACTGCACCAACTGGGAAGCCTGAATCTTATACCTTTAAAAATCTTTAAATTTAGTAATCGTGAAGAAACCAACTTTTTTATATCAAAAAAGTATTACAATGGTGCTAAAATTTGCATAGCATTACGCATTTGTAGATAACACATAGCTCAAATTTTATTACTTTTATATATTCTTGATTAAAATTACACATTTCTTTTACTAGGAAGTGGCTGTTTTTGTCTTTGATAAAAAGCTGATTGACAAATATCAAAAATTTGAAAAAGATCAAATCATCGATTCTCTAAAACGAGGAGTCCAGCAGTTAACTCGACTACGACACCCTCGACTTCTTACTGTCCAGCATCCTTTAGAAGAATCCAGGTAAATTTTTATGAAAACTTACATTAGAGACTTCCTAAAAAAATAGTTTTAAAAAAACCCTTTATATTTGCATTCTATCTGTGCAACATACTTTCAGTGAAAAATTTTTATAAACTTAGAGAGTTGAGTTCTTATAGATTAATTCTTTAAAATTTACTTGCATGTGCTATGTATATATCTCTTTTTGAAGTATTAATAAGAATTTTCCCTACATTTGCCGTGAGTCTGTATGTGTTTATTCTATGCTCAAGACTACATTACTCCAAGTGGAAGCTACAAGAGAAGTCTCTGCCTGAAAGAAGTGGTTCTTGTTAATTTACTAGAATTCATTGTGCCCTTTTCGTTGATTCAGTGTTCACAGGTTGTTTTTATGTGTGTTCCAGGTAGTGCTGTTCTGGGTGTTTAACTTTTTACTAGGTCTTGTATGTCAGCCCATAGCCCTAAGTTACTCCACTATCTCTGACCCTGCAGCTCCGTTTATACTGATTTAAATATTGCAGAACTTGGGCTTTATTGGCATTCATGAAGAGAGATAATTCAGAGGTTACTTTAAGGCATTTTCATGGCTAGGTGTAAAAATTACAGTAGCATTGATGGAAATAGGAACACGTTACAGAAGAAAAAAGTAACTTCCAGTTTTTAATGACTTAATAATATGGAAATGACACTGGAATCATCCAAAAGAAATGTGCTATAGAACAGTAAGCCAGACAAAAGTGCAGAGTTGGTGATGTCTATGGAGGTGAATTACATAGTGGTAATGAAAGTCGCTCAGTCTTGTGACCCATGGACTATACAGTCCATGGAATTCTCCAGTCCAGAATACTGGAGTGGGAAGCTGTTCCTTTCTCCAGGGGATCTTCCCAACCCAGAGATCGAACCCAGGTCTCCCGCATTGCAGGTGGATTCCCAGCTGAGCCACAAGGGAAGCCCTAGTAACATAGAGGCATTAATTAAAACCATGAAAAAAATGAATTTCAGGAGCATGAGTCAAAAGAGCGGAGTAGTGATGACAGAACTTAAAAAGGGGAAAGAAGGGCCAGGGAAAGAAGCTGGAGCAGAAATGCCATACGTGTTGTATCGCAGGAGAAAAATTGGCAGTGTGTTATGGGAGCCAAATAAGGGAAGAAAGGACTCCCTAACACTGGAGACCACCTAATAAAAAGGAAAGACAGGCTGAGAAGGACCATTGCATTTGGCTAGGGAGAAGTTATTAGTGATATTCAGTAATTTCAGTAGGATGGCAGTTTGGAAGCTAGAAAGGAACCCAGCAGAGAAGACATCATTATGTGAATCAAGTCCCATAGAAGGAACTAAAAGGAAATTTCAGGAGGATAGTTATGAATCACTCATATACTGAGGTAAAGTAAAGGGAAATGAGATCATTCATGTTAAATGAACTTTGCTTTTTTTCAGGTAGAATATGGATCATAGATGAGTAGTGGGTAAAAGAATGAGGAGTTAATATAGGAGGGCTATGAAGGGATATTCTTGAATGTTAAAAAATAAAAGAGCAAGGTTAAGTATATTATGTCTTTAGACGATGAGTTTATGAAGTCTTGGATTTTGTATTGTTGCTTCAGCTTCTGACAGAAGCAAGAGAGTAAAAGAAACCAGTGATGGTAACTACAGGGTTAATAAGTGTTTGCTCAGTAAAGGGTAGTAAGGATGATGTTGAGGCAGTAGGGAAAAAGAAAGGGGTAAAATGTTGTCAGGACTGAATACTTCAGACTTGTTGAATAAAGTTACTGGGAAGCTAGATTAGGTGGTGGTAGTAAAAGGTAGGAGATGAATGGTTAGTAAATACCTGTGGTTGGGGAAGATGGTCCTTGAGATGGGCTATGGTGCTTCTGGTGTAACTGTTTGTAACGATGATGGAAATAAATATTCATGAAAGATAATAAGGCCTTCAAACTTGAAGAATAACCATGAATATTGATATGGCCAAGGATGATTCTGAGGACAAGACAGCAAAGGAAAAAAATTAGAATTGCTAAAATAAATGAGTCCTGGGAATCATTGAAAATTGTAGACAAACCCTAGGAGTATTTGCGCAGTTTTCCTCCAGTACAGTTCAGTGAAGGAAAGCCTGGTGTCCACTGTGTTAATAAGCTTAGTGAGGGAGTGAAGAGCAAGATCAGGATCATTATCTTTCATGATAACTGAGCTGGCAGGACAGTGTAACTTCCTCCTTCAACCTAAGCAGCTCTGTCTTTATCTCTTATACATGTTGAACTTCTGCATATGCTTTCATTTGAAAAATAGGTTCAAGGTTAAAAAGAAAGTTACTCAGAAGGCATGTTTGCCATTTAGCAGTCACTGTCTAGGTGCAGAGGCTTGGGATAGCTTTGTTACTATGCTGCCTTATAGTTCTTCATTACCACAGCCTAAGCCCGAAGGCATGAAATGTTAGGACTTGAAGTCTCAGACACTTGGTAATTATAGTAGCAATTGTAAGCATTTATTGAGCTTATATATTAGTCAGCATGTTATGTATCTCACATGCATTTGATCTTCACGGTAACCCTTCATGGTGGTCTTGCATCACCATTTTACAAATGGACAAAGTGAGACTCAAAGTGTCTAAGTGAGACCAACAAAGAATAAGGATTCTGGGATTTGAAGTTGAGATTTGTCTTCAGAGCTTGAGTTCTTGATCATTAGTCTACAAGGCTTATTGAATGGCAGAAAGTGAAAAGGAACTAAAAAGCCTCTTGATGAAGGTGAAAGAGGAGAGTGAAAAAGTTGGCTTAAAACTCAACATTCAGAAAACGAAGATCATGGCATCTGGTCCCATCACTTCATGGGAAATAGATGGGGAAACAGTGGAAACAGTGTCAGACTTTATTTTTCTGGGCTCCAAAATCACTGCAGTTGGTGACTGCAGCCATGAAATTAAAAGATGCTTACTCCTTGGAAGACAAGTTACGACCAACCTAGATAGCATATTGAAAAGCAGAGACATTACTTTGCCAACAAAGGTCCATCTAGTCAAGGCTATGGTTTTTCCAGTGGTCATGTATGGATGTGAGAATTGGACTGTGAAGAAAGCTGAGCACCGAAGAATTGATGCTTTTGAACTGTGGTGTTGGAGAAGACTCTTGAGAGTCCCTTGGACTGCAAGGAGATCCAACCAGTCCATTCTGAAGGAGATCAGCCCTGGGATTTCTTTGGAAGGACTGATGCTAAAGCTGAAACTGCAGTACTTTGGCCACCTCATGGGAAGAGTTGACTCATTGGAAAAGACTCTGATGCTGGGAGGGATTTGGGGCAGGAGGAGAAGGGGACGACAGAGGAAGAGATGGCTGGATGGCATCACTGACTCGATGGACGTGAGTCTGAGTGAACTCCGGGAGTTGGTGATGGACAGGGAGGCCTGGCGTGCTGCGATTCATGGGGTTGCAAAGAGTCGGACACGACTGAGCGACTGAACTGAACATTTTCTGAATTTCTAAACATTCTTATAATCAAAAAACAATAGAGAATTCCCTGGCCATCCAGTGGTTAGACTCAGAGCTTCTAATGCTGGCAGCCCAAGTTCAATCCCTGGTCTGGGAACTAAGATGCCACAAGCCACGCAGTATGCCCAAAGCAATACAAAAAAATCAAGAATGCTAATTTTAAAAATTGGAAACTTGTGACACCTTTAAAAATGACAGATAAAAACAAAGCTGCTCTGAGATTGAGGTTGTCATGAGGCCAGTCACTCCGACCAGCATCTGAACCTAACTGCCTGGCCCTGAAATCTTCCACACGGACCTCCTAGTGAGCTCCCTCAGCTCCAGGTGTGTCCATGGGCCGTGCTCTGAACAGAACATCGTATCTCCTGGCCCCTCGGCAACCTGGGGGAGCCTTGTTGATTCTCTGCACATGGGCTCCATAGTCATTTCCAGTCAGTTCAGCTCAGGTCAGTCGCTCAGTCATGTCCAACTCTTTGCGACCCAGTGGACTGTAGCATGCCAGGCCTCCTTGTCCATCACCAACTCCCGGAGTCTACTCAGACTTGTGTCCATTGAGTTGTTGATGCCATCCAACCACCTCATCCTCAATGTCCCCTTCTCCCGCCTTCAATCTTTCCCAGCATTAGGGTCTATTCAAATGAGTCAGTTCTTCCAATCAGGTAGGCGGTGGAAGTATGGAGTTTCAGCTTCAGCATCAGTCTTTCCAATAAATATTCAGGACTGATTTCCTTTAGGATGGACTGTTTGGATCTCCTTGCAGTCCAAGGGACTCTCAAGAGCCTTCTCCAACACCACAAGTCAAAAGCATCAATTCTTCAGTGCTCAGCTTTCTTTATAGTACAACTCTCATAGCCATACATGACTACTGGAAAAACCGTAGCTTTGACTAGACAGACCTTGGTTGGCAAAGTAATGTCTCTGCTGTCTAGGTTGGTCATAACTTTTCTTCCAAGGAGCAAGCATCTTTTAATTTCATGGCTGCAATCACCATCTGCAGTGATTATGGAGCCCCCAGAAATAAAGTCTGTCACTGTTTCCATTGTTTCCCCATCTATTTGCCATGGAGTGATGGGCCCAGGTGCCATGATCTTAGTTTTCTGAATGTTGAGCTTTAAGCCAACTTTTTCATTCTCCTCTTTCACTTTCATTAAGAGGCCCTTGAGTTCTTCTTTGCTTTCTGTCATAAAAGTGGGGTCATCTGCATATCTGAGGTTATTGATATTTCTCCCGGCAATCTTGATTCCAGCTTGGGCTTCATCCAGCCCACTGTTTCTCATGATGTACTCTGCATATAAGTTAAGTAAGCAAGGTGACAATATACAGCCTTGATGTACTCCTTTTCTTATTTGGAATCAGTTGTTGTTCCATGTCCAGTTCTAACTGTTGCTTCCTGAGCTGCATACAGATCTCTCTGGAGGCAGGTCAGGTGGTCTAGTATTCCTGTCTCTTTCAGAATTTTCCACAGTTTATTGTGATCCACACAATCAAAGGTTTTGGCGTACTTGATAAAGCACAAGTAGATGTTTTTCTGGAACTCTCTTGCTGTTTTGATAATCCATCGGATGTTGGCAATTTGATCTCTGGTTCCTCTACCTTTTGTAAAACCAGCTTGAACATCTGGAAGTTCTCAGTTCACATACTGTTTAAGCCTGGCTTGGAGAATTTTGAACATTTCTAGCGTGTGAGATGAGTGCAATTGTGTGGTAGTTTGAGCATTGTTTGGCATTGCCTTTCTTTGGGATTGGAATGAACATTGACCTTTTCCAGTCCCATGGCAACTGCTGAGGTTTCCAAATTTGCTGACATATTGAGTGCAGCACTTTTACAGCATCATCTTTTAGGATTTGAAATAGCTCAACTGGAATTCTATCACCTCTACTAGCTTTGTTCATAGTGATGGTTCCTAAGGCCCATTTGACATTCCAGGATGTCTGGCTCTAGGTGAGTGATCACACTATCATGGTTATCTGAGTCATGAAGATCTTTTTTGCATAGTTCTTCTGTGTATTCTTGCCACCTCTTCTTACTATCTTCTGCTTCTGTTAGGTCCATACCATTTCTGTCCTTTATTGTGCCAATCTTTGCATGACATGTTCCCTTGGTATCTCTAATTTTCTTGAAGAGATCTCTAGTCTTTACCATTCTATTGTTTTTCTGTATTTCTTTGCATTGATTACTGAGGAAGACTTTCTTATATCTCTCCTTGCTGTTCTTTGGAACTGTGCATTCAAATGGGAATATCTTTCTTTTTATCCTTTGCCTTTAACTTCTCTTCTTTTCACAGCTGTTTGTAAGGCCACCTCAATCAGCCATTTTGCTTTTTTGCATTTCTTTTTTGGGGATGGTCTTGATCCCTGCCTTTCGTACGGAGTCACGAACCTCTGTCCATAGTTCATCAGGCACTCTGTCTATCTGATCTAATCCCTTGACTCTCACTTCCACTGTATAATCATAAGGGATTTGATTTAGGTCATACCTGAATGGTCTAGTGGTTTTCCCCACTTTCTCAATTTAAGTCTGAATTTGGCACTAAGGAGTTCATGATTTGAGCCACACTCAGCTTCTGGTCTTGTTTTTGCTGACTGTGTAGAGCTTCTCTATCTTTGGCTGCAAAGAATATAATCAATCTGATTTCAGTATTGACCATCTGGTGATGTCCATGTGTAGAGTCTTCTCTTGTGTTGTTGGAAGAGGGTGTTTGCTATGACCAGTGTGTTCTCTTGGCAAAACTCTATTAGCCTTTGCCCTGCTTCATTCCGTACTCCAAGGCCAAATTTGCTTGTTACTCCAGGTGTTTCTTGACTTCCTACTTTTGCATTCCAGTCCCCTATAATGAAAAGGACATCTTTTTTGGGTGTTAGTTCTAGAAGGTCTTGTATGTCTTCGTAGAACCGTTCAAGTTTTCAGCTTCTTCAGCATTAGTGGTCAAGGCATAGACTTGGATTACTGTGATATTGAATTGTTTGCCTTGGAAGTGAACAGAGATCATTCTGTCATTTTTGGTATTGCATCCAAGTATTGCATTTCGGACTCTTTTGTTGATTATGATGGCTACTCCATTTTTTTCTAAGGAATTCTTGCCCACAGTATTAGATATAATGGTCATCTGAGTTAAATTCACCCATTCCAGTCCATTTTAGTTTGCTGATTCCTAAAATGTCGATGTTCACCCTTGTCATCTCCTGTTTGATCAGTTCTAATTTGCCTTGATTCATGGACCTAACATTCCAGGTTCCTATGCAATATTGCTCTTTACAGCATTGCCAGTCACATCTACAACTGGGTGTTTTTGCTTTGGCTCCATCCCTTCATTCTTTCTGGAGTTATTTCTCCACTGACCTCCAGTAGTATATTGGGCACCTACCGACCTGGGGAGTTTATCTTTCAGTGTCCTGTCTTTTTGCCTTTTCATACTGTTCATGGGGTTCTCAAGGCAAGAATACTGAAGTCGTTTGCCATTCCCTTCTCCAGTGGACCACATTTTGTCAGAACTCTCCACCATCACCCGTCCATCTTGGGTGGTCCTTCAAGGCATGACTCATAGTTTCATTGAGTTAGACAAGGCTGTGGTCCATGTCATCAGATTGGTTAGTTTTCTGTGGTTGTGGTTTTCAGTCTGTCTGCCCACTGATGGAGAAGGATAAGAGGCTTATGGAAGCTTCCTGATGGGATAGACTGACTGAGGGGGAAAACTGAGTCTTGTTTTTATGGGCGGGGCCATTCTTAGTAAATCTTTAATCCGATTTTCTGTTTTGGGTGGGGCTGTGTTCCCTCTCTGTTATTTATCTGGGGCCAAACTATGGTGGCCGCAAAGAGTGGGACAGGACTGAGCGACTTCAGCTTCAGTTTCAGTTTCAAACTATGGTGGAGGTAGAAGATAATAAAGATAAAGGTGACTTTCTTCTAAAGGTCCCATGCAGGCACTGCTACACTTAGTGCTCCCAACCCTGCAGCAGGCCACTGCTGACCCATGCCTACACCAGAGACTTCTGGACACTCCCACCCACTCACCACCCAGAAACAGGACACCCCTTAGCCCCTGACCAGCACTCAGCATGCGCACCTCTCCTAGCAATGTGTTATGGAGGATAAGTACCAGAGCTTGCCAAGTACCAGAGGAGGCCCCACGGGATACCATGTTTCCCAAAGCAAGAACAAAAAGGTATTCACATTGTTTCTAGGTGCAAAAGACAATCCGAAAGATGCAAAAATAATGTACCCTCCCAGGGCTCCAACAACTCACAAAGGTCTCAAGTGACATAATTCAGGGACCGCCCCCGCCCCCCCCCCCAACATCCAGATGTTTGTTCTTAACAGTGAAAAAAGAAATGTGGCCGGCTTGTGTGAACTCGAGCAATGTCCTGATGACTCTTGCTCCAGAGGCATCTGGGAAGTCTATAGTTTCCTGTGAGCATATTCTGAAAATTATAGCCTTAGAAATAAGGGTAATATAACAGTATTCTAAATTAATGTATTGGTTTTCCATAAAGAATATCAATTATTCAAAAAGCACAGTGGTAATTATCCAGTGTAATTCATATACAGAGCTTCCTGACTTTGTTAGTCTAAGTATGTTATAGTAATGGTGAAAATAAATCTAAACTTGTCTACCTTCTTGATAGTTAAATAGGACCACTCATATTTTTCTTTTTTTAAAACAGGGACTGCTTGGCATTTTGCACGGAACCAGTTTTTGCCAGTTTAGCCAATGTTCTGGGTAACTGGGAAAATCTACCTTCCCCTGTGTCTCCAGACATTAAGGATTATAAACTTTATGATGTAGAAACCAAATATGGTTTGCTTCAGGTATGTATTTTTATTCATCACATGGATGGAATATTTTCCTTCAAAAGTATTTTTATAGCCATTTCAAATTTAGCCATATAAACTGCTTTATGTAAACCTTTGCATCTTTTTAGTAATTTAAAAATCATTTTTATGTTCTAGAATTTCTCTACAGTTTATTGTTAGGTTTAAATTGTATTTTTAATGTATGAAACATAACATTAGTAACCTTTGGAGAAGAGCGCTTGTTGATTGGTGGGTGTGTGGTTCCTTTTTTATTTTTTTGAGTTTTAAACCTTCAGAATGCATCTCATAAGTCCATTTCACTTTTGCTGATTTCCTTCCCCTACTTACCAAAATATCTTCAGCTTTATACACTAAATTTATACAGTAGATTCTTTGTTTTGGGGGACAGAGATAATTTTGTTCATTATTTTTAACAGCTTTATTAAGGTATAATTAATTAGCATACAGTAAACTTCACATATTTAAAAATACACAGTTATTAAGTTCCCAGGTAGAACCATCACTGCAGTCAAAATAATGTACGTATCCATGACCCTCCAGAGTGTCCTCATACCTATTGTAACCCTTACCTCTTCCTCCTTGCTACCTTTCTGTCTCTCATCTCAGGAAACCACTGACCTGCTTTCTGTACTATGAATCAGTTTGTATTTTCTAGAATTTTCTAAATGAAATCATACAATATGTACTGTGTTTTTAGCTGGGCTTCTTTCAATCAATCAAATTATTTTGATATTCATTCATATAGTTGTGCGTATCAGTACTTCTTTTTATTGCTGAGTAGTAGTCCGTAGAATAGCTATACCATAGTTTGCTTGTCCATTCACTCATTGACAGTCATTTGGGTTGTTTACAGTTTTGGGCAAATGTGAATAAAGCTGCTATGAACATTCATGTACATGTTCTTGATGGACATTTAATTTCACTTCTCTTGGTTAATTACCAGGGAGTGGGGTGACTAAATCAAACAGTATGTATATAGTTCATCTTCTAAGAAAATTAAAAACTGTTTCAAAAATGGTAATACCATTTTGCATTCCCATTGCAGTATATAAAAGTCACATATTTTTTCACATCTTTCCAAAACTTGATATGGTTGGTCCTTTCAAATCCAGTCTTTGCTTTTTGTTAACAAATACCATGGTGATCTCAGGCACAAATATAAAATTATCAAATGTTAATCCAAAGTAAGAATGAGTGAACATCAGTTTGAAAACTGAGCACAATACTAAGAAAAACTTAATTTCAATGTGGAGTGTAAGTATAAAAAATATTAAGAATTAGAATCAAATTTACAAAGGTATTTCTTGATATTTACTGTTAACTCAGAGACCAGATTCTCTCACTTTTCAAACTCAGGAACTGAATAAATTTGGGACACAAAGTCTTTTCTTTTACTTTTGTGTATGTAGAAAGGAACTTAAATAAGTAGTTGCTCTCTGTTTTGGGAGTTTTTCTTGCTAATGCTTAGAATGCTCTGGCAACTTTCTCTACACTTTTGCATTTATGAAATTTAATAACCTGACATGTAAAAATTTTTATTGGGAGAAGCAGCAAATTTGATTAGTATGAGACATTTATTAATGTACTTGAATGTAAAAATATCTTTTATTCCCATTTACAGGTTTCTGAAGGATTGTCATTTTTGCACAGCAGTGTGAAAATGGTTCATGGAAATATTACACCTGAAAATATAATTTTGAATAAAAGTGGAGCCTGGAAAATAATGGGCTTTGATTTTTGTGTATCATCAACCAATCCTTCTGAACAAGAGGTAATAAAGGTTTTATTCTTCTAATTTTTTTTAAAGCTCTGAAAATTTTTGAATTGCATCTGAAATAAATTAGAGAATTTATATGTCTAATGATGAGATGATTGGATGGTATCACCAACTCAGTGGACGTGAGTTTGAGAGTAGATAGATAGTAGAGGACAGAGAAGCCTGTGCTTAGTTGCTTAGTCGTGTCTAACTCTTTGTGACCCCATGGACTACAGTGTGCCAGGCTCCTCCATCCATGGGATTTTTCAGAAAAGAATACTGGAGTGGGTTGCCATTTCCTCCTCCAGGGGATCTCCCCGACCCAGGGATCTAACTTGGGTCTCTTACGTCTCCTACACTGGCAGGCAGATTCTTTACCACTGGCGTCACCTGGGAGGTCTGGTAAATGTGTATAAATAGGCTTTGTGGTACAATGGTGTGTTTAAATTTATAGCTTTATAGAAAATTTCTAATGTTCATTGTACCTACAAATATTTAGTACACTAATTCCACACTAATGTTCCTTGAGAAGAAAGTGCTAGAGTGAAGCAAATTTGAGCACTTTTGGGTTAGGTAGGTTTTTTCCCCCTCAGAATGTCAGGTACAGGAACAAACATTGTGAATTTAGCAATGTTTCCCCAACTTATTGAACCACAGAATCTTGTTTAGGGAGCATGATAGCAACAATATCAGTGACAGTCATGGCTAATGTTTACTGAAGCTCTTTCTAAACACTACGTGTGTATTATTATCCTTGCAACAACTCAGTGAGGTATAGGAATAATACAGATGAGCAAGTTAAACTCATAGAATGAACTAACCTGCTTTAAGTTTAGGCAGGTGGTAAGCAGTAGAGCTAAGATTTGAACCCAGTTTTTCTGGCTAAAAAGCACCTGTTACTTAGTGATTATGAAACCTACCTATTTATCCTTAGGAAAACACTGCAATATTTCAAGTTTTTACTATGTAGTTGTTAAAGAAACCATGATTTGACCTAAGATATATTTGTAACATAAGTAAACATTTTTAGGGGAAGCAGAAAGAATTAGTATTGGTTGAGATATACTATGGGTCAGGCATTGTGCTGGGCCTGTTTTCCATACATTTGTTTAATTTTACAACAGCTTTTTGAACCTATTAATTAAATCACATAGCTCATTAGTGCAAGAACAAGGTTTCAAACAACTATAATCTACTTGAGCTCATAAGTTTGAAGCCTATATCAGAAAACATAGGCCATACCTTCTCACATTCAAAATGCATCATATAGTATACTGATAATTTGTTTTCTGGAAGAGAGTGCCAATAATCTCAAAGTTATAAGAGTTCTTATTCTATCTCTTAGCTTGTTTCATGCATGTTGTAGTTTTGGGATTTGGGGAAATTTAAAATTGAAAGTGGTGGTGACATTTTTACTTGCATGACTGAGTATGAATTTAAAACTCAATTGTTAGTACTTGACAGTGGTCTGCTTTAATTTGACATATTTAATCCATGTGTTCATTTTTCTATCCTTTTATAGCCCAAGTTTCCATGTAAAGAATGGGACCCAAATTTACCATCATTGTGTCTTCCAAATCCTGAATATTTGGCTCCTGAATATATACTTTCTGTGACCTGTGAAACAGCCAGTGATATGTACTCTTTAGGAACTGTCATGTATGCTGTATTTAATAAAGGGAAACCTGTATTTGAAGTTAACAAGCAAGATATTTACAAGAGTTTCAGCAGACAATTGGATCAGGTATTTGCCTTTAAATATTTGCTTGCATTAAAAATATATTAAGTGTTTCTTAGTATTTTTTTCTAAAATATGTTCAGAAAATTCTCCAAACTGGGAGGAGTGTCTCATATTTTGTTTTCATAAAGTCAACTTAACAAAAGTAATTCTTAGGATTAATATTTGTTACTACAACTTTAATCATGGCATTTATTCACTAGAGTGAAAAATGAAATATGGCCTAAAATACTGGGCATTTTGCTTTAGGAATAGAGGCAATTTCAGGTATTAAAAAACATGTTTTAGTTATCTTGCAACAGCAGTTTGTTCAATCTAAAAATACATTTAGTAAATTTCAAAAAGATTTAAATGGACTGTTCACAATATAAATGTATATTTTTTGAATATTTTATATTCATATTTAACATTATTACTCTTGAACAGTTGAGTCGTTTAGGATCTAGTTCACTTACAAATATACCTGAGGAAGTCCGTGAACATGTAAAACTACTGTTAAATGTAACTCCAACTGTAAGACCAGATGCAGATCAAATGACAAAGGTGAGTATGTATTAATTCCTGCCTTAGATGGAGGGACAAAAAATGAGTTCAAGTTGATTAAATGCTTCTGAAGATTTAATATATAGTCCCCAGATAACGTCTATGTTCGTGAGTGTATTAAATATTCAGTGTCCTTTAATCTTAAGGAATTAAACAATTTATGATATAAGTGCCCTGATATAAAGTTAAGATTTCAAATAAAGAGACATAATAGTTATAATTGGGCATGCAGAAGTTCTAGACATGCTGAGAGTTTATAACCCTCTTAATTAACTCATATAAGCATGGATTTTAATAAATGGTACTGTTTATGGCCTCAAGATATTTTAGTTAATGTTTCAATATTTTACTAGTTATGTAAGGTAAATGTTATTGTGTAGCCAGTTCACAGATTTTGATTCTGAAAAATTGACTTCAAAAAGAGAAGTAGTTTATTATTTCTTATTCTGATTTTTACAATTAGAATTTTTATTAAGTTGTCTTAAGCATTTTGCTAAATGTTTCTGAGTATTTTTTTCACCATACTGTGTCAGTTTCACATATGAGAAGTATTTCAATATTTATCAAAATAATTTTACTTTTCTGTTTTTAGATTCCCTTCTTTGATGATGTTGGTGCAGTAACACTGCAATATTTTGATACCTTATTCCAAAGAGATAACCTTCAGAAATCACAGTTTTTCAAAGGACTGCCAAAGGTTCTGCCAAAACTGCCTAAGGTTTGTTGTTGTTTTTTTAAACAAATGGTCCCTTCTCCATGTTCCATTATATGCTGTCTTCCACTTGGTTGCAGAGAGGGGAGTTGCATATATGTATTTTTGGCTGTGCTAGGTCTTTGTTGCTACATGGGCTTTTCTCTAGTTGTAGCAAGCAGGGGCTACTCTCTAATTGTGATGCACAGGTTTCCCATTCCGGTGGCTTCTCTTGTGGCAGAGCACAGGCTCAATAGATGTGGTGCACGGCCTTAGTTGCTCTGTGGCATGTGGGATCTTTCTGTATCAGGGATCGAACTCGTATCTCCTACCTTGGTAGGTGGGTTCTTTTCCACTGGAGCCACCAGGGAAGCCTAAGGTTTGTTGTTGATCAGTCTGTTATTGTAGTCAGGAGTTAAGCATTTAAAATTTACTTTGACTTCACTATAATAACACTTGCCCCCAAAATATAACTTTTGCCAAGGATACATAAATGTCTAAAAGGCTACCGACTGAAGTCATAAAAGTTTAGTGGATCTTTTTTACATGGTGGAAAAATAATTAAATAGGATAAAAAAATTAGAAGGGTTCAGTTCAGTTGAGTCGCTCAGTAGTGTCCGATTCTTTGCGACTCCATGAACCGCAGCACGCCAGGCCTTCCTGTCCATCACCAACTACCCAGACTCATGTCTGTTGAGTTGATGATGCCATCTAACCATCTCATCCTCTGTCATCCCCTTCTCCTGCTTTCAGTCTTTCCCAACATCAGGGTCTTTTCAAATGGGTCAGCTCTTCGCATCAGATAGCCAAAATATTAGAGTTTCAGCTTCAACATCAGTCCTTCCAATGAACACCCAGGACTGATCTCCTTTAGTTGGTTGGATCTCCTTGCAGTCCAAGGGACTCTCAAGAGTCTTCTCCAACACCACAGTTCAAAAGCATCAATTCTTCTGAGCTCAGCTTTCTTTATAGTTCAATTCTCATATCCATACATGACTACTGGAAAAACCGTAGCTTTGACTAGACAGACCTTTGTTGACAAAGTAATGTCTCTGCTTTTCCATATGCTGTCTAGGTTGGTCATAACTTTCCTTTCAAGGAGTAAGCGTCTTTTAATTTCATGGCTGCAAGCACCATCTAGTGATTTTGCAGCCCAAAAAAATAAAGTCAGCCACTGTTTCCACTGTTTCCCCATCTATTTCCCATGAAGTGATGGGACCGGATGCCATGATCTTCGTTTTCTGAATGTTGAGCTTTAAGCCAACTTTTTCACTCTCCTCTTTCACTTTCATCAAGAGGCTCTTTAGTTCTTCTTCGCTTTCTGCCATAAGGGTGGTGTCATCTGCATATCTGAGGTTATTGATATTTCTCCCGGCAATCTTGATTCCAGCTTGTGTTTCTTCCAGCCCAGCGTTTCTCACGATGTACTCTGCATAGAAGTTAAATAAGCAGGGTGACAGTGTACAGCCTTGATGTATTCCTTTTTCTATTTGGAACCGGTCTGTTCCATGTCCAGTTCTAACTGTTGCTTCCTGACCTGCATACAGGTTTCTCACGAGGTAGGTCAGGTGGTCTGGTATTCCCATCTCTGGAAGAATTTTCCACAGTTTATTGTGATCCACACAGTCAAAGGCTTTGGCATAGTCAATAAAGCAGAAATAGATGTTTTTCTGGAACTTTCTTGCTTTTTCCACGATCCAGCAGATATTGGCAATTTGATCTCTGGTTCCTCTGCCTTTTCTAAAACCAGCTTGAACATCTGGAAGTTCACGGTTCACATATTGCTGAAGCCTGGCTTGGAGATTTTGAGCATTACTTTAGTAGCGTGTGAGGTGAGTGCAATTGTGCAGTAGTTTGAGCATTCTTTGACATTGCCTTTCTTTGGGATTGGAATAAACACTGACCTTTTCCAGTCCCATGGCAACTGCTGAGTTTTCCAAATTTGCTGGCATATTGAGTGCAGCACTTTTACAGCATCATCTTTTAGGATTTGGAATAGCTCAACTGGAATTCCATCACCTCCATTAGCTTTGTTCATAGTGATACTTCCTAAGGCCCACTTGGCTTCACATTTCAGGATGTGTGGCTCTAGGTGAGTGAGCACACCATCATGATTATCTGGGTCGTGAAGATCTTTTTTGTACAGTTCTTCTGTGTATTCTTGCCACCTCTTTTTAATATCTTCTGCTTCTGTTAGGTCCATACCATTTCTGTCCTTTATTGTGCCCATCTTTGCATGAAATGTTCCCTTGGTAACTCTAATTTTCTTGCTAGTCTTTCCCATTCTATTGTTTTCCTCTATTTCTTTGCATTGATCGCTGAGGAAGGCTTTCGTATCTCTCCTTGCTATTCTTTGGAACTCTGCATTCAGATGCTTATATCTTTCCTTTCCTCCTTTGTTTTTGGCTTCTCTTCTTTTCACAGCTATTTGTAAGGCCTCCTCAGACAGCCATTTTGCTTTTTTGCATTTCTTTTTCTTGGGGATAGTCTTGATCCCTGTCTCCTGTACAGTGTCACGAACCTCTGTCCATAGTTCATCAGGCACTCTATCAGATCTAGTCCTTTAAATCTATTTCTCACTTCCACTGTATAATTGTAAGGGATTTGATTTAGGTCATACCTGAATGGTCTAGTGGTTTTCCCCACTTGCTTCAATTTAAGTCTGAATTTGGCAATAAGGAGTTCATGATCTGAGTCACAGTCAGTTCCCGGTCTTGTTTTTGCTGACTGTATAGAGTTTCTCCATCTTTGGCTGCAAAGAATATAATCAATCTGATTTCGGTGTTGACCATCTGGTGATGTCCATGTATAGAGTCTTCTCTTGTGTTGTTGGAAGAAGGTGTTTGCTATGAACAGTGCGTTCTTTGGCAAAACTCTATTAGTCATTGCCCTGCTTCATTTTGTATTCCAAGGCCAAATTTGCTTGTTACTCAAGGTATTTCTTGACTTCCTACTTTTGTATTCCAGTCCCCTATAATGAAAAGGACATCTTTTTTGGGTGTTAGTTCTAAAAGGTCTTGTAGGTCTTTATAGAACCATTGAACTTCAGCTTCTTCAGCGTTACTGGTTGGGGCATAGACTTGGATTACCATGATATTGACTGGTTTGCCTTGGAAACGAACAGAGTTCATTCTGTTGATTTTGGGATTGCATCTGAATACTGCATTTCGGACTCTTTTGTTGACTACGGTGGCTACTCCATTTCTTCTAAGGGATTTCTGCCCTCAGTAGTAGGTATAATGGTCATCTGAGTTAAATTCACCCATTCCAGTCCATCTTAGTTCACTGATTCCTAGAATGTTGACGTTTGCTCTTGCCATCTCCTGTTTGACCACTTCCAATTTGCCTTGATTCATGGACCTAACATTCCAGGTTCCAATGCATTATTGCTTTTTACAACATCAGACCTTGCTTCCATCACCAGTCATATCCACACTGGGTGTTGCTTTTGCTTTGGCTCCATCCCTTCATTCTTTCTGGAGTTATTTCTCCACTGATCTCCAGTAGCATATTGGACACCTACCAACCTGGGGAGTTCATCTTTCAGTGTCCTGTCTTTTTGCCTTTTCATACTGTTCATGGGCTTCTCAAGGCAAGAATACTGAAGTCGTTTGCCATTCCCTTCTCCAGTGGACCACATTCTGTCAGCACTTGGACATTAAACATCAGAAGAGAAGTTGTAAACTGTTGTGGAAATCACTGTCTCACTAGCAATTAAGAGGTTACTTCGGTATGATACTCGTCTCTCCAGTTCTTCTACTCTCCCTTCCTGGCTTAGTAAATTGTGAGGATAATGTAGTCTAAAAATATTAATGAATGCTGAAAAAGCCACTGTCTGGAAAACTAGCTAATTCTTTTGTAAAAATAATTCCATTGTTTAATCTATCAGATATTCATTGGTTATATACTGTTTGTCTAGCCCTTTACCTAGACGCCCTGGAGAATAAATGGGAAACAAAATATTGTCCTTGTTTTCAAGGCCCTTTTAGTAAATGTAGATGGAGTTAACGTGCACGAAACTATAATTTACAATATGGGGTATAAGTCATAAGTAATGAAGAAATTAAGAGGAGAACTATATTAATGAAGACTAATTAGGAAAGTTTTCCTAAAGAGTGACCATATGTCCCCCTTTCTCTGTAATGTTCCCAGGTTATGTCTTTTGTCCTGGCATAGTTAGCAGTAGTAATATTTTATTCTCAAAAGTGTCCCAGTTTCAACTATCAATTATATAGTCACTTTACCCAAAGGGATTGGGGGTGTTAGATGCTTAACTTCAATGTTAATACAAAAACCTGATATAAAGATTAATTTTAAGAAAACATTTTTGCTTTTCAGCGTGTGATTGTACAGAGAATTTTGCCTTGTTTGACTTCAGAATTTGTAAACCCTGACATGGTACCTTTTGTTTTGCCCAATGTTCTACTCATTGCTGAAGAATGTACCAAAGAAGAATATGTTAAGTTAATTCTACCTGAACTTGGGCCTGTCTTTAAACAGCAGGAGCCAATCCAGGTATGTATGTAGTTATTTTTTCCTGTTTATCTGCGGTTATTCAGTGGTCTTAATCAATGATAACTATCACTGAAAACAAAAGGAATGGATATCTGGCTTTTTAAAAATTGAGGTAAATGTGAAAGACTTGCTTTTCCATTAGTCAGAAGCTATTTTTCATATGCTTGAAATGAACCATTCCTAAAGTTATAGTTGAACTTTGCAAGTGAATGTCTATAGTTGTCAACAAGTTACTGTCTCAAAAAACAAATTGTAGTGAGATTTTACATGTGTTATATTGTTCCCATTGACCTTACTGAATGTTACAGATTTAGTAAAATATTTATTTTTCTCCTGCACTTTTAAATATTTCTGTTTTTCAGCTTTGTTATTGAATCTTTTATTTGTAGATGGTTTGTGCCAGTTGTTCCCTTTATTTTATTGCTAATAAATAGTTTCACTAGAAGAGGGAAAATGCTTCTAGCACCGTGGAAGTAATATGTGTGTTGTTAAGAGAAAATTTAAATTAGAATCTGATATAGACTCTATTAAAATATTTATCCCCCAGATTCAAGGTGGACTTGGATTTAAGGGAGCAGTAGGGTCCCATACTTCAGTTAGAATCTGGCCACCTTCATTTCCTTGGACAAGTTATTACTCTCTTACAGCTTCTATTTTCATCATTTCTGAAGTGAAAGGAGTTGTTGAAATTAATTGAAATTTTCTAGCACGTGGGAATTACTAAGTTTCTGATACTACATGGCAGTAACTTATTGGTAAACTGTTGATTACCTAATTTAAGGGTTTAATGACAGGCTGTTTGTGGTCCTTCCCTTGAAGGGAGGGAAACAGAAGGAAGTCTGTGGTAGTAAGGCAAGAGTTCCTTTGCCTAAGAAAGGGGCAGGTGAGGGAACTGTAGGGTTTGAAGCAGAGTTCTCCAAACATGGTCAAGGTGTCTGGAAAAAAAGCAGTGAAGTCTCATGTCCACCAAGCTGTGCATCATATAGGAGCCTAAAGAATCTATCATCTGAGCACTTACTTGCCTTCATTCTTTGCATTTTTTTCCCCCTTACTAGTCTAGCTAAAAATCCCTTCTGAAAAATTTTAACTGAGCCTTGACAAAACTAGTCTGCATAAATAGAAGGGATGGTTTGTTCCTATCACTATGTGGTGGCAGACAAATGATCAGGGACAACTGAAAATGTTTCTTTCTAGAATTTTTCCTGACAGTCCTTTTCATTTCTGTACCTTTTCTTGTTTTGAACTTCATAGAAGCCAAGTGATGTAATTTACTTCTTTGCAAGGTCTGACTTTGCTGCCCCCAGACTTTTATTTTTTACCCAGTAGCTTTCTAGATAGTTGGTACTTGTGGGTGAGTGATGTATTACTGAAGATACATGAAAGTTAGGAAATTAGCTTTTATTTAAATATTTAAGCCAAGAACAGATGTTAAATATTGTACTTCTAGAAACATAAGAGACTTGATTTATATGTTTTTGTCTTCCATGCCTTCAGGCTAGCAACATGGTAAGTGTCAAAACACATAACTTATCCTTTTGAAGCAACTTTAAATTTTGGCATATGTAAAGTGGAATAAAAATTCTAGACTTTGATACATTGTTCCCCTTGTATACACAGATTTTATTAATCTTCCTCCAAAAAATGGATCTGCTACTAACCAAAACTCCTCCTGACGAGATAAAGAACAGTGTCCTACCAATGGTTTACAGAGCCCTAGAGGCTCCCTCCATTCAGATCCAGGTATAATATTCAGTTTTTTTCTTTTAATGGTGATTTTGATTAGTAAAGCAAAAGAAAAAAGTAAAGTACATTTGAAGTTTGTCATAAAATTTGTATATAAGGCTCAATAATACATATTAATGAGTTAGTGAATTTCATTATGTACTTTTAAAGTATATCCACTCCTATACTGGTATTAATAAAGTAAAATGATTATTGTTCTTTTTACTTATCAGAAATGTACTATTCTGGAAGGTTTGATTTACTATAGTTTGGGTTGCTATATACCTTCTTCCTAAATGAGTAATTAACATATGAATGAAAATGACAAACATGTACGTGCCTTTTTCTTATGGAAGCATTAAGCGGGTACTGCCCATACTCGTGATTTTTTCATGCTTGGTAACTCAGTCTTCTATTCAGAAATGTTGTTGCTTTTGAATTGAAGTTAATGTGTATAGCAGGTAGATAGAAAAGCAGATAATAATTTAGTGTGAGCATCCCTAATGCATGAAAAGTCATGCATTCATGTTACAGAAGTGCTTTAAAACATTGCATACTTTGCCGAACTTCTGGTTCATCGCATACTTTGCCAAACTTTTAGTTCTTTGCTACTAAAATTTTGGTTCTATGGATTATCTGGAAAAAAAAGTTTGGATTGCTATTAAAAGTATAATTTAGTTTGAGCTTTTTCCCCCCCTACTGTAGAAAGAACATCTCATTGCATAAAAGGTTTCATATTTAAAAGTTTATACTCTCTTTGCCAGTGTAGAGATTCTAGTAAAGAAAAACATAGAAGTTTAATTTTTATAAGTTGATGACCAAGCTTTTTTTTTTTTTAATGTGAACCTAATACCATACATACATGGTCACTTTTTTGATTCACTTCAGTCTTTATCTGAGGTCTTTTATATTATTCAAAGTTGTGAAGTTGATTTAAAATTTTTTCCTTATAACATCATTTCTTACTTCCTTTGTCCAAATGACATGGAATGATTGGGAAAGGTGTACTTACTGTTACTTTTTGGCACTTTCCAAAGGAATTGTGAATTACAGCTTGAAACATTCCCACAGGCCCTGTGTAACCAACCTGATTATATATTCAGCGAGATTAGGGAGGAAAGAGAGGGTAAAGTGATGTGAAAGTCATTTTTCTTCATAAAATGAAATGAAGTGAAGTTGCTCAGTTGTGTCTGACTCTTTGCGGCCCCATGGACTGTAGCCTACCAGGCTCCTCCATCCATGGGATTCTCCAGGCAAGAATACTGGCGTGGGTTGCCATTTCCTTCTCCAGAGGATCTTCCCCACCCAGGGATCGAACCTGGGTCTCCCGCATTGTAGGCAGACGCTTTACTGTCTGAGCCACCAGGGAAGTCTTTTCTTCATAAGGGGGTTAGTTCGGCAAATAAGTTATCAGCCAGTATTTTACTAAAATAATTAATATATAATTTAAATGGACTTGTGCAACTTTGCCAAGTTTTAGAAACCAGCATTTCTGATGTCATTTCAGTAGAAGTGTTCAGTCACCAGTCCAATTAACTAGTATCTGCATTGCTTGGTAAGAGTCTGATAAAGTTAAAACCTGTCTAAGGTTTGGGACAGAGAGCAAGAGCATGAAACAAAAATCTCTTTTCCTCACGTCTCATGCAAGTAAGAAGGCTAGGAAGTAACTTGTGAACTTCATTTTTGGAGTGGTATTTTTAAAGTGAAGTTTGATTGGAACTATGAACATTTAAGAGGCTAGAGAGAATTTAGAAAAACATTTGGAAAATAAGAAGATGGTTTAGAAAAGTTAGGATCATTAGAGACATTGATAAATGAGAACCAGTTTTTAAAATTATTTACCTTTAAAATTACATGGAGAACTTGTGTTCGTTCTCCCCTCCCCACCACCGATTATAGAGAAAACAGAACGTAAAAGGCAGAAGTTGCTGCAAACACGCTAATTGGACTTCTTTTTGTTTTATTTTTTCAGTCCCCTGTTCTTAGGTCTCCTTGTATGGAGAGAGCTCTCCCCTCCTTTAGCTAAGTGATTTAGACATTTGCCTCTTTATAACCTACTCCTCGATTGTATGGCATAGTGCATATATGGCGTGTTTAGTCCAGTCTGTCTCAGACGAATTAAAGACTGAACTTTACTGTTCCCCTCTGGTAACAGGAGCACGGTGTCTCACTGACTGCTCAGCCTTGCTCATTCTCCTCTACCAACTGTGGAAAAACAGTCCCTTAAATGTAGCTTGTATTTCTTATCTTCAAATTATGTCACCTGCTTAATTATTATACTTCTGAATGGATATTAATATTAACTCTCTTCTTTCTGTCTGCCTTTTGGAAATCTGGGAATAAGTTTAAGTAGATAAAATATTTGCCAAAATTCTGATATCAGATTCTTAGTGATTAATTCATTTCTGTCTGCTAACTACAAATAACTATATCTTTGTTTGCCAGATATCATCAATAACTCCTTCTCTGATACACATTTATACCTCTATTTTCTTCAGTAATCTCTTTTGTGCTTTCCTATAAGAATCATTCTGCCTTATAAGATATCTGAGATGCGGGTTCTTCAGCCAGTTTTTTCTCAAGCCATTTCCTGTTCTTTTTCTTATCTCATACAATCCTCCATCATCCTTCCTTTCCTCTGTTATACTCAAGAGTTCCCAGTTCCAGTCATTTACACTGTGGCATAGCATTAGTTAACAAGAATGTTTTAAATGACTTTTCCTATTTCTATCCGTTATATTTGCTTTAGTTTCAGATTTTAGAAATACTTGAAAATATCAATATAAAGAAAATTTAAATCCTCTCTCAGAGGTGCCCACAGTTCAGTTAACATTTCCAGATATATCCTTCTAGTTCTTTTTCCTAAGTCTGTAGACAGATACATGTTTTAAAAATTGGAATGATATAATAGTGTTTTATTACATTTATCATCAATATTATTAAACAATCTTTGAACATGTATTTTAAAATATTTGTGTTATATTCCATGATATGGATATTGTAACAGCTAAGAAATTCATTATTTAGGAGGAATAGTTTTACATGAATTGGTATAATATTTGATTTTTCTCTCATGAGAGATAGCAAAACTTAGATGTTACTTTCTTTTTTTAAGATGTTCCTGTTTTTAAAATTAAATGAAGAATTGTGTTTTCAGAGAAAGAAATTAGGAATGTTATCAGGAAATTTTGGTATATGTGCTAGTTGTGTGACCTAGCATGAATTTGAGTGAGGTCTTCTGAGCCTGTTTTCTCAGGCTGTAAAGTAGAAAATTGATAATAAGTATTTTTCTTTCAAATAGCTTTTGAAAGGATCAAATGATAGATAAGAGTTTATTTCAACTATGTGACAAAATTAACCATGCAAATACAAAATGCTTTTTAATATGTTTCTCTGAGATTGACCCAATTTATTTTATTAATAGGAACTCTGTCTAAACATCATTCCAACCTTTGCAAATCTTATAGACTACCCATCCATGAAAAATGCTCTGATACCAAGAATTAAGAATGCATGTCTGCAAACATCTTCCCTTGCTGTAAGTAATTACATATTTTTATTTGTCTCTCACTTCTCATTGGCTTAGTAATTTTCTTATTGTTTAGTAATCTTTTTATAGTTTGTTCATATGTTTCATCTTGGCTCTAAGTAGCCTATAAATAGTACAGTGAAAGTGAGCAATAGCTGTAGTTTGCCCAGATATATTATTTTATAGTATTCCATCCCTGACATTACTCTGTCTGCTAGTGCTCCAGTAGAAAATTCAAGTAATTTTTTTCTTAATCCTCTTTCGCTTTAAGCCACAAGTTATTTTTTTTAACCACCTAAATTGTTTTCTGCTTTTCTTAGTTTACTTAAAAAAATTTTATTAATATTATGATCCTGATTCAAAGTATTCTATCTTAATTCTAGCAAAGAAAGTAGGGTGTGAAATGTTTATCAAAATAGTCAAGAGACTATAGATAAAATTTTGATAAAAGAGCTCCTAAATACCAGGTTTTAGTAACTATATTAAAAATATATTTAGAAATATAAAACTTCAGGTATGGCAGATAGAATTTTCACATATTGTTAAAATATTTAAGAATGACTTGAACATGAATTAGAGAAATATACTAGAGGCCCAGTAAAATTAATTATTTGTTGGGAGAATATAGTCCTTTTAATAGTTCAAATGACCTCAAGAAAATATTCTTGGCAAGCAAATATATAGTAAAGCTTCTCAAATCCTAATTACTTTATTTAAAATGACATGAAAGTAATATCATTCTTTGCCTTTAGCTACTTAGTGTCCTGGTAAAGCAATCATAAATTTTTCTGAAACAAATCAGGGAAATTTATAAATATGTGAATTTTCTATATTAATAAAGGATGAGAGCTTTTAACTTTTTTTTAATTTTTGAGATTTTAACATATATGAAGATTAGACTCATGCTTAACATACTTTGGTCTAGATTGTGAAGACTTTAAATGACTAATTCAGTTTACCTCTTTTAATAGGTACGTGTAAATTCATTAGTGTGCTTAGGAAAGATTTTGGAATACTTGGATAAATGGTTTGTACTTGATGATATTCTACCCTTCTTACAACAAATTCCATCCAAGGAACCTGCGGTCCTCATGGGAATTTTAGGTAGCTGAAAACTTAATGTCATTTGATGCTACTTTACTGTTTTATAATCATACAAGTAAACTCAGTCTGTAAAACCATTTTGCTCTCTTTTCATGTAACTGAAGAATGATGGTGTAAATGCCATGATGTAGCTTTTCCCTCTGTTAATTTTAGCAAAAGTGGTAGTACCTGACATTTACAAAGGGATAAAAACATTTGTGAATCCCAGCTTCGCAAATAGCATGTAGTTTTCCCTCTAAAAATGATACTAAATAAGAGAGGCAAACAAAGCTACTTGAAATGCTGATACCAATCATAATAGTAATACCTAATGTTTATTTGTTACCTGATTAATAAGAGGCACTCTGCTAAGTCCTTTCTGCATTATCTTATTTTGTCCTCTCTAAAATCTAATGAGATTTGGTACTTTTATTTCTGTTTTACACTAAGGCCATGAGGTTTAGCTAAATGAAGTAAGTTATTCAAGATTATACAGCTAAAAAGTGGTAGAGTTGGCTCTTAATTTCGATATGTTTAAATATGAACACAGGGCTTCCGTGGTGGCCTACTGGTAAAGAACCTACCTACCAATGCAGGAGACATGGGTTCAGTCCATGGGTTGAGAAGATTGCCTGGAGAAGGAAATGGCAACCCACTCCAGGATTCTTGCCTGGGAAATCCCATGGACAGAGGAATCGGGTGGGTTACAGCCTATGGGGTTGCAAAAGAGTTGGAGACAACTTACCAACTAAGCAACAACAACAAAATATGAGCATATATTTTTCAATGCTAAGTGCTGATAAAGCATTATGAGCCTTACAGCACCTTCTAGTCATCAGCGTGCTAATTATAAATCACTCTATTAAAAAAACTCTTGAAATTGTTTATAAATAGTTGAAGTCCAATCTGGAAATGCTGGGGTCTGCTATACTATTAGCTGTAGAATCACATAAACATTAACAAGTTACTAAACTTGAAGTTCTGTGTTAATTTTGAAGAAAATCTATGTTATTCACCCATGTATCTTAAATACCTACTATAGCACCTGATTTATAGAATATCCTCAGTAAATATTTATAGGAATGGTCAGTAAGTAATCTGTTGTGGACCTCTATGGACATAGAAGTTTTCTGATACGTTATGAAACTTTTGAGCTCAAGGAAATTAGTCTTCTTGACAAGGAGTCTGATACAGTGAAAAGAGCCCTAACCCCAATTCTGGCTGTGCCAGTTCCTGGATTGACTTTGAAAAGTTTCTTTATCTATCACATAAGGGTAAAATAATATCATTAAAGGAGTTTTGTGAGAGTTCAGTGAGACCAAATGAAGGGAAAGTAATGAGCATAGTGCTCTGCAAACAAGCATTTAGTGGGCACACAGAGATCTTTGAATATATAAGTGAAGTGTGCATTCACTGGAGAATAATAGGAGGTAGTGTGTTCTAAAGCTTTAGCTTATATACAAAACTCTTATGCAATGAAAGCATTCAGAGATTGAGGAGCAAATGTGCCCAGTTTACCAAATGAAGGCTTTGTGAAATAGGTATAACAGCAGGGTCTTGAAAGTTGAGTAAATATGTAAGACAACAGGGAAGGATTGTGTGGAGTTAAATTATTAAAGTTTAGAGATGTTGAGTCTGATTGGTTGAAGTGAATAAAGGTATAGGACCTATGCTTAGATACTTTTGAGTGAGTAGTATGAAATATATATTTAGTTGTGTTCAGAATACAGAGACATTTCTGTAGCCTTACTGCTACACTGTAAGAACTATACCTGATTTGAATAGGCTTTTCCTGGTACGGTCATTGTTGTTCAGTCTCGCTCAGTTGTGTGTGACTCTGCCGACCATGGACCGCAGCACACCAGGCTTCCTGTCCTTCACCATCTCCCGGGGCTTGCTCAACCTCATGTCCATTGACTTGGTGATGCCATCCAACCATCTCGTCCTCTATTGTCCCCTTCTCCTCCTGCCTTCAATCTTTCCCAGCATCAGGGCCTTTTCTAATGAGGCAGCTCTTGGTATTATGTGGCCAAAGTATTGAAGCTTCAGCTTCAGCATCAGTCCTTCCAATGAATATTCAAGATTGATTTCCTTTAGGATTGACTAGTTTGATCTTCTTGCTCTCCAAGAGACTCTCAAGAGTCTTTTCCAACATCACAGTTCAAAAGCATCAGTTCTTCAGTGCTCAGCCTTATTCATGTCCAGCTCTCACATCCATACATGACTATAGGAAAAACCATGGCTTTGACTAAATAGACCTTTGTTGACAAAGTAATGTCTCTGCTTTTTAATACACTGTGCAGGTTTGTCACAGCTTTTCTTCCAAGGAGCAAGTGTCTTTTAATTTCATGGCTGCAGTCACCATCTGCAGTGATTTTGAAGCCCTGCAAAATAAAGTCTCACTGTTTCCATTGTTTCCCTGTCTATTTGCCATGAAATGATGGGACCAGATGCCGTAGTCTTCATTTTTTGAATGTTGAGTTTTAAGCCAGCTTTTTCACTCTCTTCTTTCACCTTCATCAAGAGGCTCTTTAGTTCTTTACTTTCTGCCACAGGGTGGTCTCATCTGCCTAGCAGAATTTATTGATATTTCTCCTGGCAGTCTTGATCCCAGCTTGTACTTCATCCAGCCTGGCATTTCTCGTGATTGTACTCTGCATAGAAGTTAAATGAGCAGGGTAATAATATACAGCCTTGACATAATCTTTGCCAAATTTTGAACCAGTCTCTTGTTCCATGTCCAGTTCTGACTGTTGCTTCTTGACCTGCATGCAGATTTCTCAGGAGGCAGGTAAGGTGATCTGGTATTCCCATTTCTTGAAGAATTTTCCACAGTTTATTGTGATCCACACAATCAAAGGCTTTAGCGTAGTTAGTGAAGCAGAAGTATTTTTCAGGAATTCTCTTGCTTTTTCTGTGATCCAGTAGATGTTGGCAACTTGATCACTGGTTCCTCTCCCTTTTCTAAATCCAGCTTGAACATCTGGAAGTTCTCAGTTCACTTACTGTTGAAGCCTAGCTTGGAGAATTTTGAGCGTTACTTTGGTAGCCTGTAAAATGAGTGCAGTGGTGTGGTAGTTTGAACATTCTTTGGCATTGCTCTTCTTTGGGATTGGAATGAAAACTGAACTTTTCCAGCCCTGTGGCCACTGCTGAGGTTTCCAAATTTGCTGGCATATTGAGTGCAGCACTTTCACAGCATCATCTTATAGGATTTGAAATAGCTCAGCTGGAATTCTATCATGTCCACTAGCTTTGTTTGCAGTAATGCTTCCAAAGGCCCACTTGACTTCACACTCCAAGATGTCTGGCCCTAGGTGAGTGATCACACCATTGTGGTTACTGGGTCATTAAGGTCTTTTGTATAGTTCTTCTATGTATTCTTTTCACCTCTTCTTAAAATCTTCTGCTTTTGTTAGTTCCATACCATTTCTGTCCTTTATTGTGCCCATCTTTGCATGAAATGTTCCCTTGGTATCTCTAATTTTCTTGAAGAGATCTCTAGTCTTTCCCATTCTGTTGTTTTCCTCTGTTTCTTTGCATTGTTCACATAGGAAGGCTTTCTTATTTCTCCTTGCTATGCTTTGGAATTCTGCGTTCAGATGTGTATATCTACCCAAAAAAATACAGGCTTTTACAGTTACACTATTTTTAGCCAAAGAATATGGGATAAGTGTGTCATGGTATGTTAAATCTAAACCGACAGTAAAGCTGAAATCATTCTGATACATATGTAAGAACATTCTTCTTAAAGCATTTATAAGGAAAAATTTGTAACTGTACTGATTATCAAGAGATTTTATATAGATACATTGTTTTTCTGATTTCTATTAATTTTGTAGTATTGAATTATAACATTCTTTTTTTTAAATCAGGTATTTACAAATGTACATTTACCCATAAGAAGTTGGGAATCACCAAAGAGCAGCTGGCTGGAAAAGTATTGCCTCATCTGATTCCCCTGAGTATTGAAAACAATCTTAATCTCAATCAGGTAGGAAACTTTTGTGCTTTATTCAATTTATTCAGCTTACTCTTTTCTCGGCATTGAATGTATAAACATATTACATATAAACATTGATAAAACAAGGAAAAATATGTTGAAGAGGTAAATGAAGAAAGTGCTTTTTATATTCAAAGTAAGGAGTATGAGAGTTAGAAAGAGGGATTATTGAAAGCCTTGTTCAGTCAGTCTGTTAAGTCACTCAGTTGTGTCCAACTCTTTGTGACCCCATGAACTGCAGCACGCCAGGCTTCCCTGTCCATCACCAACTCTGGAACTTGCTCAAACTCATGTCCATTGAGTCAGTGATGCCATCCAACCATCTAGTCCTCTGTTGTCTGCTTCCTCTCCTGCCTTGAGTCTTTCCCAGCATCAGGGTCTTTTCCAATGAGTCAGTTCCTTGTCCCCTTCCTCTCCTGTCTTCAGTCTTTCCCAGAGTCAGAGTCTTTTCCAATGAGTCAGCTCTTCGCATCAGGTGGCCAAAGTATTGGAGTTTCAGCTTCAACATCAGCCCTTCCAATGAATATTCAGGACTGATTTCCTTTAGGATGGACTGGTTGGATCTCCTTGCAGTCCACGGGACTCTCAAGAGTCTTCTCCAACACCACAGTTCAAAAACATCAAATCTTTGGCTTTCAGCTTTCTTTATGGTCCAGCTCTTACATTTGTATATGACTACTGGATTTGGGGAAGGAAGAAAGTTTCTAGAGTCTTCCTGTAATATGTGGTATTACTGAAATAAATTGTTTCTGAAGTACCATAAGAATTATTTAACTAAAACTTGAACTATGTTTAGACATTGAGTTGGGTATTCTTATAAACTTTAATTATTTGAAAGTTAGATTATGTATATTTAATATTTCTACTAGCTTTTTAGAAAACAAGGTTTATTTTAGCCAAACATGTCACTTTTATAATGATCGAATAAAGGGTAATTTTTTATTCATCATTAAACAGATTGTGGGCTTCCCAGGTGGTGCTAATGGTAAAGAACCCATTTGCCAAGCAGGAGATATAAGAGATGCGGGTTTAATCCCTAGGTTGGGAAGGTGCCCTGAAGGAGGGCATGGGAACCCACTGCAGTATATTTGCCTGTAGAATTCTGTGGACAAAGGAGCTGGCGAGTCTGTGGGGTTACAAAGAGTCGGACATGACTGAAGTGACTTAGCAGGCACGCACGCATGCAAACAGATTGTGTTTAGATATGCACATATTAGGTGGTCAGTTTTGGATTAGTCTAAAAAAAAAATCAATGTGTAATAACTGGTGGAGTTGAATTTATTTAAGACTCCTGAGTAATAGCTGTTAGCTCAGAATATAAAACTTACTGAGACATGTTTTCTGGAACTTAAAATACCACCACTGTACAAAGATACTGTAAAAGCTTGCTATGATATTCTGAGCTAAAATATGTATAATCTATTCTTGTGTCATCAGACCTATGGGTCATATTCTGGTAAAAATAGAGAATATTATGAATAACGTTGAATTTTTTTATTCGATTACTTTGTTGCTAACTTGAAACATCCTAACTATATCAATTTCTTATTATACCAGTTCAATTCTTTCATTTCCGTCATAAAAGAGATGCTTAATAGATTGGAGTCAGAACATAAAACTAAACTGGAGCAACTTCATATAATGCAAGAACAGCAGAAGTAAGTAGGTTGAATATGAATTGCACATGGTCCAGGAGTGACATTAAAGTTATGTCATGGTTGATTTCCTAGAATATGGATGAGAAAACTTGAAGGATTTCAATTTGACTATATGGAAAAGACCCTGATACTGGGAGGGATTGGGGTCAGGAGGAGAAGGGGACAACAGAGGATGAGATGGCTGGATGGCATCACTGACTCGATGGACTTGAGTCTGGGTGAACTCCGGGAGTTGGTGATGGACAGGGAGGCCTGATGTGCTGCGATTCATGGGGTCGCAAAGAGTCAGACATGACTGAGCAACTGAACTGAAAGCCTATAAAAATTTTCCAGCAGATTAAGTTAAACTGAGTTTAAGTAGAATGTTGTTGAAAATCTGATGTTATTTCTAAATACAAAAGCATAACATGATATAATCTTAATGTTTTCTCTACATAAAGAGAATTCTGTTTCTGAGAAAAATCTCTTGTCATATTAGCCACCAGCATTGTAAAGTCAGGATGCTGATCACCAAGAGCACCACTTAAAAGTTTTTTTTCAGATCTGTGAAATCCTTGTGTTTTGATTTCTCCTTTTCTCTTTTATCTAACCTTTGAAACATTTACAGAGAATTCATTCCGTATGTAGTACCACAGCATCCACCTTTTGTGTGTGTGTGTCTTATAGAGAGGATTTTCTAAATTATTTGCAAAATATTAGTGTACAAAGGATGAGGGGAAAGATGAAAATTATTCAACAGAAAATGCCAGTTTTTATAATCAAATCTTCACTATATTCTTTGCTCCAAAGAAAAATACATGAGTGTAGAATGCCTGTTAATGTTTAACCCTGAGCCAAAAACATCTGAAAATCAGTAAAATTGATACTAGTCACGAGCCAAGTCCTCCAAAAGAAGCTTTTTTGGTCTTGTTCCAGTGTAAGGTAAAGGCTTTATGGAAGTAAATACACAAGGCGTAGAATGACATGAAATAGCCATTTGTATATGCTAAATATTCTGTGAGATATATATGTCTATACATACATGTATATATATATGTATGTGTGTGTATATATATATATATATATATGCTATTAATGAATTGACTATGTTAGCATAGGAACCCTGAAAATCTTTAAAAATTACAACAGAGAAATTTTCTATCTAGTATTTATACTTGAGGTGTAAATGAACCTTCTCTTTTTTTTCTTCCTATCTAAATAACTGTTACCTATTTTTCAAGGCATAGATCTTGCCCACATCTTTCATTCAGTGATTATAGAATTTATTGTTAGAATCATAGATTCTGAACTTAATCATGTTAAGTTCCCATATTGTATCTTGTCTGTCAGTGAGCTCTGAACTCTCGTATGGTAAGAACCATCCTTGCATGATTTTATGACACCCTGAGTAAATTCTCCAGTAAATCTCAAATGTTTAGTTTTTAAAAAAAGACTTGTATACAAATGTTACTTGTAGGGGCAAGCAGACACTAATAGTAGTAAATAATGAAAAAGATTATGACTCTCCTTAATAAGTTGCAGTTTGTTGAGGTTGTAATAACTTCTATGTGGGTAAACTATTTTTAAGAAGTATTTTAAAAACATTTCTTTTTATAGCTTTGTCATAACTCAGCTCTTTCTTACAGATCTTTGGATATAGGAAATCAAATGAATGCTTCCGAGGAGACAAAAGTTACAAATGTTGGGTCTCAGGTAAGAAGATATTTAGATCATTCTAATTGTGTGTGTGGGGCGGGCGGGGCGGGGGGCGGGAAGTGCTTGACATTGCACTCCATTTCAGAAGCTTCTGATCTTTAAGTAGTAAAGTTTTGCACATTGTTCAACTGGTTGATTTTTTTCTGTTTCAGCAGATTGACAAAGTCTTTAACAACATTGGAGCAGACCTTCTGACTGGTGGTGAATCAGAAAATAAAGAGGATGGGTTACAGAATAAACAAAAAAGAGTAAGTTTCTTTACTGTTCTTTTGACATTCATATTTATATTATATGACTTCTATTATATGACTTCTATAAACCATAGATTGTTTTGTTGAGAAATACTATTTAGCTTAATAGAAACACTCTTTAATTATCTTTATGAAATTTAAAAGTTATCAGTGGATCATGACCTAACCATGTTGAGAATAAAAATGCTTAATATTTTTAACTTCCTTTTTTATTCATTCTCCCATATTGGTAATGTTTCTAGGTTGCCTGACTTCTTGTCCTTTCTATTGTACTTTGCCAGTCACATCCCTTGATAAATTTTACAGTGTCTCTTCTTTGCTCCTGATTTTGAATAATAAACTATAAAACTATAGTTTCCAGCTAAAATATTGGTTAGCATCCAATATAAAAAATATATCAACTTTGAATTTCACTAAGGGCAGTTTTCTTCTATTCATTCAACATGTATGAATACTTGTATGTGTAGAACCAAGACACTGTGGTTTACAAAATTGTATGAAGACATACTGTGGGCTTAAAGGTTGGCAAAGTAGATCTAAGAAAAAAGACACTGAATTTGATGCAGATGTTAGTATCAAAAATATTGTTTGTTCATTTTTTTTTTTTTTTTAAGTTGTTTAATTCTTACTTAGCTTTTGATGAGTTCTTAAAATATTTTTTGGAGTAAGATAAAAACAGTTGAACAAGAATCTCCCAATTTTATGGCTATTCATGTTGTACAGCAGAAACTGATACAACATTGTAAAGCAATTATCCTCTAATTAAAAAAATAAATAAATGAAAGGTATATATTAAAAAAGGAAAAAAAGCAAATAGAAAACCCACAAAACTAAAGTATAACTGACCTTAGTTATACTGTTGTGGCAGTCACCAGTACAGTAGTTCATAAACTACTTGGTATTGTCAAGTGTTGTCGAATGGTATTGTCAAACAGACAAAAAAACATGTTCTGCTTTACAAATGAAATTAAGAAAGTTGTCAGTTAACTTTTTTTTGCTGCTGTTTTAAGGCATCACTTACACTTGAAGAAAAACAAAAATTAGCAAAAGAACAGGAGCAGGCCCAGAAGTTGAAAAGCCAGCAGCCTCTTAAACCTCAAGTTCATACACCTATTGCTCCAGTCAAGCAGGTCAGAGTTCATTTTTTTTTGTAATTATACTACTCTTAAGGAGTAAGGTAGTATAGAACCTAGTCTACCTACTAGTGTTTTATGAAAACGTATTTCAGAAAATACTTTAATATGTAATTTCTAAGAAGTATGGGCATAAAGGATTTTCCAGCACCTCCTCAATAACCTGCCTAATGTACGATGTTTTGTGATAGTGCTTGTTACCAGTATAGAAGAAGCTAGATTAATGGGACAGTTCTTTAAAAATACTAGGTCTGTGATACTAATTCAGCTCTGCTCACTTTGAATTGATCAGGAATATTATGTTCATGCATTTATGTATTTTTGAGCAAGAAATAATTTTCATTTTTTGGCTTTTTTGTTATAGTCATGTTTGTAACTTGATTTAGGGATTCTTACCTATATGTCTTGACCAGTATTTATTTCCTTCTGTGTTACAGGCACTGTTTTAGGTGCTGGTTTTAGAACAGTGATTAAGTTCTCTGCTTGGAGAAAGTTTACACTCTTACTGGTTTCAGAAATAACTTTATCTTAAAAGCTTTCTTTAAATTTTTTTTGTAGTTTCTGTCTCCTAATCATTAAACTTTTTCCTCTGGGAAAAATCTTTGTGGGCCAAGAGGCAAAATAAAATATTTTGTATGTACTTATATAAGAATAAATTTAGAAAACTAAATTTCCACACAATTGTGATGAAAGTCAAAATACAAAAATAATGAAGTATCCTTTTCTGTGGGGCTTCCCTGGTTGCTCACTGATAAAGAATCCGCCTGCCCATGCAGGAGACCCAGGTGCTATCCCTGTGTTGGGAAGATCCCATAGAGAAGGAAATGGCAACCCGCTGCACTGTTCTTGCCTGAGAAATCCCACAGGCAGGCTACAGGCCATGGGATCGCAAAAGAGGCACACAACTTAGCGACTAAACAGCAACAACATCTTTTTCTATAGTACAGATCTAATGAGAAAAATGCAATTCTGCTTTTTGGTGGAGGCACAGTGAGGAAGACAACATTTCATTTAATTGGAGTTCAAAGTTTTGTTCCCTGTCATCAAATTGTTGCAAATGTTCATCTTTAAAGAGCCTTAAATATGTGGCAAACTGGGTTTGGCCTGTGAACTGTGTAGTTTGCTGTCTCAGTGTAGACAAGCTTAATTTTAACTTGTCCTTTATAATAAAATTTATCAAACATTTTACTAATTTTAAAGTAATTTGGAATAAAGTAATTTCCTTGTATTTTTCAGACTAAGGACCTGACAGACACGTTGATGGATAACATGTCATCTTTGACCAGTCTTTCTGTTAGCACCCCTAAAATTTCTGCTTCAAGTTCCTTCACTTCTGTTCCTTCCACGGGCCTTGGCATGATGTTTTCTACACCAATTGACAATACAAAGAGAAATTTAACAAATGGCCTAAATGCTAACATGGGCTTTCAGACTTCAGGATTCAACATGCCAGTTAATACAAACCAGAACTTCTTCAGTAGTCCAAGCACACCTGGAGTGACCAAGATGGCACTGGGAACACCTTCCACCTTGCCAAACTTCAGTGCTGTGAGTGTTCCTCCTGCAGGTGGAAAGCAGACTCAGCAAAGACCCACAGATATGTCTGCTCTTAATAATCTCTTTGGCCCTCAGAAACCCAAAGTTAGCATGAACCAGTTATCACAACAGAAACCAAATCAGTGGCTTAATCAGTTTGTACCTCCTCAAGGGTCTCCAGGTATGGGCAGTTCAGTAATGGGAACACAGGTGAACGTGATGGGACAATCTGCCTTTGGAATGCAGGCTAATCCTTTCTTTAACCCACAGAACTTTGCACAGCCACCAACCACTATGACCAGTAGCAGTTCAGCTAGCAATGATTTAAAAGATCTTTTTGGGTGAGGTGTCATGCTCCTATTTTTAAAGGATTACTTCAGTTTTAATCATGGGTAAGCTGATTTACATCTTTATATAGCTGGCTTGGAGGAAGTACTTCTATGGGAAAGTGGTCCTATGATAGGGAAAAAAAACTGTTTTCATGCCAGCATAGTAGTTGTATGGACTCCTAACAGTTGAGGTTTTTAAAGCATTGAGGATTTTTTTCCTCTTACCAACTCCTCTTCAGGTTTTTAAAAGACCCAACCCATATCAATCTCAATGAGAACAAAAAGACACCTGAGTATCTTGAATAGCAGAATTTTTAAATCAAATGTTTATTTTGGCTTGTATATCTTGGTGTTATTTTAAAAGTTGAGTTGATGGTAATTGCAA
The DNA here is from genome assembly GCF_002263795.3 of Bos taurus. Taxonomy (NCBI): domain Eukaryota; kingdom Metazoa; phylum Chordata; class Mammalia; order Artiodactyla; family Bovidae; genus Bos; species Bos taurus. The sequence continues at coordinate 64,275,393 of NC_037332.1, forward strand.
GTTTCATCTGTTAAATACTACATGGTACACAGTCCGCCTTCACAAGTCATTAGTCTTCATTTTAAATATGTGAAAAATCTTGATGCTGTATTGATTTGTTTGCATTTAGTACAACTGAGAAAATGATACGCATAATGAAAAGGATCAGGTCATTTGCTTTTCCAATCTTATTACTTCTCAGATGAACTGATGTTTAGTACAAAAGACTGAGAAACTACTGCAAAATATAATTTAACCTTTATTTCATTGGTTCAAACTAAAGGTATTATTAACTACCATAAATGCAAACTGATCATTGTAAACTATTTTTTAGCATGGTCTGCCTCAAGTAGTAATGTATTTTTCTCTGTTTACTTGGATATGTTTAGAGTCACTTTTTTTCCTCCTGTGTCACAGACAGAAGAGGTATGTACTGATTTGTACAGGTATTTGACAAAGCCGTCTCTGTGCTTTTTCCTGATTGCTGCCTTCATGCTTCATTTTAAATTGAAACTTCAGAGGTTGCAGCATATATGAATTGCATTTTCAAAAGGAGATTTGTAAGAATTAAACTATATTTAATGAGTAAACTTTTGAGATTTCTGCTGTATTGTTTCAAATGTAATAAACTTTACTTCTCTAAAAATGAGCACTTGCATCTTCTGGCTGCTAACAGATTAAGTTTCAGCTTGTTAAGTCTGACCTCATCACTTACTACATCTGAAGTTTAGTTCTTTTCTCAGAATTTTAGGGTCTTTCATTCAAACATTTCTATGTTCATAATTAGCCATTTTTAGGGAAAAAAAGGATAAATTCTAACAGGAAACATGCTTTCTTTTTCAAGGCCTTTCTCTGATGTTTTTCTTTGATTAGCTGATCAGTCAACTGTGGAGTCTTATGCCATAGATATCATTTGTATTCTGTTAAGTTATATTCCATCATTATAACTTTAAAGTGATCTTTCAGAGAACTATAATGTATTATATTGTAACTGCTGCCATAGAGTTGTGGATTTTAATTATCAGAAACCAGCAATCATTTAAAATAAATCCTATGAACTTTACTGTGCTGACACTACATTTATTCATTGAAAAAATATATATCCTCACATTGAACATATGCTACTTAATTATAAGATATAATTTGATAATATTGCTGGCAGCATTCAGTAAGAAGGTATTTGAAAAAATAAAAAGTCAGCTTTATGTCTGGTTTTTCTTCGAGTGGTACTTTTTACATGGTTTTAGGAAAGGACTCAGGAATGCTGAAGAAACTTACCAAGAAATGAAAAGCACTAGGGAGATCAAATGTTTTTGGCAAATGCATTCATACCAGATTGTGTCTTATTTGTAACATAATATCTTGAGAAAAGTTTACATAAGGAATAAAATTGCATAATGTTGAAGAATTTTTCTTAGTAACAATTCAGTAGTCACTGTTCTTTAGGAAGTTGCTTTTTATTTTATAAAATAACTTTATGTCAGTGTTGAACTCCTAATAAGAAAATTTACTATAACTATATAATTTGAAAGTCTAAATATAAAAACAGATTATTTGAGAAATATTTGTGATTGTTAGGTAATTTCCACATCTTGAAATTTGTTCATTCATTGAGGTAATGGTGCTATATTTTTAGAAAATTTTCTATACATTTTTCCTCCTTTCTTGAAGGTATTTTGTTTAAGTCATTTCTATCACTTGAACTGTTACCATTGCCTTTTTCTGTTGTGAAATTGCCTCTAAAAATAGTGCTGTTTTTAGGCTTGTATGTCTATGTGAACAAAATTTTCAAAGTATTGAATTACCTTAAAATTATTTCAGACATCGACAGCATTTCAGTCCCTTGTGCATAGAGTAGAAAATTGGTAGTTAAAAAGCACCTGTCTCCAAAAATTACAAGAAAGATTCCCTTTATTTGAATTGGTTCTTTATTCTCCTAATGCTAAAGTGTCTGGTGTATTTGGAGGATGCACAAAAGAAAATGGAAATAGACTATGTACTTGGTTGGGCTTTGTTTGTTTAATTTTATTTTTATTTGGGGACACATATAACCTTTCATGTGAATAAGTTAAGGACATAGGTTTTTGCTTTTTTTTTCAACCTGTAAAATACCTCACATGGTTGCTTTTACATATTAAAGGAAAAGGTATATGTGAAAGTACCTGATAGCAAGCACAGAGTATGCACCAAATAAATTTCAGCTTTTATAAAACTTTCTATATTAAGTTGTAATTTCATGCTTTGTTATTCACTGGTCTTGAAATAATTTTAGAACAGAACAAATTATATGAATTCAAACAGTATAGGGTTTTAAGAGATTATATGGCTGGCTCTCAAACTATTACTGTGACAGTAAGAAATATAGCTTACATTACAAACCCAGTATATGAGATTTATATCTGAAACAAAAGTTTCATAAAACCTTTAACACATATAGTATATTATTATTATTCTATCCTATTAATTTAAAAAAATCTGGTTATAATCCCTAAAAGGATTTCATTATGTCGTTTGGGTAAAACTGAAATAATTCATTGCTTTTTTTCTCCAAGCAGGTGTAGGAGCAGAGGATCAGAGATTTACATGGCCTAACCCAAGAAGGTTAGGGCCAGAAATAGAGGCCAGATTTTCTTTTTTTCTCTATTCTACAGTCCAGTGCTTTTTATCATAGTGGCATCCTTTATATCCTTTATTATGGGAATTCTGGAGTCAAAATGGTTAAATATGGTGAGTGTTATGTGTTCAGGAATTATTTGGTACCATAAATATGTTTATGTTGGAAAAATTGGTGTTGAAGTGGAAGATGGAGGTGATAGAATCAGATCAGATCAGATCAGTCGCTCAGTTGTGTCTGAATCTTTGAGACCCCATGAATCGCAGCACGCCAGGCCTCCCTGTCCATCACCAACTCCCAGAGTTCACTCAGACTCACGTCCATCGAGTCAGTGATGCCATCCAGCCATCTCATCCTCTGTCGTCCCCTTCTCCTCCTGCCCCCAATCCCTCCCAGCATCAGAGTCTTTTCCAATGATTGCCGGGAGAAATATCAATAACCTCAGATATGCAGATGACACCACCCTTATGGCAGAAAGTGAAGAGGAACTCAAAAGCCTCTTGATGAAAGTGAAAGTGAAAAGTGAAAAAATTGGCTTAAAGCTCAACATTCAGAAAACGAAGATCATGGCATCTGGTCCCATCACTTCATGGGAAATAGATGGGGAAACAGTGGAAACAGTGTCAGACTTTATTTTTCTGGTCTCCAAAATCACTGCAGATGGTGATTACAGCCAGGAAATTAAAAGACGCTTACTCCTTGGAAGGAAAGTTATGACCAACCTAGATAGCATATTCAAAAGCAGAGACATTACTTTGCCAACAAAGGTTCGTCTGGTCAAGGCTATGGTTTTTCCTGTGGTCATGTATGGATGTGAGAGTTGGACTGTGAAGAAGGCTGAGCACCGAAGAATTGATGCTTTTGAACTGTGGTGTTGGAGAAGACTCTTGAGAGTCCCTTGGACTGCAAGGAGATCCAACCAGTCCATTCTGAAGGTGATAGAATAGAAATGCTCAAAAGCAGCCTTTGGGCTTTTTCTCTGAATTGTGATGAGAATGGTTGGGGGAGCCAGGTCAGCAGTGCTTGCAGAACCCAGACATGTATTAATAATAGAATTAAAGCATACAGTTTTGGTTGAGGAGGAAGCAGTATGGTGGAAAAAGCCATTTTACCATACTAGAGCTTGTTAGATATTATTGATGGTGGAGGAAATGGGAACCCATTCCAGTATTATTGCTGGGATACTCCCATGGACAGAGGAGCCTGGCAGGCTATAGTCCATGGGGTCACAAAGAACTGGAAAGAGCTGAGCACAGCACACACACAGGTATTATTGATAGAAAGCTTTATCCAAAGCAGCCAAGTTGCTCCAGCCTCACAGAGAGGATTTAACTACGTGGAATGCAGAGCACATAAGTAATTTAAAATTTCCTAGTAACCACATTAGAAACTAAAAATGGATGAAGTTAATTGTAATATATTTTTTTAACTTAATAGAACCAAAATACCTTTTCAACATGAACTGATAGAAAATTTAATGATACATATATTTTTTGTACCTCCTCTTGAGAGGCAGTGTGTATTTTACACTAAAGACATCTCAATTCATGTTAGTCACATTTTGAGTACTTAGTAACCATGTGTGACTTGAAGAAGGCAATGGCACCCCACTCCAGTACTCTTGCCTGGAGAATCCCATGGACAGAGGAGCCTGGTAGGCTTCAGTCCATGGGCTCCCGAAGAGTGGGACACGACTGAGCAACTTCACTTTCACTTTCACTTTCATGCACTGGAGCAGGAAATGGCAACCCACTCCAGTGTTCTTGCTGGAGAATCCCAGGGACGGCGGGGCCTGGTGGGCTGCTGTCTGTGGGGTCGCACAGAGTCTGACACAGCTAAAGTGCCTTAGCAGCAGCAACCACGTGTGACTAGTAGCTCCTGTGTTAGTGTAGGTATACATGGAAGGTAAAAAGACAAAAGAGTGAACTCTAGCAATTATCACCTTACTGTTGATATCAACTCCCAGCTCCAAATCCATCCTCTGTACCCTGCTTTGTGATACTGGACCCTATAAACATGTCTCCCTTTGCCAGCCTGGCAGAATATTAGGCTTCGTTGATGAGGGTCCTGTCCTAAAGTGGCGCTGCAAAGCAATAGCAGCATGAAGTCCCTTCTGGATTCCGGTTCTCCATTTGTAGTCACCACAGGAACCCAGCAGCCCCAGCAGAAGAGCCCCAGCTGTGCCTTAGTCACATGTCCCACTTTGGAGGAGCTCCAGTGGGCTGCTTTCAGCCTCTCCCTCAAGCAACTGTCTCCCACTCTGGCCCTCTTGACAGTTTCTTCACTACCGGAGGTGGGGGCGGGGGTGGTTGCTGAATGTTCCTGTGGAAGCCACGCCTTCACTGAAGAGTCCTACGCTCAGCTTGAGTGCTCGGAGTGGGGAGGAAAGCCTTTCCTAGTCTTTAGTTCCTTAATTCTCTTTTTCCTTTTTCCCAGCCTAGAGGTAGTTCCTTTTTTTTTGCCACTTCTACTTTTGAACTCCTTAAGAGTTCTTTTTTTTAAAACTCTTAAAATAGCCACTTTCTACTAATTAACAATGATTTCATTAAAATTTCCCTGTTTAAATGTCTGCTTTTGTCTCCTATCCTCACCTTCACTGATAAGATCCCTCAATCTGTTAAGCCATTTGAAAATGGGGCCACAGGATATGTACTGGTGCTAACAAAAGCTATAGGGAATTGTATATACATAGCCTATATTAAAACTTTCTGAACATTCTTCTGAAATGTGCCTTGAATGGAAATATGATTTACCTACTCTATACCCATTTGATACAGTTCCAACTTTCTTTTTTTTCCCTCCTGTTTTTTAGACATACACTCTTTATGGTGGCCTCGGTTGTGACGAAAACCTGTGTTTGCCTTTCATATAAAAGTAAATGAGATTGAGAGTCTAATGTCCCAAGTTTGAATGTAGGAATCAACATTCATACAGGCCCCTTCTGGGTTCCTGCCAGTCTTTCTAAATGCAGTGATCAAACCAAAGTCAAATATGGGCCATGTCCATGGGCACATTAGGAGTACTTTGGAGCCAGATAAAGTTGGGACTCGGTGGGGGCATATTTTTTTTTAATTCCAGGCTAAAATCATAGTATTCATACTCCATGGAGGCAGAATGTGATTCTTTACATAGTTGTTCAGTTGGAACAGATCCACAAGTTTTTGGGAAAATCTTGTCTCTAACTGGGTGCTCTTAAGATTACTTTTGAGAAGAGATGGAAAGGCCTCTCACTGAAGTGGGATCCTCATTAAACTGCTCCAGTGTCAGAAGGAATTGGTATTTCTATCTCCAGCTCTACTGATCATATGGTGTGTGTGTGTGTGTGCTCAGTCACTAAGTTGTGTTCGACTCTGAACCCATGAACTGTCTCTGTCCAAGGGATTCCCCAGGCAAGCATACTGGGGTGGGTTGCCACTTCTTCCTCTAGAAGATATTCCCGAACCAGGGATCAAATCCGAATTTCTTGAGTCTACTGCATTAGCAGGTGGATTCTTTGACCGCTGAGCCACCTGGGAAGCCCTGTTCATATGGACCTGCGCTTAATCAGTAATGATATCTCTACCCAGATACTTGTCAGATAACCTTTATTGCCCAACATTCACAATCTCATTCTTGAGAAAGCTTTATGGAGGAGGCTAAACGCTGAATAATCCATCCATTTCCTTAGAAATTCCAAATGAAATTAAACTCACTGTGGAGACCTTTGTCCCCAACTTGCCTTGTATTAGCCACACATCAATTTCCATTTAGACTGTATTGCGAAGCTTTGCCAAGGATGACACTGGATCACTCTGACATACAATAGCTTTGAGAATCCACAGGAGAAACGTCAGGTTTCAGTTAGGAGTAAATGTGCTTCTAAGCAACTATCTTTTAAAGTCTCTGACTAATGGAACAAGTCACATATTAACAGATGTGAAGTTAAGCCAAATTTGCAGTCCACCTGTAGCAAGTCCATAGGACATTAATGGTATGCATTGTTCAGTACTTACCTTCTGGCTTTATCTGATTTTTTAAATTCTTACTGCACCTTTACTCTGAATTCTATTAAAAAAAAGAAGATTTGTATTATGTTCTTGGAAATTCTCATTTTGAAACAAGGTAGAGTGTAAATAAAGATGTGGAGTGAATGAATCTTGTCTCTTTCACTAACTGACCGGGATAAGTTTTCTCAGCTATAAAATGAGGATCAAGTCTTACAGGCTTCTTAGGATTAAATGAAGTCAATGTATATGAAGCACCCAACAAGGCCCCTGACATACTGTAAGTGTTCAGTAGAGACCCCCACGTTGTTTATGACGGACATAGCCTCTAAAATAATGAACAACAGATACCTCACCAAGCATTATTTGAATATATTTATTCTTCAGAATATAAGCCAAAAATAGGTTATAGGCTGTGAGATTCTTGGGACACAAGTAGTAACGAGATGTTGTTTGGTCGCTAAGTCGTCTCCAACTCTTGCATGAACTGTAGCCCACATGAACTGTAGCCCACCAGGCCTCTCTATCCATGGGATTTCCCAGGCAGGAATACTGGACTGGGTTGCCATTTCCTCTTCGAGGCGTCTTCCCGACTGAATGATCGAACCTCTGTCTCCTGCATTGGCGGGTGGATGGATTCTTTACCACTGAGCCACCAGGGAAACCCATAATGAGATATAGGCCTAGTCATTAAGAATTTTGCACTGTGGTTGTAAAGGTAGCTGAGTAAGTTGACAGTTCCAGGACAGTGTGGTACACAGTAAGTCCCCTACATACAAACAAGTTCCAATCCAAAAGCACATTGGTCAAGTCCAATTTATTCATAGTCCAAGCCTAGATATCCAGCTAACAGAATTAACTATGTAGTACTGTACTGTAATAGGTTTATAATACTTTTCACACAATACATAAAACATTTTTTTTAATTAAACATTTTCATCTTACAGTACAGAAGTACCAGCTACGTCACCACTGCTTTTACACTTGCTTCTGGACATCCTGGTCTGGAAATAAAGGTCACACTACTGCGCTCTCTGCAGTACTATAAAGTACACAGAAGCACGACCACTTTAGAGGATGCATGCATGTGACAGTGTACACCAAACATATGAAGACCTGTTTTGCATCCTTGAAAGTTCACAACTTGAAGGTTGTTACTATAGCTGCTAAGCTGCTAAGTCGCTTCAGTTGTGTCCAACTCTGTGCGACCCCATAGACGGCAGCCCACCAGGCTCCACCGTCCCCGGGATTCTCCAGACAAGAACACTGGAGTGGGTTGCCATTTCCTTCTCCAATGCATGAAAGTGAAAAGTGAAGTCGCTCAGTCGTGTCCAACTCTTAGCAACCTCATGGACTGCAGCCCACCAGGCTCCTCCGTCCATGGGATTTTCCAGGCAAGAGTACTGGAGTGTAGGGGACATACTATATATTCTGTGACAACTCTTAATATAAGAGGGACAGCCAGCCTGGACTGGGGGAGTGAGGAAGGCTTCTTCAGAGGAGATGGGGCCTGAGCTCAACCTTGCGGGCAGTCTTTTAAAAACTGTTTTTGAGGCTATCAAATGATTACTTATGAATTGCACTTTCCCAAATTAAACTGGACATATGAGGGAGAGGATTATAGTAGGTAAGGCCCTTTTGAATTCTGAAATTATATGAGAATTACTTGAATTAAGGAAGGTCTGGTCCTATGACTTGATTGAGAGGAAAAGTGGAATTAATGCTGGCTGAATAAGCCAGAGATGACACCAACTCAAAGAGTAAAATAAGAGATATATTGTTATTTTCTAAATTAATAGTTGTTTCATTGAACATTTCAGAAATTTGAGAATCCACACTTGTAACTTTAATAAAGATATACTGAATAGATAAATCTACTTTAAAACAGTGACTCTGGAATTCCCTGGCAGTCCAGTGGTTAGAACTTGGTGCTTTCACTGTCAGGGGTCCGGGTTCAATCCCTGGTGAGGGAACAAAGATTCCATGAGGCTCACGGCCAAAAAATAAACTGGATGGTTTCTGTGGTAAAAACTGTCTGGCATAATTGAATTTAGTCTATAAACCACCAGAAGATGTCACTGTCTTCCAAATAATGGTCCATGACGTTGGCTATTCTTCAGGTACAGATTTGAACCCTCACTGGGACAAACTGAATCTATGAGGAGGATAGGACCTCACAGAACATACTTGTTGAAGGTGTGTAGGCTTGTTCCATCATGATTCTTAATGCCCTAGATACATGAGTCCTGTTCTTTACTTCATGTTTTGAAGTTAACTGGACACTCTGGATTTCATTTGTGCTTTCAAGAAAACTTAAGGTGGTGAAAAATCCTCCAAAATATCCTCTCTGATCTTGACTTCCTCTCACATTTTCAGGTTTCATTTTTATTATTGTGCAAATGCATTCATCAAATTTTCCGTGTTCTATCTGGGACACCATCTAAGATATCCTTGAATCTTTTCTAAGTCAATTTTCATGGTGTGTAAAGCAAAACTGGAACATATTTCCCATACTGTAATAATACTGGATGAAATGAACCAGTATTTCCTGTTATTTAGATGCAGAGATTTCAGACTGAGCCAATATATACCAATATATAATAGGAAGTAACACATTAAAGAAAAATAAATGATCTTTATAGCAAGAAAGTGAAAGCTGCTCAGTCATGTCCAACTGTTTGTGACACCATGGGCTATACAGTTCATGGAATTCTCCACGCAAGAATACTGGAGTGGGTTGCCATTCCCTTCTCCAGGGGATCTTCCCAATCTAGGGATCAAACCTGGGTCTCCCGCATTGCAGGTGGATTCTTTACCAGATGAGCCACAAGGGAAGCCCAAAGACACAGGTTATATCCCTGGATCAGGAAGATCCCCTGGAGGAGAACAGGGTCTATAGCAAGAGAACAGACTCAAAAATTGATCGCTGAGTTTCTTGTGCCGGGGGCTATGGGAATGGGATTGTCCAGGATACAAGGGTTAATAATTTGTTAAAGGCAGTTAACGACAGCCAGCAGATGAGTAGATGGGTATGAGTTCATCTTCAATTCTGCCCCAAACTACAAAAGAACTGAATACATCACTTGCCTTCTCCATGCCTGTTGGTTTCAACAGTAAAGCAGAATGGTCTGCCCAACCTATTTCTCTAGGTAGATATAAATTCAAAGGAACAGTGAATAATGAAGATAAAGTATTTATAAACAAAAGAAATTTATATAAATTCTTTTATGAAAAATGCAAAATACTCATAATTTCATGCTGTGTAAAGACATCCTGTATTTATGTATTTTTATTATTTGACTTTAAAGATTTCATTAAAATAGGAAAAATTTGGGAAATTCTTTCCATTAATTGGGAAAATTTTAAATTTTCATTAATTGGGGGAAAGTATTTAAGCAGTTACATTGATGAACTGAAAATAGAACTTGATAGGTTTCTATTCCATGTATGCAGGCTTATGTTTGCAAAGAATTTTAGAGACATTTATTTAATAATGGCATAAAGTTTTGTTCCTACTAGGAATATAGAGACAAATAAATTGAATTCCAGTACCCAGCTCACAGTGGACTGAAATGTAATGAGACTAACAATGCTTTACTGTGGACTGGAAACAGTGCTGTATAATGAGTGCATTTGTAATCAACTGGTTTCAATCCTGGCTCCACCAAAAATCTTTGTAACCAAAAACTATGTGACTATGTAACTTCTTGAGTTTGTGCCTCAGTTTCCTGATAGGTTTCAGTTTCAGCTCAGTCTCAGCTCAGTCATGTCCAACTCTTTGCGACCCCATGAACCGCACGCAGCATGCCAGGCCTCCCTGTCCATCACCAACTCCCGGAGTCCACCCAAACCCATGTCCATTGAGTTGGTGATTCCATCCAACAATCTCATCCTCTGTCATCCCCTTCTCCTCCTGCCCTCAGTCTTTCTCAGCATCAGGGTCTTTTCCAATGAGTTAGCTCTTCGCATCAGGTGGCCAAAGTATTGGAGTTTCAGCTTCAACATCAGTCCTTCCAATGAACACCCAGGACTGATCTCTTTTAGGATGGACTGGTTGGATCTCCTTGCACTCCAAGGGGCTCTCAAGAGTCTTCTCCATCATCACAGTTCAAAACCATAAATTTTTCTGCACTCAGCTTTCTTTATAGTCCAACTCTCACATCCATACACGACCACTGGAAAAACCACAGCCTGTAGACGGACTTTTGTTCTCTGCTTTTGAATATGCTATCTAGGTTGCTCATAACTTTCCTTCCAAGGAGTAAGCATCTTTTAATTTCATGGCTGCAATCACCATCTGCAGTGATTTTGGAGCCCCCCAAAATAAAGTCTGACACTGTTTCCACTGTTTCCCCATCTATTTGCCATGAAGTGATGGGACCAGATGCCATGATCTTCGTTTTCTGAATGTTGAGCTTTAAGCCAACTTTTTCACTCTCTTCTTTCACTTTCATCAAGAGGCTCTTTAGTTCTTATTCACTTTCTGCCATAAGGGTGGTGTCATCTGCATGTCTAAGTTTATTGATATTTCTCCCGGCAATCTTGATTCCAGCTTGTGCTTCCTCCAGCCCAGCATTTCTCATGATGTACTCTGCATATAAGTTAAATAAGTAGGGTGACAATATATAGACTTGACATACTCCTTTTCCTATTTGGAACCAGTCTGTTGTTACATGGAGATAATAACTGTTTGGTCATTCTACTTTGTCATTTCTAGTTTTTCATTCTCCTTTTTGAGAATGAAATGAGATCAGGAAATTCAAGTCAGCAATGACTTGAAATGAGGAAGCATTGACTGCAGAATGAGATCATTGTTCCCAATGGGCATGGGTTTGAGCAAACTCCAGGAAATAGTGAAAGGCAGGGAAGCCTGGTGTGCTGCAGTCCATGACGTCACTGAGTCAGACAGGACTGAGTGACTCAACAAAAGTCTCCCCCTTAGAAAAGGATTATCAGACTTGGGTGGCTGGTGGCACTCTTAATCCAGGGGCTGGTACATCAGTGTTTTACGTTAATTTCTCTTTATGTTACTGTTGGTTTGCCCTATTTTTTGATGGAACATTTTAGGGAAAGCAAACATTAATATATAACCTCAAAATTTTTTCTAAAATTATTGCTCTTGCTATCACAAGCTTACCTATACAGTCTCCCCTTTATATCTGTGTGGGGGAGGGGTTCCAGCCCCCTACCCTTATCCCCTGCAGAATGCCAAAATCTTGGCAAGTCCAAATCTCTCAAGTCCCTTATCAGTCCTCTGTGTCCACAGATGCAGAATCCATAGATATGGAGGGCAGGCAGTAGTTCTGTGCTCAATGACTTTTTAAAGACACAAGGATTCTCAACACATCTTTACTGAGTTGTTATGTTACAGTCTTTAGTACCCACAGTGGATTTATAGGATCACAATGTACCGTGTATTGTACTGACACAAGCTCAGGAGATGGATTTAAGCACCTGCTCCCCAGTCTCCACATTCTACTTGCCAGGCTACCTTGGGCAAAATTGCATCGGTTTCTCTATCTGCTTGTTATATAGGTGGTTGGGAGAATCAAATAAGATACTAGAAAGTGCTTTGTAAAACAGACTGTTAATAAAAGAATGTAAAAAATAGAGTGCAGTGAAAAAAATCAAGTTTTATATACATTCAGATTAGTACTAATGGTAGTTATCAACAATATACAAACTTTTAAAAGATGGGAGAAGTGTTGTTTAACAGAAAGTTTTATGTTGGTATCAGTATGTTATAGGGAGCAGAGGAGAGCAGTGTGGAACTGGGGTGTAGCATGAGGCCTGAAAAAGCTGCCATAGAATTCAGGAGAGAAGGAATCTCAGGAAGATTAATTTTCTTCATTACCTCTGTTTCTTTATAAAATTTCTTATCCTAAAAGGTGAATAATTTGGCCATTAGCTCTGAGCCAGGTTAAAATTTTCCACCTAACACTTTGATCTGATTTGATGAAATTATTTTCTTGAATAAATATTATTTTCAAGTTGTTTGGGATTTGTTCACTTTTTAGGGGGAAGAGGTCTAGGTAGATTGGAATGAAATGACTTCACTAACAACCAACTTAAGAGGCCCACTTTTTTTGCTGCTGGGAGATTGGCTGCTGCTGCTACTGCTAAGTTGCTTCAGTCATATCCGACTCTATTCGACCCCATAGACGGCAGCCCACCAGGCTCCCCCGTCCCTGGGATTCTCCAGGCAAGAACACTGGAGTGGGTTGCCATTTCTTCTCCAATGCATGAAAGTGAAAAGTCAAAGTGAAGTCGCTCAGTCATGTCCGACTCTTCGCAACCCCATGGACTGCAGCCTACCAGGCTCCTCCGTCCATGGGATTTTCCAGGCAAGAGTACTGGAGTGGGGTGCCATTGCCTTCTCCATGGGAGATTGGAGTCCTACCTAAAATAAAACTAAACAGTCAAGCTTGCCCTCATGGTGTTAGATGCAGGCAGTATTAGCATTTCAGGATTTGGGTTTTATTTATTTATTTTAATATAAATTTATTTATTTTAATTGGAGGCTAAGTACTTTACAACATTGTATTGGTTTTGCCATACATTGACGTGAATCCACCACGGGTGTACATGTGTTCCCCATCCTGAACCCCTCTCCCACCTCCCTCCCCATCCCATCCCTCTGGGTCATCGCAGTGCCCCAGCCCTGAGCATCCTGTATCATGTATCGAACCTGGACTGGCGATTTGTTTCACATATGATAATATACATGTTTCACTGCCATTCTTCCAAATCATCCCACCCTCGCACTCTCCCACTGAGTCCAAAAGACTGTTCTATACAACTATGTCTCTTTTGCTGTCTCGCATACAGGGTTATCGTTACCATCTTTCTAAATTTGATTTGGGATTTGAGTTTTAAATAATTGATATAGGCAGGATTCTTTTTTTTCCTTTTTTTAAAAAAAAAAAAAGTTTGGCCACACCCCATGGCATGTGGGACCATAGCTTCCCAAACAGATATTGAACCCCCATCACATGCACTGGAAGGAGGCGTTTTAACCATTGGACCACCAGGGAAGTCCCTAATGTAGTCAAGGTTCTTTATCCATGAAGAGCAGAAACTGTCTTACCTAAAGTAAACTAAAAAGAGGACAATTGGTTACAAGGGTGTGGATATTTCAGAAACCAAAGAGTAGAAGGGATAGCTGGGTCTGGACAGACAGGAACTGGAAGGCCATTAGAAACAGATACCCTTGCCCTACTAAAGGTTCATTGTGTTTCATTCTTCTCACTGAGCCAGACCTGTGTTCTCTGCAGCTCCAGTCCATGATGTGAATATACTCCCTCTCCTACCCGCCCCCGCCTCCCCCTCCGCCGCCCCGGCCAGGGTTCTGCAAGATAACTAGCAGTCTTACAATTCTAAAGTTAAACTACAGGAGAATTTGGCATCTGATTGGCTCAGCACGGTGCAGGTGCCCATCCTTGATTCATCCAACAGTGGTCAGAGGAGACAGGAAATACCATAGCGTATAAAGGACTTTTGGGGGCCTGTTGCCATAAAAGAGCAGGGAGATAGTAGTGGGAAGGAAGTTTCCTGAGAATGAGGAATTGCTATGATCTTGGCAAGAACCTCTAAAGATGTCCTGCTGCTGCTGCTGCTAAGTTGCTTCAGTCGTGTCAGACTCTGTGCGACCCCATAGACGGCAGCCCACCAGGCTCCTCTGTCCCTGGGATTCTCCAGGCAAGAACACTGGAGTGGGTTGCCATTTCCTTCTCCAATGCATGAAAGTGAAAAGATGTCCTAGTCAATCTTATTTTCTCAAATGGAAGAGGCTGTTTCTGGACAGAATGACAGGAAGTCATCAAGTGCTTGTCAACAGCTGGATTTTTTTCCTAATGCATATTCAGTCTACATATTCCCAGCATAGACCAAAGCTCTAATTTCATGGCCCTTGGGTTTCTGCTCTACACATCATTTCCTTTATCTTTGTTTAATTTGATATTTTGAGATGGGGAGCACATGTTTTAATGTTCTTCTGTAAATTATATAAAGCTCACAATCACTGTTCCAACCTTGTTTTCAACCACATGGTGCACTCACCTGACCCTGAAACTATGCAGCTTTCCCCCAGGCACCATCTCTTTCATGCAAGTCTTCTCTCCCACTTTGCTTTCTTTCATTTGCCTCACTCTTTCATCCCTGAAAGCATATACTATCATTCCCTCTTCAAGGAAACCATCTTCCATTCCTTAGCAAGCTAATTTAGGTGTCCTTACCTCTGCTTTCATTGCCAGATGCATCATTCATTACACCATATGGACTTATTCACTTTCTGGATTGTTTCTTCAAGGGAAATATCACAGTTCAACCTACATCACCAGTGTCTCAAAAGGCCTATCACATACTAGGCCCTCAAGGGAGGGAACAAATGAATACAATGAGCCTCGGTTCTGCAAAGTCTGGCTTTATATTTTCTTATCTCTATTATCAACGGATCTAATGTAGACGTTATTATCAACACTAGTGCACTAGTATAGAGTACTAGTGTAGTACTAGTGTAGAGTACAGGCTCTAATGCCAGACTTCCTGTGTCCACAGCTGATCTCTGCCTAGTTTCCTAATTGTGTGAACTTCAGTTCAGTCGCTCAGTCGTGTCCAACTCTTTGTGACCCCATGAATTGCAGCACGCCAGGACACCCTGTCCATCACCATCTCCCGGAGTTCACCCAAACTCCTGTCCATCTAGTAGGTGATGCCATCCAGCCATCTCATCCTCTGTCTTCCCCTTCCTCCTGCCCCCAATCCCTCCCAGCATCAGGGTCTTTTCCAATGAGTCAACTCTTAGCATGAGGTGGCCAAAGTACTGGAGTTTCAGCTTCAGCATCAGTCCTTCCAATGAACACCCAGGACTGATCTCCTTTAGGATGGACTGGTTGGATCTCCTTGCAGTCCAAGGGACTCTCAAGAGTCTTCTCCATCACCACAGTTCAAAAGCATCAATTCTTCGGCACTCAGCTTTTTTCACAGTCCAACTCTCACATCCATACATGACTACTGGAAAAACCATAGCTCTGCTTTTGAATATGCTATCTAGGTTGGTCATAACTTGCCTTCCAAGGAGTAAGTGTCTTTTAATTTCATGGCTGCATTCACCATCTGCAGTGATTTTGGAGCCCCCCAAAATAAAGTCTGACACTGTTTCCACTGTTTCCCCATCTATTTCCTATGAAGTGATGGGACCTGCTGCTGCTTCTGCTAAGTCACTTCAGTCATGTCCGACTCTGTGTGACCCCATAGACGGCAGCCCACCAGGCTCCCCCGTCCCTGGGATTCTCCAGGCAAGAACACTGGAGTGGGTTGCCATTTCCTTCTCCAATGCATGAAAGTGAAAAGTCAAGGTGAAGTCGCTCAGTCATGTCCGACTCTTCGCAACCCCCATGGACTGCAGCCTCCCAGGCTCCTCCATCCATGGGGTTTTCCCGGCAAGAGTACTGGAGTGGGGTGCCGTTGCCTTCTCTGAGTGATGGGACCAGATGCCATGATTTTAGTTGAGCTTTAAGCCAACTTTTTCACTCTCCTCTTTCACTTTCATCAAGAGGCTCTTTAGTTCCTCTTCACTTTCTGCCATAAGGGTGGTGTCATCTGCATATCTGAGGTTATTGGTATTTCTCCTGGCAATCTTGATTCCAGCTTGTGCTTCTTCCAGCCCAGCGTTTCTCATGATGTACTCTGCATATAAATTTAATAAGCAGGGTGACAATATACAGCCTTGACATACTCCTTTTCCTATTTGGAACCAATCTGTTGTTCCATGTCCAGTTCTAACTGTTGCTTCCTGACCTGCATACAGGTTTCTCAAGAGGCAGGTCAGGTGGTCTGCTATTCCCATCTCTTGAAGAATTTTCCACAGTTTATTGTGATATACACAGTAAACTTTGGCATAGTCAGTAAATCAGAAATAGATGTTTTTCTGTAACTCTCTTCCTTTTTATCTCTGGTTCCTCTGCCTTTTCTAAAACCAACTTGAACATCTGGAAGTTCATGGTTCACATATTGCTGAAGCCTGGCTTGGAGAATTTTGAGCATTACTTTACTAGCGTGTGAGGTGAGTGCAATTGTGTGGTAGTTTGAGCATTCTTTGGCATTGCTTTTCTTTGGGATTGGAATGAAAACTGACCTTTTCCAGTCCTCTGGCCACTGCTGAGTTTGTGTGAACTTAAGTTGACTTAAAATCTCTGTTCCCCAGTTTCCTCATTTGTAGATGGTATAATGAGAGTACTCACCTAAGAGAGTCATTCTGGGGATTAAATGAGTTAAATGTGTAGAGTCTGGCCCCTAGAGGGTGCTCCATAAATGTTAGTTATTATCACCAACCATCTAAATCACCACCAAAAATCCTTTGCAGGTTCAGATGCGTTCCATGTACAATACATTCTCCAGGAATGGTTAGTGCTCTTAATAGTCATTGACCCTTAAGAGAGATTCATATGGTCTTTGCCTATTGGTGCTTCCATTATGTGCTCTAAGAGATCAGTAACTGAGGGTATCTGGAGATTGACAAGAAGGTTAAAAGCTTCACCAGGGAATGACTTCTGTAGCAAGAGAGTGTGTTTATCATATTTTAGTTAGATTGTATTTGCTTTTGATGAATGAGTGAACTTTCTGGAGACAGGGTGAAGACATATTGGTGGAGTAATTAGATATGTGATTTCCTGGAGTCTTAGCATTCTCAGCCTTGATGGGTTGTGGGTGGCAAAGTTGGTGGCCTGAAAATATCTATCCTTTTAAGAGCACAAGGCTGGACAGGATTTTTTTACAGAAACTAATAAGTGGGTTCTAAAATTCGTATGGAATTATGAAAGACTTAGAATAGACAAAACAATTTTAAAGAACAAAGTTGGAAGGGTTTCATTTCCCGATTTCAAAACTTACTCTATAAAACTATAGTCAACAGAGTATAAATTGTTAGGAGGATAGACACAGAGATCAAAAGAAGAGAACTGAGTCCAGAAATAATTTTTTTTAATGTTTATGTTTCACTGATTTTTGACAGGGGTACTAAGGCAATTCATTAGACAAAGAATAGCCTACTAATAACTGGAGATGCACATGGGAAGAGTTGAATAGATGTTTACCTTATATCATGTGTAAAAATGAACTCAAAATGGATCGTAGACTTAAATGTAAGAGCTGAACAAGCAAACCTTTAGGGGAAAAAAATAGAAAGTCTTTAAGACCTCAAGTTAGGCAAAGATTTCTTTCTTAGGTGTATGAAAAAGGCACAGTCTATGAATGAATGAACAAAGAAGTTTGCACTTTTAAGTACAGCATGAAGAAAATGAAAAGACAAGCAGTAGACCGGGAGAAAACATTTGCAAATCATATTATCTGATGAAGAATTTGTATTGAGAATATATATTCATACACCTCACTAATAAGGAAAAAATTCATTTTAAAAATGGACAAAATATTTAAATAGAAAATTTACCCAAAATGTATACACAGGACTAATGAGCACACGACAAGACGATCAATGTCATTAGTCATCAGGGAAATGCAAATTAAAACCACAATGATATGCCACTTCATACCCACTTGAAAGTCTAAAAAAGACAATCAATATTGATGACGATGTCAGAAATGGGACCCCTCATACATGCTGCTGCTGCTAAGTCGCTTCAGTCGTGTCCGACTCTGTGCGACCCCATAGACGGCAGCCCACCAGGCCCCGCTGTCCCTGGGATTCTCCAGGCAAGAACACTGGAGTGGGTTGCCATTTCCTTCTCCAGTGCACGAAAGGGAAAAGTGAAAGTGAAGTCGCTCAGTCATGTCTGACTCTTAGCCACCCCATGGACTACAGCCTACCAGGCTCCTCTGTCCATGGAATTTTCCAGGCAAGAGTACTGGAGTGGGTTTCCATTGCCTTCTCTGCTCATACATGCTACCGGGAATGTAAAATAGTGCTGTCACTTTGGAAAGTAATTTGGCAGTTTCTTAAAAACACGCTTACCACGCAATCCACCAATTCCAATCCTAGGTATTTCCCAAGAGAAATGAAAAGATTTGTCCAAAGAAAGATTTGCACACAGATGTCCTTAACAATTTTGTTCATAATAGCCAGAGATGAGAAGCAACTAAATGTCCATCAACTGGTCAATGGATAGATACAATGTGATATGCTCATACAATAAACTATTTCACTGAAAGCAGCGAAGAAGGAACAAACTACTGATACAAGTTGTAACATGGACAAATCTGAAAATCATATTAAATGGAAGATGTCAGACACAAGAGACAATATACTGTATGGTATATAGTGTGTTGATTCCATTTATAGAAAATGTCTGTTAAAGGAAAATTTATAGAGACAGAAGGACTGATGGTTGCCTGGTGCAGTGTGAGGAATGGGAGACAAGGATTAATAGTATGAGGGTTCTCATTGGGATGATAGAAATGTTCTATCTGCTTTGTGCTTTATGGTGATGCTTGCACAACGTGATAAATTTACTAGAAATCATTGATTGTCCACTTGAAATGGGTAAGGTATATGATATGCAAAATATATCTCAGTAAATTCAGAGGAGGTAGTATGGGTTGGGGGGGATGGAGGAAAGATGGAAGAGGAGAAAGAAAGAGGGAGGAAAGAGAGAGCATGAGAACAGGACTGCATGAAGTCAGGCTGTTTGGATCTGAAACCTAGCAAGGCTAAATAAACCTCTCTTTGCCTCAGTTTCCTGTCAGTGAGGTTGGGGAAAATAATCATTAGCTTATCCACAAAGTAGTGTTGGAAAGAGTGTGATAATATGTAAACAATGCTTAACACAAAGTTTGGACCATAAAGACAGCAATATATATTAGCCATTATAATAATAATTATTATTATTGATGGTAGTATTTAACCTGCCTAGGATCCAGCTCATTTAGATCAACTTAATTCAAATCCTGGAGAAGGATTTGGACTGCGGCTGCAGAAGGCAGGGACTGATCTTGTGGAAATGACTCCGGGGGAGTCTGAGAGTCTAAAGCACAGGGTCGGTCAGTCCCCTGCAAGTTGGGAGACTGGACCTCTGGAACCTCACAGATGCAGGCTGTTTCTTCATGGCAGCAGCATTCGCGGAGGGGTCATCCTGCTGCCATCAGTGTGGGAGCAACATGTGCTGTTTCTACTCCAGTCCAACAAGGATTTTTCACTGCTGCATGCCAGATCCTGTTGGCTTGGAGGACAGTGGATTCCGGGGCACAGAGGAGGGACACCTAACCTTGTCTGTGAGGGCTTCTAGAGGAAGTGATGTCTCTGTGAGACGAGAATACGTTGGCATTTCCCAGATGAAGGGTGAGGAGAGTTACCCAGGCAGAAGGCACAGCTTGAGTAAACCCCAGAAGTGATAGGGAGATTGCAGAATTCAGTGAAGAGCTGATAGAAAGAGCAGAGTGACAAGAAGCAGGGCTAGAGTCACACAGAGTGTCTTCTGTGCCATGATAAAGAATTTAGGTTTATTCTGAAGACAATGAAGACCAGGGAAGAGCACTAAGCAGGTTCTAGGACTGGCTCAGTTACCTTCAGTTTGATGGTCCCAATGGCACTTAACACGCTACACCGTAAGTGAGCCTGCTCTGTTGATCAGACAAATGCCCTCCTAGAGGCATATGGCTTGGGTTTTGCGTTTAGCCTCCTCAAATGCAAACGTTCCTCCAAGGACCACATCCGTACTGGTGTCTGATGCAAAAACTGCTTCAACTCACCCAAGAGAGGCATAAAAGGCCCTAATGCAGTGACTGAGAGCCTGTCTTGGGGGCCAGACCTCAGAAAAGCAGAGGACTTGTGGGTGTTTAACACACTTCGCCCTGGGTGCTTGCTCTGGCTGAGAGCCGTTAATAAGCCCAGCGGCCAAGGGACAGGTATTGTGCCGGTTACTATAGCATCACCTTGGAAAGGATCCCTCAGTGAAAGCCACAGCTGAGCTGAGTGAGGCAGGAAGGGAATGTGGTCAGAAGCAGCAGGAGGGGCTGGAGGTAGGCTGCAGAGGCTTTCGCTGGTCGCAGGACACTTCATGGGCTGGAGCCCCCTTTAGCTTCTCCAGCTGCGGCCCAGGGAGGGAGCCGGGCTGCACTCAGCCTGAGAGTGGCTGCCTGAGACAGCACCACAGGCTGCTGCTGAGCTGGGAGCTGAGAGGGGCTGAATTCCCAGTCACAGATCATCTGGCCTCTCCTGTTTGGGGGCGTGGGTGTTGTGTCTCATCTGGAAAGATCTGGGCTGGGTTTCATGCCTTTTTGATTTTAAATAGTCACCTCCCTGAGAACTGACTTCCAGGTGTTCATCGAGGAAAGCAGAGTGATCCCCATGCTGGAAATGAAGGATGAGAGTTCCTGAGACTGACTGTTGAAGGCTTGGAGGTACCCCGGTATCACAATGCCTTTTAAAGCATTCAATACCTTCAAAGAAAAAATTTTGAAACCTGGAAAGGAGGGAGTGAAGAACGCTGTGGGAGATTCGTTGGGGATTTTACAAAGGTAAAGTCTGAATGCAAACTTTAGATTTATTTCAGAGTAGCTTCACATTGCTGATGGTGTTTGAAAGAATTTTTCTCATGTTTTTAAAGCTACATTTTAAAAAGGAGTGGGAGGGTCAGAATAAAGGGCTTCTGAAGCCACTTCCAGCTCCAACAGACTACACCTGGAGGAAAAGAAGATGCATCAAAAGGATAAGGTTAAATTAGGAAAACACCAAGACAAGCACTCCGTTTATGCAGCAAGATTAGCACTTATTGGACACAGTAATATTGCAAGTTATGTGTTTGTCATTGAATTAGAAAATATTTGGGGATATAACACTTTATGTTAATTCAATAGTAACAACAAAACCAGGAACCACTTTGCATGGTTATGCTTTGAGTTGAAATAATTTTTAAGAATTTTTCACTGCAGATGAAAATTAGGTATTTTCAAATTGTATAAGCTTGTAATATAAACTGTATGAAGTGGTTCTTGATTGTATAGTTTTCAAAAAGAAGGATTATTGCACAATAATATGAAGAAAGTAACTTTAAAAATTAGTATTTAAAACAGAAAATCTTACACGATTAAATGGGAAAGTGTTAAGTGGTGTCACTGAATTGAATGTTTTTGTCCAAACAAAAAAATAGATCTTTTTTTTTAAAGTAAAATATATTATTATTGAAAGGAGAATTTGCTATAAATGAATGAATTGATGTGATATTTAATTTGTGGTTTTTAAAATAGACATAGTAAATGCCCTCTTAGGTTTTATAAATGAATTAATAAGCAGTTCTTATGTGCAAGGTAAAATGATTCTTTTAATTTCTTTGATGTAAATAAATGTGAAAATAACTTTGATAAAATTTTTATCATTATTTCTAATTATGATGAATGAAAATTTCCCTTGGCATCTGCTTTTAACTTTTCTATCTATGTTTTCTCATAAATTTAAAAACTAGCCCACAGATTCATTCCACTTCTTGTGTTTTATAATACATAGACTCCTGCCAGTGTTAATTTTTCCACTGTATCCCTTTGGTGAGCTTAGCAAGAGAACTGAGTTTTGTACCTTATTACTTTGGTAAGTAAAAACAAAAAGTTTCAGTCAGAACTACACTGAATTTTCATGTATAAATGAAAACCTACCTCAGTGACAGCAGGATAAACTAGCTAAACACAGGAAATGATTATAATAACCTTTTCTTTTAAGAGTGTTTTATTCTTCTGTGGAGCACTCCCGGGTAACATCTTTTTATGGTGGTGTTTCATTTAATTAAAAATGCAAAAGGAAGCACAGTGGCTTAATTGACATATTCAAGTTATGACAACTATTTAGCTTTATATAAATACTTAGGAGTGTTCTTTTTCAACTTTAGCTGCTTTTTAAGATTTAATCACTTTTCTCAGTCCTAAGTGCTGGTTTTACTATGTTTGATTGAATGATCCACTTGAATATCCTTTTGTTTACCAGATTGGTTTGCTTTAGGGATATAACAAAATCAGTAATTTCCAAGTTGTGCGACTTCAACCCCAAATTAAGCTATGTGTCTATTACTCTGAAGAGTTTTCTCAGAATTGGCTCACTGAACAATTAAAAAAAAAAAAACCCTGCTATCATAGTTCTAGATAGAGAGCACACTTAATACATGCTAGATGTTATCATTGTTCTCGTAATTATAGAATGATTGGTTTTAGAATAAAGCTAAATTCATACCTCGTCTTTCAGTGATCCCTGGAGAGAAATTATTGACAGAGGTAGGCATTAACTGACTGGCAATCTGAAGTGATCCTCAACTCTGGTGGTCTTTGAGCAGAGCTCCAGAATTAGGGCTCCTCCAGCAAAAACAGCTCTGCTGTTTTAACACTTGGTGTTAACCTCAAGTCTATAAGATAAATATATATATATATATATAAAATGCTTTGCCCAGAACCTGGTATGTAATGGATGTTTCCTCTCATCGTTGATTTTTACGTAAAACCAGTCAACAGGATCCAGTGTAATAAAAAAGTCACAAAGAAATGTTTTCTGTTTTGTAAGGGGCAGGAACATTGGGAAGTTAAGAATCCCGACTTTCTAACTTAGCAATCAGTATAAATCATAGATGTCTAATAATGTTTACTACTAAGATCATCATCTGAATGGAATTTTCTGTATACTTTTGAACTGTGGGGTCTTCCTCATGGTCAAGGGAGAGGTAAATGCATAGACAAGTGTCTGGAGTCCAACCATGGGGCTGATTACAGCCAGACACTGTCAGTCTTCCTGGAGAGCAGAGTCATTGATAAGAAGCAGCTGAGCAATTCATCAGCTAAAGGTACATTAATATTTTTGAAATGTAGGAAGATGATGCATTCACTTATCGTCCACTCTTGGAACAGATAGAAGGCATTGCATTTGGAAATTAATGTCCAGAAACTGATATACAGACTTTTTTCAGCTTAAATGATGAATGTTCTCTAATTGCTTATGTGTAGTGAATGATAGTAATAACACTATGTTCCAGGTACCATTAATTCTATTAACAACCCTATGAGGGAGGGCCAATTATAATCACAGTTTTACGGATGAGAAAACTGTGGCACAGAGAGGTTAAGTAAGTCGCCCAAGGCGACACAGTTTGTAAGTGGCAGAGCTGGGTTTCAGACCAGACATTTTGTGCCCATCTTTCTTACTCATTACACTGTGCTACCACTCAAATCAACTATCTGGTGGTAGAAATTCATTTAATCTTAACCACAGCTCTATAAGATAAGTATTATATTCATTCATGCCAGAAATTCATGGATACCACTGGGGCTGCACATTATAAAGAGTCTTATGATCTAAATAACTCTTAGATATCAATATAAATGGCAGTAACTGGCATTTATGCTCATCCTAGCAGAGTGGACTCAGTAAGTGGTTATGAGGATTAATGTAATAAAAATAGCTGGCACATGTATCAAGTTCTGTTCTAAATGATCTGTGCTGTTGTTGTGTAGTTGCTAAGTTGTGTCCAACTCTCTGTGACCCCACAGACTGCAGCATACTAGGCTCCCCTGTGCATGGGATACTCCAGGCAAGAATACTGGAATAGGTTGCCATGCCCTCCTCCAGGGGATCTTCCCAACCCATGAATTGAACCCATGTCTCTTACATCTCTTGCATTGGCAGGCAGGTTCTTTTACCACTAGTGCCACCTGGGAAGAAAGCTCAGAGAGGTTAACTAGGCCAAAGTCACACAACTAAGTAAATGGAAGAGTACAAATTCAAACTAAGGGACGCTGATGCATAGATTGGATGGAGATTGGAGAAGAGATACATCCAGGGTGTCACTCAAGTTTTTTTTTCTGAGCAACCAAAGGAACAAAATTGTCATTACTTGGAATGTGAAAAGCTTCAGGAATTAACTTTTTTTTTTTAGAGGAACTCAATTTGGATATGTTAGGTTTGAGATGCTGATCATGTGTCTACAAAGATGTCAAATAAATCTAGATATGAAAATTGAAATCTGTTAGCATATGCATGGTGTCTAAAGCCCAGAGATGAGTGAGGTCACCTAGAAAGTACAGACAGAAAACAAAAGAGATCTATAAACTGAGCTCTGGGCATCCCAGTGTTTACAGGTTGAGGAAGTAACAACTCAGCTTAAGAGACAAAACAGGAGTGTTGCAGGGATTAGAAGGACCACCAAGTGAGTGTAGTATCTGTGAAGGAATCAAAGTCGTCAAGGAAGAAAGAATAATCAGTAGTGTCAAGTGCTTCTCACAGGTCAACTAGATGAGGACTGGAAAGAGCCTTTGGGTTGAACCATGTGGACTCATGGTTGACTCACTGGAAAAGACCCTGATGCTGGGAAATATTGAAGGCGGGAGGAGAAGGGGATGACAGAGGATGAGATGGTTGGATAGCATCACCGACTCAATGGACATGAGTTTGCGCAAGCTCCAGGAATTGCTGATGGATAGGGAAGCCTGGAATGCTGCAGTCCATGGGGTTACAAAGAGTCAGACATGACTGAGCGACTGAACTGAACTGAACCACGTGGAGGGCATTGATAGCCCAAGAAGAACAATTTTGGTGGACAGGTTGGGAGATATACCTGTTTGGAGTGTGTACAAGAGAGAATGGGACAAAGGGAAGTGAGACACTGACTTCTGAGTTTTTCTATAAGAGGAAGGTGAGAAATAGGCAGGTAGCTGAAAGAGAAAGTGTTTTTATTTTAAATGTTGATGTGGGACAAATAAGGGCATATTTGTAGACAGTAGGAATGTTCTAGTAGAGAGGAGAAATAATTGATGAAATATGTGGATAAGGATTTCCTTGAGTACATGAGAGGCAATGAGATCTAGTGCCCAGGGAAAGAGGTTGGCCTTAGCTAGAGGCTTGGAAGACAACCGTAGAAGAAAACGTAGAACACATCAGCACACACGCAGGTAGGTTACAAAAGTGCATTGGGAGGTTGATGTTCTCTTCCGATTACTTCCATATTCTTGCATATTTATTAAGCTACCATTCAGACCTCACAAATTAAAATTGAAAGTTCCTTTCCTGTTTTATCACTGCACTTCACCTTGATTTCAAGAAAACCTACATCATCCAGCAATTACAACTGTGTATGTGTCTTTCTTCCTCTAAGAGCTGAAGGAGGTCAGAAACCGGGTCACTTTCTTTATTCTTCCATAACACTCAGTATAGTGCCTGACACACAGTAGGCACTCAGTAAATATTTGATGAGCTGAATTAAATCCAGTACATTTGCTCTCTCTCAGCACAGTTCAGTTGCTCAGTCGTGTCTGACTCTTTGCAACCCCATGGACCACAGCACGCCAGGCTTCCCTGTCCAGGCTCTCTCTATATGTGCTTTAACCTTATTTGCTTGAGTCATAAGAAGCTACTATGATGATCTCTGCTATGAATTGGTGGGCAAATTATTTGTGTTTCTATGTAGTCTGTTAGACATTGTATTAGTTATTAATGAATATGATACTCTTGAAAACATATAAGCTTTGCTTATTTTTACAAAGACTTGGACCTTAATCGGCCATCTTCAGAAGGGTTATGGTACGTGTGGTGATGCAAACAGCTCCTTTTATTATTGACAGATAGTGTTCAGTTTTCCCAATTACTTTTTTTTTTTTTTTTAAAGAAGAGAGTAAATTCACTGCAATGGACTGCCATAATCTGAATTTATGGGACTCAATGAGAAATCATGCTCTCTGTTTAAAAAGTGCCAGAGAATCACCTTAGAACCACTTAAGAAAGAACAGATACACAACCAACTGGTTTGTGCTGTGATAGAAAATGTACCTCCTTACCTAGTATTGTATTAAGACTTAGAAAAAGAAGAAAAAAGAATCTGAAAATAAATCGATTTTTTGCTGTATATCTTTTAGCAGGCTTCAAGTGACATTAAAATTAAAGTCAAACATAATAGTCAGCTAGGTCATGTCATGTGGATGAAGTTTATAGATACTCTTTCAGCAGGATATTCAGTAAGGCATATTGTTGAGGATACAAACTCTGGACTTGAACTTGCATCCTACCTCAGAGGACTTAGTTTTTTGTCTATAAATGGACAAGATAACACTATCTACCTTGTGTAGCTGTTATGAGATTAAAATAAGTTAATGTCTATAAGGGTGCAACACAATATCCAGAATATCAGTAAATTTTAACCAGTATAATTTATTTTAGTAATAATGATGATGATGTTAAAACATGCAGGATGCATCCTACTCTGAGTTTTCCTTTTTCTTTCTTGGTACACTTTTTCTTCTTGCCTAGTATACTTTGTAATCCTGGTCTTTCTTCCCTGTCCATTTGCCCGCTGTAGGAAAATTGATGGGACCAATGAGGAAGAAGTTAACATTGAGCTGAATGAAGAAGGGAGGCCAGTGCAGACGCCCAGGCAGAAGCCCCCACTCTGTGACTGCCACTGCTGTGGGGTCCCCAAGCGCTACATCATTGCTATCATGAGTGGGCTGGGGTTCTGCATTTCCTTTGGCATTCGGTGCAATCTTGGAGTTGCCATTGTGGAAATGGTCAATAACAGCACTGTATATGTTGATGGAAAACCGGAAATTCAGGTCAGTGTCTGTCCATGTCTATGTCAGTGTCTTTTAGCAACAGCTGTATTAATGTTTTAAATTCTTAAAGTAAAACACACAGGGGACTTCCTTGGTGGTCCGGTGGTTAAGACTCTGCACTTCCACTGCAGGAGATGAGGGTTTGATGCCCGGGTGGGGATCTAAGATCCCCCGTGCCACATGCTGCTGCTGCTGCTGCTAAGTCGCTTCAGTCATGTCCGACTCTGTGCGACCCCATAGACGGCAGCCCACCAGGAGCGACTTAAATAAATAAGTAAATAAAATAAAACTTTAAAAAACACATAGGATCACAAAGGAAACCAATTATTTTAAATACAGATAACAAACTAAGAATTGAATTTGTGATATAGAAACTTATGGGTCTCTTTATGAACACATCAGATGACAAAATCTAGCAATGGGTCTAATAATTTCTGTAATTTTGGTGTTTGAAGGGTGAACAATAATTTGAGATAATGACAACAGCCATCATGGGATAGAACATATTTACAATTTCCTCTAGTAATAGAATCACAAGTCCTGATAATATGACTGGGGTTTGTTGCTTACAT
Source organism: Bos taurus (assembly GCF_002263795.3). Taxonomy (NCBI): domain Eukaryota; kingdom Metazoa; phylum Chordata; class Mammalia; order Artiodactyla; family Bovidae; genus Bos; species Bos taurus. The sequence goes on from NC_037332.1 coordinate 64,303,064, forward strand.
TCACAATTATAGGAAATGCTGCTTTATTAGTTAGTAGCAATAAAGATGCTGATTTTTCCCCATTCAAGTTCATAGATCCACAGGATTCCATCCACAGACTCCAGTTAAGAATCCTGGTAAAAGGATAGAATGAGGTAAGCATCAAAAGAAGGAGGCAACAGGTAAAGTGGGGTTAGGTCGTGGAGAGCCCGGCAAGTCTAAGGGGAGTCAGGCATGGGCTTTAAGCAGAGAAATGGTACCATCAGATCCATACTCCAGGATGATCACTGTCCAGCCAGTCATCTCCCTGTGGATCCAGTGGATCAGGACTGGAGTGAACAGAGGCAGAAGGCCCCATTCAAAGGCTCTTGTAGTCATAAGCAAGCCTATAGTGATGTCACTTAAACAGTACTGTTTTCATGAACCACTGAAAAGATGAAATCTGGTTTGTTTCTTAAATGATAAGCCTTGAGAAGTATTGAGATTATGGGAGAATAAAACAAAAACGTATGCCCAGTGGATACCCAATATATCTGTTTCATTGTGTTGAATGCACACACTGGAGTGACTCATGTGGAAATCCATCTGTTTGCAGAGGGACTTCTAGCACTGTGTACATGACCTTCCCAAAGTACTTACTACCCCTTCTCCCCAAGCCCTGGCAACCACAAGTTTGTTTTCTAAGTCTGTGAGTCTCTTTCTGTTTTGTAAGTAAGTTCATTTATATCCTTTTTTTTTTTTTTTTAGATTCCATGTATAAAGGATATCAAATATTTCTCCTCTTTCTGATCTGATTTACTTCACTCAGTATGACACTCGGTCCATCCCTGTTGCTGCATGTAGCATTATTTCATTCTTTTTAATGGCTGAATATCCCATCATGTATACGTACCACATCTTCTTCATCCATTTCTCTGTTGATGGACATTTAGGTTGCTTCCATGTCTTGGCTGGGGCTTCCATGGTGGCTCAGATGGTAAAGAATCTGCCTGCAGTGCGGGAGACCTGGGTTGGGAAGGTCCCCTGCAGGAGGGCATGGTAACCCGCTCTAGTATTCTTGCCTGGAGAATCCCCATTGACAAAGGAGTCTGGTGGGCTACAGTCCATGTGGTTGCAAAGGGTTGGACATGACTGAGTGACTAAGCACAGACATACATACACACAGACACACACACACATGCCTTGGCTACTGTGAACTGCTGCCATGAACATTGGGGTGTATGTATCCTTTCGGATCATGTTTTTCTCCACATATATGCCCAGGAGTAGGGTTGCAGGGTCATAAGGTAGCTCTATGTGTGGTTTATTAAGGAACCTCCATATTGTTCTCCATAATGGCTGTACCAATTTACATTCCCACCAACAGTGCAGGAGGGTTCCTTTCTTGCAGAGAGACTTCTAATAGTTCTCCAGTCTATACCCATGTTTGGGAAAGCATTTAGATCAGAGTTTCCCAAACTGGTGTCTGGACACCACTGTTCTGTAGGCTGTGCTTTGAAGAAGGTGTCATATGAACTAGGAACCTTTACTGTGCTGCGTCCTCTGAGAATCTCCGAGTGGGCCATGGTGTGCCTTATTTCCTGGGCTTAACTACAGAATGCTTTCCTTCATGCTGTGTCTATCAGCATTACCTGGAACAGTTTCTGCCAAATACTGATTTCAGTTCATTAAAAAGAAGTCTCTTTAGTTGGCCTGCAGATTCCCCAGCCCTTTTTCTTTTTTAACTAAGAGATTATTCTACCAGAAGAAAAGGGTACCATGGAGATTCTTCTAACCATTCTCTTTTTTATGCCACAGTTGAATCTGTTTTTAAAAGGATATCCTGGTTGTTTATTTTGCAGGAGAGGGGCAGGGAGGGCAGTAGAGGTGTAAGAAGGATGTCATACAGTTTGAAAATAAAGAATGATGGACATTAATGAGGTTTCAGATGTGTATCACATGCATTCTGGCAGCCTTTTGTGAGGAAAGGCAGCTAATTAAACTTGTCTGCTAAGGCCTGGATCAAAATGAGATGCTGGTTTGCATTTGTTTGTTGCATGAAAAGATAGGCCTAGGTCAACAGAATTTGCTTTGAGGCAAATGGAAAAGGCATTTTGATAAACTTAAGAAACAATGTTGTGTGTGCTCTCTAGTTTCTATGGTTTTGCCCTCTGGAGTCTTAGAGAAACTGATTAAGATCTAAAATATGCTTTACATCATTTTCTCTGGCATCATAAGTAAGAGTTTAGTAGCATTTCAGAAGTTCCAATTTATAGCAGGCCATTTCTCACTTATCCAAATAGAACAAAGCTGAGATACCATCTGAGCATGTTCAACCCAAGGACAAAGATTTCACTAATTGTATTAAGAAAGCCTCTCAATGGCTGGTAATTTTGTTTTGTTGGCTTTATTGGAGAAAAACTAGATATTTTGCACTGAGATATTTTTTAAATCTTTATTTTCAGTAAAGGGAGAAAAGTAAGTAGTATGGATAGGTGTGTGTGCTCAGTTGCTCAGTCGTGTCTGACTATTTGCAGCCCCATACACTGTATAGCCTGCCAGGCTCTTCTGTCCATGGAATTTTCCAGGCAAGAATATTGGAGTGGGTTCCATTTCCTACTCCAGGTATAAATAGGTAGGCCTTGCAAATAACTGGCATATATTCTGATAGTCTGATATATTCTGATAGTATAAACGGTAGCTTCAGTTGATGTGTGAAACATAATCATTTTTTTAGTTTAATAATTATGAGTTTTAAAACATGTGAATCATATAGAACAGTGTCTGGCATGTGGTAAGCAATAAATGACTGAAGTTTGAGAAACTTGGAGATTAGTTCTCATTACCCTCAGGAAAAATCCAAACTCCTCATGAATCATGTAGGGTTAAGAAGAATCGGGCTTTGGAATCTGCCAGACCTGGTTTCAAATTTGACTCTGTTGTTTATTAGCTCTGGAACCTTGAGCAAGTTGCCCTTCTGTCCTGGTTAGGGATTGCTGGTTGCAAAGAACAGAAATGGGAAACCAGCTCAAGTTAAAAAGGACATGACTGTAGGGCTTTGGGGATCTCAGGAAAGTGAAGGGTGGAAAGCTATCTGCTGTGTATGCTTGTGCAGTCTGTGCCCCCAGACAAGGGAGCCAGCCTGAGGAGGGACTGAGATCCAGGCTGTACCGCACTGTGGGGAGAAGGAGTCAGGAGGGGCAGAGTGGAGCTGGACCTCATGGGAACTAGGAAATCCTCAGCTTACTCTCCAACTTTCTGGCCTTTCAGGGTCTTGCGTCTGCTTCTCCCTGAGTCGGCTCCATTCTCCCAGGTCTCTTCCTGGACTGTTTTTTCTTTTCCATGGTATCACACTGCTCTCCAAAGCCGAAGTTCCTCAAGCCGTTGCCTTGCTGGGGAGCTGACTTACTTGGCCCTGACTCCAATGGAACTTGTTTCAAGTGTGCAGTATTGTCTAACTAGAATCTCTGGGTTCAGATTAGAGAGAGAGAGAAAGAGAAAGGAGAGAGAGAGACAGAGAGAGTCCAGCCTATACGTTGGCTCCCTCTATTCAGGTGTCCATCCACAGTCACGGGGGAGAGGGCCTTGGCACTGAGGGGAGGAGGAGAATCCTCTTAGAAGGAAATGTGAGCAGGGAGGTAGAACCTGGCGCTTCTAGAAATTCTTTACTAAGTCTCATTGCTTTGTATTGTGAAATGGGAATAAAAGGCCTGATTGCAAATCAAATGAGATAATCTGGTACCAATATATTGAACAACTCTATTACTTTCCTAAGGCTGCTGTAACAAATGACCATGAACATGTGGCTTAAAAACAATGGGAATTTAGTCTCTCATAGTCAGGGAGGCCAGAAATCAACTCGGCGTTGGAGGGAGCCACACTCCCCCCAAAGGCTCCAGGGGAGAATCCGTCTTTGCCTTTCCCAGCTTTGGCGGCTCCGAGTGTTCCTTGGCTTGTGGCAGCATCACTCTAGTCTCTGCCTCCATCTTCACATGGCCTTCTTTCCTCTTATGTCTCAAGTCTCCCCCTGCCTTTCTCTTACAAGGACATTTGTCATCAGATTTAGGGCCCAGTTAGATAATCCAGAAAAACTCACCTAGAAATCCTTGACTTTATCACATCAGCAAAACATTTTTCTCAAATAAGACAGCATCTATAGATTCTGGGGGTTTTGTGCATGTATCTTTGGGGACCGTTTTTTCAGCCTAATACCATCTCTGATGTAGCACCTGGTTTATTATAAGAATTCATACATAGGACCATTATGATTCTCATGGACTCAATGATAGTGAAAGTCAGTTCTTGGCAGGCACAAGTACTTTTCTTCAGGTAACTTTGTCCAAATGGAAAGAAGCACCATTCTGTCAGAGGGCAAACATGAGCAGGGGACCATGTGATTGACAGTTAGTTGTTGAATGAAGTGGATCCCTCTGTCTTGGATCTTTGGTTTCTTGGGAGCATTCTGTGACTCAAGGCAAGGAAGTCTAGTCTCTACTTCTTAGTGAGAAAGTCAAGTCTCCAGAGCAATGGAAAGAATATGGTCTTTTGGTAAGAGGTCTTGGTCTTGGCTTTCTTTACAACTGGTTCTATGACTTGGGGCAAGTAAATTAATCTCAATTTCCTCTTCTATAGAAAATGACGTAATTAACTCTAGGTATTGTAAAGAGGAAATACATGGAAAGTGACTTAAAATCATGTCCTTCGACTCAGTGCTTCCATCTCTCTTTGAGTAAAAGTCAAGGTCCTTATGGTGACTTAGAAGGCCCTTCATCACTTGAATCTCTCCTATTTTAATGCCTTCCTCATCCATCACACTCCAACTCCTCTGACATCTGGCTGTTCCTCTAACACACAAGACACATCCTTATCTCCTGGCCTTTGCACTTGCTATTTCTTTGTCTAGAAAGCAATTTCTTCTGATAAGGAAGAGCATCACTTGCTCCCTTTCTTCCTTTAGGAGTTCACTCAGAAATCATTTCTTCAGTGAAAGCTTCCCTGACCACTCTGTGTAAAACATCTCCCTACTTCACTCCTACCCAACATTTCCTGTTCCCCTTCTCTGTCCACATTTCTTTCTTCCTCTCTGATTACCATCTAACACAGTGAACACCTGTATATACTCCCTGCCATCCCCACTGACATCTTGTGAAAACAGCAATTACTGCTGTTGTTCACTATGTGCCCAGTGTCTAGTACAATGTGTGGCACTTGGTAGCATAAAATAAAAATTTGGTGAACTGATTTGAATGAATGATGGTTAGGTTCATTTTACTCTTGAGCTTCAACTTCCTAGTCTGCAAAATGGGAACTACAGTGCAGAACACAAGCCAATATTACCTGCACTGTGATCTCCTAGAAGGCAAAGGCAACACTTGAGTTTGTATTTATACTATCACCTGACCTGGCACACAGGAAGCACACGGTGCATATTGAATAAATGAGCAAATAAGTACGTGACAATTTGTGATAGGAAAACAAAATGTGATGGAAATTCATAAAAGGTACTATGTTGATAATTAAGAACTCTTACTCCATAATAGGAACATCTTGGATTTTGATACCAATGCTTTACAAAGCCATTCATTAATTTGGCAAATATTTACTTGCATCTTCTATGTTGTAGACCCTTGTTTTAGGTACAGAGGTTATAAAGTCAAAAGGACACAGCTGCCACCTTAGAGTCACCTGCCACCTCATGTGGGAAATGGACATGTGACAGGCTAGTTTGGGAGCAGGGTGGGTGCCATGATTGCAAGAACAGAGGTCTGTGGACCAACGCCTAGGAAAAATGACCATTTCAATTCAGGGTGGCTGAGGAGCTTCCTCAGAGGAGGGAGATTTGTAAGAAATCTGAAAAGGGTGAGTTACTTTGCTGGGAAAGAAAGTGAGGAAAGGCTTCATTGGTCTGAGAGTTGTGTAAGGGCGTTTTGTTGCCATTGTCATCATCAGAATGACAACAATAGCTGCTAACATTTACTGAGTCTACACTGTGCTCCAGGCATTATCCTAATGTGTTAAATGCAAAAATCTCTAAGCAGAGGAATAACCTACTAGAAATATTCATGGCATTTATCCCCAGACATCCTATGGATAGGTAGGTTTTATTATCTTCATAAAGAAAAGAGAGGCATGACTGTCATTCTGACTAAACTGGTACCTAAATAACCCAGTAAACCTAGAATTTACCTTTTGTTTTCTTTACAAGTTGTTTTATTTTCTTCTTAGCCTTCATCATTTTTTTTAACTTGTTCATAGTCTCTCCTTTCTCTCACTAGAAGTTGAGCTCAATGACAAGGACTTTGCTGTGTCCCTGCTGTCATTGAGGCCCCCCATCAATATTTCCTGAATATCCCTTCACTGTTCACCTGAAACTATCACAGCATTGTTAATCTGCTGTACCCCAATACAGATTAAAAAATTTAAAAATACTTTCTGAATTTAAAGGAGGGAAAGAAAGACTTTGTAGGGTTATTGTATAAGATCATCAGTGAATGATGACAGGCAAGTGTTTTCTTACAAACCAAGTGTATCTGATTTGTCATTTCCAGACAGCACAATTTAACTGGGATCCAGAGACGGTGGGCCTTATCCATGGATCTTTTTTCTGGGGTTATATTGTGACACAAATTCCAGGTGGTTTCATTTCAAATAAATTTGCTGCGAACAGGTAAGATAAATTGACTTAACATGAGTGCTACACAGATCATAATGTGGCTTTGTATGCTTTTATCAATTCTGCACAACTGGCTCTCAGTTTAGGGGTGCAGAATGAAAGATAGAAGTCATTCCTAAAGATATGATTCACAGACATTGATCTTATATCATCCTGTTCTTAAGAATCTTTTTGTTTACTTTTTTGTTTAATCTATCTCACAATTCTTTAACTGATAATGTAGTTGAAAAAAAAAATCAACTGCATCTGAGTCTGGAGAAACAGTTTCTGGACCCTAAGTAACTCACTTGGTAACCTCTACTGAGTTCCTCTTTTTCCCTGGACCTCCATTTCCTCATCTGTGAAATGAAACATGGATTAGATTGTGTCTGAGTTCCCTTTGACCAATGATATTCTGTGATGCTGTTTACTATGTTGATATTATCCTGTACTATACTGGTTTTGTCATGTGAGTAGGAGGGGCTTGTTTCTAGACTGTAAGATGTCTTTCATACCCTTAGGATTCTATAGGAGGTGTTTGAGCAAATAAAAGTAGGTCCAAGAAAAAATGACCTGCCTCAAGGAGTAGTAGTTCTCTGTTACTAAAAGTATTGAAGCAAAAAGTGATGGCCACTTGGGAGATATGTAATATGTATATGTACTAGAAAAGGAGTGTACTAGGAGTGTACTAATTATTTCCAGGTCATTTCTAATTGTAATTGACTTAAATGGATTTTTTGAAGTGTATATTTTATAAAGCAGTATTTTTCAAACTCTAAAACAGAACTTATTAGATGGTAATAAAATCAATAGTGATTTACCAATATCTATTTTTCTAAAAAGAGAGAGAAATAGAAGGAAAGATAATCAAATAGAATAGAAAATATCTTAGCTCATTGCACATTTTAGAATCGTATTTTGGAAATTGTTTTGGTTGCATCTGTGTGTATGAGTGTGTGTTGGGTTGCAATATAAAATTTATTTTGTTTTATGGATCAACAAAAAAAGTCTGAAAGTCATATCCATATGTAAAGTCATTTCTCTGAGCATGACTCATATTTTACTTATGTTCTTATCTAATTTGTGTCCTTTATTTATTGTCACTTGCCTGTTGTATGCTTCTTAAAAAGTGATAAAATCCTGGTTCCTATGGTCTTTGAAGTCACTATTGACACTTCTGCCCTAAAAAGAAATAACGTATAATAAGATTTCCCAGAATATAAAAGATCTGAGGCATCATTAGCATGTATAGAAAGAAATAAAATGATGCCCACTCTCTTTTCCTGGGACACTCCTGTCGAGGCAAAGAGGAGACACACAGTACTTGGCAGAAAGCTGGGGGGCTGAGACAGGTTCCCGGCCTGTCCTGTGCTTGGCTGGTCCCAGGACACAGCATGCTTCTCAGATAGTTGGTATCCCCATCTGCTAACATGAGGGCAGAACTGGGAAGCAGGAGATCCAACCCAAATGTGCAGAAGTCATGAGGTAGTAGTCAGAATGGATCATTCAGGCAGAATCTAGAAGAATGGTGGGTCTCCAGTAGGTTTACCTCATGTAGCTAAGTCTCCAGCTTCTGGATCTTATCTAGGCAGAACACCCCTGTACTGCCCCAAACCTTCCCATTATTGGCCCAAGGACTGGAGCTGGGGAATCAAAGCAGCCTGACAGTCTAGCATGGCACACACCAGACCCTAACACATCTATTTCTCTATTAATTTAGACAGTGATCTTCCATGAACTGGTAGATTTGTTCCTGATGTCTAACTAATGTGCCACATCCATGGTGGGCCTGCCCAGTAACACAGTGTTTTGGTCTCTCAGGGTCTTTGGGGCTGCCATCTTCTTCACATCAACCTTGAACATGTTCATTCCGTCTGCAGCCAGGGCGCACTACGGCTGCGTCATGTGTGTCAGGATTTTGCAAGGTTTAGTGGAGGTAAGAGACTCTTTTCTTAACAGATTTTGATATTGTTGGAGACAACACGAGCTTTTAGAAATTTTTGAAGAAAACTTCCTTTATCGGTTTTCCTATCTCCCACCTTGTCTGGCTATCTGAACTTTCTGTTATATGATTATAGTTATGAATACTTTAATTAAAATTCCCTGTGTGATTCCAAATCTATACACAATGAAGGATCATTGCACAGAGTGCAGAATTTCAGATGAGCCAGGAGTGATCTTAGAGGTAATTTAATCCAACCACTTCTGCTTAATAAATTTTGAAACTGAAGCCCAAAGCCTTCAGTTCACATAACCGAGGCTCTTTCTACTAAAACAATTTAAATGGATTTATTAATAAATCTGTACATTTCCAGGGATGTAGGCTTACACAGAGATTTAACTTGATGAAGTGGGTAGCATAATATAGAACCAGAAGGTAAATATTTTGTACTCTGCTGGCCATACTGTGGTCTGTTGCAACTTCTCAACTCTGCTGTTGTTTACAAAAGCAGCCAGAGATATATAAATGTGTAGGCATGGCTACTTTCCAGTGAAACTTTTTGGACACTGATATTTTTTTATTTCATATGATTTTTACATGCCAAGAAATGTAATTCTTTAAAAAAATTTTTCCTGGTCACTTAAAAATTTAAAAACCATTCTTTGCTTGACGGCTGGACAAAAACAGATGGTGGGCCGCATCAGGCCATAATCTGCTACCACCTGATGTAGAGAAATGTTTCCCAAACTCAGTCATTTACCTCTAACCATTGTCATTTTTGTCATATTCACACTATGATTCATATAGTTACTTGCCTATAGTTTTCCCCTGGTCAATTTACTTAAAACAAAATAAAAGAACCTCATCATAAGCAACAATATTTTT